>NC_140172.1:81961530-82561530 GCF_963971535.1 Notolepis coatsorum
GAGAGAGAGAAAAAGAAATTCTGTGTTCAGGCATCCATACTTATTGAAAAAATGCTCATATCCAAAAGTAGTAGATAGATATAGGTCATACATGTAGGTATGCACTTGTCCTAATATACTAACCTACACTGTAGCACTCAACACTTTGATGAACATTGTTACTCAGCTGATAGAGTTGTGCCCTTCCTCAATAAAGCCAGAGAGAGAGAGAGAGAGAGAGAGAGAGAGAGAGAGAGAGAGAGAGAGAGAGAGAGAGAGAGAGAGATGGTATTTACAGTACTGTACCATATCACATACCATATCACCTTTTGCAGCATACCATGATTACTTATATTGAGATGTTTCAGTACAGTGGATGGTACAGTATATATAGTAAAGTACAGTATATATAGTACTGTAAGAAAAAGAAGCAAACCAATAACAATTTGTGGTTGTATTTCTCTAGAATGAGAGAGAGAGAGAGAGAGAGAGAGAGGAGAGAGAGAGAGAGAGAGAGAGAGAGAGAGGAGAGAGAGAGAGAGAGAGAGAGAGAGGAGAAGAGAGAGAGAGAGAGAGAGAGAGAAATTCTGTGTTCAGGCATCCATACTTATTGAAAAAATGCTCATATCCAAAAGTAGTAGATAGATATAGGTCATACATGTAGGTATGCACTTGTCCTAATATACTAACCTACACTGTAGCACTCAACACTTTGATGAACATTGTTACTCAGCTGATAGAGTTGTGCTCATCCTCAATAAAGCCTGAGAGAGAGAGAGAGAGAGAGAGAGAGAGAGGAGAGAGAGAGAGAGAGAGAGAGATGGTAGCCTACAAGTGATAAAATAAATAAAACGCCCAACTCGCTGTACAAGAAATTCCTTCTGTGTGTGTGTGTATGTGTGTGTGTGTGTGTGCTCTACTGGGCGCACCTTTCTACTCTAGAAAACTGCGAGATAACTCATAACTCGTACACACACGCACTCTGTCTCTATAATACAGTAGTTGATGTTGTAGCGCGACGTGGGTATATACACGGGCGAGGATGAAAAGCATGTTAGACTACTTTTTATTCATAAGTTAACGTTTTGTCGGGTTCCGCGTGTATTCTCGAGAATGATAATAATAATAATGCTTATGCAGTCCACCTCTTCCTTCTTTCCTTGCACATAAACAGCAAGTAGTTAATGTTTTATCGCGACGTCATAGACTGGTCTCTGATACCTCTCACCTCTGCGGGGGTCTAACACTTATTCACAGCGCACACACTTCTCTTGTGTGTGTGCGCGCGTGCGTGTATGTGCGTTTCGTGACGCGCTGTAGTTCTCTGGCAAACGGAGATAATTACAAGCATACCATCTAGCAAGAATTAAACGTATTTACAAGTCGTATTATGTTTAGCAAGTAAGGAGACATATATAGTACATCTCAAAGCGGCACGGTGGTGTAGTGGTTAACACTGTCGCCTCACAGCAAGAAGGTCCAGGGTTCGATTCCCGCTTGGGGACCAGGTTTCCATGATGCCAGTTACCCAGGTGGGGTATCTCCCAGGCCTTTCTGTGTGGAGTTTGCATGTTCTCCCCGTGCTCGCAAGGGTTTCCCCCCCGATAAGATAAACCCAATGGAAAGACATGCACAACAATAGATCGCTAACGCTGTGGCGTCCTTGACGAAGACGGACAGGAGCACTTGGATTGGTCCCCTGGCGCGGCTCACGTTGACGCCTGTCTGCTCCCGGCTGCCCTTGGGGGGGAAGGACGACGGGATGGGTTAATCGCAGATACGAATTGCATGCATGCATCGCATGTGTGCCGATTGATGACCTCTGAGCAGGTCCTAAATTATTATTATTATAAAGCACTCGAAATTGTAATTTTTCTATTTTTACAGATTTCTGAAAAGCGCGACTTCCAGAGCATTTATGAGTCATTCTAAATCCCTTTGTTCTCCGCCCACGGGTCCAAAAAGCCCCGTCAACCTTGAAGGGTCAATGGCCGCCAACAACGAGTTTACTCGTTATTGGCCGCCAATCGAATAACGCCAATAACGAGTTTACTCGTTTTTGGGATCGTTATTTCGTTTTTTTTTGCTATATCTATTCATAATTCATAGCTGCAGCCTCTGCAGACCCTTCAGAGCCTGTTTGAGCTGGCAGACGGTCAACACGCCCTCTACTGCCAGGCGGAGCTATTGCATCTCATTGAAAATGGGCTTGTGTGTTTTAGGAGGCGATCTGAGCCGGGCGGGCCGGGTTTAAATATTCAGGCAAGCCTGTTTTATACAACGATGGCATCGAACAGTAACTCCGCCCGTCTGTCATTGTGAAACAGTCGGTAGTGTGGTGCGGACCTCCACAAGAATTATTTGGAATTGCTATCAGATATTTGGATTATCTCTTTTGCATTACATCAGATACAAGGTAAGAACATTATATATGAATTTGATCGTTGATCTGACATTTATTTCTACCGTGATCACAGCTATCTGTGTGAACCGTGTATGGCTGTTTACCGTTGGCTGCGGTGGGGGGGGGGGGGGGGGGTGGGGGGCATGTTGACTAGAAGCAACTCACTGGGTCGACGGCATTATTAGACCGATTTATATAATATAAGATATATTTTAAGCACTCGCAAATGTCACAGTCTAAAACTATATCCATTGAATAAAGACCTGGCGATGAATGGGGTATCAGCGCCCCCTGCTGCTGGCGGTCAATGTGTTAAGGGGTACTGTCTCGCCTTTTAAGTTAGTGAAAGTCAGAGAAAATGGATATGAAAGGGATTATGTCAGGATGGTACCTTAGCCTTAACAGGGTTGAAGCAGGACGGACAGGAGGAGTGTTGGCACTGGTGTCCTTCAAAGCCTTCTTTGCACAGGCACTGGCCCATGTCACTGCACTGGTTGTACAGAGAGCCCTGGGCATTGCAGTCACACGCTACCACAAATAGGGGGAGAAATAACCGTCGTCATTATTCACATAATATAATGGTTATTATCAGCTTAGTATCTCTAATCTAATATAGTGTAAATGACAAACGGCAAAACAGAGAGCTTTGTTCTATGGTTTCAGTCTATGGTTCAGTCTATGGTTTAGTCCATGGTTCAGTCCATGGTTCAGTCTATGGTTCAGTCTATGGTTCAGTCTATGGTTTAGTCCATGGTTCAGTCCATGGTTCAGTCTATGGTTCAGTCTATGGTTCAGTCTATGGTTCAGTCTATGGTTCAGTCCATGGTTCAGTCTATGGTTTCAGTCTATGGTTCAGTCCATGGTTCAGTCTATGGTTTCAGTCTATGGTTCAGTCCATGATTTCAGTCTATGGTTCAGTCTATGGTTAAGTCTATGGTTTCAGTCTATGGTTCAGTCCATGGTTTCAGTCTATGGTTCAGTCTATGGTTCAGTCCATGGTTTCAGTCCATGGTTTCAGTCTATGGTTCAGTCTATGGTTCAGTCTATGGTTCAGTCTATGGTTCAGTCTATGGTTTCAGTCTATGGTTCAGTCCATGGTTTCAGTCTATGGTTCAGTCCATGGTTTCAGTCCATGGCTTAGTCCGTAAAAGGCTCACACCCACAGCCATGCTGCTAATTTGGCTAAATGACATCCAGCCATTTTCGTTTGAAACAACTTTTAGTCAGGGGAGTGTCATGGTTTCTCCATAGAGCCCCATAGTACTTTTCTTTTGCGCAGCAGTCAGCACAGGTAGGGGGCAACTTAGTCACATGACTCAGTTGGTGTTGCTGATTGGCTCAAACACGGTTTGTTTGTATACAGCGAACAGGTCTTATAGACTGACGTTGAAGTCTAATTCGGCCTTTAAGCTTGTTAATCTGAAAACTTTTCACCCCAGCACCTAAATATTTGTAAATTGTACTAAATTGTACTTCGTTTACAATACTTAAGTACTGTTTTTGGGGATTTGTACTTTACTCAGAGTATTATTAAGTTTGTATACTTGTACTTTTACTCAATTACATTTCAGAGAAAAAAAACATACTTTTTACTCCTTACATTTAAAATGCAGCCCTACAAAGTACAAAGTACAAATCTCGCAGGTCCAACCATTTGAATGAGTATATTTGTTTCTCTGGCCGAACTAACGTTAATGTTATTAATCCTGCGGCCGCTCGTTATTTAAAAACAGCCAATCAAATCCCCATCAATGGAAAATGAACCCGCCCATACCCATGCTGATTGGTCCTTGTGCAAGACTATCTTTGATTGAACACCTGTTATCAGAAGAATAGACAGTCAGAAGAAAAGTTTTTACTTTTAGTAGAAACTTTTTTACTTTTACTCAAGTGTGTGTTTAGCCAGATACTCTGACTTTTACTTGAGTACGATTTTGAGACGGTACCCATACTTTCACTTAAGTATAATTTCTTGGTACTTTTTACACCCCTGGAAAAACCCATTTCCCATAATATGTCCCCTTTAAAAGACGTGTCCTTACGTTTGCACACGTCTGTAGGCTGGCTGTGGTGGAAGCCGTCCAGACACTCCTGGCAGTTAAACCCTTTGGTGTGGTTTTGACACTTCAGACACCGCCCTGTGCTCGGGTCACAGTTCCCCACAGCGTTGGTGTCGACGTGGCCGTTACACTGGCAGGGCCTGCACGGACTCAGCGGGCCACCCTCCCCCGACGGGTCGCCATAGAAACCCTCTCTGCAGGTGTGGCAGCGAGAGCCTATTGGTAGAAGAAGATGGAAAAAAGGTGTTTATTGTACTTTCATTTATCATTTATTTAATTATTGTATCTGTATGTACCTAAGATGTTAATTACATTTATTTAAAGTCTTATGTCTGTTTATATTTTTGTATTTTTGTAACCCGTCACAGAGATGTAAGCCTACATAGAACATTTTGTGCAATTATTTTTTATTATACTTATTTTTTTTGTACTATTATTAGTATTATTTTAATTTCCTTCTTTTAATTTCAGTGTCTGTCAATGTCAATAAAAATATCTTTAAAAAAAGAAGAAGATGGAAAACGGGAATGGACTCAAACATTACACTACTGTAAATCATTAACACTAGCACAGCCATGGAGAAAATGCCACTAATTCCCGCCAGGAACGGGTCAGATGACCTGACAGCTGCTGCTTATATGAGAAATATGAGACAAATAAACAGTGTAAACTATATAATTACCTCTGAATATAAAAATATGAGGTTTACCACAATGAAATGTAGGTTTGAGTGACATAAAAAATGTAAAATAATAAAATATATAAATAAAAAATATATAATAATATTTTTCTTTTATGGAAGAGCCACACATTGACGGGCAAAGAGCCACATGCAGCTTGCGAGCCACGGGTTGGCCACCCCTGCACTAGACACTCGCAAAGTGCTTTGAATTTCGTCTGTTCCAACGGCCCATATGTGGAATAACGTTCTAATTACATTTTCCTGAAGTCATTTAGAAATTTCAGAAACAGTGCCAGATAAAACGGGTACTTTTAGGAAAAGTCATTGAGTGACAGAGCTGGAGCTCGACGAGTGACGAGGATACATTTATTGAAAATGCCTAGGGGTCATTGGACCCCTTGTCGGCTGTGCTAGTGTTAAAGAAAGAGAGATGGGGGAGTCGGTTCCCTTTTACATTATATTTCATTTTAATACGTACCATTGTAGGTGTAGATAAGCAAGAGAATAGTGGTTGAATATAATGTCAGTAAACCCCATTAAAGTTAGACTTGTATAACTTTCCCGCGCTGAAGGGCACCATCCATAAACTGGGTTAACCGTCTGTAGTGTGGTAGTGAAAGGGTTAACCTTCTGTAGTGTGGTAGTGAAAGGGTTAACACTTTTTTGGTTTTGAGACCCCGTTTGCTGCCTGTCTGAAGCTTTCCAGTTTACTCAGAACCTGGTCACAAATCCGACCCGTGTTAGTAAAACACACATTTTTACCCATGTCTCCTAGACTCGAGCAATGGTTCTCAACATGGGGTCGAGGGGGTTTCATTGTTCTAATATCTTCTTCACTACAAGTTAGTACAGTGAGAGAATGTATAAGAATGACTTTTCTGGTTTCTCCTCTATTATCTCTCTACCTACATTATAGAGTTATGGGATTCTGGATTAAATCATATGTGACATAAAATATCTTCTCAGATTGGGGGTCCCTGGAACAAAATATTATGAATCAATTATGTATCAATTTGGGGGTGACATAAAAAGGTTTGAGGACCACTGCCCTACAGAGTCTGTACCACTGTCTCATCACACCAATCTAGATGACAATTTGGATGACAGTAGAAAAGAGGATGGCATGTAGCCTGGTAACTTTTTTGTTTAATATCTGGAATACTGGTATACAACTGTACCCAACGAATATGAGACCAAGATATACCACAACTGGCAAGCATTAGATTCATGCTTTACTTTACCTCTACCAAAGAAAATGCTCTGAAAAAGACGGTAATGTATAGAACAGTTGCTTATTGGAATAGTATACAGAGCAATATAACTATGGTAAGGAACTAGTGCTGTCAGGCGATTAAAATTATCTAATTAATTACAGGATTTGTAATTAATTAATCAAATTAATCACATTTTAATCGCATAACCATTTTAGGCCTGATATTCTATATTCTATAATCATATTTCAAATGGCATGTGTCTGGATGGCAGAATTCAGTACTGTATCTACAAAACCTTCTGTTTAATCATCTTCCCTTTATTTATTTGCTTATAGATTTTTCAGGTCTGGTAAATTTTAGCATGGTGTTATTCACAGTCAAAGATTTAAAATTTTTTTTAATTGATATTCTCATTTGGTTCATTACAATTTACTTAAGCATTACATCACGCGCAGGAGTGGTTTGTGAACAATAAACCATGCCTAGGGGTGGTCGTTAGGCCCGAGGCGCAGCCGAGGGTCGTTAGACCCCCCTAGGCATGGTTTATTGTTCACAAATCACGACTGCAAGTGGTGTAAAGCTTTTATACAACTGCCAGATTCATCCAACCTTATTTCTATACAATAAACACACATTAATCGAAGATTTATTGAAAAAACCATCCGCCAGAAAAAGTAGTTCCCACAACTACAAAAAAGACAAGTTGCCTCCATGTGGAAGCAGCTTGAAGTGCATCCAACCAAACTAACACATCCAACTGTGTATTATTGGAATGATTGAGAGAAGTTGCCTCATGTGAAAGCAGCTTGAAGTGCATCCAACCAACTAACACATCCAACTGTGTATTATTGGAATGATTGATTGAAAATTGTATTACCAGATGCAGAATGGGTACAATACAGTACGGCTCAATACACACAATTGTTAAGGGAATGCAGACCTACTTTCCATAGAACTTCATTCTTAGATGCTTCTATATAAAGTAGGTAAAACAAATAAAAGTTTTCTTTGCCCTATAGGAAAAAAACATTTTCTTCGCCCTATTCTTTTATTTATTTTTTTAAACCTACTGTAGAGGGCCTAAACTTAACCAGTTGGAAACCAAGCGTACAGTAATAAAATTAGCAATCAATCAATCAATCAACTCAATAGGCCATGCTCACTTAGAACAGCGCAGCACCCAGCTCTCTGACTATCCCCCGCGTTGCAGGCAGAGTGTGTGTGTGTGTGTGTGTGTGTGTGTGTGTGTGTGCGCGTGTGTTTGCGTGTGTGCGTGTGTGTGTGCGTGTGTGTGTGTGTGTGTGGGGGGGGGGGTGTGTGGTGGTGGGTGGAGACTAGAGCGAGCGCTGACAGTCGCAAGGAAAAAGAAATTGAAAATAAAAAATTGAAAATTAATCAATCAATCAATCCGCGATTATTCTTTTGTTACAGAATGATTCAAGACCCATCAATTACATCATCCAACATTGTTTAAACGACTAAGACATTCGCTGTGACAGAATCGCTTGATATTTAGTCGTTTAGTCGCTATCAACATATCCATTTGTAAAGATTATTGTCCACCTTCTTGTGATCCGGTGGAGTGATGTGATGTGGTTCGGTTGTGGGCGGGTCCTGGGCCAGCAGCGTGGAATTGTTGCCAATAAAGACGTGTAAAATGACTGTTTCAGCCAATCAGAATCGAGAAATTTGCATGCCGTTGTATAAATATATATATTATTTTATTTTTTGTTTTTGTTTTTGTTTTATCTCATTCATTCCATAAGAACGTAGAATAAACATTTACAGACTTTTAATTTTTTTTCCATTTGCATGTTCTTGGTATCTGATTCTAGGGACATCTATGTATGTCAGAAATACTGTGTCTGTTACTAGGCTTGATTATACAACGGCATGCAAATTTCTCGATTCTGATTGGCTGAAACAGTCATTTTACACGTCTTTATTGGCAACAATTCCACGCTGCTGGCCCAGGACCCGCCCACAACCGAACCACATCACATCACTCCGCCGGATCACAAGAAGGTGGACAATAATCTTTACAAATGGATATGTTGATAGCGACTAAACGACTAAATATCAAGCGATTCTGTCACAGCGAATGTCTTAGTCGTTTAAACAATGTTGGATGATGTAATTGATGGGTCTTGAATCATTCTGTAACAAAAGAAAAATCGCGGATTGATTGATTGATTAATTTTCAATTTTTTATTTTCAATTTCTTTTTCCTTGCGACTGTCAGCGCTCGCTCTAGTCTCCACCCACCGCCACACCCCCCCCCCCACACACACACACGCACACACACACGCACACACGCACACACATGCGCACACACACACACACACACACACACACTCTGCCTGCAACGCGGGGGATAGTCAGAGAGCTGGGTGCTGCGCTGTTCTAAGTGAGCATGGCCTATTGAGTTGATTGATTGATTGATTGCTAATTTTATTACTGTACGCTTGGTTTCCAACTGGTTAAGTTTAGGCCCTCTACAGTAGGTTTAAAAAAATAAATAAAAGAATAGGGCGAAGAAAAAGTTTTTTTCCTATAGGGCAAAGAAAACTTTTATTTGTTTTACCTACTTTATATAGAAGCATCTAAGAATGAAGTTCTATGGAAAGTAGGTCTGCATTCCCTTAACAATTGTGTGTATTGAGCCGTACTGTATTGTTTTTTTTTTTTTTTTTTTTTATTTATCCTTTATTTATCCAGGAATGTCCCATTGAGATACAAGATCTCTTCTTCCAGGGAGTCCTGACCAACACAGCACACAACAAGTTTCAACATAAAACAGGGCATTAAACAAAAAACATACAATTCAAATATAAATACAGAGGGTCATTTGTGCAGTGGCAAGGAGCATAATCACATCAACAATAGCATCAGGTAAAACAGTTACATGTTTCATAAAGGGCTAATCGTAGCATACCTTTAAAAGCATTCACAGTAGGAAGTGCCTGTAGACAAAGTTTCACTTGCAGCGTATTCCATAAAAAGGGAGCATAGTGGGAGAATGCAGCTTTACCAAGCTCTGACTGCATCAAAGGAACATTTAACAGCATCCCATTTGCTGCTCGTCTGGTATTAAAAAAGCAAGTATAAAAGGACAGAAGTCTGGAGATATATAAGGGCAGCTTACCTAGCAATGACTTAAGGATAAAAATCAACATGTGTGATTGTCTTCTTTGGTACAGAGAGGACCATCCTAATGACTGATACAAAGTGCAGTGGTGGGTGCGAGAGCCTGCACCTGTTACAAAACGTATGGCAGTATGGTACGCAGAATCCAGCTTTTTAAGCAGGGAGGAAGGAGCATGCATATAGATTACATCGCCATAGTCTAATACAGGCAGAAAGGAACTCTGCACAATTCTCTTCCTGGCTTCAGACGGGAAACATTTCTTTAACCGGAAGAAAAAGCCCAGTTTAGGTCTAAGTTTTCTCAGTAGGTTCCCAATATGAACATCAAAGGCCATCTTTTCATCAATCCATATGCCCAGATATTTATAGGATGCTACTTTGTCAAGGCATGTCCCTTCCAGTGTCAGAATCGGAGGGACAGCTGTATTAGCTCGAGAGCGAGAGAAGGTCATGTACTTGGTCTTTTTTGCATTAAGGACCAGTCTTAGCCTTAGCAAGGAGTGTTGTAGTGTATTAAAAGCATCCTGTAGAAGCTCTATGGCCTGAGTTAAAGAGGAAGCCACTGTGTAAACAACTGTATCATCGGCGTATAAATGAAAACGTGCTGGGTTTATCCCATTTCCTAGTTCATTTATAAAGATGGAAAATAAGACAGGGGCCAAAATAGAACCTTGTGGAACACCTTTGTTTACAGTAAGAGCAGCTGAGGTATAATCTTCTACTGAAACACACTGAGTTCTTTCAGATATAGTTTTTAAACCAGCTCAAAGCCATTTTACCAAGACCTATGCAGCATTGTACCCATTCTGCATCTGGTAATAAAATTTTCAATCAATCATTCCAATAATACACAGTTGGATGTGTTAGTTGGTTGGATGCACTTCAAGCTGCTTCCACATGAGGCAACTTCTCTCAATCATTCCAATAATACACAGTTGGATGTGTTAGTTTGGTTGGATGCACTTCAAGCTGCTTCCACATGGAGGCAACTTGTCTTTTTTGTAGTTGTGGGAACTACTTTTTCTGGCGGATGGTTTTTTCAATAAATCTTCGATTAATGTGTGTTTATTGTATAGAAATAAGGTTGGATGAATCTGGCAGTTGTATAAAAGCTTTACACCACTTGCAGTCGTGATTTGTGAACAATAAACCATGCCTAGGGGGGTCTAACGACCCTCGGCTGCGCCTCGGGCCTAACGACCACCCCTAGGCATGGTTTATTGTTCACAAACCACTCCTGCGCGTGATGTAATGCTTAAATATATATTTTCTTTTTTATTATTAATTTTGCGTTAATTTTCATAACGTGATAATTTGCTGTGTAATTAATTAATCTAATTAACGCGATAAACTGACAGCCCTATAAGGAACAAATTTATGTTTAAAAAAAAAAGTAAAAAATAAAGGTGATCGTGACTTGAGACAAGTTATGCTATATTATGAGTTAAAATCATATAAACTATTTTATCTGTTTTGTTCTTATGGACTGATTATGGAATATGTATTCTATGGTTGGAGAATTGTAATATTTGACTTATGAATATTGAGTGAGCTTTGATTCACTTGTTCTATGTCGTATGGTTCTCGCTCGGCGTCACTACTGCACTATACTTCACTCGTGCATGCGCACTGAATAAAAAATTCCACAATGTACCTTTACATCCCAACATTCGTCTGGCCACACCCCCATCCGCTTACCTAAATAAGCAGGGGTGTGGTCACCTACTCACCTCCTTCTTCGCTTTCACCACAAGGAAGTGCCTTCGGTAGATCCCCACTTGACGAGGTTGTTAGTAGAAGAAAGTTGGAAAACAAGAGATACGTTGACATCATATCTTTATTTTCTCTCTCACTATTTTCGAGAAAATACGGCGATATTGTCTTCGTTACTGGAGTGTCTGGAAGATGATGATCATTCTACACCTCCACCGGGTTTTTTCCTATTAGGAGATCACGCCGCTGACATGCTTCCCAACTACAATCCTCCTTGCTGCGGCTGGATGGGGTAAGACCCTCCAGCAACACAGCTGGACTGTAGGACGCACCGACTGTTGTGAGAAGCGGTGGGTTCCAGGTTGGGTGAGTAATGTTTGCTTGCGAGCACCACTTGTCTGTTAGTGCTATGGGGGCTAGCTGACAATGTTTACGAAAACCGGCCCCAGATTAGGGTCCTCTGTTCAGCCTCTTAGGCGACGGCGGAGGATCTTGGTTTGAAGCCCATTATAGTCAACTAGTGGGCCACGACCAGTAACTGGTGATCCCAGGATTCTCTGGACGAGTGGATGCTTCTCTGTCACAGTGTAGGCCCCATCTTTCATATACAAATGAGAGTATACCCTAATGAGGAAATGTGGGCATGGATGTTCGTTATCGGAAGATCCATGTTCAAGTCGGCTGCAACCCAGATGGGACTGGTGCTGGCTCCGCCGGATGTCTGGTAAAATCACTGTTGTAAACTGTGTTGACATCTCTCTTTTTCTCTTCTCTCTTAAAGGTGAGGAGGGTTTCAGACGGCGGCCTGTCGGAAGTGTGGCTTGTTATATCGTTTGTGTACAAGTTCAGGTGATAGCTGCTTAGCTTGCGTGCTAGTTGTGGCCTACCTGTTAGCCGTGCAGCTGTTAGCTGCGGCGTTAGCTCGCTGTGTTTACCAGGCTGGTATACGTTAGCTTGTGGCTATCAGCCGATCGGCTGTTAGCTTAATGCTACACTGTTGAACGTTCTGAGACTATAACATGCTTTAAACACTCTGACTACGACGTCATCTTTGACAGAGGATGTTAGTCGAACCTACCGGGAGCCCGGCCGGCGAGGACTGCGTCAACAAGGAGAACCGTAGCGGCGGGGTGGAGCAGCGACGCTGCCCGTGTCGTCAAACACAGGATGCTGTGTTTACTATCGGTGCCCTGTTAGAGACTGCAGTTCGCGTGGTCTGCGCTCACGGTAAGGAAGGTCCTGACCAGACCTTAAAACGCGTCTTCTTCCTTCCCTTCTAATGTTTTGTAATAACGATGTTTTCCAAAACGAGTGTTGCTGCAATACATTTAGGATAAGACGCGAGTTGTGTGTGAATTGTCTTGTCACTGAGCAGTAAAAATGACCAGAACCCCTGGCTTACAAAGGGCATCTTAACATCCATTAAACACAAAAATAAACTCTACAAACATTATCTTAAGAAGCCTAGTATAAATAATAGAAACAAATACAATCTATATAGAAATAAACTCACTCATCTAATAAGGAAAAGCAAATGTGATCATTATACTGATCAGGTAATAGCATCTCAGGGTGATTCAAAAAGGACATGGTCAGTTCTAAATAAAGTACTAAACAGGGACAAAAAAGCATCAGTGCTCCCTGACCCTGCAAACATGTCACAGCAGGATCTCTCTGATAAATTCAATACCTACTTTGCATCCATTGGTGAAGACCTGGCGAATAAAATTAGCCATCCCGGGGGTGTGTCTTTTAAACAGTATTTATCAGGTAACTATATTAACTCTTTTTTCATGAAACCAACTGACCATGATGAACTATTCAACATTATCATGAAGATGAAGGACACTCGCACAGCCGGTGCTGATGGAATATGCAGCAAAATCCTAATAGCCATAGCCAATATTATAGTCAGACCACTCGCTCACTGTATTAATTTGTCCTTACTACATGGTGTAGTGCCAAAAAACATCAACATTGGGAGAATAATACCCATATATAAATCAGGTGACAAAAATAGTATTAATAATTACCGTCCAATATCCGTGTTACCAGCTCTATCCAAAGTCTATGAGAGAGTTGTGTACAATAGATTAAGCGAATACACCACCAAGCTAGATATACTCACCAATTCACAATACGGCTTCAGGAAAAAGAGAACTACAAACATGGCAATATTAGACCTCATAGAAAAAATGCATGATGCCATTGATCAGGGTGATTGTGGGGTGGGCGTTTTCCTAGATCTATCAAAGGCTTTTGACACCATTGACTTCACCATCCTACTTGGGAAACTACACCATTATGGCATAAGGGGTCTGGCTCTCAACTGGTTCAGTAGCTATTTACATGGTAGGCAACAGTACGTCGATATAAAAAATCACAAATCAATAAAAATGGACATCAAATATGGGGTCCCCCAGGGGTCAATTCTAGGGCCTTTACTATTTATTCTCTATATAAATGACTTTGTCAACTCATCTGTACTTCTGCACAAAGTAATATTCGCTGATGACACTAATTTGTTTCTGTCACATAAAAATCCACTCGAGCTACAAGATCTACTCAATACAGAACTACAAAAAGTGGACACCTGGTTCAAATGCAACAAATTATCACTAAATCTCAGCAAAACAAATTTCATTGTCTTCCACTCAAATTGGATGCGCACACATCACATGTGCATAAAAATAAATGGAAAGGAGCTGTCAAGAGTGGTGTCCACAAAATTCCTGGGGGTCATCATCGATGAGTCACTCAACTTCAAATGCCACATAAAATATCTACAAACAAAACTGTCCAAATATGTTGGCTTATTCTGCAAAATATGTCATTTTCTGCCCTTGCCTGCCCTTCTCACTTTATACAAAACCCTGTTTGAATCCCTCATTAATTACTGTAATGTCATATGGTGCAACACATACCCCAGCCATCTCAAGAAACTAGAAAGCTTACAAAAGAGGGTACTACGAGTGCTGTCATGGTCCGGGTATAGAGCGCCCTCAAAGCCTCTGTTCCATCGCTTTGGTCTCCTGAGGCTTGCTGAATTTAACATTCATCAAAACACATCAATTATGTATCAAGTTGTCAACAACATGAATCACAGACTGTCTGAGCTTGTCCCAGTCTGCCAACCACTGCACATCCACAACACAAGAAATAAGCATCTTATATCTGGCAAGAGGAGAAGGCTCAATTGTGCTAGCCTAAGCATAGCATGCAGGGGTCCACAGATCTGGAACAAGCTTGACGAAAATCTAAAAATGACTAATACCTTTAAAACCTTTAAAAAATCACTGAAAGAGGAACTGCTAAAATCATATCTCTAATTAAAATTATAACTTAGGAATAAAATTGTCTGTATTATGTATCTCTGTTATATGTCAGTTAGTAGGTAGGTGTGTAAACCTACCCACGTTGTATTGTTTTGATTTGTTTTGTTTTTTGTTATTGTTTTGTTGTTTATATTCTGTTTGTATCTGTGTTCAGGCTCCCTCCAAAAGCTTTAAATAGCTTATTGGGAGACCTGGCACATGCACACTATTTGCGACATTGTTATCACATGAGGATACTCACATGTAAATGTATCGTGTGTGTGTGTGAATAAATGCATTCATTCATTCATTCATTCATTCATTCATTCATTCATTCATTCATTCACTGGTATTAGCTTATCCATGCAAATCGGGTTGTTTGTTACAGATGTAAAAATTATCTGGTTTGTTGTGTTGAGAAACATCATGTGTGTTCATGTACCGTGTACTCACAACTAAGGGGGTTAATTTAACATATAAAGCTATGCTCAGTGACATATGAGTGAAGAATGAATTATTTTCTCAGCCTGTAATGACAATGAACAGTGTGTTCACATATGAACAGGTTTACCTGTTCAACTGGCCATATTAAGGGTAAGGTAGGAGGAGTGATCCCCCCGGTTCCCTGGGGACTTCCCCACCCTCCTCTCAGACATGTTGTTACAATATATTGTGTCACTGTGTGGTGGGATATGATGTAACCCTTAGCTTGGTTGCTGGGGTTGTGCTAAAATCGCTTGAGAAACTATATTTTCCTAAAGAAAGTGTTTGGTCACTTTTCGTGTGTGCTTAGCAAGGCCTGTGGCCGATACTAATCGAGAATTGTGTATTCTCTCATTATGAAAAACAGCGTTCCTCTGTAGAGTGTATTGCCATTTTTTGTGGTGATAAAGGGTTGTGTGTGTCGTGTGATCTACAACTGGGTTAGGTTGGCCACAGAAGCACAAGTGTAAGTCTGGTACCGGGGCTCTTAAGGGGGCCCTCTCTATTCTGTGTTTTTTCCTTAGTAAAAATCAGATAGCAGGTTAGCACATGAGCTGTGTGAAGCTCGTAGACACTTCATGTAGCTGACTGCGACTGTGTCATGCTCTTTTTTGTCATTACATCGTATCATGGGTGTGGGGTCGTAAAGGGGTGAACTGGTAATCCTTTCCTCCCCTTTTGACGGGCAGGGGTTCCAGTGGAATTAGTGCGCATCGGAAAAATGTCAGGCTGAACTCGCGATGCATCTTGTTGTAGCGTCTTTGCATCGGTCAAAAACCGATGCATTTATATAATTTCCTCTCATCCACTTGTCAGCAGTGCACTGTGACTGCACACACACACAGCAGATACTATTGCTTTGCTACTACATAAGGCGAGAGCCGCGTCACAGTTATCAACAAACAGTGGAAGTCGAGGAGACATGCTAACGCTAGTAGCCTCTGGCTAACGCCAGTTAGCCGTTCAGCTAACGCTAAACTAGTGTCTAACTAACTAACTAAAGTGACTATGCAACACCAGTACCATTAGTGAGGAGGGGGGGGGGTATATTGAAGACGCTTGACAACAGGGGTTCAAAGATAACTTCACATTTATTGGTTATTCGTTTCTTAATTATATCGCTTCATGCAATCCATCCAGCCTGGCTCCGTGTTGTTGACATAATGCTGCGGCTACGCTCGGAAAGTATAGACGCATCCTAGTGACCTAGTCTAGTGTGTGACATCATCAACTGTCGACGGCAGCTCAGACGGGGAGGGGCTCTCTCTCTCTCTCTCTCTCTCTCTCTCTCTCTCTCTCTCTCTCTCTCTCTCGTGTGTTTTTAGCTAAAGTGGATAGAAAAGACAGTTTATGCAAAAGTCTTCTTAGGCACCCAAGAGTTTTTATATAAATTGTCTTACAGTAGATTCTTTAATTTTTAATAATAATATAAGCTGCATATAAGGAATACAACCAAATCCTCTGTCATACCATAAAATTGTATCATTATTTTGCATCGTGTTGAATCGCATCGTATCGCCCCGAATCGCATTATGTTGAATCAAATCGTATCGAATCGTATCGTATCTCAACAGGGGGTGAATCATATCGCATCGCATCGCCCGGTGCTTCAAATGTATCGTTAATGTATCGTATCGTTGGCACCGTATCGAGATGTGCATCGCATCGGCCTCAGTGAGGAGATGCACATCCCTAGTGGCCAGACTAATGTAAAGGTACATTGTGGAATTTTTTATTCAGTGCGCGTGCACGAGTGAAGTATAGTGCAGTAGTGACGCCGAGCGTCACCATTACTCACAGAACTTGGTTATAGTTATAACTAGGGGTGCACCGATATATCGGTCGGGTATCGGTATCGGCCGATAAGTGCCTTGTTGACTGCTATCGGCCTATCGGCCGATAAGCTCAAATGTGCCGATAGCAGTCGCCGATAAATAATCATCTTGTGTAGCGTCAAAAGGCAAAAAAATAAAAAGTTCACTCGCGACCTACCTGCACAACGCCCGCCGTCCCCCACACACACACACAAGCTACTGCATCAGTTACTACTTATGATTAACAAGGCATTCGTTTTGTGGCATTAACGTTATATAGTTAGTGTTACACGGACAATAACATCAGCATATTATTATTACCCATAGCAGCAAGGCATTACTCCGAGTCCGTTCATAGCTCAGTTCCATTCCGTTGCAGCATGAGCAACCGGGCGGCAGAAGACTAACGTTACTGGTGAAAATGTTTAACGTTGGAATACTCCTTTGACAACTTGCTGTACTTTGCTTGCAGGTCTGCAGCCATTATTGCTGGATTATGAATAGCCCCAACTTTAGCCAACGTAACGTTATGGCTAAACCTTTAACATTAGTTAACGCTAGCTTTCGGTTAGCTGTTCAATGCTAATAACACAACCAAGCGAACCCATCAGAGCTCCCATCAACACCACTCTGTTGGGAGGATGGCATTTAAGAAAGTATCTGCTGTTAAAATGACACAAACATTTGTTTTGTGGCATTAATGTTATATAGTTAGTTACACGTTCAAATACATCAGCATAGTATTTACCCGAAGATAGCAAGCAAGCCGTTCATAGCTCGGTTCCATTCCGTACCCAACTACCCATTCTGCAATCTGTTAATAAAGTTTTCAACCAGACAAATGTATAGAAAGGCTTTGTTTTATTATAACATTTGTTGCAGTAAAATCATTGTGTCTCGTTTGGCCATCCTGTGGAGCGCGCTGGTCGGCGGGCACTGCCGGGCAGCTAACGTATTAGCTTGTTGTGGTTCTGAGTTTGACTCGCATTCTCGCAAGCAGATCAATGGCGGCATGCCCCCGAAGTAGAAAATGAATAAACGCTTGCCGATTGGTGGTAAGAACAGCAGGAGGTGGGTGCTAGCGGTGTGGCGTAATTGGCCGAATCGACTGTCAATCAAAATGGTTCCATTGCATTGGTTGAAAGCTCTGGTTGAGAGAATAGTATCCCGCTGCAGGCCGCCAGAATGGTTCCATTGCATTGGTTGAAAGCTCTGGTTGAGAAAATAGTATCCCTCTGCAGGCCGCCAGACGATACTGGGAGATAGTGATACCATAAACATATTTCTTGATGTTTCCTTTTTTTAAGTAAGTAAAGAGGCCTACAAATACAAACATACACATACAAATATACAGTAGTTTCATTAAAAAAAAAATTTAATTTAAAAAAAAAAATATTAAAAAAAATTACAAATACTTATTTTTTGCCACAAGTATCGGTATCGGTATCGGCCGATTGTGTTAGTTGAACAATCGGTATCGGTATCGGTGGCCAATTTTCATATCGGTGCACCCCTAGTTATAACCTATCATTTTGTTTGTCGTGATGTTTTCTTGTGAGTACTTCAATGTTTGTGGTTATATTATCGTACTTGGCCATCGCGTCCCGCTCTTAAGCCTATCGAGATATACCTCATCTCATGTACCTACTGTACTCCACTAACGAAAAACAAATATGCCCACACCTGCCGGGTCCCGCCCCTATGGAGGCGTAGCCTATAAGACACTAGGCATGGTCACCAAACACCCTTCCTCTATTTCGTTTCATCATACCGGTCGCAGTGCGCCTTATGTAACTAGTTGTTATGAAAAGATTAGAGAAATTGCGTAATGTTGAAAGCTTACCGGAGGTTTGCTTACCCCTGGAATCTTCAGGGCATGTTTCAGCGACACGTCGGGCCTATGTTGATGTTTCCTCGTCTGATGGCAGCAGACCAAGGAGCAGCGTACAAGGTTTGGCTATCGGGCCAGCTTGTACACAGGTAGGCCCTGTGTCATCAGGCATTGATGTTGGTGTTAGTAATGCTGTGAAGTGTGTTTCGGCGCCAGGGCCGGGGTGGCTTGGTGAACGTTCCACTGCAGTGAACGATTTCCTGGCTATCCTGGAGCATGCTGCTTACACTAATGCTACTAATGCTACTGCTAATGCTAATGTTGATGCTGAAATGGGTCGTTGTTCTAATATTCCCCGCCGCGGGACGTTGCTGCTTTTCCCTCCTCTTGCCCGGTTCATTGATGAAGGTCAGTCGGTTGCTAATGTGGGGGGTTTCGCTGAGTCTTATTTACCTTTTTTACGGGTAAAAGGGCCAACAACAGGGTGCAGGCCGAGTGTACCGTGGCTGCGTAGCCAGGTAGCTTTGATCCTGTGTCCCGGCGGGGATGAACGATGTCCCACCCGGCCGATGCTTGAGAGCGAATCGGCTCGGAGGGTGGCAGTATGGACGGATGAGTGGTATACTGCTGCAGGATGGTTTGTAGCGGCGGCCAGTGTTATGGCTCAGCTGGCTAGTTTCCTATCCACATTGGCGTCGGGTAGTGGGGCTATGGGTCCAGCCGACATTGTAAACATGTTGCATGTTTGTGGTGTTATAGAGATCTTGGCCCTCGACAGGCGGCCATGTTTCCCCCGCCAGTGGTGCCCTGGGAGGAGAGTCAACAGGGATCCACAAGGCCGACAGCCTTGGCGGCCGAGGGATCGGCCATTTTGGGTGTATGCGGCTTGGATAAAACAAGCCGTTGTCATTCCTTTGGCTGCGGGCCGCGAACCTTCTTTGAAGCGCATGCGGCCCCATTCTTCACTTCTCATGGGGACAGGGGCTGACACCCAGTTGATGGCTGAGCCTGGGTCTGTCTGTGAGAATGTTGTGCTGTCGCGTGGCTCCTGCACCACACGTTGTGTGATGGGGGAGCCTGGTGTTACGGCTGCCACTAGCTACAGTGGTCAGCAGGGGGACTCGAGGCCTCTTCTGTTGAATTCACCGACACCTCTCTCACGGGTTGGGGAGGGACGTGTCGGACCCACGCAGTGGGGGGCAGCTGGACGAAGGTCCATGCTGGCCCGTCTACCCTGCACATCAATGTGTTGGAATTGAAGGCGGTCCTCCTGGTCCTCAAACGGTTCGACCACCTGGTGGTAGGCGAGCACGTTTTGGTCAGGACGGACAGTATGACGGCAGCGGCGTATATCAACAGGCAGGGTGGGACTCGTTCCATCCGCCTGCACCGGGCGGCGGTCGAACTTTGGCTATGGGCATCTCGCAGGCTGCGCAGTCTGAGGGCGCTCCACATCCCTGGTGCAGAGAATGTGGGCGCGGATATGATGTCTCGGGGCGGTCCTCGTTACGACGAGTGGGAACTCCGCCCCGACATAGTCAGACAGATCTGGGATCGTTTCGGGGAGGCCTCGGTAGATCTGTTTGCGAGCCGACGCTCTCACAAGTGCCCCTTGTGGTTCTCGGTCAGTCGAGCAGATCATCCCCCCTTGGGGGTGGATGCCTTCTCGATCTTTCCATGGCCGCCTGGTCTTCTGTACGCCTTTCCTCCTGTACAGCTGTTGGGTCAGCTGTTGGAGCGGATACGGAGGGAGTGCAGGACGGTTATCCTGGTCGCGCCGGACCGGGGCACGGCAGTGTGGTTTCCGGTCTTGATCCAGCTACTGGTCGCTCCGCCTTGGGTTATTCCTTGGTCGGCGACGGCCCTCTCTCAGCAACACGGGTCGCTGTTCCAGTACCCGGTGTTTGGCCAACGCCTGTTGGTGTGGCTGGTGGGAGGGTAGGTCTGGAGAGGATGGACCCTTCTGTGGTTAATACCATCCGGAATGCGCATGCTCCCTCCACTGTCGCGCTTTACCCGGGCAGATGGCGTATGTTCCAAGAGTGGTGTAAGGCGGGGGGCCGGGACCCAGTCTCCTGCCCCCTGGATGCTGTCCTTAGTTATCTCCAGTCTCTCCTTGGTAGACTGTCGGCTTCGACGGTGAGGGTATATGCAGCAGCTATATCCTCCTATCATGAGGGGTTTGAGAGGGATGTCTTGTTCAGCCACCCTCTTGTGAAGCGTTTCCTGCTTGGCGCTCGACGCGTTAAGCCGGTGCAACGCTCTTTGGCTCCGAGTTGGGATCTTCAATTGGTCCTCGGTCGGTTGTCCTTGGCCCCGTTTGAGCCACTTGAGCAAGCGCCGTTGGGACAGCTGTCTTTCAAGACCGCGTTCTTGCTGGCTGTCACCTCCGCAAAACGCGTGGGTGAGCTCTGTGCTCTTTCGGTACGTCCAGAGTGCCTGTCTTTTCGTTCCGATTGCGGTGCCACTCTGCGGCCTAATCCTGCTTTCGTGCCTAAGAATATCCGGAATTCCTTCCGCTCCAGGGATATTGTGGTTCAGGCGTTTCGTCCGCCCCCTCACGCTAGTGAGTTAGATGCGGGCCTTCACCTGTCATGTCCGGTCCGTGCTTTGGGAATTAACCTCAGCCGTACTCAGGACCTCAGGGTTACCGATCAGCTTTTTGTCTGTCACGGTGGTTCTCGTGCCGGTAAGGCACTATCGAAACAGCGCCTGTCCCATTGGTTGTGCGAGGGCATTGCCCTCTGCTACACGTTGGCCGGGCTGGATCCCCCTGGGGGCCTCAGGGTGCACTCCACTCGTGGGGTGGCTGCCTCTGCCGCTCTGCTGGGTGGGGCCTCGGTGGAGGACATCTGTGCTGCAGCTTCATGGTCCTCCCCGGGCCCCTTTGTAAGGTTTTACCTCATGGACATGACCGGGGGTTCTGTCTCCCAGGCGGTTCTGGGGTCTGTGGCCTTTCCTGCTTCCCGTCCTTTGGTAGGGTAGCAGGAGTGTGTGGGTATGGGCCACAGTGTGTTAGGTCACACGTGGTTCCGCCTGTGCTGTGTGTTCAAGGGGTTCTAGTTCCCTCTTGCTCGCACTCAAGTGGAGTTGACTGCGCCCCCCCTTCATTAGGAAGGATGGGGTGACGGAACTCCCCAACCCCTTGATGTGGGCTTACGGGTCCTCAGGGGGTGCATCTGTCGGGCCTCGCGTCCGCTCTACCCCATATCTCGATTGGCTTAAGAGCGGGACGTAATGGCCAAGTACGATAATATAACGAAAGGTTATGTATATAACCTAGTTATATGAGTACTGGCTAAGCGTCCCGCTCTTAACGGCCCTGAGTCCCTTTTTGAGGAATCTTTTCCTGGAAACGGGTTTTATTTTTATTTTTTGCGAGGAAGAGTGTTTGGTGACCATGCCTAGTGTCTTATAGGCTATGCCTCCATAAGGGCGGGACCCGGCAGGTGTGGGCGTATTTGTTTTTCATTAGTGGAGTACAGTAGGTACATGAGATGAGGTATATCTCGATAGGCTTAAGAGCGGGACGCTTAGCCAGTACTCATATAACTAGGTTATATACATAACCTTTCGTTTTATATTTTTATAAAAAGAAATGTGTTTGAGGGCGGCTACGTGGCGTAGTGGGCAAGGCGCTCGCCACGAATGCGGAGACGCTGCTGTTCGAGCCCAGCGCTCCACATTGCTTTCAGTTTAGCTGGTCGTTCATACTAATACAACTGATGGGTGGGGATCGGGCGTTGTGGACAGCGACTCCTACAGGTCGGTTGGTGCGCCTGCGCAGTAGAATCAGGAAGTGTCGGGGGCAGCGTGAGCCTCCCACGCGTTACTTAGTCCTCGCCACTGAGAGATCGAGCTGCGCAGGTGAAAAGATGCGACTGCTGTTACCTCAAGTACCGGAGGGGACTTGTGCTATGTATGACTTAGTCCACATTGCAGCCGGCTTGTGGGAGGCAAGAAACAGCGTTCGTGACAGGGGAGGGTTGAATTGGATGATACGAAATTGGGATGGGAGAAAATATAGAAAAATGGGAGAAAAAGTGGATCAAAAAAAAATTAAAAATGTGTTTGTATTTTAAATGTTTGGACCCCAGGAAGAGTAGTCTCGCCTTGGTGTAGTCGACTAATGGGGATCCACAATAAAACAATAGAGACATGGGAGCACCGGTGCTTTGCCTACCAGTGGTGCCCGGTGGGCAGAGGTCACATCTGACCTCCAAAGAGCCTGGAGCCAGAGAGCAGTTGACCCCGTGGGGGCAGGGGCAGGTCACACAGGTCAAAGGGCGGCCAGGGTCATTGTAGAAGCCCGGAAGACAGATCTGACTGCTGGAAGTCTCATCTGCAGAGTAGCAGTCACCTGACATAGTAGAATAATGAATGATCAATTAGTTCATCAATAGGTGCATAAGGGTTTACATTCCAAATAGTTTAGTTAGTTAATTTCAATTAAATTCAATTCACTTTATTGATTTAATGTTTTATGCTAATTACATTTTTGTAATTCAGTTCTAATTAATTCCTTTGTCTTACTATTTCTTTCACTATTTGGGCAATTTTACACAATTCCTGTGAGTCTATGGAACACCTCTGTAAGTTTTTTTTCCAAAAAATTCATTGTTTTGTATTTCTAATCATGTACTGTAGAGCAGCACTTTCTGTCCTTCAAGATTCCAAGCTGTTTTTGGCTGGGCTCCGCCCATACTTGCAATGCGCTTTGAGTGACAGTCACCCACCTGCACTGGCAGATACCTTTCTTTGGGGGAGAGAGAGAGTGGGAGAGAGACAGACAGACAGAGAGGCGAGAGAGCGACGTGCGTGTGTGTATGTGTGCTCTGTCACGAGTGTGTGTAAGCAGGGGGAGACAGCTGAGGAGAGATCGCTCCGAGAAACGCAGCGTATGAGCCTCTCTCTCTCTCCCTCTCTCTATCTGTCTCTCCCTCTCTCTCTCCCTCTCTCTCTCTCTTTTGGGGAAGTGCAAGTGTCTTACAGCATTTTTTAATGCTAACCCTAACCCTAACTCACTGTTCAACTTCACTTGCGCATTCGCTTGCGGTCTGCACAAAATAATGGTTGAGCGTGAGTGGTGGAACTAAACCACAGAAGGGGCGGAGGTACGCATATCATTATGCAAATAATTCTGCTTCCGTCACAGGGGACCAAAATTCAGAATGACTTGGTGCAGTAGGGGAGGATCTTGTCTCATCTGAACTGGAAGAATGCGCCAAAATGAGAATTTGAGACAGACAGTGTTGGTACAACCCCACATTGCTAGAAAACAATGCTAAACACTGGAAAAGGCAATTTATAAGATAGTTCCCCTTTAATAATTAATTTAAAAAAAATAAGTTAAGGCTTCAATATTTAAAAATTACAGATAATCAAATTCTCAAAAAGGTTATCGACAGAATGAAATTACAATGCATTAATGTATTCATATGTATTCATACTCAATAATGTACTGTAACAACCAAATAATATGAACGGGATGTCCCGATCGCCTTTTTTTGCTTCCGATCCGATCCCGAGCATGTGATTTTAAATATCTATCGATCCGATCGTTTCCGATCCGATCTTTCACATTAGTAATCAATTTTGACGCATTTTTGTCAGAAACTGGCAGAGCGAGACAAGCCCATCTGTTGCTTATAATAGTCCGGGGCGCGAGAGCGGAGGCTTTTGTTATTACATTCACCCTGAGAAATGTGCTTCTGCTTCATATGAGAAATATTAAAAGTTTCAATATATGTTTGCACATTAGTATACATTCAGTGTTCGACTTACGTAATGGTCCATTCTGGTCTGAAACGCCGACGATAAACCTCAGTCACGTAACGTTATCCTCCAGGTGAAAATTTTGTCTGAAAACTTCGCCTCCAGCCTGCTGCTTCATGAGTTTTTCCTCCACGCGGAATCTCCTCCTTGCAAACATTGCAACTGGCTTGACTTTCTTTTAAAATGCTTAGTTCCAAACCTCTGACATTAAGTCTAGCTGCTCAAGTCAGTGGATATTAACCGTGTTTCGGGAGCGACGTGTTGTTGTTGTGGTCGCGTGTAGCGTGTAGCGTCTAAATTAAAGGGAATGTTTGTTGCAACGGTGAAAATTAAAGGGGAATGTGTTTGTTGTGGATAATTATTCTGCTCTGTGTGACAATAAATACATTAATGATGATATATTATATGTACTTTAAAACCAAAACTAAGGCCTCCGTATGAGTTTAAGACGTGGACATGGTCATGTTTGTTGAATAAAATTTTTCTTTTTTTGACTGCCGATTTTTATTATTATTTTTTCCCGATCCCCGATACTCTGAAAAGCACGTGATCGACGCCGATTCCGATCACGTTATCGGATCGGGACATCCCTAGAACAAATCAATTCAATTAATGAATGAATTCTGAATGAATGAATGTCCATAACTACAACAATAACTCCATAACTTTTGAATGTCTATAACTTTTTGAATGTGCAAAATGGTCTATATTTCCACCTGTCTGTTCACAGCTTCCTCCTGGGCAGACACAAGGTTCACAGAGGCTGAAGGGCCCATCACTAGAGGACCTGTGTTTGTACCCTAAGGCACACCTCTCACAGAACCGGCCCTCGTAGCCCTCAGGGCAGCTGCAGCTCTGGACCCACGTCGCCGGGTTACCGGGTCCCCGACGGGCTGAAACCATGCTGACGTTGTCCAGGTAACCGCGCCCTAGGGAAACATAACATTCCATCCAAATTACATTAATAATTATTAAAATTACAACTCCATGAAATGATGTAGATTATGCTATGAAAATAGGGACTGCTACCTTATAATTTCATTGAGCTGTAATTAACACAACACCTTGTCTTATAGGGACTGCTACCAGTACCTTGTCATTTCATTGAGCTGTAATTAACACAACACATTTACATTTTGTCATTTAGCTGACGCTTTTATCCAAAGCGACTTACATGTTCTGATTACTCATTGACTTTGGAAACATCATAACACCTTGTCTTATAGGGACTGCTACCTTATCATTTCATTGAGCTGTCATTAACACAACACCTTGTCTTATATGGACTGTTACCTTATCATTACATTGAGCTGTAATTAACACAACACAAGGATTCAATGTCCCAGATGACATCTCTGGTAGCCATATTCAAACTAATTTACTCACAATAACTGTTAAAATAAATGAATGTGTGCAAAACTGTTTAGAGTTTTTGGATGTGTGTGAGATTATGTGCAAAATAAATCAGCATTGTTTTTCGATGAAGTGCCCCTTTAAAGAGATGTTATCTTGTTAAACCATTAAATCATACGGTTATCCTATAACCATAGTTATATGAGTATAGCGAGCGCTCTGCACTCAAGTGGAACACATCCCATAGCCAGTCTAATACTGAATAAATGTCTTCACATGTACATCCGCCTGGCCACACCCCCATCCGCTCCTCTACAAAAGCAGGGGTGTGGCCATACTAACAGCTCCTTCCCAAGTCTTTCACCACCGAAGGCGAAGACCATGGGGTCCTCAGTGAGTCCAGCGCAGAGCGCTCGCTATACTCATATAACTATGGTTATAGGATAACCGTATGTTATATATCGTATTAGCTTACGCTCTGCGCTCAAGTGGAACACAGGAGCTGAGCAGAGCGGAAGCTCGACAAATGTACCCGCTGAGGCACCCCACAACCATCAGAACCGGGGTGGACCCGAGCCCCCGGACCCCCCTAGTGGAGGACGGGAGGGAATCGGATCCGACTGTGCGAAGAGGGTTTAGCAACTCAACGCACAGGGTGAGCAGACCGTGGGACTTACCTTCCCACAGAAGAACCCACGACTATACAGGCGCGCAACCCACATGCCACTAGGGAACAAACGGGGGGGAGAAAAAAAAACGTTACAACCCCTAATATCACAGGGTCAAGGTCAAGAACCCAACCCCGTGGCAAGGCCGTAGCAGCGGAGCGCGAAGGAGGACCCAGCCCCAGGAAGGGTCAGGACCCCGCGGAAAAAGGGGGCCTGGTGAGGCCAACGACGCCGCAGCATCGAGACCCCACCAGGCGGTCACTAGTGACACCACCCCCCACATCGCCAGCGTATCGGACAGGGCCCATCCAAGAGCAGGCCCTTCCCCCCTACAGCACGCCGCCCTGAAGCCCTCTAGAGGCTAGACCCCCACAGGGGGACCAGGCAGCGCGCCGGGGAGACAACCCCCAAAGAGGTTGATCCCTCAATCCAGGCAACAGGCCAGAAGGACTCGACCTGTGCCTGGAGCACTGCGGACTAGACAGGCACCTAAGGGGTCTGCTGAAAACAGCACCCCGGCGGAAGGGGCATTCGGTATGCTGTGCACCATGTCGCACTTTGTCGCAGCCTCCACACACAAAAAACCACCCTCTAGAGGAGCCGAGGCAGAGAAGGCTGACATGATTGGCAGACGTCATGAATGGTGCGGGGGCACACTCGCAGGCAGACAGGGTCAAGCCTGGCCTAACCCGAGAGTCGACTCCGCTACCAACACACCTGGAAACCAACGACCACCTAACAGGAGGCGGTTGTTCCTATAACCCCCCAAAGAAAAAACTCCAAAACACAACTGCGGGTATACACCGGCTATACAGCAGTACGAGTGTCTCAGTTCTCAAGAAGGGGTTAACCCAGGCCAACAGGTCGACGAGAACGAGTCCGGACCTGGGCCCGGCGGACCGGGACGTATACAGGGATGCAGTGGAGGTTATTCCATGACAACACGTGAAACACAAATTCACTCATAATTCATAATTATTATTAATTTGCATATATATATATATTTTTTTTATTATTATAAATGTTTTCCTCTATAAAAAAATGCCAGTGAAATTTTTTTTCTTCAAAAATTGCCAAAAGTTACAGCTTTGAGCTCTCTGATCAGGTCTGCAGTCAGTAATGGCTAGCTGTCAATCACTCAGGTGCAACTTTCCCTGCACAGGCTGACCTTATGAATATAATAGCCAATCAAAAAGGCTATTAACGTCATCTAAGCCCGGTCCGTGCAATATTGCTCTTGCCTTTCACGAACGGGGATTGAATGATTGACAGCCTTGAAATCCAATCAGAGAATGCCTGGCATTGCCAATGACTGCGTACCTCTTGGCACTCTTGAAGATCGGGCCAAGCATAGCCAAAATGCAGACCAACTACAGGGAGACCATCAGCCCTGCTGAACGGCTCTGCATTTGTTTGAGGTGAGTAGCTAAACATGAACATTGTCCCTTCAGTCCCTAAGCTAGCTAACCTTACTAACTTAGTTAAAACTCACCAACGTGGCTAGCTAGCTAACGTTACTGAGAACTAGCATCAACGTGGCTATCTGGCTAGCTAGCTAACGTTACTGATAACTAGCATCAACATGGCTATCTGGCTAGCTAGCTAACGTTACTGAGAACTAGCATCAACGTGGCTAGCTAGCTAACGTCACATGTACTTGCAAGTCGAGTTGTGTCTCAATGGTACGCAGGTGGATTACAATAGATTGATTGATAACATTATTAACAGATTGCAGAATGGATACAATACAGTACGGCTCAATACACACAATTGTTAAGGGGATGCAGACCAGAGAAAGACTTTCGTCTTGTTTACATCAGAGTTCTCCTGAGCTAGCCAACGTTACTAAACTAACTTATATAACTAACGTGGCTAGCTAGCTATTTGTCTGTCTCTCTGTCTAGATAGATGCATTAGCTATTTATAGTATATTGATAGGTCTGTGTCTGTCATCTCAATTCAATATTGCCAGAGATAACTTAAACAGTACTGTATATTTGTATATCTTGTATGTCATAAATGCTGGATGAAACAGTACTGTATATCTGTATGTCATAAAAGTCTTGATGAATTGAAAATGGAGGACCCCGATGTAAACAAGATGAAAGTCTTTCTCTGATCAGCATCCTCTTATCAGTTGTTTTGTATTGAGCCGTACTGTATTGTACCCATTCTGCAATCTGTTTATAAAGTTCTCAATCAATCTATTTATTTATCCTGTGGCATTAAGATGCACTCCGACTCGACTAGTTTATTATGCAATTACACGTGCAAACACAGTTCTCTTCTCTAATGTATCTTTTTTATGTTGCAGGTATCTGTCAACTGGAGACTAATTCCGCTCCATCGCCTTCAGCTACAGAGTGGGGTTCTGCACTGTAGCCCGGATTGTGCGGAGTGTGTGTGAGGCCATATGGGAGTGTATGGTCTCCGACTACATGCCCGTACCATATATGATATATAATATTAAAAAAAAAACTATCATACAGAACTTGTAAGTCGCTTTGGATAAAAGCGTCATCTAAATGACTAAATGTAAATATACACTCACTAATCCTCTTCTCCTCCTCTGCTACTCCTCTCTACAGGTACTGCAAAAAGCACACCCCTAAAAGTTAACCCTAAACTCAACCCTAACCTTTAACCTAATATATATACACTCACACACACACTAAACATGGAACCTGCTCCCAGGGACGAGTTCCATTACATATGCAAGACCTTCCAAAAATTATTAATAGCCTACTGCAACCTACACAAGAAGGAGAGCAATGCCAGACAACAACTGGATAAAATCGCACACAGACTCACATTAGTTAACACATTGGCACCGACCCTAACTACCTCTGACTAACTACCCTAACTACCTACTATGCAAAGGCCCACGCAACCGCCCTTGAGGAGCTCCAATATTTCAACACACTGCGCTGGTTAGAGGCCTCAGATGTGGCCATAGCATGGTCCAGACACAGACTAGCAGCCATGGCTCCGGGGGTACTTCAAAACTTTACACAACTAGTCCTAACACTAAAATCAACACACACACGAAACCTAAACCAGACACGGAAGCCCCAAAGAGAAAGCGCCCATCCACACCAAACCCCAATACTAACACGGACGCAGATACACACACGCCAAAAAAGAACCCCAAACACCAGACCACCCCCCTGCCAACACACATAGACACAGGGCTTCCTGAGACCAAACACTTGCCACCTAAAACACACCAACCCAGCCCCCTAACCGATAACATAGGACCAAAATACACAAGACACCTACACCGTGGGGATAAAACCATCTGGACCCTAACACCAACCAGACCCTTCATAGTGATGGGTGATTCTAACTTGGCCAACCTACCCACCATCCACAACAACAGGGTCCAGGTCGACTGCTACCCGGGAGCAAATCTCAAGCATGCGGCCTACATACTTAATATAAATTCACCAATCACATATACCCATCTACTCAATCATGTTTAAAGGTATATATGGTCACTTAAAGTACAACAATACATCTCAATACAACATACACATATATAAAAAATCTAAGTTCACCAATCACACATACCCATATTCTCAATCACCCACTATGTTTACTTAACTGACAGTACCATTCTTTCTTATATGATTTTTAAGGTGTTTTTTAAATGTCTGTTTTTCTTCAACCTTAGTTCTGTTCCGTTAGGGGCTCTGCTTGGCATCACTACTGCACTATCTCGCATATGTGCACGCGCACTGAATAAAGTAAGTAAGTAAGTAAGTAAGTATTTATAAAGCACCTTTCATACATGTCATGTAGCTCAAAGTGCTGTACACAATTATAGGCATATATAACGATAAAAGCAATAAAGTCATAGTGATCAGTTAAGATCAATGTTTAAAAAAAAAAAATAATAATAATAATAATAGTAACGTAAAAATGAAAATAACGTAAAAACAGTCATTTGCTTACCAGTTTGGGAGAACAGGTCCGCACAAACATTTCCGCTCAGTGGCAACCGGAAGTGCACTAAACCAATGCACTTGTATGGTAGGTAGCAATGTTTAGGTCTTATAATGCTAGTGTAGTTACGTTTTTATCAGTGGTCATAGCTGGGTCCATAGTGCTTTACCAAGTCCCATGGATCCATCAGTGGCCGTGTATTGTGTGCGTATGTACCCGTTCGCTCATGTGGTCAGTGGCCAGAGTTGGGTCCACAGGACTTATCCAAGTCCCATGGACCCATCAGTGGCCGCGTCTTGTGGTAGAAAGAAAGAAAAAGAAAAACGTATAAAGAAAACAGTCTAAAGTTTGAAAGTTTGGGAGGTCCGCAAAAACACGCCTTCAGCTCAGAAGCTGAGGCGTGTCAAAAACTTTTGAAAAACTGGAGGCGTGTCTCCTATTGTACCCATTCCTTCATCTAAGAAGTTTGAAAGTTTGGGAGGTCCGCAAAAACACGCCTTCAGCTCAGAAGCTGAGGCGTGTCAAAAACTTTTGAAAAACTGGAGGCGTGTCTCCTATTGTACCCATTCCTTCATCTAAAAAGTTTGAAAGTTTGGGAGGTCCGCAAAAACACGCCTTCAGCTCAGAAGCTGAGGCGTGTCAAAAACGTTTGAAAAACTGGAGGCGTGTCTCCTATTGTACCCATTCCTTCATCTAAAAAGTTTGAAAGTTTGGGAGGTCCGCAAAAACACGCCTTCAGCTCAGAAGCTGAGGCGTGTCAAAAACTTTTGAAAAACTGGAGGCGTGTCTCCTATGTACCCGTTCCTTCATCTAAAAAGTTGGGTCCACAAGGCTTATCCTAGCCTCATGGATCCATCAGGTTTTTCCAAGCCATAACTATTTGTAAGCTAGACTGTATAGGTACGTTTTTAATTTTCCTTTAAAAATGTGTATAGAGCTGGCGTTTCTGATGTGTGTTGGTAGTGTGTTCCATAGTTTTGGGGCATAGTTGGCAAATGCCATACTTCCTATCCTTTTTTGGTTTCTGGGCGTGTCTAGTAAACCTGTAGTGGATGACCGTAGCGTTCTTGAGGGCAGATAACTAACTAGGGAATTTGCTATGTATTTTGGGCCTTGCTCATTAAGAGCTTTATATGTTAGGAAAAGGACCTTAAAATCAATTCTATGAGTTAAAGACCACAAATGTACCTTTAATCCCAATATTTGTCTGACCACACCCCTCATCAGCTTACCTTCATAAGCAGGTGTGTGGTCACCTGCTCTCCTCCTTCTCGCTTTCACCACAAGGAAGAAGTGCCTCGGTAGATCCCCACACTTGACACCATGATGGAAGAAAGGTTTAGGAGCAGCTTTGGGAAACAAGGATACGTTGACATCATATCTTTATTTTCTCTCTCACTATTTTCGAGAAAATACGGCGATATTGTCTTCGTACTGGAGTGTCTGGAAGATGATGATCATTCTAAAAATCCTCCACCGGTTTTCGTATTGGGAGCACGCCGCTGCATGCTTCTCAACTGCAGTTCCTTGCTGTGTTTGTTGGGGTGAAACCTGTCAGGCCACAGCTGAACTGTCGGACACGCCGCTGTTGTGAGAAGCGGTGGGTTTCAGGTTGGGTGAGTACTGTTGCTGGCGGGCTTCACTTGTCTGTTAGTGCTATGGGGGCTACTTGACAATGTTTATGGAAACCGGCCCCAGGCTAGGGTCCTTTGTTCAGCCACCTAGGCGACAGAAGGCCTTGGTCTGAAGACCATTATAGTTTTAACTAGTGGGCCGCGACCATTAACACTGGTGATCCCTGTGTGTTCTGGACGAGTGGACTTCTCTCTGTCACCGTGTTAAGGCCCCATCTTTCATATCCAAATGAGAGTATTCCTTCACGAGGGGATATGTGCATGGATGTGCGATAGCGGCAGATCCATGTTCAAGTCAGCTACACAGGCCAGTTGGTATTGTGCTGATTCCGTCGGGTGTTGGTAAAATCACCGTTGTAAAGCGGTGTTGACATCTTGTTTTCTCTTTTCTCTTAAAAAGTGAGGAGAGGTTCAGAACGGCGGCCTGTCTGGGTGAGTGTTATGTCATTGTTTACATGTTCAGGTGATAGCTGCTTAGCTTACGGTTAGCCAGTCAGCTGTTAACTGCTGCGTTAGCCTGCTGGGATCGCTGCATGGCCTGCTTAGTGGGCCTACTGTTAGCCAGTCAGCTGTTAGCTGCGGGGCTAGCATGTCGTGATCACTAGGTAACGTTAGCTTGCTGCTATAGGCCATGGCCTGGCGCGGGGTAGCTTTAGCTTCTCGCGCGCCGCCGTGAGCTCGCTTCTGGTTGCGTGCGCCGTTAGCTCGGCGTCTCGTGAGCAGGAGCAGTAGCGCCCGAACGGTTGGAGCGGCCGTTAGCTTGATGCTATTCTGTTGAACGTGCTTTGATTTTAACATGTTTTACACTCTTGACTACGACGTCATCCTTGACAGGGGATTTTTCGTCGACCCTGCCCTGAGCCAGGACGGCAAGGTTGCGTCAACAAAGAGGACTGTAGTGCGGGTTGGAGCGGCGACGCTGCCCAGTTCGAACAACACAGGAGCGGCTGTGTTCCTACGGTGTCTGTGACTGCACTTCGCTGATCTACGTTCCGGGTAGGATCAGGTTTGACCAGACCTTATAACACGTCTTCTGGTTTTACTTTTCTAAATGTATTGTGAATAACGATGTTTTTCCCAAAACGTGTGTTGCTGCAATGCATTTAGGATACGACGCGGGTTATGTGTGAGCTGTTTTTGTCACTGGCAGTTAGCTTCTCCGTGCAAATCGGGTTGTTGTTACAGATGTGATAATGATCTGGTTGTTGTGTGAGTAACATCATGTGTGTTGTTATGTACCGTGTACTCACAACTAAGGTAACTAACCTATGAAGCTATGCTTAGTGACAAGTGAGTAAAAGAATGTTCTTTTCTCAGCCTGTGATGACAATGAACAGTGTGCTCACATATTAACAGGTTTTCCTTTTTTAACTGGCCGTATTGAGGGTAAAATAAGAGGATTGTGTTTTCCCCCGGTTCCCTGGGGACTTTTTCATCCTCCTATCTGACATGTTGTGCACTAATTGTGTTTTTTGTGTGCCCTTCTCCTGGAGTAGGCATGTCGGCGTGGTTAGGGCACGGGACTGGTTCTGGTCGCGCTGGTCCGGATCAGTTGAACCCGTTGTCCGCCGGGGATGCAGATCTGCTGTTCTGGTACCCTGAGGGACTTGGGCTTTTTTCAGGGGAAAAAATGCCAGGTCGGTCCGGGTGTCACAGGGTTAAGCGCTATGGAGACCCTGGTTGGGTACGTTTTTACTCAGCACTGTCGTAATGGCTTACGGCCATGCCAACCTGTACACGCTCGATCTCGTCGGATCTCGGCCGCTACACAGGTTGGTCCTGGTTAGTACTTGGTTGGGAGACCGCCTGGGAATACCAAGTACGGTGTGCTTAGGGGCTGGTTCTCCATTCTTTTCCGCTCCTCTCTCACGCATGGCGAAGAGGGGCCTGTGGGGGTGGTTTTTGTCCTCCTCTGGTGGCCCTGTGCTTCCCGTACCGCCAGGCCCGGTCCGAAGTAATGTTTCGTCGACCCGTAGGCCTGGGTTAACCCTTTTTTGGAAACTGAAACACTTGTACTGCGGTATAGCCGGTGTATACCCGCAGGTGTGTTTTGGAGTTTTTTCTTGAGGGGTTATAGGAACAACCACCGCATTGGGTAACACCAAGGTGGTTGATTCCCTGGTGTGTTGGTGCAGTGTCAACTCCCGGGTTCACCGGTTGAGGGTGCCCCTGCACGTTCATGACGTCTGCCAATCGTGTCAGCCTTCTCTGCCTCGACCCCTCTGGGTGGGGGTTTTTAAATGGAGGCTTGGTCATGCAACACCGCCGGCTTACGCTCCTTCCGCCGGGGCGGCTGTGTTCAGCTGTCCCCTCTGGCGCCTGTCTCGTCCGCAGTCTCCAGGCTAGGGTTAATAGCCTGTTGCCTGGTTTTTCCCCGGTGCGCTGCCTGCTTCCGTTGGTTAACCTTTTTTGTGTGCTTACGGCCATGCTGACTGCCTGTTGCAGGGTCGGTGTGCCAGGCGGTGTACTATTGGGGGGGACGGGGCCCGCTCGGCTTACGGCCATACCAACCTGAACACGCCCGATCTCGTCCGATCTCGGAAGCTAAGCAGGTTCTGGCCTGGTTAGTACTTGGATGGGATTCCGCCTGGGAATACCAGGTGCAGTAACTGAGGGGCCTTTGTCCGAATACGCTGGCGATGTGGGGGGCGGGGCACTACGTGCCCACCTGGTGGGGTCTTGATGCTGGCATCATGGACTTCTCCGGGCCCCCATTCCAGGGAGTCCAGTCCTTTTGGTGGGTCTGGGTCTTCCTTCGCGCTCCGCTGCTACGGCCTTGCCACGGGGTTGGGTTTGCCCTTGACCCCGTGATTCTGGGGGCAGTAACGAGGTTGTTCCTCCGTTCGTTCCCGGGTGGCATGCGGGTTGTGCGTGTGTGTAGTCGTGGGGTCAGGCCACGGTCTGCTCACCCTGTGCGTTGAGTTGCTTGAGTGCCTCTTCGCACGGTCGGGTCCGTCGCCCTCCCGTGAAGCCCCTAATAGGGGGGATGCCCTCCATTAGGGGGGGTCGGGGGGGCTCGGCCCTCCCTGTTCTGATGGTTGTGGGGGGCTGTCAGCGGGGTGTATTTGTCAGCCAGCGGCTCCGCTTGGCCTCCCCTTGTGCAGTAGTGATGCCAAGCAGAGCCCCTAACGGAACAGAACGTTAGGTTATGGCTATAACCAAGTTCTGTTAGTTAGGGGTGACGCTTGGCATCAGACGGCCGCTGCAGCCCTTGATCTCACCTTATGGTGAAAGCTTGGGAAGGAGGAGAGCAGGTGACCACACACCTGCTTATGAAGGTAAGCTGATGAGGGGTGTGGTCAGACAAATATTGGGATTAAAGGTACATTTGTGGTCTTTATTCAGTGCGCGTGCACATATGCGAGATAGTGCAGTAGTGATGCCAAGCGTCACCCCTAACTAACAGAACTTGGTTATAGCCATAACCTAACGTTAATGCAGGTGGTAAGGAATTCCATGCAGTCATTGCTCTATACATCACAGTCCTTTTCATTGCATTTGTTCTTGGCATCTTTACAGTACATATTTCCATTGCCACATGCCTGGTGGAGTACAGGTAGTACAGGTAGTAAAAACAGGTAGTAAAAACAACACAAGCAGTGTAAACAAAATAAGTCAATATAATTTACTATCTAACTAACTGAAATATACAGTATTCACTCACAGTATCACGTAAGGTGCAGTATGCATAAGGTAGTGTTATAATTTACTATCTAACTAACTGAAAGAAATATACATACAGTATGGTAGAATGGAGAATTGAAAATTATCATCTTTGGCTACATCCACATTGTATAAATGCTATTTGTGATAATGGCTAATATGCTTTTATGCCTTTTATGTTTTCCCAGATGAAATTACCTGTGTCCAATACCAGTCTTGGTCTCTCCTGGAGAAGAAACAGACCCCTGTGTCCCTCCCTCAACTGTCCACCTGAAAAAGAGGTCACCCAAATCCCCAGTCCCTCCCTCAATTCAGAGCACTGTGAGTATTTACTGATAACTGTTTAGAGGGGGATGTTTTAAAAATATAATTTCTGCTCAATTTGGTCAGCAGCTGCCACTGGCTGTCACCTAATATGATTTCATCTGGTCAGGTGCGCTGTCACCTAATATGTTTTCATCTGGTCAGGTGCGCTGTCACCTAATATGTTTTCATCTGGTCAGGTGCGCTGTCACCTAATATGTTTTCATCTGGTCAGGTGCGCTGTCACCTAATATGTTTTCATCTGGTCAGGTGCGCTGTCACCTAATATGTTTTCATCTGGTCAGGTGCGCTGTCACATAATGTTAATATGGTCCACTGACCACTGACACACAGTGGGGGATGTTTTAAAAACATTATTTAATATATAATATAATAATTTGTGCTTCACCTAAAAATTTGGTCAGCAGCCTCCACTGCAGGGATGCCAGAGGGGCACGAAACCCACCTCGATAGCCCCCTCCCAGCCCCGCCAAGCAGGAGAAGAGAGGGGCGAAAAAAGAATGGAGAAGGACCAGGCTCCTTTAGCACAGCGCAAGGTACAACACAATATGGACCAAGCAATAGTGAAGGATAACACGCAGTGATATAACCACGAACACCTCCATAACATCAACCCCTGCAACGCCCGGGCCAACCCGGCATTTTCCCCCCGAAAAAGCACAAGTCCTTCAGGGTACCAGAACAGCAGATCTGCGCCCTGGCGGACAACAGGTTAACTGACCTGGTCCGGTGCGACCAGAACCAGTCCCATGTCCTAATCACGCCACCATCCCCAGTCCTAAGAGGGGGGTAGGTACGCGTGTCGATCTAAAACATCACAGAGGGCACCACCAAGACGGTCAGAACATAAAAGCACTGCGCCCGGTGGCCCACCCCAAAAGCGTGAGACCCCTCCGCCAATGCTCTGATCTATTCCGTTATCTCCCCCCAGAGATGAACGAGAATTCATCGAGACTAACCCAGTACACAGGCGCTCGGAAGAGACAAACTCCATCCCAGTTGCCCCATGAAAACGCTGTTACAATGAAATGAGCAACCAAGGCGCGCAAGCCCATGCGTGATTCCACACGGAAGCACCCAGGGCCAGCACTATGTACACGTTGAGACCCAAAACATATCAATGGTAATTCTAACAAGAACCCAGATAACGTTCCCTCCAAGCCGCCTGGGAGAGTGGCAGGAAGCCGGCCAAGAGACACAGATATGGGTCGCATATGACGTGTCTGAGGGAAAAACACCCCTGTCAAACCTACTCTGTATAAAAGAGAGGAGACAGGGAACCCCCAGAGAGACTTCCCACGTGAGTAACAATTTGAAAAGATATATGTAACATTGAGCTACGTGACCAAAAGCTCAAGACATATGAATTCCGTGACCCACCTGGCCAAAAAAGGCGTGGGACCAGGGAACTCCCCCCCCCCCCCCCTCTCCCTACCCTGTGACGCGCTGACCAAACAGTGCGACAGGAAGCCCGAAGGACAGAAGGCCCAACCCCCTGACCGATCAGAAAAAAGGGGAGGAGGGGTTTATCAGTTCACCCCCTCATGACCCCACACCCCGGATACGATGAAAAACAACCAGCAGCGATGATAACCGCGTAGCCAGCATGCTATATGAAAAGCGTATATCCACAAGGATAAGCTAAACCAATACACACCAGCCACAGACGATAACTCGTCTGCGAACGGGTTTTATATACAAGGATGTAGGCTCATGTGCGAACACGTCACCCGTGTTATGTTTTAAGAAAAAACACATACGTTTAAGAGAGGGTCAAGACGTCGGTACAAGCTACATATACGAGCACTTCTGTAGGCTAACACTCTAACCAAGTTGTGGACTCGATGCCATGTTTCCAATGTAACAGAATACACACAACCCCCTCAGACAAACGATAACATTTACCACTATAAGAAGAACACCGACTTCTTCATGATGAGGGAAGACAAGTCTTTCGACCGAGTGCTAGCCACAGGCCTTGCCAAGCACATATATACATAGCGACCAGAACGATTTATAAAAAAACTGTCCTACTCACTTAAACAACACACAACCCCACAGCTAGGTGAGGGTTTATACACCGTATCCCCAATATATAACAGTAAATAAAAACACAGTTTGTAACAAAAAACAGTCCCTCACCAGGAGGGACCTTTTATTTAGTAACAAAAATCATATGTTGGGGCGGGGATGGGAACAGGGGTAATCAGGGAAGAGTCACTAGCGGCGCCTGCCGCGTGCAGTGCGGAGCTTGCCCCCACGGGGAGCCGGCCCGGAGGGACGGTTCTGGGGCGCCTGGTCACGTCGATCCCTACCGTCACCTCCGGGCGTGGGGCGGCTGGCTGCGGCGGACGAGGCACTCCCTCCACTCCTGGCCTTCTTGGACGAAGGCCCAGCAGCAGCGGCGGTGGTGGCGGTGGCAACGGTCGCGGGCCTCTGCCGGCATTGTTTCCATCGGCCATCACCGGTGGCATCGGGTCGGGGAAAATGGGGTTGGAGCACAGCGCGCTCCTCCTCCATCTCTCTGCAGGAAGCCGTCATCTGCTGCATGGCCGACCCGAAGAGCCCAGCATCGGAGAGGGGGGCCGTGAGCAGGGGAATCCTCTTCTGTTCAGGCACCCGTGCCTGCTCCAGCCAAAGGTGGCACTGGGACAGAGTGGCCAGGGCGTGCCCCTTCCCGGCGGCTATCGCCTGCAGCTGGGTAAGGTGCAGGATGGCTCCAGCCGCCTGCGCGTGAAGGTACTGTTGATGGTCGTCCAATACCGACCCGCCCGCCATCATCCCCGCGATGTTGGACGTCGCAGCTAGGCTCTGAGTTGCGGTGATGTATGCCTGGTCACTCCAGTTAGCCATCTGCCTAGCCGATTTCCCTTGGGGAACCGGCTTCCGCAACGGCTCCCACACCACTTCGGGACAAAGAATGGATGTCATCGGGCTATCAAGCCAAGGCACCCCGTCCTTTAGTCCCTGGACCAAACCCTCCACCCGCGTGACTGGCACGTAGGCGGGGGTAAGGCCAGTGATGCGGGAGATTACCTGTCACTGTTTCACGTAGGCCTCCATTGACGGGAAGAATGGGCAGACAACGCCCGTCTCTCTCACAGGACGACGTTGCCAGAGATTACCTATCATGTCATCAGGAACAGGTGCAGGCAGAGGCTGCGACGGACGCCATGAGCTCGGGGAACAAGGCACGCAACTCCCCTTGCGCACCTCCCTCCATGTCGCCCGCGTCCCTCACGTACGGGAGGCTGCCATGTCGGGCGCCACCATCCGACACGGCAGATAGCTGGGCATCTTGTCTCAGGGTCGGAGGTTCTAACCCAACACTGGAGAACAAGGGACCCCAAGGAGACGCAACACTTCCTGCCACACCCCGAGGGGGAGAATGATACGAATCCATTGGGGCATCAAACAAGAGCGCTCTCGCCCCATCCATGTGATCCTCAGTTTCCATCAGAAACGGAGACAGGGCAGGCGGTTAGGTGGTCGAGCGGAGATTGCGTTCGTCACCAGCCCCGGAGCTGTGAGCTTGGTTCGCCTGTTCGAATCCAGCTCACAGCTCCGGGGTTGTCACCAGCTTGGCTGGCCGTCTGCACTGATACAATTGGCTGTATCAGAGGGTGGGAGAAGCTGGCGGGGTGGGTCCGGGTCGTTGTAAACAGCGACTCCTACAGTTCGGTCGGGGCGCCTGCTAAGCGCGGATTGGACGTGAGGGGGATAGTGTGGTCCTCCCACACGCTACGCCCTCTCAATGAGAATCCGCGCTGCCAGGTGAAAAGAAGCGGTGATTGGCTGGACGTGTGTCGGAGGAAGCACGTGGTAGCCTCCACTCTCCCAAATGATCTGACTGTGGGGGGTAAAGCGCAGCGACCAGGAAGGGACTGGGAATTGGCATACGACTAACATTGGGATGGGAGAAAATCGGAGGAAAATGGAGGGGGGAAAAGACAAATAAAAAAAATTAAAAAAAAACGGAGACAGGGCAAGAGCTGTCGGCTCCAGTACCTCCCCAAAGCCAGGCCGTTTGCCCCTGCAGCTCGCCGCCCTACGACGGGAGCGAGCAGAGGCAAAGAGCCTGCGTCGCAAATCCCCAGGCACCAGAGGAGCTGTCGGCCTGTCGGCCGACCGTCCACTGGCGGGGGAACCAGGGCCGGAACTAGGCCATCTCACGGGAGACAGCGGTTCAACGGCCCCTCGGAGAGGCAGACTCACCACTGGGTGCCGCTCGGGTGTATCTGACTGCCACAACCGTGGAGTCAGAGCAGCCCCACGACGCACGGCGGATGCGGCAATGGAGAAACGCCGTGAATGGTGACGTTGTGAGCGTTCAAACCCCACGAAGGTGCAGACATTATGACTTAGCTTTTCTTGAAAATTGGCAAGAGAGAGAAAAAATAAGATACAATGTCCACGTAGCTCCTTTCCAACAACTATTTCGCCACTAAACTCAAGTGGTGTATACAGACACTTGTCGGTGGTGAAAATAGGGAAGGAGCTGTTAGTATGGCCACACCCCTGCTTATGTAGAGGAGCGGATGGGGGTGTGGCCAGGCGGATGGGTGTGTACATGTGAAGAAATGTATTCAGTATTAGACTGGCTATGGGATGTGTTCCACTTGAGCGCAGAGCGTAAGCTAATACGTTATATAACAGTTGTTTTTGTGTATTGTCGTAACTAACCAATTTTGTTCTAAAGCACTTACTGCCGTTTTCAATACACACAAAAAAATTATTCTAGGACAACCTATTAAATGTATTGCTTGACATGTATACATTTGATTGAAATGAGTGCTCACCGTTTTCTCCAAATGTCGCACGGATTTTGATGGCAGTCACGTTATGAAGGAGTGTTTGGAACTGGAAGCGTGAAAGGTGAGGCCTCCATTTGCTGGCTGGATGCTCATCTAGTCTGTTATTGAGGGACAGATAGACAGAGTCCATAAATGAGCAAAACTAATAAATAAAGTTCTACTAAATTGAATTGAAATGGAAGAAAGGTTTATCTAACCACACCTTATTGTTAATAATAATAATAATAATAATAATAATAATAATAATAATAATAATAATAATAATAATAATAAATAATAATAATATAATAATAATATATTACATTTCTATAGTTCTTTTCTAGAATTTCACTTTACACTAAAAGGTAAATGGTGCATTTATATAGCAGCTTTATCCAAAGTGCTTTAGAATTTGTTTAACCCATTCACTCACACATTCACATACCGATGGAGGAGGCAACCATGCAAGGTGCACTGCCAACCTGCTCATCGGGAGCAGTTGGGGGTTAAGTGTCCGCCCTACACTGGCTTCCTATTCAAGCCCGATCTGACTTGGATCTGAAGTGCTACTCCTCACCTACAAAATTTTAAATGGGCTTGCACCGCTCTATCTATCCGATCTCATCTCCCGATACTCGCCCGCTCGTGCTCTGCGCTCACAAAATGCGGGGCTTCTATCGATTCCTAGGGTTAAAAAGAAATCCGCCGGCCACAGAGCCTTTGTCTACCGCGCTCCCTACCTGTGGAACAAATTACCTGCCGTCGTCAGGGGCGCCTGCTCTGTCGAAGCTTTTAAATCCCTGCTTAAGACCCACTTTCTCTCTCTCCTTCAACCTACCCTGATCTCACCTGGTCGGGGACTGACCTTTAGATTAATCTGTCTAGTTTAGTTAGGATGTCATTTTCTCCCATGTCTGCTATCTGCAGACATGGGAGAACCTTTTGGCCTCTGTCTCTGTCTCGGCCGGTCCGTGGAATGGCTTCGTGCTGCCTTCTGTCTGGCCTGCAGTGCTGAACCTTCTGAGTGGCTCTCCTGCCCCCACGGGGCGTGCGGCCCTGGGCTGTTGTCTCGTATTTCACCCTGTGTCCATACGCTTGCAGTGGTTCTATCTATTGCTCTATTTCACAATTTTCTTGTATACTGTGGTACTGCTGTCGCCATGTGTGCATGTGCTCGCTGCATGTATATGTTGCTCCATCTCCGCCCACTACAAACACACTCTAATCCCTGTCCCAACCCCCCCCTGTCCCTATCCCCCCCCATCTCTCTGAGTGCTTGTCTCGTAGTGCTGACCAAGGTGATGGATGTCTCAGGGTCTTGGCCAAGATTGCAGTGACTGCTCTATGTGCACCACCGAGGCCATGGATCAGCTCCTTACCGCCTTCTGTCCGTGGTCTGTCAACATGGTTTGTGGTCTGTCAACGTGGTTTCATTGCTGGGTTAAGTACTTCAATCCTATTCACATAATATGCTTACTTCATATATATTCTATTCACATATATGCTTACCACTTGTATCTATTGCTATGTCCGCCCACTACAATCACGCGAGCTGTCTAACGCCTGTCCCGTCTCCCTGTCTCCCTGTGAGTTGCTGTCCCGGAGTGTTGACCGGAGTGTTTGGACGTCCTGTGTTGAAGACCGGGAGGATGCGACCCTCTCTGCGTGCCCTCCTGTCTCCCTGTCTCCGGCTGTCTCGTAGTGATGACCGGAGTGCTGGACGTCCCGCAATGATGTCGGGGGGGTTGCGACCCTCTCTGCGCCGCCGCCTATCTCCCTGTATCCGGCTGTCTCGGAGCGATGACCGGAGTGTTGAACGTCCCGTGAATAAGACGGGGAGGACGCGACCCTCTTTGCGCCGCCCCTGTGCCTCAAATAGATCCGCTATCAGCTCTATCTTTAATCTTTCAACATTTTCTGTTGCTATCGCTATCAGCTCTATCTTTAATTTTTCAAAATGTTCAGTTGCTATTGCATGCACTCATCTGTGTTTCACTACACACATGAGTGCATGCTTACCAACTGTCAGTCTGCAACACTACTATCACAGACATCTAAGAAGGGAGATCCCCCTTGAATGGCCCTTCTAAGGTTTCTCTCCTCCACACTGCCTGTGGTGCATTTTTTCCTATTGTTAGGTTTTAGTGAGTTTTTCCTTACCTTCGCGTGGGTATGTCTGGGAGTGTTTGCATTCATTCATTTATTTTGCATTTATTTTAAATTTGTTGGACCTTATGGTGTTCTTGTTTTGTTCTTGACTTATTGTTATGTTTCTTCTTGACTTGTTTAAAGAAGACGTGTCCGGCCATGGGACATTAACGTGTGTTGTCGGACCTTACAAATAAATTTGATTTGATTTGATTTGATTTGCTCAAGGACACTTCGTCATGCTGCCCGGTAGGAGCGGGAATCAAACCAGGAACCTCCAGATAACCAGACGACTACTCTACCTACCAAGCCACTGTTGCCCCGAAGCGTCATTCATAACGTTGACATTCAAATTTAACGTTGACATTCAAATTCTAAATCAACATTAAAATTTGTATTATAATAAATTTTTTATGTGTCTATTTATTCTGTTTAAACCAATCAGGTTTTTCTTCACAGTTGCAGATAAAGATTAGGCTACACTAATATTATAGTAATATTATCTGCATCCGCTTGGCGCTCGGTGCTCCATCAATACGTCACCATCACTTTCGTACCAACCGTGCCCTTATTGGATTATTTATGTTGACGTAAGTGATGAGTTATATTCATTAAAGAAAGTTGATTTAATTTGAAAAAAATACTAATTTAATCAGATTAATCACTTTATTCAAATTGAGGATTTTGTTTAATAAAGAAAATCTGATTATGTCATAAAATATAACGACAGACATTCGAAGCTTCATTCGAAAACTTCAATAGAAGCTTCGAATGTACAAATAAATTACATTTGGTACAGCCTTAGTTGTAACCTTCTCACCTGAACGTGTAGGTGATCTTCTTGCCGCAGGCGACGATGGAGCGCAGCTCCCCCAGAGAGGCGGCCACTCGTAGGCCCGAGCCCTCCAGGACCACGTCGTTGGTGGAGGGGTGTCTGACCCCACGGTCCAAGCGCAGGGAGAAGGACAGGTTCTGGCCATAGCTTAGCAGCTGGTCACCCAGGTAGGATGCTAGAGAGGGGATCGTAGGGTCATTCAGTAATACAACTGAACTTGATCTTAAAAGGTGCACTATGTAGTTCCGGGAGAGTCAGATAAATCTACAGTTTGCAATGAATCAACTAAGGAGAGAAGAGGAGAGGAGAGGAGAGGAGAGGAGAGGAGAGGAGACAAGAGAAGAGAAGAGAAGAGAAGAGAAGAGAAGAGAAGAGAAGAGAAGAGAAGAGAAGAGAAGAGAAGAGAAGAGGAGGAGGGGAGGGGAGGGGAGGGGAGGGGAGGGGAGAGGAGAGGAGAGGAGAGGAGAAGAGAAGAGAAGAGAAGAGAAGAGAAGAGAAGAGAAGAGAAGAGAAGAGAAGAGAAGAGAAGAGAAGAGAAGAGAAGAGAAGAGAAGAGAAGAGAAGAGAAGAGAAGAGAAGAGAAGAGAAGAGAAGAGAAGAGAAGAGAAGAGAGGAGAGGAGAGGAGAGGAGAGGAGAGGGGAGGGGAGGAGAGGAGAGGAGAGGGGAGGGGAGGGGAGGGGAGGGGACTCACCAGGGGCGTAGAGATACACTGGCAGACTGGTCTTGGAGATGACCTCGACGTCCCGGTGCGTCAGGGACCAGCGGAAGTGAATCTGGGACGTGGTCACGCCCTGGGCTGTGGCAGCCCACCAGCCCTCTGGACCTGGAGGTGGGAACAATGATTTTTGACTTAGATGTCTAAAAGACTGGTCTGGTCCTTTAAAGACAGTAGAACGATGTATCACATCCACAATCCCAGACATTGTGGGTTTTATATAAATGGATTTATACTGTTATGGTTTCTCCATCTGCAGGGTTCTGAATGATGGTGAAGTTTACCATCAGTGAACGTGGAGGCGATGGTGTGAACGGAATAACCCGGGGCCAGGGAGCAGCTGCTGGTGTGGCCATAGCAGAAGCAGGACAGAGAGGGCTCTGTGTGGTCCGTCTTCTGCCTGCTGTACACACAAACACACCATGGTTAGAAGCAGAGAGAAGCAGGTACATTGTGATAGAGTACAGAGAGAAGCAGGTACTTAATGATACAGTACAGAGAGAAACAGGTACTTAATGATACAGTAAATAGAGAAGCAGGTACAGTATAGAGAAACAGGTACAGTACAGATACAGTACATAGAGCAGGGGTGGCCAACCCGCGGCTCGCGAGCCGCATGTGGCTCTTTGCCCGTCAATGTGTGGCTCTTCCATCAAAAAGAAAAATATATATAAATAAAATAAAATAATATTTTTTATTTTTTTTATTTTGTATGTCACTCATTCCATAAGGACGTAGAATAAACATTTACAGATTTTTTTTTAAATGGTCCATTTGCATGTTCTTGGTATCTGAATCTAGGGACATCTATGGATCTCAGGGAATGTATTCCCAGTGTCAGAAATAGTGTGTCTGTTACTAGGCTTGAGTAAAAATGTAATGAACCAAAGGAGAATATCAATTTTATTTAAACATTTTTTTTATCTTTGACTGTGAATAACACCATGCTAAAATTTACCAGACCTGAAAATTCTAAGCAAATTAATAAAGGGAAGATGATTAAACAGAAGGTTTTGTACAGTACTGAATTCTGCCATCTTCTTTATAATGTAAATTTCTCCACCATTTTTCATCATATTACAACACCGTTTTTGCTAGACGTTCACAGAAAGGTAGAGAAACTAACTGAGTTCTGTTTTATGGCAATAACGTTCAAAATAAGAGAAATAAAAAAGTAAATCCAGAAGTCAGATGATTGACAGGGGCTGGCGTGAGCTGGGTAGGGTAGTTTTTCAAAATTTGAAAGCCCTGAGTCTCTTCCTTCAAAAGACTACACTCACTTTTAGCTGCTCCACTTCCTCCTGTCAATATGCGCCGGTTTCCGACTCAATGCCCTGAGATTTCTTATATTTCACTAATAACAGTTAAAATCATTGGTAAACAAACGTAATGCTGAAAATATACACTTTTACTGTATATCTCTGGCTTAAGGTGTGAGGATTGGCCCATTCCCGCCACACGCTTCAAGGTACTGTGAGGAGGATTGGCTCATTGCCACCACACGCTTCTAGGTCAAGTACCAATTGCCGTCACGCACCTGTCGGTTGTTTGTAATCAGCGCCCAGAGCCCTTCATATACTCGGGTCTTTCTTTCAATCATTGTCGGGTCGTTTTGGATTACCACTGCTACTGCCTGTTCCCCCCGTTGTTGTGCCTCGTCTGTTTTTCTTCAGGACGTCCATGGAAGTCGCCGCTGTTGTGTATCTCTATCATCCGTTGGAGCTGTGCCTCGTTGCCCGCTTTGCGCATTTGCGCTTTGGTGAGTTTTTGGAACGAACCTTTTGGATTCTCTGTTTTCTGTGTGTTTGGATAACACTGAAGATTTGCCGTTTTTGTTTTGTACTGGACTCAGCTAAACTTGTGTGTTGGTAACACCGAAGATTAAGTCACGTGGGATTGTACTGGGCTCAGCTAAACTTGTGTGTTGGTAACACTGAAGATTAAGTCACGTTGTGTTTATACTGGACTCAGCTAAGGAGGACGGGACTGCCTCTGTATTCCGTTGGCTTGTTTATTGACCACTCTCTCTCTCTCCGTTCCTCCCCGAGTTGGATCCTGGAGTAGCTGCAGAGCCGCAGAGGCAGTGGCGCTACGCCGCTTCTCCATCTCAATACCGGGAGTAGCTGCAGAGCCGCAGAGGCAGTGGCGCTACGCCGCTTCTCCATCTCTATACCGGGACGATCTGCAGAGCCGCAGACAACTCTGCCAAGAACATTCTCCCCTTTGTTGTTCTTTTTGTTATTTCGCTCATTCCTGTTTCAGAAATAAATACGCCCTAGTCTTTGGCTAACTCTGAACTACCTGTCTGTGCCGTGCTGTTGGGGTCGGTTTCAAACCACAACATTACGACCCGACCATGACGACCCCAGCCGACACAGACAGGGTCAAGGCAGCGTTGGCGGTCCAGATCGAATTGACCAACGACCACAGCCTACAGTTAGGTGCGGCTGCGGCTGCTGTGCAGGACCTCCGGGCTCAGGTCCAGCCTATTCAGGAGTCCCTTAGCTCTCTGGCTACCCTGCAGACAGCCCAGGGTAATCAGCAGGCTGATATTCTGCACCAACTACAGACGTTGAGTGAAGCATTTAACGCCCTGCTTGTAACCCCACCTACTCCAGGAGTCTCGGCCAGAGCACCACCCGCAGCCGTGGCGTACCCCGCGCCTCCCGACCTCGCACCTCGGGAGCCCCGTCTCTCCGAACCACGTTGGTTTGACGGTAACTTCGAGGATTGTGCCACATTCATCATGCAATCTGAGTTGGTTTTCCTTCATCAACCCAGCCGATTTACTTCAGAGGGAGCCCGAGTGGCTTACATGACTAACCTGCTCTCAGGCCGAGCAGCACAGTGGGTTACTGCCTCCTGGTCCATGAGGGCTGATTTTTGTTTTTCCTACCCAGACTTCGTGGCAGAGCTCCGCAGGGTTTTCCACTACCCAGCTCGTGGCCAGGACCCAGGAGCTCGGTTGGGCACCTTCCGGCAGGGCAGTGGCAGTGTCACCGACTACGCGCTGGAGTTCAGACTGGCCGCAACGGAGAGCGGTTGGAACGATCAAGCACTTCGTCTCACCTTCCTGAGGGGGCTCAACGATGCAGTAAGGGACCAGCTCGCGACCCGTGAGGAGCCCGATTCCCTCGAGGGCCTATTCGACCTCGCAATTCGCATCGACGGACGCCTCCGGGAGAGAAGGCGTGAGAGAGCCCGACTGGGACCCCCAGACGTTCCCCAGACCCCCCGCACTCATGGCGGTACTGCGGTCCATCCTGCTCCCTCCGCAACTGGTGGCCCCTTCCCCTCCCGTTCGGTGCCCGAGGAGGAACCCATGCAGCTGGAACGCACACACCTTAGCCAGGCTGAACGGGAGGCCAGGTTCAGGTCGGGCCTTTGCCTCTACTGCGGCCGGGATGGACACCGTATCTCCAATTGCCCCACCCGGCCAAAAGACCAGGCTCGCCGGGACCCCGGGAGATCCTGGTGAGCCGTTTTTTTCTTGTTCCCACACCCGTGCACCACCTAACCGTCTGACGAGCGTCACCCTAGCCTGGGCGGACCAACGGGCGATGGTGGAGGCACTCATTGACTCGGGTGCTGATGAGAGTTTCCTGGATTTTGAGTTTGCCACCCAGGCCAACATTCCACTTGAGGACCTCGAGAGACCCTTGGAGGTGTTCGCGTTCGACCAGCACCGCCTGGCTGACATCACTCAACGCACCTGTCCAGTCCTTCTCACCATTGCTGGTAACCACGTTGAGAGACTCCAGTTTTTTATCACCAGATCCCCTCTTGTCCCTGTAGTCCTGGGTCGGCCCTGGCTCGCGCTGCATGAGCCCCACATCGCCTGGTCCTCCGGTACCATCAGGGGGTGGAGCTCCTCCTGTCATGCCCAGTGTCTTCAGGCGGCGTCCAGTCCCTCGCCCCGGAGTTCCCTTTGTGAGCCGCCCCCGGACCTCTCGACTATTCCCCCCGAATACCACGACCTCGAGGAGGTTTTCAGTAAGTCCCGGGCTCAGGCCCTTCCGCCTCACCGGCCTTACGACTGTGCCATCGACCTCCGCTCTGGGGCTCCCCTTCCCGGCAGCCGCCTCTACAGTCTGACCGTCCCTGAGAAGGCAGCGATGGATAAGTACATCTCTGAGTCCTTGGCAGCAGGCCTCATTCGGCCTTCCTCCTCCCCGGTGGCGGCCGGTTTCTTTTTTGTTGGGAAGAAGGATGGAGACCTTCGACCCTGCATCGACTATCGCCAACTCAACAAGATCACCATTAAGAACAAGTACCCTCTTCCTCTCATGAACTCCACCTTCGAGCCCCTCACCCAGGCTACCGTCTTCACCAAGCTGGACCTCCGGAGTGCCTACCATCTGGTCCGTATCCGAGAAGGCGATGAATGGAAGACCGCCTTCAAGACTCCCAGGGGCCACTACGAGTACCTGGTGATGCCGTTCGGCCTCACCAACGCTCCGGCGGTATTCCAGGCGCTCATGAACGACGTCCTCCGTGACATGCTGGAGGAGTTTGTGGTGGTATACCTGGACGACATCCTCATCTTCTCCAAGACCCTCGAGGAACACGTCCAGCATGTCCACCGTGTGCTGGAGCGCCTCCTCCACAATCGGCTCTTCGTCAAGGCAGAGAAGTGCCGATTTCACTCCGACTCCGTCGATTACCTGGGCTTCATCGTGGAGAGCGGCTTGACCCGAGCTGACCCTCGCAAGATCCGGGCCGTGGAGGAGTGGCCGGAACCCACCTCTCGGAAGGAGCTACAGAGCTTCCTCGGGTTCGCAAACTTCTACCGAAGATTCATCCGGAACTACAGCCAGGTGGCAGAACCACTTACCAGGCTAACCTCTCCCTCCCTGCCGTTCGACTGGTCCCCAGCGGTTTGCGCTGCGTTCCGTTCCCTCAAGAAGAGGTTCACCACCGCCCCGGTCTTGCTCCACCCAGACCCCAAGAGACGGTTCATTGTGGAGGTGGACGCCTCGGATACTGGACTAGGGGCTATCTTGTCCCAGCGGTCGGCAACGGACCAGAAGGTACATCCGTGTGCCTTCTACTCACGTCGTTTCCTCCCTGCCGAGAGGAACTATGACATCGGCAATCGGGAGCTGCTGGCGGTAGTGGCTGCCTTGGAGGAGTGGCGTCATTGGCTAGAGGGGGCCGAGGAACCATTCACCATTTGGACGGACCACAAGAACTTGACGTACATCCATGGTTCCAAGCGCCTCAACGGCCGGCAGGCAAGGTGGGCCAGCTTCCTCAGTCGGTTCGACTTCTCCCTGGGTCCCACAACACGAAGGCCGACTCCCTGTCCCGGTTACACTCCAAGGGGGCTCCAACCACTGAGGATCCGACTCCCATCCTCCCAGAGGCCAGGTTGGTGGGAGTGGTCACCTTGGGCATCGAGGGGTTGGTAAGGCGTGCCCTACGCTTCCATCCCGCTCCCGGCCATGTACCCGTTCGTCGCCTCTTCGTCCCCGACTCAGTCCGGTCCCGGGTCCTCCAGTGGGGCCATACCAGCCGGTTCGCCTGCCACCCGGGCGTTCATCGCACGTTCTCCTTCCTGGCTCGTCGATTCTGGTGGCCCACCATGAGGAACGATGTCAAGGAGTTTGTTCTGGCCTGCGCGGTCTGCGCCCGCAGCAAGGCCTCCCACCAGGCACCCTCCGAGCTATTGCAGCCGCTTCCCATTCCGAGCCGCCCTTGGTCCCATGTGGCGTTGGACTTCGTCACGGGTCTTCCTTCGTCCCAGGGGAACACGTGCCTACTGACCGTGGTGGATCGGTTCAGCAAGGGGGTTCACCTCGTGGCCCTTCCCAAGCTTCCCTCGGCTGCCGAGACAGCGGACCTCCTGACAAGCCACGTGTTCCGCCTCCATGGTTTTCCCCAGGACGTCGTCTCGGACCGGGGCCCCCAGTTCACTTCCCAGGTATGGCGGGCCTTTTGCAAGGGATTGGGGGCAACAGTCAGTCTTTCCTCTGGTTATCATCCCCAGACTAACGGACAAACAGAGAGGATGAACCAGAGCGCGGAGTCTGCTCTCCGTTGTGTGGCTGCCGAGAGACCCGCTTCCTGGAGCCGGTTCCTCCCCTGGGTCGAGTACGCCATCAACTCCCTGGTCAGTTCCGCCACCGGCCTCTCGCCTTTTGAGGTATCCCTGGGCTACCAACCCCCTCTTTTCCCTGCACAGGAGTCGGAGGTGGCAGTTCCCTCCGTGCAGGACCATCTCGACCGGTGCCGACAGGTCTGGGAGATCACCAGGACTGCACTGCTCCGGTCATCGGAGCGCAGCAGTCGTGGGGCTGACCAGCGCCGGATCCCTGCGCCGACGTACCACCCTGGGCAGAGGGTGTGGCTGTCCGCCAAGGACCATCCGCTTCGATCCTCGGCCAAGAAGCTTAACCCCCGGTTCGTCGGTCCTTTTGAGGTTCTGAAGGTGCTCAGTCCCGCGGCGGTGAGTCTTAAGCTTCCTGCGTCCATGCGCATTCACCCCGTTTTCCATGTGTCCCGGGTTAAGCCTGTCTCCCTCAGTCCCCTGATGCCTCCTGCTCCGGACCCGCCTCCTCCCGAGATGGTGGACGGACACCCCCAGTGGCAGGTCCGTCGGCTTATGGACGTCCGACGGCGGGGACGGGGGTTCCAGTACCTGGTGGACTGGGAGGGATACGGCCCAGAGGAACGGAGCTGGGTCTCCCGCCAGCTCATCATGGACCCCGACCTGATCACCGACTTCCATCGTTCCCATCCGGACAGGCCGGGCCGGGCTGGTCGCCGGGTGGCTCCCGTGGAGGGGGGGGTACTGTGAGGATTGGCCCATTCCCGCCACACGCTTCAAGGTACTGTGAGGAGGATTGGCTCATTGCCACCACACGCTTCTAGGTCAAGTACCAATTGCCGTCACGCACCTGTCGGTTGTTTGTAATCAGCGCCCAGAGCCCTTCATATACTCGGGTCTTTCTGTCAATCGTTGTCGGGTCGTTTTGGATTACCACTGCTACTGCCTGTTCCCCCCGTTGTTGTGCCTCGTCTGTTTTTCTTCAGGACGTCCATGGAAGTCGCCGCTGTTATGTATCTCTATCATCCGTTGGAGCTGTGCCTCGTTGCCCGCTTTGCGCATTTGCGCTTTGGTGAGTTTTTGGAACAAACCTTTTGGATTCTCTGTTTTCTGTGTGTTTGGATAACACTGAAGATTTGCCGTTTTTGTTTTGTACTGGACTCAGCTAAACTTGTGTGTTGGTAACACCGAAGATTAAGTCACGTGGGATTGTACTGGGCTCAGCTAAACTTGTGTGTTGGTAACACTGAAGATTAAGTCACGTTGTGTTTATACTGGACTCAGCTAAGGAGGACGGGACTGCCTCTGTATTCCGTTGGCTTGTTTATTGACCACTCTCTCTCTCTCTCCGTTCCTCCCCGAGTTGGATCCTGGAGTAGCTGCAGAGCCGCAGAGGCAGTGGCGCTACGCCGCTTCTCCATCTCAATACCGGGAGTAGCTGCAGAGCCGCAGAGGCAGTGGCGCTACGCCGCTTCTCCATCTCTATACCGGGACGATCTGCAGAGCCGCAGACAACTCTGCCAAGAACATTCTCCCCTTTGTTGTTCTTTTTGTTATTTCGCTCATTCCTGTTTCAGAAATAAATACGCCCTAGTCTTTGGCTAACTCTGAACTACCTGTCTGTGCCGTGCTGTTGGGGTCGGTTTCAAACCACAACATAAGGTAACCCTGTGAGGCCCAAATTAAAAAGACATTAGCAACTTCAGAGGCCAGAAGGTGGGACATATAAACACATTTACTATCAAATAGCATTGTGAGGCTGAACAATTGACTATACATGTGCTTAAAAAATTTTAAATAAACATTTACAGACTTTTTTTTAAATGGCTAAAAGTGATTTTGTAATTTTGCAACCGTGGGTCTCACAGGGTACTTTTAACCCTGTGAGGCCAAAATAAAAAAGACATTAGCAACTTCAGAGGCCAGAGGGTAAGACCTATAAACACATGAAGGGTGCCGTGACTGAAAAAAAAGGTTGAGAAACGCTGGTATATGGTGTGGCTCTTTGTGGTACCACAGTAATTTTTTTTTATCCACTTTTTCTCCTCTTTTTCAATTTTCTCCCATCCCAATTCCGCTGTGCCAATTCTCCCCTCCCCTGTCTTGAACGTTGCTCGCATATGCCCCCTACTGGCCGGTTGTAGGGAGGATAGAAGCCTTGCATCACATGTCCCCTCCGATACATGTGGAGGCAGCCTGTCACATCTTTTCACCTGCCAGCGCGGACTCTCATTGGCGAGGTGTAACGTGTGGGAGGCTCACACTACCCCCACCATTTCATGTCTCTGCTGTACAGGCGTCCCCAACCGACCTGTAGGAGTCGCTGTCCACAACGTCCAGATTACCACCCAGCGACTTCCACCCGCTAACTCTGCCAATTGAGTTAGTATGACGACTGGCCGAAGCCGGAGGCAACGCCGACAGCCGGAGTCGAACCCGGTGTCTCTTGCATTGGTGACGAGCGTAATGTCCGCTGCGCCACCCAGCCGCCCTGTACCACAGTAATCTTTGTGGCTCTTTTGTGACCAGTCTCTGACTGGTTGGCCACCCCTGACATAGAGAAACAGGTACATATATATATATACAGTACATAGAGAAACAGGTACATATATATATACAGTACATAGAGAAACAGGTACATATATATATACAGAGCAGAGAGGAGCAGAGAGAGAGGAGCAGAGAGAGAGGAGCAGGGAGGAGCAGAGAGGAGCAGAGAGGAGCAGAGAGAGAGGAGCAGAGAGAGAGGAGCAGGGAGGAGCAGAGAGAGAGGAGCAGGGAGGAGCAGAGAGGAGCAGAGAGGAGCGGAGAGAGAGGAGCAGGGAGGAGCAGAGAGGAGCAGAGAGAGAGGAGGGAGGAACAGAGAGAGAGGAGCAGGGAGGAGCTGTGAGGATCAGAGAGGAGCAGAGAGAGGAGCAGAGAGAGAGGAGCAGAGAGAGAGAGGAGCAGAGAGAGAGGAGCAGAGAGAGAGAGGAGCAGGGAGGAGCAGAGAGGAGCAGAGAGAGGGGGGAGGAGCAGAGAGAGAGGAGCAGGGAGGAGCTGTGAGGAGCAGAGGGAGAGGAGCAGGAGGAGCAGAGAGGAGCAGTGAGGAGGAGCTGTGAGGATCAGAGAGGAGCAGAGAGGAGCAGAGAGAAGGGAGCAGGGAGGAGCAGGGAAGAGCAGAGAGGAGCAGGTACATAATGTTACCGTGCAGGTACATAATGTTACCGTGCAGAGAGAAACGGCAGCTGAAAAAGGATAAACCCCATTTCACAAAGAAAAAGGAGGATAAACTAAGTTTAAGTACAAATGGGTGCGGGGTATGGTGTGATGTTTCTACACAGAAGAATAACATCCAGGTGTTTAGTGCCAGTTCAGATACTGTACCTTGTATTTTCACAGCCAGTAGTGTCAACAGGTGCTCCGTTGGGGCAGCGATCACACTTGTCGCCTGTGGCGCCTCCTTTGCAGACACAACGCCCCCTACTGTCGCATTTAGGATCTACAGAACCTAGCCAGAAAAGGAGAATCATGTTGAGCAGCATGTAATCACACTGAGCTTTACCTACCCACCACTGTAGCCTAAAGGCTTGAGAAATAACAAATAAGCAATGATTTAATCCTCTTTAAATGGTCACTGAGGCCCTGACTATAATGTGGATCTTTTTAAAAACCATTAAAAAAAAGAACCTTGTCCACACGGCAGTTTTTTTTTTTAAATACCTCCGTCCAGATTTAAACTCAGAAACACATAGAAATTGCTCCAACAAGCATGCCGGGCCAGTACAGTAGGTGGCAAATATGATGTTGATTGATAGATTCCTTTCCCAGCACTCACTGAAGCTCCCTGAAATGTGTCTAACACTGGGGAATACATTTCAGTAGGCCTCAGTCAGACAAGAGCTCAACCCCATTGACTTTGAAATGTGTTTGTATCAAAATGTCTGGAGCTAGTATGAGGAACAGCATGGGTTGTGCTGAGAAAGGACATACCAGTCAGCATCATTATTGGTGAGTAAGAAATCATCCCTTTTCGTATGAGACATCTGGAGGTGCATCTAGCCATTTACTCCTCCTTAAAGGTCAACGTTTAGATCACCCATACCTGAACATCAGTGGTGGTGGAAGGTGTTTAGGGCTGTCGATCGATTCTAATACTTAATCGTGATTAATCGCATTGTCCGTAGACCTGTTGTATATGTCAGACTCAGTGTGCGCACGCATCAAGGGGGCAAATGGAACGTAATCCTGGTCAGAACAACGGGGCAGACTACAATATATTTGCATTTATTAGCCATGCTAGCGATCTAAACAATCAATCCATGCCAAAGCTAGATATGTAAAAGGTGAAAGACTCACACCCACAGCCATGCTGATTTGGCCAAATGACATCCAGCCGTTTTTGTTTGAAATAACTTTTTAGTCAGGGGAGTGTCATGGTTTCTCCATAGAGCTCCGTCATACTATTTTAGCAGCAGCTCGCACAGGTAGGGGGCAACTTAGTCACGTGACTCAGTTGGTATTGCTGATTGGCTTGAACACGGTATGTTTGTATACAGCGAACAGATAATAGTTCATTGCGATTAACACTTTCAGGGCCAATCACGTAAAAAGTCGGGTTATCTCGCCAACGGTTGAGCGACAAAACCTGAGAAAAGTCGGGTTTTCAACCGTTTTCATAGTTTTTTTCTTTTTTCAATTTTTATATTCTATACACTCTCACGGACCTCTGTGTTATCATTGGAACTCATTCTGAGACCTCGAGAGTGCAATGCCGGCTGAATCCTGCTAGGTGGCAGTATCGCCTACCCTTTGAAACCTTATTTCACACTATATGTTACATTTTATATCGTCCGGGCGGAGCATTTGGACCCGGGCAAGTGAACCGCTTCATTCAAGCAACCTGGAACGCGTCCAGCACACTTGATGCATATTTTGTCCCATTTCATGTCAGGGCCCCGATGGACATCAATACTAGAAATTGCTATCAGACAATTGGAATATTCATTTTGGAATACCTCCTAGCAAAGGTAAGGACCATATGATGTCAATCCTACTTTGATCCTACAATGATTTCACATCGATCGCAACGATCAACGTATGTAGTATTCAAAACGTATGCCGTTGCTGACGATCAGAGCATCACAAAACGACCCCCCCCCCCCTTTGATGTCTTCATGATGAAACATAATACCTATTATATATCTTTGATTTGAAAATAGTATCGTGTCCAGGCGAGCAACGCAAACGACTTTCACAAAATGCACATAGCGCTCCTGGATCACTCTGAAACTATACAATATTCACCATGGGATAACACGCGAACGTATACATGAAATACATGTTGGACGAGAGATAGTGACTGTCAAATGAGCCATAGTATTGTCTCCATAGCTATAATATAGAATATAGATATAGATCTGCAAACATCGTGACGCACCGTGAAAATGCCTATTTTAAAGCGTGGCCCATTGACAGCAGGGATGGGGATACACGCTGGCACTGAATGAGTTAATCACCCATTTTCTATCTGTTCAAACTGTACCTTAAAGCAGCTACAATACAAGGAGAATTTTCAACAAAATATATAATTTCTTTCAATGGAAATGTTTTACTTTTTACCTTACTTTTACACTACATTAATCTGAACCCATCAGTTACTAGTTACTTTGAAGAAAAAGATTGTTATGGTTTGTAACCGACCCCAATCGCACAACACAAGACAGGTATGAGAGTAAGCCAAGAACTGGGCATTTATTGAATAACAAAGAAAAACGGCACTGTCCCTTTAAGGGAGAACACAAATTACTGGATAACAAGAAGGGAAAGGTACAGTGCCTTTAAGAGGCGAGCTGGCTAAGGGGAAGGCTAAGGGAAGGCTAACAGAAGGGCTAACGGAACAGGGCCGGGGCAAGGGACAAGGAAGGAAACAAGGAGGACTAGGAGGACTGGAAGGAGAAAACCAGGGACAGAGGCCCGCGGAGGCGGGCTGGGGACAGGGAGGACTAGGAGGACTAGAGTGGGGAAACAGGGACAGAGGCCCGCGGAGGCGGGCTGGGGAGAGGGAGGACTGGAGGGACTAGACAGGGAGGACTAGGAGGACTAGAGAAAAACAGGGTAAGGCCTTGGAACAGGGCGAGGGCTGGAGCTGCATACTGGGACAGAGAAAACAGGGTAAGGCCTTGGAACAGGAGCATTAATGAATGTTGCTGCTCTGCAGCTTCTCCCGGGATGGTTCGTCTGAGGAAGGTGACTTGTCCCAAAAACAGAGTAATCCAAGTGACAGAATCTTCGGTGTAAATACACACTGTGAGTGAAGTCCCAAAATACAAATCCAAGTGAATAATATCTTCGGTGAGTATACACACACTCACACAGTGAGCGATGTTAAGGCCAAAGATTATCCCAATGAACTATCCAAAAAGCTGACGCTGGGTGAGTGACTGTCTGATAAAAAGCAGGAAATCTTCAGTGTTATATAAACACACGAAAAACAGATAGGATCAAAGACAGTCATAAAAACTCACCCAGGCGCTGTGCGTGAAGAGAGAAGGATCAAAACGGGGCGAGCGCGTCGCCACGGGGAACCGGTTGTCCAAGCGGAGGTCAGAGTGGTGCGCGACTGCTTGGAGTACGCGCCGGTACGGAGGGCGCATCTGGCGCGGAGGTCTGAGTGGTGCGCGACTGCTTTGAGTACACGCCGGTACGGAGGGCGCATCTGGCGCGGAGGTCTGAGTGGTGCGCGTCTGCTTGGAGTACGCGCCGGTACGGAGGACGCATCTGGAGTGAGTCTGAATGCGCGTCAGGAGTGAAGAGCGCGTCTGCGCGGAAGAGCGCGCCGGCTCGGAGAGACGCATCCTCCCGTAGAGTATTAGGAAGCGATGCGCGTCTGGAGTGAAGAGCGCGTCTGCTGCGCGGAGGTCTGGATGCGCGCCTGGAGTGAAGAGCGCGTCTGCTGCGCGGAGGTCTGGATGCGCGTCTGGGCGTCTGCTGCGCGGAGGTCTGGATGCGCGTCTGGGCGTCTGCTGCGCGGAGGTCTGGATGCGCGTCAGGACGTCTGCTGCGCGGAGGTCTGAAGTGGAACACTGGGATACCTCCCGTGGAAGTCTAGAGATCGCAGTCCAGTGTCTCCCTCAGGCAACGGCGACAGGAGGCGAAGGCTGGAGCGCATCTCACGCCGGAGATGAAAACAGCATAAACAGACAGAGGACCTCCCGAAGGAGTCTTGGTGATAGAGAATATGATACGGAATGATACGGCACGACCCGACAAGGGACAGAGGGGAAGAGCGAGGTACTTAAAGCCCACAGGGGAACTAATTAGAATAAACATCAGGTGCGTGAAGGTAATTGATACTTGAACTAAAAGTGTGTGTTCGGCACCAGACCAATCAAACACATAATGACAGGTAGTCCAAGGGTGTGGCTGCTGAAGAGAAAACGAGAGTAACGAACGCGAGGGTGGGGGCTAGTGAGGTGAGGAGAATGCAATTGATAAACAGAAACTTAAAGGAACAGAGCGAGTAGGCTTAAAGGAACAGAGCGAGTAGGTGAGCAATGGACAAAACCTCACAGTACCCCCCCCTCCACGGGAGCCACCCGGCGACCCTAAAATACAGACAGAGAGGCAGGGGACAAAAACAAGGCAACAAAACAAAAAGTACTGGGCCAAGCCAGCAGGGGAAGCCACAACAAAAGTGGGGCTAGCAACTGGGGCAGGGTAGCCGAGGGGTAACTAGGGAAGCCGAGGGGTAACAAGAGGAGCTGAGGGGTAACTAGGGTAGCTGAGGGGTAAGTAGGGTAGCTGAGGGGTAACCAGAGGAGCTGAGGGGTAACTAGAGGAGCTGAGGGGTAACTAAGAGGAGCACCGGGAAAGGGGCTAGCAGAGGCAAGGGGTAGCCGCCAGGGCACTGATAGCTACAGGGCCCCTGCTAGCTGTACTGCTACATCAACATAGAGGCTGCGCTAGCTGCCGGAGCAAGGCTAGCAGACAGGGCCGGAACAGGGGCACCGGAGAGGGGAACAGGGAAGGGGCTAGCAGAGGGAAAGGGTAGCTGCCAGGGCACTGATAGCTACAGGGCCTATGCTAGCTGTACTGCTACATTAACATAGAGGCTGCGCCAGCTGCCGGAGCTAGGCTAGCTGACAGGGCTGGAACAGGGGCACTGGAGAGGGGAACAGGGAAGGGACTAGCAGAGGGAAAGGGTAGCTGCCAGGGCACTGATAGCTACAGGGCCTATGCTAGCTGTACTGCTACATCAACATAGAGGCTGCGCTAGCTGCCGGAGCTAGGCTGGCAGACAGGGCTGGACAAGCATGAGAGAACAAGCTAGCTGGAAGGACAGTCCTAGCTGTGGGGAACTGACCTTGCTAGCTGAAGGGGCAGACCTAGCAGTGAGAGAAAACTGACCCTGCTAGCTGAAGGGGCAGTCCTAGCAGTGGGAGCAAACTGACCATGCTAGCTGAAGGGGCAGTCCTAGCAGTGGGAGAAAACTGACCTTGCTAGCTGAAAGGGCAGTCCTAGCAGTGGGGAAACTGACCTTGCTAGCTGAAGCGGCAGTCCTAGCAGTGTGAGATAAACTGACCTTGCTAGCTGAAAGGGCAGTCCTAGCAGTGGGAAACTGACCTTGCTAGCTGAAAGGGCAGTCCTAGCAGTGGGAGAAAACTGACATTGCTAGCTGAAAGGGCAGTCCTAGCAGTGGGAAAACTGACCTTGCTAGCTGAAAGGGCAGTCCTAGCAGTGGGAAAACTGACCTTGCTAGCTGAAAGGGCAGTCCTAGCAGTGGGAAAACTGACCTTGCTAGCTGCAAGGGCAGTCCTAGCAGTGGGAAAAACTGACCTTGCTAGCTGAAAGGGCAGTCCTAGCAGTGGGAAAAACTGACCTTGCTAGCTGAAAGGGCAGTCCTAGCAGTGGGAAAAAACTGACCTTGCTAGCTGAAAGGGCAGTCCTAGCAGTGGGAAAACTGACCTTGCTAGCTGAAGGAGCAGTCCTAGCAGTGGGAAGGCTACACAAAAAGTGGAGGCCATGCAGAGGGACCGGGTTAGCTGCCTGGGCATGGCTAGCTACAGGGCCTATGCTAGCTGCAAGGGCTGCATTAACATAGAGGCTGTGCTAACAGCCGGGGCTAAGCTAGCAGACTGGGGCCATGCAGAGGGACTGGGTTAGCTGCCTGGGCATGGCTAGCTACAGGGCCTATGCCAGCAGCAAGGGCTGCATTAACATAGAGGCTGTGCTAGCAGCCGGGGCAAGGCTAGCAGACTGGGGCCATGCTGGTAGTAGAGGCCTAACAAGCTGCAGGGGAGCTAACGAGGCTAACAGGGGAGCTAACAGGGGAGACTAACAAGCTAACAGGGGAGCTAACAGGGCTAACAAAAAAAAAGGCAAACTCAACATACACCGTCTGTGCTGGCTGGGGTCGTCGATTGGTCGGGTCGTACTGTTATGGTTTGTAACCGACCCCAATCGCACAACACAAGACAGGTATGAGAGTAAGCCAAGAACTGGGCATTTATTGAATAACAAAGAAAAACGGCACTGTCCCTTTAAGGGAGAACACAAATTACTGGATAACAAGAAGGGAAAGGTACAGTGCCTTTAAGAGGCGAGCTGGCTAAGGGGAAGGCTAAGGGAAGGCTAACGGAAGGGCTAACGGAACAGGGCCGGGGCAAGGGACAAGGAAGGAAACAGGGAGGACTAGGAGGACTGGAAGGAGAAAACCAGGGACAGAGGCCCGCGGAGGCGGGCTGGGGACAGGGAGGACTAGGAGGACTAGAGTGGGGAAACAGGGACAGAGGCCCGCGGAGGCGGGCTGGGGAGAGGGAGGACTGGAGGGACTAGACAGGGAGGTCTAGGAGGACTAGAGAAAAACAGGGTAAGGCCTTGGAACAGGGCGAGGGCTGGAGCTGCATACTGGGACAGAGAAAACAGGGTAAGGCCTTGGAACAGGAGCATTAATGAATGTTGCTGCTCTGCAGCTTCTCCCGGGATGGTTCGTCTGAGGAAGCAGACGGTGGACGTCAGAACCGCTCTGCAGATCTCTCTCGGCAGATCTCCGAGGGTGGTAAACGGGACTGAGAGGGAGAGAGGGAGCGGGTTAGCTCAGAGTTCAGTGGGGAACAGAGCAGGTGACAGGAGAGGTGACTTGTCCCAAAAACAGAGTAATCCAAGTGACAGAATCTTCGGTGTAAATACACACTGTGAGTGAAGTCCCAAAATACAAATCCAAGTGAATAATATCTTCGGTGAGTATACACACAGTGAGCGATGTTAAGGCCAAAGATTATCCCAATGAACTATCCAAAAAGCTGACGCTGGGTGAGTGACTGTCTGATAAAAAGCAGGAAATCTTCAGTGTTATATAAACACACGAAAAACGGATAGGATCAAAGACAGTCATAAAAACTCACCCAGGCGCTGTGCGTGAAGAGAGAAGGATCAAAACGGGGCGAGCGCGTCGCCACGGGGAACCGGTGGAAGTCTAGAGAGCGCAGTCCAGTGTCTCCCTCAGGCAACGGCGACAGGAGGCGAAGGCTGGAGCGCATCTCACGCCGGAGATGAAAACAGCATAAACAGACAGAGGACCTCCCGAAGGAGTCTTGGTGATAGAGAATATGATACGGAATGATACGGCACGACCCGACAAGGGACAGAGGGGAAGAGCGAGGTACTTAAAGCCCACAGGGGAACTAATTAGAATAAACATCAGGTGCGTGAAGGTAATTGATACTTGAACTAAAAGTGTGTGTTCGGCACCAGACCAATCAAACACATAATGACAGGTAGTCCAAGGGTGTGGCTGCTGAAGAGAAAACGAGAGTAACGAACGCGAGGGTGGGGGCTAGTGAGGTGAGGAGAATGCAATTGATAAACAGAAACTTAAAGGAACAGAGCGAGTAGGCTTAAAGGAACAGAGCGAGTAGGTGAGCAATGGACAAAACCTCACAAAGATTGCATGTGTAGCAGCCTGAATATTCTACTAAGTATTCAGAAGTGCTAACTAACTGTTACTTTCCCTGTGTGTGTATAACGTGTGATAAACAGTGTTCCTTTGGATAGCTCGCCCAGTCTAATAACGAGGTGAGGTGCTACTCTTCTCCGGCTTCAGTATGGATCACTAACAATAACATTGAAGCACCTTTTCCCTTTCTGGAGTGGTCCTAGAGTGGGATCAGTGGCGGTTGCCAGCAGGGGGCGAAGTGGCAGTGGTGGCAGGTGGAGCGGAGGAGAGAGGAAAGCAACGAGGAAGAGGGAGTTACCTGGGGGCGAGAGGACCAGGAAGCTCTCTTCGGCAGTGGACTTGACCGTGAACAGTCGCAGTCACAGCGGGCGTGTGCTCTGGAAGAGCCCCGTTGCAGAAGTTATGAGGAGAGCCCCGTTGGAACGAGCAACGGGTGATAAGAAGTACTTGCTAGTTGACGGGTTATCCTAGAAGTACCAGCGATAGTGTGTGAGTAAGCGATACAGAACGAAGGACTAACGTCTAGAGTTAACAGGACTAACGTCTATAGTTAACGTGTTATAGTAGTAAGTGTGCGGTGTATTAGCATGCTGCTAACGGCTCCGTCTGACTCCAGTAGACTACCGGGCGCGCGGCGCTGAAGACCGGTGGTATAGTCAGCCACGTTGCGTTAGTAGTACAACCGATATAGCAGGAGGGTGCATCCAGACCCGAAGTTTAGCTGTGTTTAGGGTAGCAACAGTATTAGCAGTTCGCGCGACAGCAGCAAGCAACAGCCAGCAGTGGACGTTCCCCAGACGTTACAGAGGACGCCTCTTCCCACCAGCAGAGGTCGCCATCACAGCACGCTCTTCCAGCTAACCACTGCCCATGCTGTTCGCCCAGCCCGCTGGCTGTGCTCGCGGGATCGCCGACGCCATCTTGTCACCTGGACGAGAGGTGATAAGAGTGGGTCCGCCATCTTGGCTAAGTACGAACGGTACCTCGTGTATCCACATCAACGTCCATTCAAGTGAACGCTAACAACCAGTGTCTAAGGCAGACCTGGGCATTGTACGGCCCGTGGGCCGGATACGGCCCGTGGGATGATTCTGACCGGCTCGCGAAAGATTACATGATAAAAAAAAAAATTACTTTTTTCTTTTCATGTCAACGTTCACACGCACAATATACGCTTACCTAGGATTTGACTTGATTCAACAACAAAGCAGTCGGGGCAAGCTGAAAACGGTCGAAAGTGTGGTTATTTGAAGTTTGGATTTCTTTTTTCACAACTGAGGTAGGTGACCTCAATACCTTCTATGCGAGGTTTGATGCTGGTAATAACAACACCAGCTCACAAGCCTCGGCAATGGGGGGGGGGGGGTCGGCTGCTGATGGAGGCGCAGTGTTCAGGGTAACAGAGCATGAGGTGAGGCGGACCTTTAAAAAAGTGAATATCAGGAAGGCAGCAGGTCCGGACGGCATCCCTGGCCGCGTCCTAAAAGTCTGTGCCGACCAACTGGCCCCAGTATTCACTGACATATTTAACCTGTCCTTAGAACAGGCTGTCATCCCCACCTGCCTGAAGAAGTCCACTATTATCCCTGTACCCAAAAAATCCAAGCCTGCTTGCCTCAACGACTACCGCCCTGTAGCTCTCACCTCCATAGCCATGAAGTGCTTTGAGAAGCTAGTAAAGGGCTACATCTGCTCCTCCCTCCCCATCAACATGGACCCCCTGCAATTTGCATACCGCCCCAACAGGTCCACGGAGGACGCCATATCCCATGTGCTGCACACAGCAGCATCACACCTGGACAAGAGGCAGGGGAACTATGTGAGAATGCTATTCATCGACTACAGCTCGGCATTCAATACCATAGTCCCCTCCATACTCATAGCCAAGCTCAGGGACCTGGGCTTGGGCTATGACCTCTGCCAGTGGGTCTTGGACTTCCTGACTGGCAGACCCCAGGTGGTGAGAGCAGGCAACTGCACCTCCTCATCCATCACCCTCAACATAGGGGCCCCCCAGGGCTGTGTTCTGAGTCCCCTCCTCTACTCCCTGTACACACACGACTGTGTGGCTCAGCGGAGTAGCAATACAATCATCAAATTTGCTGACGACACAGTGGTGGTGGGCCTGATCTCTGCCAACGACGAGAGGGCCTACCTGGAAGAGGTCAAGGTCCTGGCGGGATGGTGCCAGGAAAACAGCCTCTCCCTGAACGTCAGCAAAACAAAGGAGATGATTGTGGACTTCAGGAGGTCGGGGGTCAAGGACTACAGCCCCCTCAGCATCGACGGGGCACCGGTTGAGAGAGTCAACAGCTTTAAGTACCTCGGAGCCTACATATCCGAGGACTTGACATGGACCACACACATTGACAGTGTTGTGAAGAAGGCACGACAACGCCTCTACTTCCTCAGGCGCCTAAGGAAGTTCCAAGTCAGCCAGAAGATCCTTAAGAACTTCTACTCATGTACAATAGAGAGCATCTTGACCGGCAACATCACCTCCTGGTTTGGGAATAGCACTGCACAAGACCGAAGCAGACTACAAAGAGTGACACGTTCAGCCGAACGCACAATTGGAGGGGGGCTCCCCACCCTCCAGAACATTTACTACAAGCGTTGCAAGGGCAAGGCTAAGAGAATCATTAAAGACTCCAGTCACCCGAACAACTGCCTCTTTGAACTGCTGCGGTCAGGCAAGCGATACCGGAGTCTCAAGGCGAGCACAGAAAGACTCAGAAGAAGCTTCTATCCCCAGGCCATCAGGCTGCTAAACGAACAATGAATGAACACTACACAACAACAACCACCAAACGCACATAGCACACACATCCACACGCACACACTCACTTTAAACAAACACACTGTAGCACCCACTCCACACACTTTATAGCACACACCCACTTTAAACAAACACACTGTAGCACCCACACTTTATATTTATGGATGAAGGATTGCACTACAACTCGTACACCTTACTGTAAATTGTACCTAAAATTGTACCTCATCCCATTTCTGCTTTGCACTAGATAGTACTGTACATTAGTACACTGCATAGTATTGTGTATTGTATATTATATGGTAACTCAGAACATTGTACATATGTCTATACCGAACACTGTGACCTCATTTTTCTTCTTCTAAATTCATGCTATATTATGTTATTATGTTATTTGATACTATCTTGTCTAGCACAGTCTCTGGAGCGTAACAGTAAGAAGCATTTTGTATGAAAGTATTCTGTACTTCTGTATGACAACTATTAAAGAACTTGAACTTGAGATTACATTTTTTGAGAATAAAGTACAGAAAAAAGGTACCGTTGGGTACCGGTATCGATTCACAGGTACCGGTACCGTATCGGTTCAAATGTGAACGGTACCCATCCCTACTGAACACACAACTGCAGGGCAAGGGCATTTTTGCTCATGAAATGCATAGCCATGTGAAAGCCTTCATGACAAAGTTGCAATTAATTTCAAGGCAACTTGAAAGTCACGCCGCTCATAAAAAAACCAACCCTGAACCCTACCGTCATAGGCAACTACCGTCCTGTCTCTCTTCTCTCCTTCCTTTCTAAAACACTTGAACGTGCTGTATCCAACCAACTTACTGCTTATCTCTTACAGAATGACCTCCTAGACCCTAATCAGTCAGGCTTCAGGACTGGTCACTCCACAGAGACAGCCCTCATTGCGGTCACAGAGGCACTTCACTTAGCAAAAGCGAAAGGCCTCTCCTCTGTCCTGATTCTCCTAGATCTATCTGCAGCCTTCGACACAGTCAACCACCAGATCCTCCTTGCGGCCCTCGCAGGAATGGGAGTGGCTGGCTCTGCGCTGACATGGCTGTCATCATACCTCAATGACCGCTCCTACCAAGTGTCATGGAGAGGGACCCTGTCGGCCACCCGCCCCCTGCGGACGGGTGTCCCCCAGGGCTCGGTTTTAGGACCCCTTCTCTTCTCCCTCTACACTAAATCACTGGGTAACATTATCACGTCTCATGGCTTCTCCTACCATTGTTATGCCGACGATACTCAACTCTTCCTCTCCTTCCCTCCCTCAGATATCCACGTCTCTGAGCGGATCTCGGCCTGTCTGTCCGACATCTCAGCCTGGATGACGTCCAACCACCTCAAACTGAACCTAAGCAAAACAGAATTGCTCCACCTGCCGGCCAAATCCTCCCCCCTAACCGACCTTTCAATCACAGTCGAGAATACAGCTGTGACTGCGTCCCCGACCGCCAAGAACCTTGGTGTTGTCCTCGACGACCAGTTGAACTTCTCTGCTCACATCGCAGCGACGACCAGAACCTGCCGATTCCTCCTGAGCAACGTCAGAAGGATAAGCCCCTTCCTGACAAAAGAAGCCACCCAACTCCTCGTCCAATCAACAGTCATCTCCCGCCTCGACTACTGCAATGCACTGCTCGCTGGCCTCCCGGCCACTGCCACTAAGCCTCTTCAACTCATTCAGAACGCAGCGGCCCGCCTGATCTCAAACCTACCGAAGTCGGCCCATGTCACCCCACTTCTTAGGGACCTGCACTGGCTCCCCATTGCTGCACGAATCCGCTTCAAGGCCCTCGACCTAGCATACCGTGCGGCAAAGGGAACCGCTCCCGCCTACCTCCGGTCAATGGTCTCTAACTACACACCCTCAAGACCCCTACGCTCTGCATCTTCTGGCCGCCTCAGACCTACTCCTAGCTCCGGGAGGGTCATCAAAGAGAAGTCGCCTATTCTCAGTCCTTGCCCCACAATGGTGGAATGAACTACCCACCCCAGTTAGGACAGCCGAATCACGTCCAATCTTTCGCCGTCGACTAAAGACGCACTTCTTCAACCATTATCTGAATTTAAAAAAAAAAAAAAAAAAAAACAATAAAAAAATCTAACCCTAACTAACCGTACTGTCATGCACTTGTCCTAATAAACTAACCTACACTGTAGCACTCAACACTTTGATGAACATTGTTGCTCAGCTGATAGAGTTGTGCCCTTCCTGATGGCTTGTCGTACAGAACTTGTAAGTCGCTTTGGATAAAAGCGTCAGCTAAATGACTAAATGTAAATGTAAATGTAAAACTAGGCAGCAACAATCTCAAACACATGAAAACCCTGAAAGAAGTCAAACCATCAGCTGATCACCGGCACAGGTACTCATCCATGTTGGGAGCACTGCATGATGAATTTTCAAGGCGTTTTCAAGATTTCAAAAAGGTTGAGGATGAAATGCAGCTGGTTTCCTCTCCCTTTACCTGCAGTGTTGATAGTGCACCCACTGATGTTCAGCTTGAACTCATTGACCTGCAGTCTGATTCACTACTGAAAGAGCACTTTAAGTCAGCATCACTGCTAGAGTTCTACTCTGCTCTCAAGGAGGAGAACTTTCCAAACATGAGGAGACATGCTCAGAAGATGTTGGTTCTCTTTGGATCCACCTATATGTGAACAGACATTCTCAGTCATGACGTTTACCAAGTCCAGGTACAGATCCTCTCTCACTGATGAACATCTGGCAGCTGTGCTTCGCATCTCCACCTCAGACATGCAACCTGACTTTGATGGACTTGTTAAAGCTCAACAGAGACTGGATTTATCACACTGAATGAAAAAAAAAAAAAAGAGCTGAAGAACACTCAAATGTGGAAATAAATGGGACTCTTGATATTTTTTTTTCTTTTTTTTTGCACAGTTCTGAAAACATCAAATGTTTAATATAGGCATGTAAAGTAAAAAAAGGCTACTGGGACACTTTTCTTTACACAGTTCATTTTATTTTGGCTATAAGATGATGTGATGTCTTTAGAAAGCTAAGAAAATCCTTGTTTCAATAGTATATGAAACTCAAAATAATAACTTTATTTGTATAGCACTTTTTCATACATGCCCTTTGTTATTAATGTTTCACATTTTGTTTATCATTTTGGAAATAAATTCTATTTGAATAAATGATATTTTTGAAAGCTAACCTCACCTTTTAATTGCCAAATAATAACATACACTCTTACCAGGGGTCAAAACAATAGAATAGAATAGAATAGATCTTTATTGTCATTGTTACAGTTGTTACAACGAAATAAAAAAATGCAACCCTAGGTGCTAGTAAAATAAGAATAAAAAACAGTCCTAAACACAGTGTTAAATATAAAAACAGGGTGGGGCGTAAATAACATTAATAAAACAGGGGGGGTATAGAATATAAAATATATATAATTGCACTATCTCTTAATGTTGTGTGTGTGTGTGCGTGTGCGTGGGGGGGGGGGGGGGGGGGGTGCAAGGAGACTGTTGTTTTTCAAATTTAGCTGAGTTTAGTGCACATATGGCCCTGGGATAAAAACTAAACTTCAGTCTGTTAGTCCGGGTGGGCATGACGCTGAAACGCCTGCCCGAGCGCAGCCGCACGAGGTGCTTGTTGCCCGGGTGGTGTGGGTCCTTCAGTATTTTTACTGCTTTTTTGAGGCAGCGGGAGTTGTATAGTCCCTCCAGTGAGGGGAGGGGGCAGCCGATGATCTTCTGGGCCGAGTTGACGACCCTCTGGAGCGCCTTCCTCTCTGCGGCTGTGCAGCTGAGGAACCACACATTTATGCAGTAGGTGAGGATGCTTTCCACGGAGCAGCGGTAAAAAGACACAAGCAGGTCTTGTCTGAGGTGGTAGTTTCTTAGTACTCTCAGGAAGTAGAGTCTCTGCTGTGCCTTTTTTACTATCGCCGTGGTGTTGATTCTCCAGGTCAGGTCATCCTCCAGGTGGACACCCAGGAACTTGATGACCGAGACTCTCTCCACACATCCCCCATCGATATACAGGGGCTGTATGTCAGTCTTCTTCCTCCTGTAGTCCACGATCATCTCCTGGGTCTTTAGCTTGTTCAGCTGTAGGTTGTTATCCTTGCACAGGGCTGACAGCTGCTCTATTTCATCGCGATACGCGGTCTCGTCACCTTTTGTGATGCAGCCCACCGCGGTGGTGTCGTCAGCGAACTTGATGATGGTGTTGCTGGGGTGGACTGCGGTGAAGTCGTGGGTGTAAATGGAGTAAAAGAGGGGACTCAGCACGCAGCCCTGGGGGGATCCGGTGCTGAGGCTGATGGCTGTGGAGGTGTGGGGGCCTATTTTGACCCTCTGGGGGCGGTCAGAGAGGAAGTCCTTAGACCACCGGCAGAGGGGATGGTTTAGTCCAAGGTCCATGAGTTTGGGCACTAGTCTGTCAGGCAGGATGGTGTTAAATGCAGAACTAAAGTCCACGAAGAGCAGCCGTGCGTAGCCCCCCGCTCTCTCCAGATGGGACAGGGTAGAGTGGAGAGTCGTGGCGATGGCGTCCTCCGTGGACCTGTTGGCTCTGTAGGCGAACTGGTGGGGGTCTAGTCCGGGAGGGAGGCTAGAGATGATGTGGGGCTTGAGTGTCTTTTCAAAGACCTTCATGGGTAACAATGCCATTTACTGCTTTTTATATAGAAATAAAATGTATATTATGCATAATTGAGTTTGGAATTTTGGCCCGGCCCTCCAACATATTTTCAGTTGCTCATTCGGCCCCCCGGGAAAAATAATTGCCCACCCCTGGTCTAAGGGGTACCCCAAACAATTTAAGCCGGCTTTAGTGTAGGTTTTATTTTGGTAACGTGGGCCCACATTTACTTGGTTTTCTTTTGGTATTTTATTATACTTGTTATTTGAATTCCCAATGTTTCTCTACTTTATGCCTGGGTCTCCCCTAGTACAAGCGGGGTGTTATTAATGTATTGAGCATGCGGTGCCTATGGTGGGAATAGTTTCCCCTACATTATCAGTGAGAGCACCCGGTGCCATGTATGAATAAATCTGAAGTATTATCTGTAACTGATAACCTGCCCAGGCTTCAATACAAAGTAGACCTTATTGGGAGCACTGTCACTGTGTGTGTGTCTGTTTCTTCCATTTGCTAATCTAACCCCTGGGTAAATATTGTGACTGCATAATTATTTAACCCTTACACCCCATTCACAGAATAGCATTTGAAGGGTCTATACAGGTGGTCAAGGAATGGTACTGCTTAAAGGGAAGCCCAATAATACTATTGAACTGACAGTCACTGGGTGTGGGAGGGCTGTCGGAGGTACTGGGGGAAGTGAGAGTGTGTGGGGAGCTACTGCTGACCGCCTTGGAAGGCGAGGGAGACCAGAGTACCAGTCCCCAGGTTAGTAAATCCTGGGCCCCATCCACTCCTGCTGCAAGCCCTCCAGAACGACGTTCCGGGCCAAAGACGGGGGTACATATAGGTCCAATTCTATAGTATCCTACTACCCAGTATCTGTGTACTACTACTCCCACAAGCAGGGATAATCCACCCTTCTACACATGGCAAAAATGTATGAGATTATGTACTTTCAAAATCAAAGAGGACATAATCAGAGCAGCATAATTGGACCATTATACCACTTTAACATGACCTCTTTTAATGTTAGTGCGAAGATCCTGAGCACTTTTTATAGTTATTTTATTGAAAGCCTCCTAACTTTTTCTTTTATCTGCTGGTTTAGTGGCCTGTCTATTAAAGATAGGAACAGCCTACAGTACATAGTGAAAGTGTGCTCCAAAATAATTGGAGTAAAACAGAGAGACCTATGAAGGTGGTCAAGAAGGGGACGAGCATCACTAATCAACCCCTCCATGCTCTGTCTCAGCGGTTTTCACTGTTGCCTTCTGGCCGCCGTTATGACGTCCCACCAAGTAGGACCAACCGCTACGCCAAATCTTTTGTCCCCTCGGCTATCAGACTTTTAAACACAGACAGTAGTAATTTTAAGTAGCCTTTTGCACTTGGTTGTCTGTTTTTACTTTTACTTTGCTGGATTGTGTATCACATGGAGTGTTTCTCTTTAAAAAAATGTTTGCCGTGCTGTCGTTGAGATGTTTTGTTTTGTTGTTTGTTTGTCTTTGTTGCTTGTTGCGTATGAAGCTGCAAATATGAATTGCCCCACGCGGGATCAATAAAGTTGTCTGAATCTGAATCTGAATCTAGAGGCACTGAAATACACAGACATCATGTAGAATGCATACTTTTGATACTTAAGTACATCCAATATCAAGTACTTCTCTTTTACTTAAGTAGAATTTTGAATGGCGGAATTATGGAAGATAGAGGATTTACTTTTACTTTTATCTGGGTATTTCTACTTTTACTTAAGTAAAGGAACTGTATAACTGCTAAAAATATAACTATTATGGTAAATTTGAGAACTGAAATAAAGTCTGAATTTATCTTAACCCCCCCCCCCCCCCCTCCAAATAAAATGTAAGTATGAAAATCTCTCACCTGCAGGATTGCAGTGACAAAGTTGCAAACAGCTCTCCCCTGCCCTCTGGTGGTAGTAGCCTTCCTTGCACCTCTCACAGTGTCTGCCCTCTGTGTTGCCCTGGCAGTCCAGACAGTGGAGCCCCTGAGCATCTGGGAGACAGTAGCCAGACCTCCCGTTGCACTCACAGCGCACCGCTGCTGAGTGAGGGGAGATCGTATATATATCTTAGTATGTTATATTAGTCAAAGAAATACTGCAGCTAAGGTCTAGACCAGTGGGGGACCCTGATGTAAACAAGACAAACGTCTTTCTCTGGTCTGCATCCCCTTAACAATTGTGTGTATTGAGCCGTACTGTATTGTACCCATTCTGCAATCTGTTAAATAAAATTTTCATTCATTCATTCATTCATTCATTCATTCATTCATTCATTCATTCATTCATTCATTCATTCATTCATTCATTCATTCATTCATTCATTCATTCATTCATTCATTCATTGTCCTCAACCCTTAAAATACACATTAGGCGGTGGATTTTATAAAACGTTGTCTCGGGGACCCCTGTCTGAGAAGACTTTAGTTGTGAGATATGATTCCAGAATTTCACAACTGTATACATTCTAATACTGTAGTCTATAAGGAGATAACAGTGAAACCACTCACAAAAGCCACTCTTATACAGTAGCCTAATATTCAGGGTGCCATAGTTTAGGGCATCTATAGTCTCTAGACCTGGGCTTATATTGCAGTGAAAATTCTAGGTGGGTATAAGTGAATAATGTTCTCTACTATTCCCTCAACATTTACTGTTGAAGTGCCCTTGAGCAAGGCACTTCACCCCCACATACTCCAGTGGAGCTGTCTAGTGGTCAGCAGTGTCAGACTGGTTATACTGGGCAACTCTTAGTGGGCAGCAGTGTTAGACTGGTTGTACTGGGCAGCTCCTAGTGGCCAGCAGTGTCAGACTGGTTATACTGGGCAACTCTTAGTGGGCAGCAGTGTTAGACTGGTTGTACTGGGCAGCTCCTAGTGGCCAGCAGTGTCAGACTGGTTATACTGGGCAACTCTTAGTGGGCAGCAGTGTTAGACTGATTGTACTGGGCAGCTCCTAGTGGCCAGCAGTGTCAGACTGGTTATACTGGGCAACTCTTAGTGGGCAGCAGTGTTAGACTGGTTGTACTGGGCAGCTCCTAGTGGCCAGCAGTGTTAGACGGGTTGTACTGGGCAGCTCCTAGTGGTCAACAGTGTCAGACTGTGGTTGTACTGGGCAGCTCCTAGTGGTCAGCAGTGTTAGACTGGTTGTACTGGGCAGCTCCTAGTGGTCAACAGTGTCAGACTGTGGTTGTACTGAGCAGCTCCTAGTGGCCAGCAGTGTTAGACTGGTTGTACTGGGCAGCTCCTAGTGGTCAACAGTGTCAGACTGTGGTTGTACTGGGCAGCTCCTAGTGGTCAGCAGTGTCAGACTGTGGTTGTACTGGGCAGCTGCCAGGTGTGCATTTATGGAACAGTGCAAATGTGAAGCAGGGTGTTACTGAAAAAAGAACAAGCGCTCAACATATCTTCCCTGGATTAAAACATTTCTTTGGTCTTTTGTCCACAAATGTGAGTCTTTGCATAGGCAAAGTAGAGACACATTGAGAGTCTGTAGAAACACAGTGAGAGCCCAGGTATTTGTGCTATCGAGTCACACCCTCTCTCACAACACATGAACATGTTTGACAAAGTAAATACATGTCTGGAGGGAATGAGTCCTAAAAAAATTACACACCAATACCACCAGAAAATCAAATGTATTTGTTAGGCCCGACAACACGTGTTTAATGTCCCCATGGGCCGGAAAAGTCTTCGACAAGTCAAGAAGAAACATTACAATAAATCAAGAACAAAACAAAAACACCATGGAGTCCAAAAAAATTTCAATAAATAAAATAAATGAATGCAACACTCCCAGACATACCCCACACGAAGGTAAGGGAAAAACTCACTAAAAACCTAGCAATAGGGAAAAAAGCACCACAGGCAATGTGGAGGGGAGAAACCTTAGAAGGGGGGATCTATTACATCTTCATTCACATGCTAATGATGTCTGGAAGCTATTCCTGTGTCAACAGACTGCTACTATCTCAACACGTCTCTATCTCATCTCTATCTCAGACACGTCTCTATCTCAGTCACGTCTCTATCTCAGTCACGTCTCTATCTCAGACATGTCTCTATCTCAGACACATCTCTATCTCAGACACATCTCTATCTCAGACACGTCTCTATCTCAGTCACGTCTCTATCTCAGTCACGTCTCTATCTCAGACATGTCTCTATCTCAGACACATCTCTATCTCAGACACATCTCTATCTCAGACACATCTCTATCTGATCTCTATCTCAGACACATCTCTATCTCAGACACATCTCTATCTCAACACGTCTCTATCTCAGACACATCTCTATCTCATCTCTATCTAAGACACATCTCTATCTCAGACACGTCTCTATCTCAGACACATCTCTATCTCAGACACGTCTCTATCTCAGACACGTCTCTATCTCGTCTCTATCTCAACACGTCTCTATCTCATCTCTATCTAGGACACATCTCTATCTCAACACGTCTCTATCTCAGACACATCTCTATCTCATCTCTATCTCAGTCACATCTCTATCTCAGTCACGTCTCTATCTCAGTCACATCTCTATCTCAGTCACGTCTCTATCTCAGTCACATCTCTATCTCAGTCACGTCTTTATCTCAACACATCTCTATTTCAGACACGTCTCTATTTCAGACACGTCTCTATCTCAGACACGTCTCTATCTCAGTCACGTCTTTATCTCAACACGTCTCTATTTCAGACACGTCTCTATCTCAGACACATCTCTATCTCAGACACATCTCTATCTCAGACACATCTCCTCAGACACATCTCTATTTCAGACACATCTCTATCTAGGACACATCTCTATCTCATCTCTATCTAGGACACATCTCTATCTCAACACGTCTCTATCTCAGTCACGTCTTTATCTCAGACACGTCTCTATCTCATCTCTATCTCAGACACGTCTCTATCTCAGTCACTTCTATCTCAGTCACGTCTCTATCCCAGACATGTCTTAACAAACTTCACCTTCAGTCTTCTTAAAACTAGAATGGACTCTTAACCCCCCCCCCCCCCCCCAACATACACACACAGTAGTGTAGACACACATTTCAAGATTTCAACAAACCTACTTAACGATTTTGCCAAAAGTATGCAATCTGCCCAGTGGGACTTATTAATAATGTATAAAGACAAGGTTCACTGAAAAAGAAAGAAGGAATATATCAAAAAGCAGATCTCGGCCGGCATTAAAAAGATGTCATGCACACTTACAGTGGTATCTGTAGGTCCCCCTGACGGCCCAGGTCAGAGCAGACACCGCACACAGGGATAAGATCCAGCTTGCTGTCATGGTGTGCAGATTCCTCCCTAAGAATTGTATCAACAATTCTATCAACAAATAAACGCTTAACTTTTTTTATACAAGCAGAAATAACGCCTTCTCCTGCTGCTGTGAATCTAATAATGCTTCTCCCATGTCTCCTGCTGGGTTCTTTTTATTAACACCTCTCCTCCCGACAGGTCGACACATGCCTCTGTACCCTGGCTGACAGGAGACTTACTCACAGAATGATTCACATTGTACACACACACACACACACACACACACACACACACACACACACACACACACACACACACACACACACACACACACACACACACACACACACACACACACACACACACACACACACACACACACACACACACACACACACACACACACACACACACACACACACACACACACACACACACACACACACACACACACACGGTGCCCCACTCCCCGACAGGAAGTGCCCTTCTCTTCTGCATCATGACACAAGGGGAGTGTTGTTCAGTGTGATAAAGGCGCTGGTCATTTTGAATGAATCTTCTGAGACTCTTGCATAAGATTAGCATTTTTTTATAGCTGGTATTTTACAGGGAAAATGTTTTACTGTGTATTTTTAGAACAACTTCACGTTGTTCTTTTGTTATGTCCAAATGTAGATGAGAGAATCAGGTATGAATTCAGTGCTATTCAGACTACTGTAATATAAGACATTTCTTTAATTTAATTTAATTTTGTTTAAGTATATAGTTCAAGTTTCAAGTTTGTTTATTATTTATCATAATAAAATACAGAATACTTTATGATGAAATGCTTGTTTCTGTATGAGTAATTAAGAAGTTAAAAGTAAGTAAAGGAATGTTCAGTCAATATATATATTGTATATACAATATACAATACAGAGTAAAATTAGTAACATTGAGGTACAATGCAGAAATGAGATGAGGTACAAAACTTAGGGTAAGGTGCAAATGAGGTATGAAGTGCAAATCTCTTTAATAATAGATAAATATAAAGTGGGTAAGGTGAGTATATGGTGTTATTTGTATAATAATTTTTATTTTTTTTAAAGATACTTGAAAGGAGCGGCTAGGTGGTGTAGTGGGCAAGGCGCTCGCCACCAATGCAGGAGACGCTGGGTTCGAGCCCAGCTCTCCGCATTGCTATCAGCTTGGCTGGTTGTTCATACTAACACAATTGGCAGTGTTAAGGGTGGGAAAGCTGATGGGTGGGGATCGGATGTTGTGGACAGCGACTCCTACAGGTCGGTTGGTGCGCCTGCGCAGCAGAATCAGGAAGCGACGGGGGCAGCGTGTCCCTCCCACACAGACCCCCGCCGCTTAGAGATCGCGCTGTGCAGGTGAAAAGATGCGACGGCTGCTTCCTCGAGTACCGGAGGGGACACGTAATGTAAGGCTTCGTCCACATTGCAGCCGGCTTGTGGGAGGCATGGCCTAACAGCGTTCGAGACAGGGGAGGGTAAAATTGGACGATACGAAATTGGGATGGGAGAAAAATAGAAAATGGGAGAAAAAAGTAGATACAAAATATATATATATACTTGAAAGGAAAAGGGGCTGAAAAAACGAATCTGGAAGAAGAAATCACCACAAAGATCCATAAACCTTTTCATGAAACCAAAAAACAATACTTGAGAATCTTGTAAATAGCGACAGAGGTCTGTATGCTAACATGCTAGTGTAGCTCAGTGGCGGCTGCTGACCAAATTTTTTGGTGAAGCACAAATTATTATATTATATGTTAAATTATATTTTTAAAACATCCCCCAATGTGTGTGGCAGTGGTGGCTCTGAGTTAAAAATATTGGGGAGGACGGGAGAGATAAAACAAATGTAATAAAGAAGTACAGACGTCTGTGTGGTTATGAAGACAGCAGACAGACACTACAGTTAAAGACAACAGGCACTAGTAATAAATACCTTGGAGTAACTCTTGACACACACGCCTCACTTACAAACATCACGAGAGAGGAGGAGGAGGAGGAGAGGGAGAGGAGGAGAGGGGAGGAGGAGGAGGAGGAGGAGGGGAGAGGAGAGAGGAGAGGGAGAGGAGAGGAGGAGAGGAGGGGGAGAGGAGGAGGAGGAGGAGGGGAGGAGAGAGAGGAAGAGGAGGAGGAGGGAGAGGAAGAGGAGGAGGAGAGGAGATGTTGTACAGAACGCATCACCAGATCAATCTCAGATGCACATCACTCAGCACTATAGGAACTGAACGACACACACACACACACACACACACACACACACACACACACACACACACACACACACACACACACACACACACACACACACACACACACACACACACACACACACACACACACACACACACACACACACACACACACACACACACACACACACACACACACACACACACACACACACACACACACACACACACACACACACACACACACACACACACACACACACACACACACACACACACACACACACACACACACACACACACACACACACACACACACACACACACACACACACACACAGGCCAGGCCACAGCGGACCAAAATAAATCGCTCATTACCCACAGAAAAGCAGAAAGCATACCAACGCACGCAGTAAAATACAGCCAATTAATTCATAATCAACACAGACCCGCCCCACACAGCTACTAAATATTAAAAAAAAATTATTTCACTCACCATTGACGACGTTACAGGAAATAGTGTCCCTCGTAAATAGACTCCCTCCCATCTGATCACTTGTAAATTAAATCCATCCTTCGATATTTTCTGATGAAAAAGGTCTCCATTCGTCTTCCCCAGCCAGCCCACTCAGAGCGAGACTAAGTCGGCCCGTCTGACCTGGTAGTCCGATAACCTTGGTCGTGGGGGTCTATCTTGGTAGGTTTCAATGCAACTCCCGGTTCTCCCTGGCCACAGGTAAACACATGTCCTAACCCAGTTGTACAGTAAATGACCAAGTATGGCTTTGTCAGTATTCCAATGTACAGTGTCCCCCCCCCCCCCACCTCCAATGTACAGCCCCACCCACCCACCCAACCCCACCCCACCTACCCAACCTCCTCCAATGTACAGTTTCTACGTCAAATGTATATATACTCTTTTTCTGGACACTTTTTGTATCACAAACAGTACTGTATTTGCAAATCTGGTATGTCATAAATGTATAGATGTAGCAGTACTGTCTATCTGTATGTCGTGTGTGCCATATGATGAATTGAAAATGGGGGACCCTGATGTAAACAAGACGAAAGTCTTTTTCTGGTCTGCATCCCCTTAACAATTGTATTGAGCTGTACTGTACTGTACCCATTCTGCAATCTGTTAATAAACTTTTCAATCAATCAATCCATGTTTCGCGAATCCTCCCCCAAACTCCTTATACTATCTCTGATTACTGGAGATCACTGGTGATGACATCATCACAGTCACGCTGCAGTCCTAATGTTGGCGCAAAGTTTAATTTAGCCTACTGTGTTGTTACAGCTGTACTGTATTGTACCCATTCTGCAATCTGTTAATACGATTTTCAATCAATCAATCAATCAATCAATCAAACAGCCGGAGAACTTGATGACATCATCACAGTCGCAGAGCTCTTCTCTGATTTGAGTGTGAGAACATTGAGGGCTGTCAATCAATCCCTGTGGCGTGCGCAAAAATGCACGGGTGGGGCTTAGATGACTCAAATAGCCTATTTTGATTGGATAATAATCAACTAAGATCAACCCGTGCATGAAAAGTTCAAGATACAAGATACAAGATCCTTTAATGCCACACAACAATGGTTGGTGGTAATTGTTTTCGGTACAGATTGTTAAACACTGGTTACATCAACATGAAACAGACATCAAACATCAAAAACGCCCCCCTCCCACCTCCCAATCCCACAATAAATACATATATACATAAATACATATAGGACAGTCAGTCATAACAGTGTCAGTCAGTGACAGATGCTTGCCCGTCTGTGCAAAGGGGGGCGGGCCAGGGTGTTCAGTGTTCGGACTGCTGTGGGGAAAAAACTGTTTGTGAAGCGTGTGTGTCTGGTTAGAATGGACCTGTAGCGACCTGAGGGCATGTGCTGGAATAAGTGGTGTGCTGGGTGAGAGGGGTTGCACTAAGTGATTGACAGCTCGCCATTACTGCAGTTATGTGATGAGCAGGCCTGATCAGATAGCTCAGAGCTGTCACTTGGCCATTTTTGAAGAAGACAAAAATTCACTGGCATTTTTTTTACAGAGGAAAACATTTCTAATAAAAAATAATAATAATAAAAAAAAATATATATATATGTGTAAATTAATAATAATTATGAGTGAATTTCTGCCTCAGGTGTTGTCATTGAATAACCTCCACTGCTAGGTTCCATCCTAAAGGCAAATCTTTCCTGTGACAAAATGGCATCCAATGTAATAAAAAAAAGTTAACCAACAAACTAGATTCTTGTACCGGATCTCCTCTCTGGTAAACAAGAATACCAAGTTTTTCTTTGTACACAGTTTACCAAAATCACTCCTAATCACTCATTTATGAATGGATCTTTATGAAATTTGGATATGTACTACATAAGGCTTCAGGCTAGGGCTCCGTCTGGATTTCTAAGCCATACCACCTTTTGGGGAAATACTACCTCTGGACTATCTGGCAAATCTCTTTAATAATAGATAAATATAAAGTGTGTTAAAGTGTCTAAAGTGAGTAAAGTGAGTGGTAAGGTGAGTCCTAGACAGGTTTCCCGACTCACACCACCGACCATCCATCATTAAAGTCCCATCACTGGTGCAACCGGTATTAGGGAAGCCTGTCAAAAGATAGAACTTTCGAAAGGCCAACTGGGAGGTATTTGCTCAGGAGACGGATAAGAGGTCAGCTGGTCTGTCAGACCCAGATGCAGCCGGCGTGGACGCCGCCTATGAGGCCTACTGTGGGGTCCTCCTGGGTGCGGCAAAGAAGACCATCCCATGCGGCTACAACAGGAACTACATCCATGGTTGGGACGAGGAGTGCAGCCGCCTCCTGTGCGACCACCAGAGCGCTGGCTCCAGGGAAGAGGTGGATGCGACTGCAGCGGCACTGCTCCAGAGACTGGACACCACGCGTAGAGACAGATGGACTGAAGTAGTTGAATCAATTGACTTTACCCATTCTAGTCGGAAGGCGTGGCAAACGATCAACCAGCTTACAGGCAGATGTATGAAGCCCCCAAGCTGCCCAGTCACTGCAGATGCCATCGCCTCCGAGCTCCTGAAGAACGGTCGTTACCCAGACGCAGACAAAGATGTTACCCGCCTGTCTTCCCTCTCCAAGGTGGCCAGTGCAGATTCCAACCTCTCAGGAGAGTTCACAGCAGATGAACTCGATGAGGCCATGAGTAAGCTCAAGACGGGCAAATCTCCAGGCCGTGACAACATCCACCCAGAGTTTATCACCCACCAGAGCACAACAACATCTGACTGGCTCTGTGCATTCTTCTCTGCATGCTATCAGAGGTGCAATATCCCCAAGACCTGGCGTCGTGCTTCTGTAATTGCCCTGCCAAAGCCAAACAAATCTGCGGAAGACCCCAAGGCATATCGACCCATCTCGCTGCTCTGTGTTCCATTTAAGATATTGGAAAGAATGATCCATAGCCGCATTGAGCCAGTAATTGACCCACAGCTCCCACAGGAACAGGCCGGTTTCCATCGTGGTAGATCAACATTGGACCAGGTAACACTACTGTCTCAAGACATCGAGGACAGCTTCCAGGCTAATGAGAAAGCGGGGTAGTGTACCTGGACCTGACTGCCGCGTACGATACTGTATGGCACCGTGGACTCCACCTGAAGCTGATGAGGATGGTACCTGATCGGCATATGGTGAAGTTTATCATGGAGATGCTGTCTAACCGCAGTTTTGTCCTACACACCAGCGATGGCCAGTGCACAGGCTCAGAAGACTGAAGAACGGTGTCCCACAGGGGTCAGTCCTTTCTCCGATGCTGTTTAATATTTACATCTACGATCTCCCAGTCATAGCATCCAGGAAGTACGGCTACGCGGACGATCTTGCCATCATGCTGAGAAGACCCACAAGGAAGGCACTGGAGGACGGTCTTAACCAAGACATGGACATCCTAGTAGCCTATCTACAAAAGTGGCGCCTACAGCTCAGCACCAGCAAGACCGTTACAGCAGCATACCATCTCTGCAACAGAGACGCCAAGAGGGAACTGGAGGTATATGCTGACCACAAGCGTCTGGAGTCCCAGCAAGCCCCTAAATACCTTGGCGTGTGTCTGGATCGGACACTGTCCTTCAAACAGGCCACGTGAGCGGATCGGCGCGGCCGAGAAATCCGCTCTTCGCTCTTTAAAGCTTGGTCCGCTCCGCTAATCGCTCATGTTGACCCCGCCCCCAAGTCGCTCTCCGCTCGCTCCCCGCTCACCTTGAATCGAGCGCTCCCCGCTCCCCGCGCCAGATCGCTCGGCAGTTTTTTTTTTTTTTTTTTGGAGCATGGTGTAAATTAGCTCAAACTACAACAGTCTACACCCCCTGGGCCCCTTAACAATTGTTTGTATTGAGCCGCATTGTAATTGTACCCATTCTGCAATGTTAAATAACGTTGTTTATCCATTCACTAGCTCTACTAAGCGATGATAGGCTAGCCGAGCCACAATGCTATGGTCGCTGCCATTAACGTTAGCATGTAAGCTAACGTCAACAACAATGGCGTCGATACTTTTTCTAGGAGTGAGTGAAGGAGGAGGAGTGAAGCCTGAACATGATATCACAGGTTCACCCTTCTCATTGGTTGAAAATGGCCTTCATGTTTGTACATCGCCATCTGTTGCTTTGGCATTGTACTGCATGTATATTATTACATCAGTGTTAAACCACTGTGAGCGGCCTGGAGTGGATTGGAGCGGAGGAGAACTCTCGCTCCGGACGTCGCGCCGACTCATTTTAAAACCCACTCCTCGCTCACGTCAAAACCGGCCGCTCCGCGCCCCGCGCCGCTCACGCTCCGATCCGCTCACATGCACTGCCTTCAAACAACACCTCGAAGATGTCAGGGCAAAGACAACATCAAGGGTTGCGCTGATCCGACGCCTTGCTGGTACAACCTGGGGAGCCACTGCCAAGACCCTTCGGATATCCACCCAAGCCCTGGTCTTCTCGGCAGCGGAGTACTGTGCCCCAGTCTGGAGCAGAAGCCCACATGTTAAAAAAGTTGATGCAGCTACTAACAACGCCCTCCGGATCATCACTGGATGCCTGAAGGCTACACCCGTCTTCCTGCTGCCAGTCCTTGCAGGAATCGCACCAGCTGGCCTACGACGAGAGGCTGCCACTCTCACCCTAGCAAGGAAAGCAGTGAAGCATGACTGGCACACCGTACATAACACCACAACAACAACAGCACCTATGAGCAGACTCAAGTCCCGCCACCCCTACAACAAGGTGGCACAAGAGATGCTCCGTTCCACCACTGAGGACCTATCCATAAATGGATGGCTGGCGGCAGCCTGGAAGAGAGAGTGGGAGAGTGCTGGGCCAACCCGTATCCACCACTACATCTTGGATCCAGGAGATGGCGCCACAGGAGACGATCTTCCACGCCGGCAATAGGTTCTGCTGAACCGTTTAAGATCTGGGATCGGTCGCTTTAAAGCAGCATTAAAGAAGTGGGGCCTGGTAGACAGCGCTGCATGTGAGTGTGGAGACCCTGAGCAGACTGTTGACCACATCCTGACCATCTGCCCCCTATACAAACCACCCTCGGAAGCCAGCCTCTTTGATATGGGACGAGAGTTAAGGCCATGGCTACAAGATACGGAGTTGGACCTCTGACGTTACACGAAAGAAGAAGAAGATATCAGTTGTTGTAAATATTAAAACACTGCTTTGACACGAGGGGGACAGGCCCTTGTGTAATCTGTGGGCCCTACACAACTTGTAATAATAATAATAAAAAAGTTGATCCTCTTAGTTTGAGACGTCCCACATATGGGATGTTTTTCAGACTTTTTGCAACCGGCACTTTATATACAATATATATATAGAATTTAAGGCTTATTTGTTGCCTGTCGATAGCGACAAAATCCGTTCAGCGGTTCTCGAGTTACATGCCGGTATTTGATGCTTGTGCAAAGTACACGGTATTGTGCAAAATAGCACTCCCGAATCAGGGTGCAGTAGTTACGTCAATCTAGATCTGATCTCGAAAATGATTGTGGATCGTTGTAGCCAATGAGTGTGGCTTCCAATGATACCCCATGTGGGGATGTGTGAATCGGGTATCTAGGTGACAAACTAAATTCTTTAACAGGAAGAGAAAAACAGCCAAATGAATTGAAGTCTATGAGAAAACTGAGTTTTTCTTTGTACACAGTTTACAAAAATCACTCCTAATCACTAATTTCTGAATGGATCTTTATGAAATTTGGATATGTACTAAATAAGGCTTCAGGCTAGGGCTCCATCTGGATTTCTAAGCCATACCACCTTCTGGGGAAATACTACCTCTGGACTATCTGGCAAATCTCTTTAATAATAGATAAATATAAAGTGTGTTAAAGTGTCTAAATTGAGTAAAGTGAGTGGTAAGGTGAGTGTTTGTTTGAAGTGAGTGTGTACATGTGGATGTGTGTGCAGTGAGTGTAGATGATGGGTTGTTAGTGTTACATAGTGTCATTGAGCATCCTGATGGCCTGGGGATAGAAGCTCCAGATGCGGGATCTCCTGTCAGCGATCCAGGCTCTGTCAGGGCAGAGCGCTCACGATTTCACCCATTCTACCTACTGCTCCAGCTCTGGTTTCACCCTCCTCTGCTGCTTCACCTCCCACCCAGCCAGCCCCGGGAACCCAACCTGGCCAGCCCCAGCGCCTTCGACACCCCTTCGCCCATTTTCGGGGTTTCATCATGCAAGTTGTGAGTTTTTAATTTTTTTACCAGCCCAGCCAGTATTTTTTTCCTGCAGCCCGTGTGGCTTTTATCACCAACCTCACCGCTGGCGATAGGGATGTGCATGACTGACCAAAATCATTTTCGAATAGTCCACTGTTCTTAAGACCGAATACCCCCCCCCCCCCCCCCCCCAACAAAAGAAAAATATTTTTTAATTATATTAAAAATATATTGTTATTTTCTGTTTCAGTTTAAATTCAGTTATTCTTTTTAATAGAATGAATCATTAAAATCAAAGGGTATTGCACATAAATAGGCACTTCAGAATCTGAAGTTCAGATAATCCTTCAGATCGTTGATCGGCTCAGCTGACCGACAATAAATCAAAATGACACCATTCACCATCGTAGCCTACTAGCCTATAATAACAGCATCAATCGGTTTTAATAAACAAACAGAAACAGTAACATGTGCATCTTTTAGATCAATTAGGCTATGAACATTTGAATATTCTAACTCATCCCGAATTTGGCGATGCCTTGAATTGGGTCCAGGCCACCCTCAGCGCCCGCATCGACATGTTCAATGACTGTGAGGCTTTCCTCGCCAAGTTCAAGAGGGTTTTCGACCACCCGACCGCAGGGCAGGATGTCGGGGCGTGACTGATGTCCCTATCCCAGGGGAACCGTACGGCCGCATCCTTTTCCACCGAGTTTTGTACTCTTGCCGCTGGAAGTGAATGGCGTAGAATGGCGCTGCAACGTCCGGCTGCCTTTCTGTTCGCTCCGTCGAGACTGTGCTTACTTTTGTTAATATTTATAGTTTTAAGAGTTTTGTCTGTACCAACAGTAGGTGCATTTAATGTGTATGACCGTCAGTCACTTATAGACATCGGATTACGGGAAACTTACCGATTGGATTACTCACTGGACCAGCTTTCCGAACCGCAACAATGGCCTGAGGAGATTCTCCGGAGAATGGGACCAGAGCCTTTGTTCCTTGATCCCAGGAACAAAAGAACCAGACGGCGTGGGAAGAGAGCTGGGATCCGTAACAGGCTGAGATCCAGACGCCACCGAACGCCATTGCCCAGTATATTGCTAGCCAATGTACAATCAATTGACAATAAACTGGATGACATCCGAGCAAGGATCCAATACCAAAGAGACGTTAGGGACTGCAACGTTCTCCGCTTCACCGAAACGTGGCTCACGTCGGACGTTCCAGACCACGCAATCCAACCAGCTGAACACTTCTTTATCCACCGCAAGGATCGTACAGCAGAGTCCGGTAAACAACGTGGAGGAGGTATTGCCTTCATGTTTAACAACAATTGGAGCGATCCAACTAACGTGAAGGAATTATCCAACCACTGCTGCCCAGACCTGGAATATATAACCATCAAGTGTCGTCCTTTCTTCCTCCCGAGGGAGTTAACGGCGATCATCCTTGTAGGAGTGTATATTCCACCGCAAGCCAGCAACAACGTCGTGCTCTCCAGACTCCACGACGAGGTAAATAGAATACAAGCGGCGAACGTTAACGCCGCCATTTTGGTGCTGGGTGATTTCAATAGCGCCAATCTGAGAAAGGTATTACCTGACTTCTATCAGCATGTGACTTGCAACACCAGAGGCGGTAACATCCTAGATCACTGTTACACGCAATTTAAAGGTGGCTACAAGTAGGGGTGGACGGTATGGTCTAAAATTTATATCACGGTATAATTTGAAGCATAGACGGTAACGGTATATATCACGGTATCATCGTTTTTGATGATAAAATTTTTTTTATTTTATATAATTTTATTTTTATTTTTTTTATAAAATATATATATTATATAATTAGACTTGTACTGGTATTATCTGCGAGACATCGCCACCACGCAACAAGCTCCACTGTCTGTGTGTACTCTAGTAGCCTCCAGCTACGGCCAGGATTCTCCGGAGCTGCACCTGGACCTATACTCTAGTAGCCTCGAGCAGAGCTACGGCCAGGATTCTCCGGCGCTGCACCTGGACCCTATTGTATTGGTATTATAACGTTAGCAAGCCCTCAGCTCGAATACGCATCGAATCAGTGTTATAAGACATTGATATCATGAACTATCTGTAGCTACTGCATATATAACGTTAATACAACGCCTCAGTGAATTATTTAGTTCAATGGGACATTTCGTTTTTGAACGGTGAACTAACTTGCGTTAACGTGAGCTAACAGGTAGCATACACGTCTCTAGTACTAGACTTTGTGGAGCGTTTGTTGATGTCAGGAGCTATCGGTAGCTGGCCGACTAGATACCGTTCGGTTAGACAATGCCCCATCATGTATTAAACTAAAAGTGAATAGTTGACTGGGTCATTTTGTAACGGTAGCTAAGCTAACGTTAGCTCAGGGAGACGCCGACAGCTCCCGTGTCCCGTCCCACTAGACTACTAGACCCGTGTTTACATGCGTGCGGTAGGGGCTGGCACGCCCACTGCGCGAAGCCTCCTAAATAACTTTTTCCAGTTCGCACATATCTATTATCTATGACTAATTCTATCTATTTTTAGGGGCAAATGCGAGTGAAATAGTCGCGCTGTGGTTACATGACGTCATTGCTATTTTAGAGCTGCACTACCGGTTACACGGTATACTCAAAATCCATACCGTAGAGCAAATTCATACCGTTTATACCGTATACCGTTTATACCGTCCACCCCTAGCTACAAGGCTCATTCTGATAGTGGCTTTGGTAAATCAGATCACGCGTCCATCTTTCTTTCACCAATGTACAAACAGAGAATCAAAAGTACTCCTGTAGTCTCGCGAGAGGTGCAGAAATGGGATTTGACGTCAGAGGAGACGCTCCAGTCTGCGTTTCACTGCACAGACTGGAATGTGTTCCGCGACACAGATAACATTAATGTCTACACGGAGACAGTGCTGGACTATGTTTGTACTTTGGTGGAAGAAACAATCCCCACTACCAAAATGAGAGTTTACCCAAATCAAAAACCCTGGGTAGACAAATCCGTCCGTGAAGCTCTGAGAGAGCGCACCAAAGCATACAACGACGGCCTAGTGGCAGGCAACATGAATGACCACAAGGTGGCGCAATACAACGTAAGGAGGACAGTGTCAGAGGCCAAACGGCGCTACAGGGATAAAATTGAACTCCAGTTTGAACAAGCTGACTCTAGAGCTATGTGGCAGGGGCTCAAAACGATGACAGACTACAAAGGCGCCTCCCTCAAACTGAACAGTGACATCTCCTTAGCAAATGACCTCAATACCTTCTATGCGAGGTTTGATGCTGGTAATAACAACACCAGCTCACAAGCCACGGCAATGGGGGGGGGGGGTCGGCTGCTGATGGAGGCGCAGTGTTCAGGGTAACAGAGCATGAGGTGAGGCGGACCTTTAAAAAAGTGAATATCAGGAAGGCAGCAGGTCCGGACGGCATCCCCGGCCGCGTCCTAAAAGTCTGTGCCGACCAACTGGCCCCAGTATTCACTGACATATTTAACCTGTCCTTAGAACAGGCTGTCATCCCCACCTGCCTGAAGAAGTCCACTATTATCCCTGTACCCAAAAAATCCAAGCCTGCTTGCCTCAACGACTACCGCCCTGTAGCTCTCACCTCCATAGCCATGAAGTGCTTTGAGAAGCTAGTAAAGGGCTACATCTGCTCCTCCCTCCCCATCAACATGGACCCCCTGCAATTTGCATACCGCCCCAACAGGTCCACGGAGGACGCCATAGCCCATGTGCTGCACACAGCAGCATCACACCTGGACAAGAGGCAGGGGAACTATGTGAGAATGCTATTCATCGACTACAGCTCGGCATTCAATACCATATAGTCCCCTCCATACTCATAGCCAAGCTCAGGGACCTGGGCTTGAACTATGACCTCTGCCAGTGGGTCTTGGACTTCCTGACTGGCAGACCCCAGGTGGTGAGAGCAGGCAACTGCACCTCCTCATCCATCACCCTCAACATAGGGGCCCCCCAGGGCTGTGTTCTGAGTCCCCTCCTCTACTCCCTGTACACACACGACTGTGTGGCTCAGCGGAGTAGCAATACAATCATCAAATTTGCTGACGACACAGTGGTGGTGGGCCTGATCTCTGCCAACGACGAGAGGGCCTACCTGGAAGAGGTCAAGGTCCTGGCGGGATGGTGCCAGGAAAACAGCCTCTCCCTGAACGTCAGCAAAACAAAGGAGATGATTGTGGACTTCAGGAGGTTGGGGGTCAAGGACTACAGCCCCCTCAGCATCGACGGGGCACCGGTTGAGAGAGTCAACAGCTTTAAGTACCTCGGAGCCTACATATCCGAGGACTTGACATGGACCACACACATTGACAGTGTTGTGAAGAAGGCACGACAACGCCTCTACTTCCTCAGGCGCCTAAGGAAGTTCCAAGTCAGTCAGAAGATCCTTAAGAACTTCTACTCATGTACAATAGAGAGCATCTTGACCGGCAACATCACCTCCTGGTTTGGGAATAGCACTGCACAAGACCGAAGCAGACTACAAAGAGTGACACGTTCAGCCGAACGCACAATTGGAGGGGGGCTCCCCACCCTCCAGAACATTTACAACAAGCGTTGCAAGGGCAAGGCTAAGAGAATCATTAAAGACTCCAGTCACCCGAACAACTGCCTCTTTGAACTGCTGCGGTCAGGCAAGCGATACCGGAGTCTCAAGGCGAGCACAGAAAGACTCAGAAGAAGCTTCTATCCCCAGGCCATCAGGCTGCTAAACGAACAATGAACACTACACAACAACAACCACCAAACCATCTCGGCCTTGATGAAGAGGCGGTTCTCCAGGAGCCGTTGGATGATGAGGCGAATGTGCTGGATGTGCTCCTCAATGCCTCAACACCAGGATGTCGTTGAGGTAGAGGACCACAAAGATGTCCAGCATGTCCCTCAGCAGGTCGTTCATGAGCGCTCTGCAATGTAGGTCTCCATGGCTGCCTTCTCCGGCACGGCGAGATTGTAGAGCCGACTGACCGGGAGCTTGCTGTCAGGGCGGTGCTCGATGGCACAGTCGTAGGACCGGTGGGGAGGCAGGGTACGGCTCTCTCCTTGCTGAAGGCCTCTCCCAGGTTGTGTTGGGGAGACAGGATACGGCTCTCTCCTTGCTGAAGGCCTCTCCCAGATTGTGTTGGGGAGGCAGGATACGGCTCTCTCCTTGCTGAAGGCCAGGTCGTGGTGGGGAGGCAGGGTACAGCTCTCTCCTTGCTGAAGGCCTCCCCCAGGTCGTGATGGTGAGACTATGTCCGTCTAAGGCTGACATGGCGAGAGGAGAGTCCAGACTGAACGGCTGCAGAGTGGGCCAACTGGGCATCCATGAAGCTCTCGTCCGCCCCTGAATCAATGATGGCACTGACCAAAATGGTTCGTCCACCCCAGGAAAGGGTGACATCAAACCTGGCCATGCTGGTAGTTGATGGGGAGTGGGAAACGTGACTCATCTGAAATCCCCCCTCAGGTGAGTCTCCTCTTTTGGCCGTGAATCATACTGCGAGAGATTATTCGTTTTATTCTGCAAGGCACAAACACTTTTCACGAATAGATTTCATTTTTGCTTCTAAAGATGTCTTTGAAATATGTACAATATAGAGCATCTGCCTATTGCTTTAAGGGGAGACCACCCCCCTAGATAGGGAAAAAAATAATAAAGGATGAAATCATTTGCAAACATCTTAATTGTTTAGAATAGTCACAAAAAATATATATTTATAAAAAAATATTTGGTCGCATAATTTTATTATTAAAGGGCCGTGGTCTATTCAAAATGGCCCCTTTTTGTATGTTACCCCGAGCAAAATTGTGCAAAAATGGATGATATATAGATATTTTCTCATGGTTTTTCATGTTACTACATTTTTTTACAGGATTTTTTTATATGCCACCCGAACAGGGATTTATGACCTTTTATGACCCTACACAGTAAATTTCGCAGAGTAAATTGTACTCAAACTGAGTACATTTTACTCAAACTGACTCAGTTTACTCTGCGAAATGTACTGTGTAGTCATAAAAACATCTATTTTTCGCATGATCTTTTTGTAGAAAATTTTCTAAAAATCTGGATGAGTGATATATCAAAAAACCCTCCAACAGAAAGTTGTGGTATATGGATAGGAGGAAACGTGGCCAGTTTGGTGTGTGGAGGTACTAGAGAAATTGAGATTTTTTGTTTTATGTGTAATACAAACTCATAAAATCTCATTTTGAGAAAAACGCCTTTAAAGTTTTGTATTGTCTGTAAATCAGGCTATGTATGACATATCAACAAACCCTTTGTCACAAAGAAGCAGGATATAGATATGAATAAAGGTGGAAAGTTTGGTGTGTGTAGATGCTAGGGAAATGGTACATGTCTACCCTTTGGGAAAACGCCTTCAAAGTTCTGCATTGTAAAATGCCATAATCTTTTTTTGAAACCGCTATTTACAAACACAACACCCAATCAAACCATTAGTAATAGACAACCTAAACACATGCCTGATAACTGAATAACATAATAACATAATAATAATGTAGTAGTAGTAACAGTGTAGTAACAAACAACACAACCTATTACTGTACCCCCTAATAGGCAAAACAAATATTTGAATAGATATAACTATGAAACTTTCCCAGTTTGTTATGTGCATATAAACCAAGAAAAAATATATTGCAAGTTTTCAGAATATTATGTATATATATGCAAATTAGGCACTTCCCCATTCAATATGTGCACATTTATGGATGCAATCATGCAAAATGAAACAAAATAAGAAACTAAATGTGTTTTATTTTTACGTTTTCTTGTCACTAGTTTGAAAGAAGACGTAAACGGGCAACATTATACAAAAATCTCAAAATTACCCCAAAATCAGGAAAATGGTATTTTAGGTGGGTGGTCTCCCCTTAAGTGCATTGTTTTGGAACGTTTCTATAAGTAAAGAGGTGGCACCCGATGGCGTTTTAACACTACATTATTGCAGAATAACATATTCATATCTCAGATGGAGGAACAATTAACAGAATTCATTGAGATCAATAAAAACTCAGTAGATGATCCCAGGGTGGTGTGGGATGCGGTCAAAGGTTTTATAAGATCCAACCTAAATAAATGTTGGTCACGCAAAAGGGTGGATTTGGAAGCAAGAGTGTTATATTTAGAATGACAAATGCAGGATGATGTTTCTCCCAAAGTATCTCTTGAGGTGTGAGGTTGTCAGAAAATTACTTATTTTGATCTCTGGCTGAATTTCTGATTCATAGATCCCGCACAAATTATTTCCATGGTGCCCGCCAGAGCCGCCTCCTAGCTTATGAACTACGTGCCAATGAACAGTTTTCCAGTATTTCATCCATCAGATTGGGGGACGGCACAGTCAGTTCGGATCCATTTGTAGTAAATTCTACCTTTCGTGATTTTTATTTTAACCTATACAGCTCAGAGGTTTCACACAGTAGTGAAAAGTGTAATGCCTTTCTGAGTAACGTTCATCTGCCTCAGGTAAAACCAGTGGCTAAAACATCACTAGAAGCTCCTATCACTTTGGTGGAGTTAAAAGAGACATTACAAAGTATGAATACTGGAAAATCCCCCAGTTTGAATGGTATTCCCCCTGAAGCTATCCTAGCATTTTGGCCTCAAATAGGACAACTACTTCTCGATATGATATAATAATTCTTAAGGGCTCCTTCTCTAGGGATGTGAATACTGCAATCATTTCATTACTGATGAAAAAAGATAAGGACCCATTGGACTGTGCTCATTACCACCCCCTATCTTTGTTGAACGCAGATGCCAAACTGTATGCAAATGTTTTAGCCCACCGCCTAGAGTCAGGGCTGCGTTCTCTCGCCTTTGTTGTTCGCTCTTTAGAACCTTTGGCACAGACTCCATCTATCTAAATTGACCTCTACCGTTCTAGCAATAGAATATAAATGTTCTTTAGTGATTAGGTGAACTGAGGGATGGATCTGGAGACCTAAGTATCGGACATTTTTGACTATTGGGAGGTCTGGGGGCAATTTAGAATTATTCAAGCCTCATTGAGAGATAGTAGAGCTGATTTGTTGTTACTTTACTTTTGGAGGGAACATTGACCACCACGCTGTTTTCCCATCTCTACTCAATGGCGCCAGCGTTATTGACCATTTTAGTGATGTTTGTGGACCCATATTATAGCTATGGAGACAATAGTATGGCTCATTTGACAGGCATTGTTCATAGTCCAACACTGACTAACCAGTTCATTTCTACATACTGTAATTTGTGCGCTATTCCATGCTAAACATCGCTCCTTTCCCAAATAATCCAGTCTTTTTTCATAGATTGCGAGATATGACGCGTTATATGCATTATGCCCAAATCGTTCAGGTTGCTCGCCTGAAACTCCAAATACTTCCAAATCAAAGGTATATACCATATACATATGTGTCTTCACAAAATCATCAAGGGGGGGGTCGTTTTAACTCAAAACTGCGATCGTTACCAAAAGCATGTTTTAGGTCTGGTAAAATACGACACTGTGATCAGTACAGCATGTTTTAGGTTAAAAAAAATACCAGCAGGTTACCTCAGTCAGAAGGTACTCCGAAATGAATAAATCCCAGTCGTCCCATGGCGATCGCGATTACTCGTGTATATTGGGCATGGCTACCATACGGGAAAGAATAGGTCCGAGGCACCAAATCTCTGGCCGATTGCTATGTTCTGATCCACTCCGAGGCGGAAGCAGCCGGAGGTAACACAGTACTGGAAGACAACTGATATCCCCAGTTCAAAAGGTAGGCGATACTGCCACCAGGCGGGATTCGATCGTCATTGCAATTCCAACGTAGGCAGCTGTGCCAGGGAGACCCAGGCAGCTCCAAGCGAGTGTTTAGAACGGGGATCAAAGGGAAAAGATCAAAGGATCCGGCGCTCAAGCGTTGGTGATGAAACACGAGTATACTCGTTTTTGGCGCCCAAAGAGTTAAGGTAGATGGTATCATCTGTCTCAGTAGCTGGTATCATCTGTTACTGTTGTGAAGGATCAGATTAAACCGAATATATATATTTATTTATGGATATATATTGAATAGTATTTGTATATCGTTTGATATCCCTTGTATATTCCTTGTACATATACACGGAATATCCCTTTAGTCTACTATAGCCCATAATAGTTCATTCTCTTATTGGACAAGGACCTGGCGCCAGGAGACAAGCCCCTTGGAGCCAAGTTCAATGGTACCGACGGGACATGTCTCTACTAGCCCCGGCTCTGCGCAGGAATACGGCTACCGAAAGGAGAGTGGCACTATTTGTTCACCGTGCATATAAATATGGCGCAAGTAAATGTAGAAGTCCTCTTATCCCTTAGTCCTTTACCCTTCTACCCAACTAAGTAACAGAACGTGAAGCCTCACCCCACGATACCGCGTGCGGTGTAGTATGGCCTGTTTGGCCTTAGAATAGCATTGAGACCTCGTGCGAATTAATAGCTGAATTGTCAGAGTTTGGCACCGTATTTCTATTAAGTAATAATAGTCTATTATGTATGGTGCATCGTGCGGTTAGAGTTCTAAAGTGAGCAGCATCCCCGACGACTGCTGAGCCCTATGCGGCATGGAATATATATTTGCTTTGGTACTTTGATTTGTGGAGCGGATAATCGCCAACACCGGTGAGTGTTGGATTTACCCCGAAAGGAGTCAAGGTGAGACGGCGCTCAGACCAGACTGAGGTCGCCTCGCTTCTTCTTCATTGTGGACCTACAGCTACAGCTACAGCCTACAAGAGAGCCAAGGTGTATTCATCTGTGGATCAAGATTCTACTGCACTGTCTTCTGTACTTGAAGTCTCCCTAGACATCGTTGACCAGACGGGATACTGCCGACAGCTCTCCTACCCCCCCTACCGGCTTACAACCGGGAGGACCCCTACAGTATATCCAGCTATAATCATTAAGTGTGCCATCGTTATAATTCCCTAAGAGCCAGGTTGTATACTTGCTTCCTGCGTAACCAGAGATTGGACATTCAGTGTTGATTTGCCTACGAGTACTCATTTGCCTTACAAGTGCATTCAAATCATAAATGTAATAGTAACTATTATATGTACCCTTTGCTATATATTAAATATTTGATTATTACCTTTGTGTGGACCCGATTTCATTGTGGGAAAGTGTTCATCATATTTAGATATCGTGTACTGTATGGCCAGTAGTTAAAGTACATAAAGCGGTAGTGGTTTAATGATACCATACTTATCAATACAGTCAGGGAATTGTACCCCTCAGTTACAATTGGTCCTTCGAGCCGGAGGGTAATTAGTGTAATATTAATATAGTGGTATTAATATTGAAATGGCCTATGATGAACACTCCACGAAACGGTCCTCCTAAAGTAGAACGCCCGCAGCGTAGACGACAGCCACCTCAGTACTTAGAGGATTACGCTGCCAGTATACTACCTAGCCTTCTACAAACGGTAAACGCGGTAAAAGTAGAAAGTAAAATTATGTCCGACCCTATCAACCAGGATACCCCGATCACAGAGGCCCTAGTGGGTTCTAACGTAACTGACCAAGCTCACGGTGGGGACCAGGAGGGAACTGACACGACTTTACCCCCCGCCAAGACCGAAGAAGTAGTCCCCCAAGAGCTCCGGGAGGAAGACAACCCTCCAGAGATGGAACTCTGCACGGAACAAGATGAGGAGAGCGCCGAGGAGATAGAGCTCCAGGACTCCCCGCAGGGGAACGCATCCCCAACGGGTACTGCCAGGAGCGGCTCACCTCAACCAACGTCTTCCCCCAGCGAGGCAGAGAGGATGCTGGCACAGGCGTTCCTCGCCAGCCTAGCAGCCGCTACGGAGCGTGATCGACTCCAAGCAGAGCGCGATCGACTCCAAGCACAGACGCTTAGCGAGCGCGAACATTCTACCATTGAAAGAGAACGCCTCCAAGCGCAGCAACGGAGCGAAGAAGAGCGCATACGTCTGGAGATGAGACGCCTTCAGACGGAAGAGAATATGGCAAGAGACCGGGCCGACACCCAGCGTGCCGCTGCCGGTGCCCAAAGAGAAGCAGATCTCACCAAGCGCGAAGCCGAGCGCGACAGACTACAAGCGCAGCTAATGGAGCAGCTGATCACCAGGGCAACACCCCCTCCCTCCACAAGGGGTTCCAGGGCCTCGTCAAGACACGGGTCAAGGGCACCCTCCCCTAACCGATTAAGCGACCCTGAGCCCGACCGCCAGAGAGAGCCCACACCCCCCTCCGAACTCCTTCCCCGACCGGTCCAAGTGAGACCCAGCTACAAGGAAGGAACAGCGGACACCGCGGAGAGGCTAAATAGACGACTACAGGATCTAGAAGACCTGGCAGAGGAAGAAGAGGGAGAAGAGGAGAGTCAAGCCCGACAGCAGCACATTACTCCACAGGACCAGGAGGTCCAGTACAGCCCAGGCTATACCCCCGCGGCTCTGCGCTACAGACCCCCGACTCGATTCACGGGTGAGCATGACGCACGACCAGTCCCGAGGAATAGCACCTGGACCAGCGGGCCATGGTACCCTGCCAGTACCAGCCCACCGAGAGGCGTAAGAAGAGACTCGCCCAGGAGGCCTCTCTTCCAACGCTCACCGATGTGCCAGCCATCCACGGCGTCATACATTGGCACACCGACGTTTCCAGACTTCACCCATGAGAACCGAGCACAGTACACGGAGCTACGGATGTGCTTAGAGACAATGATGGTGGATGTCGCTGATGAACGCCACAAGTATGCAATCCTATTGAAGCACCTGAAAGTGCCCAGAGCGCACAACATAGCGCTGGCCTATGCCACCTCTACTACCCCATACACAGCGGCTCTAGCAGCACTAGACCAAAGATATGGACGTATATGGGATTACGTAATACAAGAGATAAGGCATATTGACCGCCTACCCCCAGCAACAGACAATCGCTCACTAGACGACCTGTCTATCAAAGTACAATCCCTGGTAGGGATGCTGGGGGCGCAACGAGAAAAGGGTATGCACGAACTATACGCAAACTCGAACGTCGAGAGGATTTTAGAGAAGCTGCCGCCCGCCCGACAGGAGCGCTTCAGGCGGCAAAGAGACCACCGTGATCCTAACGGTCCCGAGCCATCCCTCCTAGACCTAGCCGACTTCCTGGCGAGAGAAGTCAGCAGCCTACGGCTGGATACGTTCGTGCGGAGCACACCCAGCTCCAGAGAGGGACCTAGGAGAGCAAACGATGGCCGAAGATCGGTGACTGTCATGCACCAATCAGAATCAGTACCGAGCAGCAAGAACCACAGTACCCCCTCGATGAAAGATAAGTGGAAGATGGTGTGCCCGTACTGCGAGAAGGAACACTGGTTGTCACAATGTGACCAGTTCAAGAAGATGACCGCTGAAGAAGTGAGTCACTGGATAAAGTCCAACAGGCGCTGTTACCGATGTGCGCGCAGTCACATGGCAGCCGAGTGCCGCCTAAAGAAGAGGTGTAGTCGGTGTGACGGAGCCCACCTAGATGTCCTACACGACAGTAACAAAAGAAAGCCTGCACCATCCAGCAGCACAAAGGCAAGTGTTATGTACATTGACCCCGCTAGCAGCAGCGGCGCCCAGGTGCTCTTAAAGGTGGTCCGCGTAACACTGAGTTACCAAGATAAGGTCATGGACACTTACGCCGTCCTTGACGATTCGGACAATAAGAAGAGATCTAAAGACGATAAAGGGCGAGAATGTCTCCTTCACTATCGCAGCAAGCGGGCAGCCAGAGAGACGGTATAGGATTACTAATGCTTTCACCAGCCAAGAAATAGGACTATCGCGGTACACCTACCCCATCGCCAAGCTGATGGATAAATATGTGCACCTGCGTCAACTACCTATCCCGCTCATAGACGGTGCCACCCCGACCCTGCTGATAGGCTCCGACCATGCAGACCTCATAGTCCCGATAGACCGGGTCCATACAGGACCCAGAGGTTGTCCTGCAGCAGTCGAGACCCGCCTAGGATGGACATTACAAGGCCCCCTCGCCAAGTCTCTTAACCGAACAGCAGCCACTAGCTGCCTCCACTCCAGAGTGACAGAAGAAGACACCACACTCCTGCAGCATGTCGAGAGGCTATGGACACTAGAGACAATGCCCTTTAAGAACGAAAAGACATTCGTTCTAAGGAAGATATTTACGCTATAGCCCTCCTCGAGCAAGGGACAAAGAGAGTCACAGTCAACGGAGTGATGAGATACGCAACTCCACTCCTGAGGCGAGAGGGAATGCCCACCTTTCACGCCACAAAAGAGGCGAAGGAGCGGTATCTATTGAACACAGAGTGGCGCCTAGCCAAAGACCCCGCTCAAGAAGCTGTGTACCGCGCTGAGATTAACAAACTAATCACAGCGGGACACATAAAGAAAATGTACATTAAAGAGGCCGATCAGACGACCGAATCATGGTACGTGCCGCACCACAAGGTCCACCACAACGGCAAGGATCGCATTGTGTTTAACTGCAGCTACCAGATCGGATCACAAAATCTGAATAAAGAACTCTTGGCCGGCCCAACACTCGGCCCCTCTGCAATGAACATTAAGGGCAGCCTCTTTCATTATACTGTTTATTATTATAATACATTTTTTTTGGTTTGTGTGTATGTATGTATATATATATATATATATGTGTATATGTAGGTATATATATATTATTTTGTTTTCTGAGGTTATGTATTGCACTGCCCCTATAGTAATAATTTCGGATGCACGGATCATGCATTTAATTAAGGACATGGTCTGATCACTGCGTGCGGATAACTGTGTTTATCAGTTTGTTCACGGACAGGGGATGGACACAGGTTCTATCTCCCTTATATTATGTGTGTGCCCTTTTATTGGCACTTCTTGTATGGTTTGTTATGTGTTTTGTGTGTATTTCCCCTTGTTGGTGCAGACCATTGATAACTTCAACATATATTCAGTATTTTCCTTTTTATCCAACCTTTTCAACAAGCTAAAGCGCAATATAATTTTTGATGGCCACAATTAACATGATTAGTTGGAATGTAAACGGGGTTTCAAATAAAACAAAGAGATATAAAGTCATTAGTCATTTGAAATCCCTGGACTGTGATGTTGCGATGTTGCAGGAGACACATTTGAAGGATGAGGACTCTATTAAGTTGAGACAGAGATGGGTAGGCCAGGCCTACTCAGCACCAGGTACCGGGGCATCTAGGGGCGTCAGTATTTTAATAGCAAAACGACTGACGTTTAGACTATCTCAAAAAATTATTGACAAGGATGGCAGGTTTATCATTCTATCAGGTTTTTTACAAAATACTAAATGCACGTTAGTAAATGTCTATGCACCCAATATTGGTCAGGCCGAATTTCTATCCAAATTGAGTGTGGCATTATCTCATTTTGCGGCAGACCATATTTATTTAGGAGGTGATCTCAACCTAGTTAGTGACCCGGCAGTGGATAGATCGGGCCACCCACTCATATCAGATGGTGCATTGTCAGCAGCGCTCAATGAGTTGCAGGTATCTCTGGCTTTGACAGACATATGGCGGGTAGTAAACTCTCTTGCCCGAGAATATACTTTCTATTCACACGCTCATAATTCGTACTCAAGGATTGATTACTTTCTTTTTTCACAATGTACAGTTGAGAATGTGATAGAGTGCAACATCCATAATATTATAATCTCAGATCATGCCCCCATGTCAGTGCGCTTAGCTCTCTCTGTAAACAATCACAAAAGTAAACAATGGAGATTTAACAACTCTTTGCTAAAAGATCAAGAGTTTGTATCTTTGATAAATGAGAGAATAACTGAATTTATAAATATTAATCTAAAATCTGTCCCTTCAATACAAATGGTGTGGGAAGCATTCAAAGCAACTTGCAGAGGGTGGATTATTAGCTATTCTACAGCCAGAAAGAAGAAAATGATAATGAAGAAAAACAACTTAATATTAGAACTTAAGGCTGTAGAAACACAACACATGCTTAACCCTGGAAATATACAACTGAAAAATACTATGTTGATTCTTAAGACAGAGTTGCAATCAATTATACATGAGGAGACAGCGTTTGCTCTTTTCAGACTCAGTAGGAAATATTTTGAATCAGGAGATAAAGCCGGTAAGATGCTAGCACTAAGATTAAAACAATTAGAAAATCGCCAATCAATACCATTTATATGTGATAGTACAGGTGCAGTTATTTATGAACAAACAGAAATTAATAAAGCTTTCAGTGATTTTTATAGTAAACTCTATCAGTCAGAAGGATCTAAAAAACAGGAAGACATGGATATATTTTTTAAGGACATATCCTTACCCACATTACAAGAGGTAGAAAGGGAGCATTTAGAGGGTCCTATCAGAGAATCAGAAATCATATCTGCCATGAACCTCCTTTCAACAGGGAAAGCACCAGGGAATGATGGATACACCTTAGAGTTTTACAAACAGTTTCAACACAGGCTAACCCCACTGCTTACACTAGTATTCAATGACATAATAGTTCATCAATCCATGCCTCAGAGTATGTGCCAGGCTACTATCTCTTTGTTACCTAAACCTGATAAAGATCACTCACAAATGGGTAATTATCGTCCCTTAAGTTTATTGAACAGCGATTATAAGCTATTTGCTAAGATCCTGGCCATGCGCATAGAGACAGTCATGCCTTCACTGATCCACCTTGATCAAGTAGGGTTTATTAAAGGCCGCCACGTTTCTAATAATATGAGGAGACTATTTCATGTCATGTCAAAAGCGGGCAACCTACAACAACCAGCGGTAGCTTTATCCTTGGATGCTGAGAAAGCTTTCGACAGAATAGAATGGCACTATCTGTTTTATGTTCTTACCAGATTCGGTTTTGGACCCACGGTCATACATTGGGTGATGGCGCTCTACAACAAACCACTAGCTTCAATTAAAACAAATGGCATTATATCTCAACCGTTTCAGCTATTCAGGTCCACCCGACAGGGTTGTCCGGTTTCTCCATCACTCTTCATCCTCGCCCTCGAACCGCTGGCATGTGCCATACGAGCAGAGGAGAAAATCACGGGCATCAATATTGGGGGGCATGACTTTAAAGCTAATCTGTATGCAGATGATGTACTATTAACACTAACACAACCCTGTCAATCAATCCCACAGGTGATGAAGCTGATTAAAGCATTTGGGGAGTTTTCAGGATATAAGGTGAACTTTAATAAGAGTGAAGCTATTCCTCTGAATAACCTGACCCATCCTTCACATATTGGTTCTGCTCCCTTACAGTGGAGATCACAAGGTATGAGATACCTCGGAATAAACATCCGGACACCTATAGACACGATTTTTTATTCTAATGGTCCACACCTCTTGAAGACAATTAGGGAGGATATTAAGAGATGGACAGTGTTACCCATTTCATTATGGGGTAGAGCAGAGATAATAAAAATGAATATTTTACCTAGAATATCATTTCTAATATCAGCTGTTCCACTCAAATTCCCCTCGTATTGGTTTTAAAGAGATAAATAAGCTATTTACAGGTTTCTTATGGAGGGAGAAGACACCTAGAATCAGCTACAAGAAATTGATGAGACCAAGAAATAGCGGTGGACTTAGTATTCCGGATGTTTACTCATACTATCTCTCTTATAATGCCAGATTCCCCTTGTCATGGGGTTACATATGCAAGACCGAAATAGGCAGTTGGAAATGGATTGAGGAGAATATTTTATCAGACTTAGTAAGACGGTATCCTTGGTATCATTATGGTTTCACCCCAAACCTAACTTTAAAATGGATAACCCGATAATAAGATTTTCATGTGAGATAATCAAAACCCTACAGAAACGGCTAGCCTTCAAAGGGATCTCTTTACCTTCATGCCCCATATGGTCTAACCCCCTGTTAATGGCTGGGGGCAGCACACTAGTAAATACTTCATGGCAGGGTAAAGGAATACATCAACTAGGACAGATTGTGAAGGATGGAGAGACGATACCTTTTAATGAATTGAAAGATCTGTATAATTTAAGAGATAGTGAATTCATGTTGTACTTTCAGTTGAGATCTGTAGTAAGATCAGTATCCATGAAAAATAGAGATATGGGGATACATAAGGATTTGGATGACAGACTAAGAAGGATCGCTTCAGAAAGGAGGTCAGTATCTAAGATCTATAGGTTACTCTCACTTAGCTCATCAGATGGCCTGGCCTCCATTAAACAGCAGTGGGAGAGGGATTTGAAGGTCTCCTTGACTGCTCCACAATGGGAGACGGTTTTAAAAAATACAACAACATCATCAAAATGTGTAAGATATAAAATGATACAATTAAAGGTAGTTCATCGAGCTTATATTACACCATGTAAAATAAAAAAAATGGATCAAGCCATCTCAGATTTGTGCTGGCATGGATGTGGGGAGGTAGGAACACTCATCCACATGTTGTGGCATTGCCCCACAGTGAAGAGTTTTTGGCACAAGGTCATTTTAAGACTATCCTCTATTCTCAGTGTTAAGATACCCTTATGTCCAAAAGTCTGCCTTTTGGGCATAGGGGTAGTTGGTATACAATCAGCACTTACGCAACGCATCATTACACTAGCACATATGTCAGTTAAGCGTACTATCATGATGAACTGGAAGATCCAAAAGCCAAATTGTTTCTGCATGGACACCTGGATGAGGGATTTCATGGACCTATTGACAATGGAACGAGCAGCCTCAACGCTCGCTGAACATGACCATGGAGAGGACGGTCCCTGGATCTATATAAGGACATATTTGGAGAATACTTATGACTGAAAGCAGGAGTGTTTGATCTGCACTTCCCCCACCCCCCCCCATTTTGTTAGTATGTTTTGTCTGTATTGTACCGTTTGTGAGTTTTGTTTTGTCTGTATTGTACTGTATTGTATTGTTTATTGTTTGTGAGTTTAGTTTTGTCTGTATGGTACTGTATTTATGTTGAGCTGTTTTGTGTTTCAAACTATTAATAAAAAAAAAAAAACACTCTGCCCCTCCCTACTAGGCATGCTACTACGCTTCCGCCAGGACAAGGTGGCTATCAGCGGCGACATCAAAGGGATGTTCCTGCAGGTGAGACTAGTGGAGGAGGACAAGCCCCTGCTGCGGTTCCTATGGAGAGAGAGGATCGGAGATGAGCACCCAGCCATCTATCAATGGGAAGTCCTCCCTTTCGGAACCACATGCAGCCCATGCGGTGCTACGTTTGCACTACAAAAACACGTCGCAGAGGACCCAGCAGCAGATGAAGAGGTCCGACAAAGTGTGTCAAATAGTTTCTACGTGGACAACTGTTTACAAAGCGTCTCGACGCCAGAAGAAGCCGAGGCTCTCCTACTCAAGCTCCGCGCCTCCCTGATCAAAGGCGGCTTTGATCTCAGGCAGTGGGCCAGCAGCGACCCGCAAGTACTGCGCAGCCTCTCCCCCGAGGACAAGGCAGCGAGCAGCGACACCTGGATGGCGACCATCCCAGGAGAAGCCCAAGAAATGACACTAGGACTAGTCTGGCGCTTCAAAACAGACTCACTCCATTATAGACACAAACCCCTGACCAAGGAGCAGGGAAGGTCGACGGCAACACCGACCACCAGACGGAGTGTATACAGAACACTCGCCAGACAATATGACCCGTTGGGATGTATTCTACCTTACACCACCAGGGCAAAGATGATTGTAAGAGCGCTATGGGACAAGGACCAGGGCTGGGACGATCCCATACCCGAACACCTTGCATCCACATGGAGAGAGTGGGAGACGGAACTCCGCTCACTCCCAGGTGTTAATATACGCCGCAGCTACTTCCCACCCACAGTGAGGCCAGAGACATGCAAGATCGACCTGCACGTATTCAGCGACGCCTCCGAAGTAGCCTACGGTTCGGTGTGCCCGAGAGGAGGGAGGAGAAATACATACTGCTTTCATCCTGGCTCGCTCAAGAATAGCCCAACGAAAGCAACAATCTATCCCGCGTCTAGAGCTCTGCGCAGCCCTAGCAGGAGCGCAGCTCGCCACGTTAATACAACGTGAACTCACCATCCCGGTGCAAAGAACAATCTTGTGGTCAGACTCCACGACCGTACTCACATGGATCCGGTCTGATTCGTGCAGATACAAGGTCTTCGTGGGAGTCAGAGTCACCGAGATTCAAGAGTTAACAGAAGTAGCGAGCTGGAGGTATGTGGACACCAAACACAACCCAGCTGACGTCATCACCCGGGGAATGTCCCTGGATGACCTCACCCGTCACAACCTCTACAGTGACGGACCAGAGTTTCTCAAGCTCCCCGAAGAAGAGTGGCCTACACCCACCCCACGGGAGGCGAGTAAAGAGGAGGCAGAGAACAAGAAACCTATGTTCTGTGGGTTGACACACACACTCGTCCCCACAGACCCCGATCTAGACGATTGCCTCACCCTACAGAGTGCGCAGCTAAAGACATTTCTGTGGCACCACCCAGAGGTTCAGCCCACAACTGACATTTCAGCAGCTGACTACAAAGAAGCAGAACTTCTTCTACTACAACGAGCCCAGAGAGACTCGTTCCCCGATGAGCTAGCCTGTCTACAGGGAGCAAAGCCCATCCCATCAGACAGCAGACTGCTCCACCTAGCCCCCGAGAGCGACGCCCATAATCTCATCAGAGTGGGTGGTCGTCTGCGGAGAGCCCCAGACTTACCGGATGACGTCAAGTACCCGATAGTCTTGAACAGCCGACACAAGGTCACAGAGCTGATTATAAAGAAATACGACGAGGATGTGCACCACGCAGGGGCAGAGAGAGTCTTCGCGGAGATCAGACGTCGTTATTGGATACTGCAAGGGAGAGAAGCAGTGCGGCGCTTCCAGCGAACCTGTCTAGACTGTCGTAAGTGGCGAGCCCAGCCCAGTATACCCCGGATGGCTGACCTACCTCCCTGTCGCCTCCGACTCGGCGACAAGCCTTTTCACTCCACCGGTATGGACTGTTTCGGCCCGCTGTATATAAAGAGAGGAAGAGGAACCGAGAAGCGGTGGGGTATTGTATTCAAATGCATGACCACCAGAGCGATACATATCGAACTCCTTCCAACCATGAGCACAGACTCATTCCTTATGGCCTTCCGAAGATTCACATCACGGAAAGGAAAACCGTCTACATTATTGTCTGATCACGGGACAAACTTCAAAGGCGGAGAAAGAGAGCTGAGAGAGAGCTTCCAAGCTATGGGCCCAGAACTTAAGACCCACCTCGCTCCATCCCAGATTGACTTCCAGTTTAATCCCCCGAACGCACCTCACTTCGGTGGAACCTGGGAACGAGAAGTACGTTCCATAAAGACAGCCCTGTACGCCGTGCTTGGGGCCCAGACCGTGGCGGAAGAAGTCCTAATGACAGTCCTCACGGAGATCGAGGGAGTATTGAACTCAAAGCCCCTCGGTTACGTCTCAAGTGATGTAGCAGATGTCGACCCAGTCACCCCCAACACACTCTTGATGGGGCGGCTGGACCCCGCGCTACCCCAGACAATGTACAGGCCTGAAGAAGCGAACGGCCGAAGAATGTGGAGGTACAGTCAAGTACTGGCTGACAAGTTTTGGAACAGCTTCCTACTCCACTACCTACCGTCTCTACAGACCCGCCAGAAGTGGGTAAAAGAGAGAGACAACTTGACAGAAGGAACAGTCGTCATGATTATCGACCAGTCACTACCCCGAGCTATGTGGCCGGCTGGCCGCGTAAGCAAAGTGATCACCGGTGCCGATGGAAAGGTCCGAGCAGCTGAAGTGCTCGTCCAAGGGCGGACCTACACCCGACCCGTGGCGAGGCTCATAGAACTGCCAAGGCTCCCCGATACTATCGATGACGACCATGACCCCATGACTTTGTGAACTGACTGACCCTTACAGCGGACATTGAGTAGTGGACAGTGCGGTTAATCCGTCTCTGCTTAGCTAATTAGGTGGGACTAATTAGGGGGCGGCTGTTGTGAAGGATCAGATTAAACCGAATATATATATTTATTTATGGATATATATTGAATAGTATTTGTATATCGTTTGATATCCCTTGTATATTCCTTGTACATATACACGGAATATCCCTTTAGTCTACTATAGCCCATAATAGTTCATTCTCTTATTGGACAAGGACCTGGCGCCAGGAGACAAGCCCCTTGGAGCCAAGTTCAATGGTACTGACGGGACATGTCTCTACTAGCCCCGGCTCTGCGCAGGAATACGGCTACCGAAAGGAGAGTGGCACTATTTGTTCACCGTGCATATAAATATGGCGCAAGTAAATGTAGAAGTCCTCTTATCCCTTAGTCCTTTACCCTTCTACCCAACTAAGTAACAGAACGTGAAGCCTCACCCCACGATACCGCGTGCGGTGTAGTATGGCCTGTTTGGCCTTAGAATAGCATTGAGACCTCGTGCGAATTAATAGCTGAATTGTCAGAGTTTGGCACCGTATTTCTATTAAGTAATAATAGTCTATTATGTATGGTGCATCGTGCGGTTAGAGTTCTAAAGTGAGCAGCATCCCCGTCGCTTCCTCGTGTTACCTAGAGTCTTAACCAGGTTGGGCAGACCACACGTGGTGCTTTCATCCGAGGAGTTCTAGGCGAGGACCGAGTGGACCTGTACATTGGATTACCTACCCGACGACTGCTGAGCCCTATGCGGCATGGAATATATATTTGCTTTGGTACTTTGATTTGTGGAGCGGATAATCGCCAACACCGGTGAGTGTTGGATTTACCCCGAAAGGAGTCAAGGTGAGACGGCGCTCAGACCAGACTGAGGTCGCCTCGCTTCTTCTTCATTGTGGACCTACAGCTACAGCTACAGCTACAGCCTACAAGAGAGCCAAGGTGTATTCATCTGTGGATCAAGATTCTACTGCACTGTCTTCTGTACTTGAAGTCTCCCTAGACATCGTTGACCAGACGGGATACTGCCGACAGCTCTCCTACCCCCCCTACCGGCTTACAACCGGGAGGACCCCTACAGTATATCCAGCTATAATCATTAAGTGTGCCATCGTTATAATTCCCTAAGAGCCAGGTTGTATACTTGCTTCCTGCGTAACCAGAGATTGGACATTCAGTGTTGATTTGCCTACGAGTACTCATTTGCCTTACAAGTGCATTCAAATCATAAATGTAATAGTAACTATTATATGTACCCTTTGCTATATATTAAATATTTGATTATTACCTTTGTGTGGACCCGATTTCATTGTGGGAAAGTGTTCATCATATTTAGATATCGTGTACTGTATGGCCAGTAGTTAAAGTACATAAAGCGGTAGTGGTTTAATGATACCATACTTATCAATACAGTCAGGGAATTGTACCCCTCAGTTACAGTTACGGTAGTGGGTATCATCTATCTCAGTAGCTGGTATCATCTGTCTCAGTAGCTGGTATCATCTGTCTCAGTAGCTGGTATCATCTATCTCAGTAGCTGGTATCATCTGTCTCAGTAGATGGTATCATCTGTCTCAGTAGATGGTATCATCTGTCTCAGTAGCTGATATCATCTGTCTCAGTAGCTGGTATCATCTGTCTCAGTAGATGGTATCATCTGTCTCAGTAGCTGATATCATCTGTCTCAGTAGATGGTATCATCTGTCTCAGTAGATGGTATCATCTGTCTCAGTAGCTGATATCATCTGTCTCAGTAGCTGGTATCATCTGTCTCAGTAGCTGGTATCATCTGTCTCAGTAGATGGTATCATCTGTCTCAGTAGCTGGTATCATCTGTCTCAGGAGGCAAAAGCCAGGAAAACATTCAAACCCAAAATCAAAGAAGAGACTCATATTTGGAATCTTGTTTACTACAAGGTAAACAATTCAACTGAATTAATAAAAATTCATTGCAGAGGCTACAATGGGGGACATTTCCATTCTCTAAAAATGTATAGCCCTGGGATACACTAAATGTACTGCATCACTAACCCTAACCCTGGGATACACTAAATGTACTTTATCATTCAGTGATGTTATTGAATAGCCCTGGGATCCACTAAATGTACTGCATCATTCAGTGTTGTTATTGAATAGCAGTGGTGTGTTGGTCATGGGACGGGGTTGCACTCCGTTCAACCAGGTCTGTGAGCAGGAGCACGTGCACACACATGCACGGATGTGCATGCGCGTGCACACAAGAATGCGCTGCACTCGACTGATGCGTCAACTCGCCAAGTACCCACCTGGCTACTTTGCATAACAATAGCTCAGGTCATCAAGTGTGTTCAAATACGTCCTCATATACATTCACACAAAACTTGTGAATGAAATGTGTTACATTCCATTCCTAGAGGCAATTAGGCATTGTCTTTATTCTGTGCGCACGCGAGGGAACATTTATGCGCATGCGCGGGAGCGTGCGTGCACGTGGTGTTATTAAAACACAGTGCAACCAGGTATGAAATCACCAACGCACCACTGTTGAATAGCCCTGGGATCCACTAAATGTACTGCATCACTCAGTGCTGGTATTGTGCCACACCCTTGCTATCAGACATTTGGTCAGACGTTATTTCTTAGCAATGATGAGCAAACATTCCTGATTGAGGGAAGAAAAGCAAGCAAATCGATGCCCGGAGGCTCTGAGACGACGTGTTTGCTGACGGGGGCCCCCCCTGTACAGCATCGTGCTCAGACTCAGATAAGAGCCGCACCCTGTCCGGAACGGGTAACCTTGTCAACGCCGCACCCTCAAAACACACAGTTTATATACACACACACACACACCTCCACAGAAGATATGTATCTGTGGTTTCATGTGACTACATAAAGACCCCCTCTATGCAAAAACCTGCTATGTTATGGTGAACTCTTGTCTTTGACTATACAGATTGTTATTTGTTCAGAACATTCTTTCCCTGGAGAGGCAGAGCTTCTCTGTACTTCTGATGGAGGAACAACAAGAGTGAAAAGGTCTACAAGAGAGGAGTGAAAAGGCCTACAAGAGAGGAGTGAAAAGGCCTACAAGAGAGGAGTGAACAGACATACAAGAGAGGAGTGAACAGACCTACAAGAGAGGAGTGAAGAGGACCTACATGAGAGTAAACAGACCTACATGAGAGTAAACAGACCTACATGAGAGTAAACAGACCTACATGAGAGGAGTGAACAGACCTACCTGAGAGGAGTGAACAGACCGAAAGGTTATGTAGATAACCTAGTTATATTAGTATTGGCTGAGCGTCCCGCTCTGAGCCTTACGAGATACTCTGTGATACATATTGTATCTCCCACGAATAAAAAACACATGCACCCCACCTGTATGGGGCCCCGCCCCTAATGGTGGCCACCACCCATATAACCATGACTCTGGTCATGAAACACCCTTCCTCGCCAAAAACCCGTCCCAGGAAAAGATCCCTCAAGAGGGAACTCAGGGCGCGCAGAGCGGGACGCTCAGCCAATACTAATATAACTAGGTTATCTACATAACCTTTCGTTATATTTCGTATTTGCATCGCGTCCCGCTCTGAGCCTTACGAGATAATGGGGAAGAGCGGGCGCGAGACCCGACAGATGTACCCCCTGAGGACCCGTAAGCCCACATCAAGGGGTGCGGGGAGCCCTGTCACCCCATCCTTCCTAATGAAGGGGGGGCGCAGTCAACTCCACCTGAATGCGAACAAGAGAGAGCTAGAACCCCTTGAACACACCGTACAGGCGGAACCACGTGTGACCCAACACACTGTGGCCCATACCCACACACTCCTGCTACCCGACCAAAGGACGGGAAGCAGGACAGGCCACAGACCCCAGAACCGCCTGGGAGACAGAACCCCCGGTCATGTCCATGAGGTAAAACCTTACAAAGGAGCCCGGGGAGGACCATGAAGCTGCAGCACAGATGGCCTCCACCGAGGCCCCACCCAGGAGAGCGGCAGAGGCAGCCACCCCACGAGTGGAGTGCGCCCTGACGCCCCCAGGGGGATCCTGCCCAGCCAGCGTGTAGCAGAGGGCAACACCCTCGCACAACCAATGGGACAGGCGCTGCTCCGACAGTGCCTTACCAGCACGAGCCCCACCGTAACAGACAAAAAGCTGGTCGGTAACCCTGAAATCCTGAGTACGGCTGAGGTAAATCCCCAAGCACGGACTGGACATGACAGGTGAAGGCCCGCATCTAACTCACTAGTGTGAGGAGGAGGACGAAACGCCTGAACCACAATATCCCGGGAGCGGAAGGAACTCCGGATATTCTTAGGCACGAAAGCAGGATCAGGTCGCAGAGTGACACCGCAATCGGTCCGAAAAGACAGGCACTCTGGACGTACCGAGAGAGCACAGAGCTCACCTACGCGTTTAGCGGAAGTGACAGCCAGAAGGAACGCGGTCCTGAAGGACAGCTGTCCCAACGGCGCCCGCTCGAGCGGCTCAAACGGGGCCAAGGACAACCGACCGAGGACCAATTGAAGATCCCAAGTCGGAGCCAAGGAGCGTTGCACCGGCTTAACGCGTCGAGCGCCAAGCAGGAAACGCTTCACAAGAGGGTGGCTGAACAAGACATCCCCTCAAACCCCTCATGATAGGAGGATATAGCTGCTGCATATACCCTCACCGTTGAAGCCGACAGTCTATCAAGGAGAGACTGGAGGTAACTAAGGACAGCATCCAGGGGGCAGGAGACTGAGTCCCGGCCCCCCACCTTACACCACACTTGGAACATACGTCATCTGCCCGCGTAAGCGCGACAGTGGAGGGAGCATGCGCATTCCAGATGGTAACACCATCAGGATCAAGAACCTGCGCCCCTCAACGTACCCGTCCCAACAACTGACCTAACAGATGTATGGGGAAGAATCCCTGGCGGCACGGCATCGGTCCCAGACCCGCCTGGCCATGTCCAGACGCAATCCTCACCCGTCAGGATGAGGGCCGCCCCGCGACAGTACACCTGCACCCACATTCTCCCTGCCGGGGATGTGGGGAGCCCTCAGGCCGCGCAGATGGAGGACGCCCATAGCCAGCCGCCCGCCGCCTGGTGCAGACAGGGGGAGCGTACTCCTCCCTGTCTGTCGATACACGACACTGACGTCGTAACGTCCGTCCTGATCAACACCATTTGTGGACCAGAAGGACCGCTTCCAACACCAACACATTGAACGTAGCGCAGACCGGGCAGCATGGTTTGCCAGCTGCCCCCTACTGCGTTGGCCCGACGCATCACCAGCGAGGGAGGCGTCGGTGAAAACGCGACGTGAGACAGCGCCGTAACCGTCCTAGGATGGAACCTCCCGAACGTGTTGACAACACGCTCTGAAATGGATGCCCATAGCCCTCCAACCGTTGACTGGGAAGAGGAATACTCTACATCCAGTCTACAGCAACCCCAGGCTGGTAGAGACCTGCCTGGTATGAGACCTGACGATCCACCTTGACCGCGAAGGACCAGAACGTCATCAGGGCAGAACACTCCGTAACCCCGGACGACGCAAAGGCCCCAGTGCGGCCTCCACGCACTTGGTGAAGATGCAGGGAGCCAGAGAAAACCGAACGGCAGCCTCTGGTACTCATACGCTAACCCTGCAAAGGAAGCGTAGGTAAGCCCTAGGATGGAAGATCGGGGATGCGCATACGCATCCTACAGGTCTATGGAGGAGAACCAGACCCCCACCTGACAGTGTTCAACAGGTAGGAGACGATCCAAAAAATGCTGAACCTTCCCATGGGACAGGTCCAGCCTGGGTCTTACACCCCTCCCTCCCGACTTCTCGGGCTGAGAACACCGGGAGGAGAACGCCACGACGATGGCTTGCTTCGTCCACAGAGATTGGATCTCGTCGACCAGAGCTGTCCCTGCTGGAGACCCCGACAACAGGGTCTGTACCAAACCTGAAAACGGGTGGGGTTGTGTAAACACAAGTCCCCGCCTCACCGTTCTCTCCATCTACCTCAACATATGGTACTGCCGTAGTCATATGTGACGACACTCCCAACGCACCCGCCGTCACGTGGCGCAGGTCCGCCAGGAACTGTAGATAGTTGGCCCGGTCCCCCCGCTGTGCGTAGACAACCCCGGAACCGTGCGAGGAGCGCGTTCCGTGTCGGAACACCTGACCCTGACACACCCACGAGGCAATCGCACCCAAGGGGGAACCCCGACAGAAAGGGCCGATCTGATACGGGGGGCTTCCGATGAAAAAAGCCCCCCCACTGAACACCCCTCCAGAACATGCTGAAGGAGTTGTTCTGCAGCCGGACATGCAAGGTGTAAGGCCCCCATGGGTTCCTACACACCGTAGCCCTGCAGTGATATTACTACCACCCCAAACCATGTGAGCTGCGACCACTTGCCAATATTTCAGGAGTGGGAGGCACCAACATGATACCTGGCCTGGCGAAGGCGAGGCCGGGGAAGCCCGCACTGTGTGCCTCAAAAGGTTTCGAGCCCCCCTGCTGACAACACTTAAGTTGACAGACGTAACACCGGGCTCAACCAACACAGTTCAAGGTGTGGGAGCCGCTTGACAGCACAACATTCTCACGGACAGACCCAGGCTCAGCCATCAACTGGGTGTCAGCCCCTGTCCCCATGAGAAGCGAAAAGTGGGGCCGCCCGCGCATCAACGAAGGCACGTGGCCCGCAGCCAAAGGAAACAATCAGAGCCCACTTCTCCCGCTGGTGTTGGGGAAGGGAGTGATCGGAGAGCGGGCTGCTCGCGGCAGGACGGTGACGGCTTGTTTGTTCAAGCCGAACCCATCCTACATGGCCGATCCCTCGGCCGCCAAGGCTGTCGGCCTTGTGGACACCTGTCGAATCAACGCCCAGGATACCTCTGGCGGGGGAAAAACATGGCCGCCTGTCGAGGGCCCCGTCATCGCCGCTGACGAGGCCGTGCTCTCTCTTCTTCTGGCTGCGCGGTGTGAGGCGGTGTAGGGCCTAGGACAATACCGCCCGCGCTCCAGCAGAAGACCAAAATCCCCTGCGGAGAGGGGAACCCTGAGCGGTTATAGCTTGCGGCTGGGTCAAAGCTAATAACGTCAACAACCTCGCGCGATGTGTCGACGTCGGCTGGCCCTCAAGGCCCCTCCACCAGACACCATTTCTTTAATAGAAAAAACACCAATTCGAACACAGTTCTAATCGTTGCCAATTCATACCGTGGCGGTACAAGCCTTAACAGCCCACCAGCCACTCGCCAGGCCGACCCACCCATGGTGTCGGCCGGGCGGGGCATTGTTTCAATATATCAAAAACAAAGGACTGACGTTAACATGGAGCACCAGTGGTGATTGCAAACAGCACCCTCCACTGTGGTGTGCACCATGAAAGGGTTAAATGAATAAAAGAGCTAAACCACAAAAACTGTAGAATGAGCAAACCCATACACACAAAGTTTAAGGGGAGACGGACCAGACCCGTCTTCATTCAAAATATTCACAACAGAACACCAGCCCTAGTTTAGCCCATTTACCAAAAAAGGTAAACAAAGCCCCCCCCCCGCACTACTCCCCCAGTATACCGATTGACCGTCAGTATGAATGGTTTGAGAGGAGAGAAAGCTGTAGCAAGACAGACCTTCTCATAGCAGAGTGACAAAACGAAACAATAGCCCCCTACACAGGGCCGCCCCAGGAGATGGGGGGCCTCGCGTCTAAAAACGCACAGGGCCTCACATTTCTCCCAGGCGGCCCTGCCCTTATACTACTGCAGCCTAACGCCAGGCAATGTGGGACCCAAGACAACAATTGCCTGTGCACAGACACGCAACATGTTTATCATGTCGGCTGGACCCATAGCCCCACTACCCGACGCCAACCCAGATGGGAACACCGTTCAACAAACCCCGCCGGAACACAAGGTAAAATACCTGGCTAGGAACCTAGCCACGACCTACCCCGTTGTCAACCCATTTAACCGAAAAAGGTAAATAGAACTCAAAAACCCCACAACAGCTACCGACTGACCTTCATTGATGAACCGGGCAAGAGGCGGGAGAGTGACAACATCTCACGGCGGAGACATTAAAACAGCATAGCAATTAGCAGTAGTAATAGCATGCGGCAGTAGCGATAGCATGTAGCATAGCTTCAGATGTTTTAGCAGCACGCCCAAGACAGCTTGGAAACCGTTCCCTGCAGAGAACGTTCACCAAACCATCCTGCCCCCGGCGCCAACACACAACATGGTTGTGTTAACAAAACAAACCAGCATTACTAACACTAATACCCATGCCTGAAGACACAGGGCCTACCTGAGTACAAGCTGGCCCGACAGCCAGCCTTGTACAGCTGAACCTCGATGTGCAGTCATCAAACGAGGAACATCAACACAGGCCCGTCGCGTCGCCGAAAACATGCATCGAAGATGCCAGGGGCCAGCAACCTCCGGTAAGCTTCCAACATTATTAATCTTCCTTAATCTTTTCATTCCGCTAGACTCGTATGGTGCACGCATCCAATACGCTGGGACGAAAACAGAGGAAGGGTGTTTCATGACCAGAGTCATGGTTATATGGGTGGTGGCCACCATTAGGGGCGGGGCCCCATACAGGTGGGGTGCATGTGTTTTTTATTCGTGGGAGATACAATATGTATCACAGAGTATCTCGTAAGGCTCAGAGCGGGACGCGATGCAAATACGAAATATAACTACATGAGAGGAGTGAACAGACCTACATGAGAGTAAACAGACCTACATGAGAGGAGTAAACAAACCTACATGAGAGGAGTGAACAGACCTACATGAGAGTAAACAGACCTACATGAGAGGAGTGAACAGACCTACATGAGAGTAAACAGACCTACATGAGAGGAGTAAACAGACCTACATGAGAGGAGTGAACAGACCTACATGAGAGGAGTAAACAGACCTACATGAGAGGAGTGAACAGACCTACATGAGAGTAAACAGACCTACATGAGAGGAGTGAACAGACCTACATGAGCGTAAACAGACCTACATGAGAGTAAACAGACCTACATGAGAGGAGTGAACAGACCTACCTGAGAGGAGTGAACAGACCTACATGAGAGGAGTGAACAGACATACATGAGAGTAAACAGACCTACATGAGAGGAGTAAACAGACCTACATGAGAGGAGTGAACAGACCTACATGAGAGGAGTGAACAGACCTACATGAGAGTAAACAGACCTACATGAGAGGAGTGAACAGATATACATGAGAGGAGTGAACAGACCTACATGAGAGTAAACAGACCTACATGAGAGGAGTAAACAGACCTACATGAGAGTAAACAGACCTACATGAGAGGAGTGAACAGACCTACATGAGAGTAAACAGACCTACATGAGAGGAGTGAACAGACCTACAAGAGAGTAAACAGACCTACATGAGAGGAGTGAACAGACCTACAAGAGAGTAAACAGACCTACATGAGAGGAGTGAACAGACCTACAAGAGAGGAGTGAACAGACCTACCTGAGAGGAGTGAACAGACCTACAAGAGAGGAGTGAACAGACCTACCGGAGAGGAGTGAACAGACCTACAAGAGAGGAGTGAACAGACCTTGTTGAATATAGAGGGTGTATGTATGGTTGTAACTGACTGTAATTGCTCTCTACTGCCCTCATGACTGCATGTATATCTGTGTCCACTGGAGGGCGCTGTAGGCAGAGCGTAGACTGTCTACACCAGGTTGGGACTATATAAACCTTGGTTCCCTCCTACTGTTCCTTCTTCTCACTTCTGCCCCTCCAGGAGAGGAGATCATATGTGCTACTGTATTATGAGACAACATGATAAATAAACCGCTGCCAGCAGAGCAAGGCCAACAATAGAATACCATGCCTATTGTATACATTATTGTCGCCCCATTGCCAAATCTGTTAACAGGTTATGGGCCCAGATCTCGCAGGGGCGAAATAATAAAGGTAGTTAGCTTAGCTGACGTGTAGGCCAGAGCAGCACCGGGAGTACCGCGTGGCTAGATACTAGGCCAACGGAGCTTAAGCTACACCAACCACCTACCACCAAGAAAGAGGATGGCGACCAAGGGAAGAAGCAAGTGGCCCACATTTAACGGGAAAGCGGAAGGATATGAGCTCTGGGAAGAGCGCATGCTATGTTGCATGCACAGCGCGGGACTCAAGGCGGTGATCCTGGCAGCCCCCGCGGGGCCACTGACGGCGGAGGACCAAGCACAAGACGACAAACTAAACGCGGACACATACTGTGAGTTGGCGCCGCTGCTCGACGATACGAGCTTGGGACTAATATTTCGCGACACGAAGGACAAAGGCCGAGAAAGCCTGGGAGTGTTGAGGGAGCATTACATCGGACGGGGAAGGCCCAGAGTAGTGTCCCTCTACGTAACGTTAACGGCCCTGAAGAAGGGGCACACAGAGACGATGACAGAATACATCATCCGAGCTGAGCAGATCATGACGGCGCTCAAGAGTGCAGGAGAGGCACCAGGAGGGGGGCTAATGATGGCAATGGTGATGAGAGGACTGCCGGAGTTGTACAGGCCGTTCGCGCTACTGGTTACCCACGGTTCAACGGACATGACATTGGGGCAGTTCAAAGCCAAGCTGCGGAACTTTGAGGCTTCAGAGGATATCCACCCAGACGTCGCGGAAGCGGGGGGGATAGCACTGAAAGCCTGAGCGACACAGAGGGAAAGGGCCAGGCCCACGACGGAGCTGACGTGTTGGCGATGCGGAGAGAATGGGCATCGGAGAGATAACTGCAACAGCACAGTCTGGTGCAACTTCTGCAGTTCATCGGGGCACACAGACAAAGAGTGCCGAAAGAAACGAGACCAGAGCGCCCGATACGCACATGGGCAAGATGTCGGCCAGAGACGAGGCGGCGCACATGGACAAGATGGCGGCGACGGACGAGACCGTGACTACAAACAAGATGGCGGCGATGGACGAGATCACGGCCGCGGCCAAGATGGCGACTGTGGACGAGATGGCGACTACAGACAAGATGGCGGCAACAGAGATCGTGTGACGGGTCGAGATGACGCACAAAGAACGGCGGGATGAGAGGATTTCGTCTTCGGGGCGCGGACTACAGGCGTCACCCGGCCAACACAGCACCGGCAGCTCCCGAGGAGGGGGTTGATCGTAGATACAGGTGCGTCGTCCCACATCATCAACGACAGGAGCAGTTTCAAGAACTTCGATAAATCCTTCGAGCCGGAGGGACACAGCATGGAGCTGGCAGACGGGAAGCGCACCTACGGGTTGGCGCAAGGGATAGGAGACGCACAGGTACGCCTTATAGACAGTAAGGGACGCCGGTGTACAGTGACATTAAAGAATGCTTTATATATACCCTCGTTCCCACAAGAACTATTCTCAGTCAAATCTGCTACTGCTAACGGCGCCGAAGTGTTCTTCAGTGAAGGTAAAGATGTTCTTTCTCTTCTTTAGAACGAGATGGTACGCGGTTTAATATCGACGTATATGGGAGAATGTATTACTTACAAACGGAGTGCAATAATAATGACAAATGTAATGTGACTGACTGTTAGCCATGACATCCAGACGTGGCATGAAATTATGGGTCATTGTAATCACGAGGATTTGCTAAAGCTACAAGCAGTGACAGACGGTATGCACATTAAAGGTGAGAGGCATAGACCTGACAAAGAATGTGAGGTTTGCATAAGAGGGAAGTTTACTCAAACAAGGAACAGGGGCCCCACGGAGAAAGTAAAGAGACCGCTGGAGCTAGTTAACACCGACCTAGCCGGTCCAGTAAGGAACGAGTCCATAGGTGGCTTTAACTACGTACAGTCCTTTACAGATGTGGGTACAGGCGTAGTGTTTGTTTATTTCCTCAAAGCAAAGAGTGATGCACTCCAAGCCATGGAAAAGTTCCTTGCCGATGTAGCCCCCTATGGGGAAGTAAAATGTTTGAGATCAGACAACGGGACCGAGTTCACGAACAGAGAGTTCCAATCACTGCTAAGAAAGAACAGGATCAGACACGAGACGTCATGTCCCTACTCCCCACATCCGAACAGGGTAGCAGAGAGGGAATGGCGCACCCTTTTTGAAATGGCCAGGTGTAAGCTAGACGATAGTAACATACCGAAGAGCCTGTGGCATTATGCGGTACAAGAAGCTGCTTACACCAGAAACAGGTGTTTTAATAAACACACAGGCACCACCCCATATACAGCAATGACTGGGAAAAGATGTAATCTAGCCAGAATGCACAAATTCGGATCAGTGTGCTATACTTACCAGCAGGACAGAGGCAAGCTTGAGTCCAGATGTGAAAAAGGGTTCTTTGTAGGACACGGCAGAGGGAGCCCAGCACTCCTAGTCTACTATCCCGGTAAAGGGAAGGTGCAAAAGCACAGACTAGTGAAATTTGTCAACGTGCGAAATCGAGACACAGACAGAGGAGCCATGGCTGGACTCCGGGGTAAGGTATGGGGGGACAGAGACACCCCCGCCTAGCGTACTGAGCACAGGCGTGCAAGCAGACAGCCAGCCACCCCCAGAGGGCGATGACGAGGGGCACCCGAGGGTGACGTCAAGTGCCCCAAGCAGTGGGAATTATCCCTCAAGGGAACACAAACCCCCAAAATACCTGATAGATTATGCCCGGAGAAGGAGTGACGAGGATGACAGTACACTCGCCGATATTGACTACTGCTACAGAGTGGTGTGTGGCGTGCCTCAGTCCTTTAAGGAAGCCATGGTGTCCCCAGAGTCGAGTAAGTGGGAGAGAGCGATGGACGAGGAGATGAGGTCCTTAGAGGACAACCACACTTTTACTCTCACACAATTGCCAGAGGGCAGACAGACAGTGAGAGGAAAATGGGTGTACTCAATCAAGGAAGGGATCAAAGGCCACGAAAAGTACAAAGCGAGATTTGTAGCTAAAGGTTTCAGCCAGAGGGAGGGGATAGACTATGGTGAAACATTTTCCCCCACCGCCAACCTGACCAGTGTAAGGGTAGTGGTTCAGAAAGCAGCTGAGGACAATCTGATTCTACATCAGATGGATGTGAAGACAGCCTATCTGCACGCACCCATAGATAGGGAGATATATATGGAACAACCTGAAGGTTATGAAAAGAAAGGGGAAAAGCTAGTGTGCAGGCTAGAAAAATCCATTTACGGCCTGAAACAGTCTGGGCGAAATTGGAACGAGATGCTCCACACATGCCTCATCAAGGATCACTTCCTACAGAATCCAGTAGACCCCTGTGTTTACTCAAGGGAGTCAAAAGAGTCAGGGAAAGTGATAATCGTCATTTGGGTGGATGATTTGATCATTGCAGCAGACAACACCAGGAACCTAGATCAGGTGAAAGGTATGCTCTCCACCAGATTCAAAATGAAAGACCTTGGCAGGTTAAAGCATTTCCTAGGTATGGACTTTGAGCAGTCGGAAAATTGTGTAACAGTATCCCAGAAGAGATATGTGGAAAAGATCCTGAAACGTTTTGACATGCAGGAATGTAGAACAAGGGAAACACCATGTGATCAGAAACTTGATTACCAAGAGGATGCTCAGAAACTGACAGATGTAAAAATGTACAGGGAAGCCGTGGGTAGCCTCATCTACTTAACAACATGTACCCGCCCTGACCTGTGTTTTGTAGTGAGTAAGTTGTCACAGCATTTTGCTGATCCCACAGAGGAACACTGGATACTGTGTTAGTTTAAACACAAACAGCTCACTTGTTTCATGGAAAACAAAGAAGCAGCCCACAGTAGCACTGTCAACTTGTGAAGCCGAGTACATGGCTCTGGCCATGACGATACAGGAGTGTATTTACCTAGAACAACTGCTCGGAGGGATGGATAACTATGTATATAAGAAAACTGTTGTTTATGAGGACAACCAAGGTACTATTGCCATTGCGAGAAACCCTGTGTGCCGACAGAGGTGTAAGCATATGGACATAAAGTACCATTTCATCAGATCTGTCATCAGAGAAGAAAGAATGACACTGATTTATTGTCCAACCGATGACATGGTAGCAGATGCTATGACGAAACCTGCTTCCAAACTGAAATTGAAAAGATTTGCAGAGGTTATGTTTGGTGTGTAAATATTGAATGCCATACCCTTTTTGATGTTCTAAGACTGTGTTATTTCCTTTGTAAATTGTTTTGAAGAGTCCATACAGAATGTTAAGCAACCATAAGTGGGAGTGTTGAATATACGTATGTATGGTTGTAACTTACTGTAATTGCTCTCTACTGCCCTCATGACTGCATGTTTATCTGTGTCCACTGGAGGGCGCTGTAGGCGGAGCGTCTACTGTCTACACCAGGTTGGGACTATATAAACCTTGGTTCCCTCCTACTGTTCCTTCTTCTCACTTCTGCCCCTCCAGGAGAGGAGATCATATGTGCTGCTGTATTATGAGACAACATGATAAATAAACCGCTGCCAGCAGAGCAAGGCCAACAATAGAATACCATGCCTCTTGTATACATTATTGTCGCCCCATTGCCAAATCTGTTAACAGACCTACCTGAGAGGAGTGAACAGACCTACAAGAGAGGAGTGAACAGACCTACATGAGAGAAGTTAACAGACCTACAAGAGAGTAAACAGACCTACCTGAGAGGAGTGAACAGACCTACATGAGAGGAGTGAACAAACCTACATGAGAGGAGTGAACAGACCTACAAGAGAGTAAACAGACCTACAAGAGAGGAGTGAACAGACCTACAAGAGAGTAAACAGACCTACAAGAGAGGAGTGAACAGACCTACAAGAGAGTAAACAGACCTACATGAGAGGAGTGAACAAACCTACATGAGAGGAGTGAACAGACCTACAAGAGAGTAACCAGACCTACATGAGAGGAGTGAACAGACCTACCTGAGAGGAGTGAACAGACCTACAAGAGAGGAGTGAACAGACCTACAAGAGAGGAGTGAACAGACCTACAAGAGAGGAGTAAACAGACCTACAAGAGAGTAAACAGACCTACAAGAGAGGAGTGAACAGACCTACAAGAGAGGAGTGAACAGACCTACAAGAGAGGAGTAAACAGCCCTACCTGAGAGGAGTGAACAGACCTACAAGAGAGGAGTGAACATACCTACCTGAGAGGAGTGAACAGACCTACAAGAGAGGAGTGAACAGACCTACAAGAGAGGAGTAAACAGCCCTAAAAGAGAGGAGTGAACAGACCTACAAGAGAGGAGTGAACAGACCTACAAGAGAGGAGTAAACAGACCTACAAGAGAGGAGTGAACAGATCTAGAGGAGTAAACAGATCTACAAGAGAGGAGTGAACAGATCTACAAGAGAGGAGTGCACAGACATACAAGAGAGGAGTGAACAGACATACAGACATGTCACTTTTAATACTTGGTTGCAAATCATTTGCAGTTTGCAGTCAATGACTAAAATGCCTGAAATCTGGAACTCAGCAGACACTGGGTTTAGTCCCTGGTGATGCTCTGGCAGGCCGTGTGAACACTTAAGACAACACACTTGTGCTTCCGCATTGCTCTGATTGGCCCACTGACCCCACGTGACACTACGCTCGTTTTTCGCCCGCACGCCCGTAACGCAAGCGAGCCTTGTAATGTTAAGCGACCTACTCGCGGAAATGTAATGTTAATCTAACGTTATATGCTGTTATTTCGCGGTTTGAATCACTGTACATTGAGGGGGGTTGAATCACTGTTTACACTCCCCACTACATTCGTCACTCAGTTTTTTTTTTTTTTTTTTTTAAACTTTATTTTTTAGCGTTTATCGCTTTTCTGGTCAAGCATGACCGACAGTTGTAGAGTGAAACGGGTGGGAGAACAGGGGAAGACATTCGGCAAATGACGGCGGGTCCGGGAATCCAACTCGGAGTCAACCAGAACCGTGACACAGCACGGCTCCTCCCGACGCAGAAATAGCGCCGAGATACGTGGTGAGCTACTGGAGCTCCTCGTCACTCAGTTTTAACATCGACGGTTAGCTCAACTCCTTCATCAGCTTGCTGTGGAGCCTATGGTCAGTTGGTGACAAGTTCGAATCACTTCAATTCTTTTTCTGCAACATATCCACTCTTGAACAATGAAAAACTCCTTTATCTTCTATTTACAAATAAGAGCAGCTCTGAAAGCTCGCGGAGATGAACGTTATTTCGATTGATATGAATAGCTAGTTACGGTAAATATAGAGAGATGATAAATTAATTAAACGTAAAAAAAAAAAATAATAATTTAAGTGATTCGAACTTGTCACCAACTGACCATAGGCTCCACTGCAAGCTGACAAACGAGTTGAGCTAACCGGCAATGTTAAAACTGAGTGACGAATGTATAATTTACACTTGTGCCAATTGCCTACTTATTATTAAGCTAGGTATTGTGTGAGCGTTGCTTGATTAACTTGCGTGGTTATTATGTAGGGGGGATTACGAATGCATAATGCCGCGGCAACCTATTAATATTACCTATGCGACCTATGCGACACATTAAAGATGGCGGCTTTGTGTTTTTCTGGAGAGCCTGCAACAACGAGTGACGCGTCTATGCTCGGTGCGTAGAACTGCTGCGATTCACGAAGGGAGAGCGCTGGCCAATCAGAGCAATGCGGAAGCACAAGTGCGTTGCCTTAAGTGTTCACGCTTCCAGGCCTCTACTGCAACCGTCTTCAGTTCCTGCTTGTTCTGCCTCTACTGCAACTGTCTTCAGTTCCTGCTTGTTCTGCCTCTACTGCAACTGTCTTCAGTTCCTGCTTGTTCTGCCAGGTCTCTACTGCAACTGTCTTCAGTTAATAATGCATTTTATTTAAAGGCGCCTTTCTGAACACCCAAGGTCGCCAGTCTCTACTGCAACTGTTGTCTTCAGTTCCTGCTTGTTCTGCCTCTACTGTAACTGTCTTCAGTTCCTGCTTGTTCTGCCTCTACTGTAACTGTCTTCAGTTCCAGCTTGTTCTGCTGGGGAGCAACAATAATAGGTTCATGACGACAAGGTCCTTCTTTAGCCTTTAATCGGCGTGGTTTATTTCACATTGCATATGCACCATGAGACCTTCTCTCTCTGTGAGAGGTAGATGAGGAAGAGATCGACGGGGAGGGAACAATCCCTTTTATACCCTCTTAACTGACGTCAGCGGCACGGTGGTGTAGTGGTTAACACTGTCGCCTCACAGCAAGAAGGTCCAGGGTTCGATTCCCGCTTGGGGACCAGGTTTCCATGATGCCAATAGCTACGTCTCCTTGCGCCTATAGCGCCCTCTTGTGGAACAGTTAAGCAGTTACATACTATCATATTAACACATAAACTCTACACTGCCTCTACTGCAACTGTCTTCAGTTCCTGCTTGTTCTGTCTCTACTGCAACTGTCTTCAGTTCCTGCTTGTTCTAATCTACTGCAACTGTCTTCAGTTCCTGCTTGTTCTGCCTCTACTGCAACTGTCTTCAGTTATATCTCATACTGGCCAATCGCGTCTCGCTCTGCCTATTGAGATATCATAATCTCCAGCACCTACTGTGCCCGTGGAAACTAAACACATGCACCCACCTGCACGTGACCACGCCACTCCTGTGCGTGCCTCTACAATAGGCAGGAAGTGGTCACGCTTACACCCTTCCTCATTCTTTTCCATCCGCGGAAGCAGCTCATATGCACTTCAACCAGGTGGAACTTTGTTATGAAGCGTAGGGAGAAATGACGCAATGTTGGGCTTTCGCCAGAAGTACGCCAGCCCCCGGAACCTTCTCGGCGTGTCCAGACAGAACGGCGGTCCTATCCTGTGTTTTCCTCGTCACTTGACAGCGGACCGATGGGCTACGCTCGCCGCTTGGCAGTCGAGCCACGCCGTACTCAGGTAGGACCAACGCCGACAGGCGTTGGTACTGGCATATTCGATACTGCTCGTTGTCTCGTGAGACGATCGGGCGATGTATTGGCGCGGGGGGCTGGGTATTTGGATAAACGTGGTCATCATGACTCATTGTTGAATGTTTTTCCAAGTATCCTAGCGCGCGCAGCTGATGCTAATGCTAAAGTGTTTGGGGCGCCGTTCCCATGTGCCCCGCCGGGGCTGTCTCCACTCTTCCCTCCTCTTAACCATTTCATTGCTGAAGGTCAATTGGTGTCTAATGTTGGGGGTTTAGCTAAGGCTTATTTACCCTTTACACGGGTGGATGGGCTGACGACAGGGCCCAGGACAGGTGTGCCGTGCTTAGAGGAGCAGGTAGCATCGGTTCTTTGCCCTGGCATGGTTGAACGGTATCCCACCCGGAAGCCGATGCCGGAGGGCGAGTCGGCCCGGCAGGTGGCTGAGTGGGCTGATGAAGCTTATACCGCCGCGGGACAGAATTTAGCAGCAACTAATAACATTGCTCAATTGGCTGCTTTTTGTCCAAAATGGTGTCAGGTGGTGGGGCCTTAGGGCCAGCCGACGTCAAAAACATTGCACAGGTTTTTGAGGTTATTCAGCTTTTGACCCAGCCGCAAGCTATAACGGCAGGGAGGGCTAAGATGCTGTCAACGCTTGTTCACAGGCATCTTTGGTTGGAGCAATCTCCCCTTGAGGAGGAGAGGAGACTTCCCCTCCTCAGGGCTCCCCTCTCCGCGAATGGACTTTTTGGTCTGTCCGCAGGGGCGCGGGTGGTATTTGACCTGGGCTCCACGCCACCCCACACTGCGCAGCCAGAGGTGAGAGCACGGCCTCGCCAGCGGCTGCGGCGAGGCCCCCGGCCAGCGGCCATGTGTCCCCCACCTGAGATGACCTGGACACAAAGAGAACAGGTGGTCACAAGGCCGACAGCCTCAGCGGCCGAGGGATTGGCTATATTAGATGGGCATGCCCTGAAAAACCGTTGCTATCTAGCTGTGTCTAGCACGCTCTCCGGTTACTCCCCCCCCGCTACACTACGGGACTCAGGGCTCTGATTTGTCCCCTTTGGCTGCGTGCCGCGTTCTTCCAGTGAAGCGCAAGCGGCCCCACATATCGCTTCTCATGGAGACAGGGGCTGACAGGCGGCTCCCACACCACACGTCCTGCGTCTGTGTTTGGTGAGCCTGGTGTTGTGTCTGTCGACGGAGCAGGTTTCCCTGTATCTAAAAAAATTTGTCAGAGGGGGAATCCTAGGCCCAGGAGGTCGCAGCGTGGGTTCCCCCAGCCCCGCCCTCGCCAGGCCGGGTATTACGTTATTACAACCGGAAGTCCGGCGGTGGTCAGTCAGGCCGGCCCTTTCTGTCGGGGTCGCCCCTTGGGTGCGATTGCCTCGTTGGTAGAGTCAGGGTGCGATATCCCGGCTCCGCGAGACACCCTGCTCACGCGGTTGGCAAGTCCAGGGTTGGCAATGCACAGCGGGAGGGACCGGGCCACCTATCTACGGTTCCTGGCGGACCAGCGCCAGTTGGCTGCGGGTGCGCGTTGGGATTATCACCACGTATGGTTACAGAAGTGACATATGTCAAAGTGGATGGAGAGAACGCTGAAGATGGGGCTTGTGTTACAGTTTGCACAACCCCACCCTCCGTTTTTGGGTTTGGTACAGACCCTATTGTCAGGGTCCGCGGCAGTGACAGCCCTGGCCGCGAAGCAGGCCATCGTCGTGGTCCCAAAAGAGGACGCGATGTGTGGCGTTTACTCCCGGTATTTTCTGGTGCCCAAGAAATCGGGAGGTGTCAGACCTATACTGGACCTGTCTGCGTTCAATCGGCTGATTGTGGCGAGAAGGTTCAGAATGTTGACCGTCAAACACCTGTTAAGCGCTGTCAGAGTGGGGGACTGGTTCACCTCTATAGACCTGAAGGATGCGTATTTTCACATCCAGATCTTCCCTCCTCACAGGAAATTCCGCTTCCTTTTTCAGGGCATAGCGTACGAGTACCAGAGGCTGCCGTTCGGCTACTCTCTGGCTCCTTGCACATTCACCAAGTGCGTGGAGACCGCGCTGGGACCTCTGCGTCGTCAGGGGATACGAATTTTATTCTACCTCGACGACATTCTGGTCCTCAGCCGAACAGAGGAGATCGCCAGGTCTCATACCAGGCAGGTGGTGGAATTCCTCACCAGTCTGGGTTTTGCTGTGAACTGGAAGAAGAGTACCCCTCTTCCCAGTCAACAGGTGGAGTACTTGGGCTTGGTTCTAAGCTCAAGGTCTATGAGGGCAACCCTCTCAGAGCGGCGGCGGGAGGATATTCTCGGCGTGCTCTGGAGGTTCCGTCCTGGCAGGACGGTTACGGCGCTGTCCATGATGCGCCTGCTCGGTATGATGGCATCTGCTCAACCTGTGGTCCCTCTTGGCCTCCTCTTCATGAGGAGGTTACAGAGGTGGTTTTTCAGTATGAAAATAGACCCTGTGAGAGACAAGTGGAAGCGGCTGAAGGTTCCCATGTCTGTACTGTGGGATCTCAACCACTGGGGGGGGCCTGGGGCCCTCACCAGCGGGGTCCCCATGGGCAGCAGGCTATCACACGTCACGGTCTTCACCGACGCGGCGACGCCTCCCTCACGGAATGGGGGGGGGACGTCTCGGACCGACGCAGTAGGGGGCAGCTGGCAGGACCATGCTGCCCGGTCTGCACTACATATCAATGTGTTGGAATTGAAGGCGGTGCTTCTAGTCCTCAAGCGAGCATGTTTTTATTTTTTTAAACTACGTTTTTTATTCAAAGATTACATTTACATTTATATCTTGCATACAGATGTCATATGTTCTTTGTTTTTTCCTTACTGAATATCCCTCCCTCCCGCCCCACCCAGAAAAATAAAAAAGACAGTACAAAGGTAAATAAATACATACAAAATAAAATAGGACAAATACAAAATGTGAAATTATGATCCACTTTAACAGCATATGGTACTCTTAAAGGATAAGTCTATTTGATATGGATATAATGAAACATAAGTGCAATTCTAGGTCTGATACACAAGCCAGGTCGTATGACCCTAAATACGTGAAGTGGGAGATTAAATAAATACACACCCACTGTCCCCAACAACCCCAAACAACAGGTAAGCCTACTCAGTGAAAATTGCCCCTCCCCCACATGGCACTCGACATAACTTCAGTTCTATCTATTCTATCTATTCTATCTACATATGAGATTAACGGTTGCCAATGTGTGTAGAATTTATCAGCGGATCCTCGAATTGTAAATAATTTTTTTTTCCAGTTTTAGGAATGACATCACATCATTCAGCCATAATCTGGATGATGGGGGAGGTTCTGCTTTCCAATGCAAGAGTATCCTCCTGCGGGCAATCAGTGAGGCAAAGGACACTACATTGTATTGTCTTTTGGTCAAGATCACATCCTCCTCAGGGATCCCAAAGATAGTAATTTGGGGGCAGGGCAATATAGTCATCTCCAGTACCTCCGAGATGGTATCAAAAAAGAACTTCCAGAATGTTATCAGTTTAGAGCAGGACCAGAACATGTGGGTTAGATCCCCTGGTGACTGTGCACATCAGTTGTCTGTCACATTGGGATATATTTTAGCCAATCTGGCTTTACTATAATGGACTCTGTGAAGGACCTTAAACTGAATAAGGCCAAGTCTGGCACAGGAGGAAGAGGTATTAACTCCAGTCTAGTAGGTCCCCCCACCATTAATTCTTGGTGTTTTGCCCTCCCAGATAAATGAAGAGATCATCTTATCCAGATCAAGAAAAAATGCTTTGGGGAGAAATAAGGGGAGACTTTGGAATAAGTATAAATATCTGGGTAATACATTCATTTTAATGGAATGTACTCTTCCAGCTAAGGACAATGGTAAGCCATTCCACCTCTGTAAGTCAGCCTTTACCTTTGTTGTTAATGTGGTAAAGTTTTGTTTTTGAAGAGAGCAAAGAGATTGGGAGATGTTAATGCCCAGGTACTTAAAACCAGTATCTGCTACATGGAAAGATGGAAGGCAATGGGAAATATTCCGGGCAAGATCATTAATTGGGAAGCATTCACTTTTCTGTACGTTTAATTTGTAGCCAGAAAAGCTTCCAAAAACCTTTAGAAGAGACAAAATATTTGGGATACCGGCCATTGGGTCTGATATGTAGAGCAATAGATTGTCTGCATAAAGAGATGCTTTATGTTCGCTACCTCCCCTCCTGATGCCAGAGAACAAGGATTCAGCTCTAAGAGCTATGGCCCCCGCAAAAATCAATGGCAACAGTGGGCACCCTTGGTGTGTCCCACGTGTGAGTGGAAAGGGCTTAGAACTGAAGCCATTACGGGCGGTCAGGTGGCGTAACGGAGATTGCGTTCGTCACCAACCCCGGAGCGGCTGGATTCGCCTGTTCGAATCCAGCTCACAGCTCCGGGGTTGTCACCAGCTTGGCTGGCCGTTCACACTAATACAATTGGCAGTATTAGAGGGTGGGAGAAGCTGGCGGGGTGGGTCCGGGTCGTTGTAAACAGCGACTCCTACAGTTCGGTCGGGGCGCCTGCTAAGCGCATATAGGATCTAAGTGGGATAGTGTGATCCTTCCACACGCTACGCCCTCTCAGTGAGAATCCGCGCTGCCAGGTGAAAAGAAGCGGTTGATTGGCTGGACGTGTGTCGGAGGAAGCACGTGGTAGCCTCCACTCTCCCAGACCGACTGTGGGGGGTAAGTGCGCAGCGACCAGGAAGGGGATTGGGAACGACTAACATTGGGATGGGAGAAAATCGGAGGAAAAAGGAGGGGGAAAAAGATCAATAATTTTTTAGAACTGAAGCCATTAGTTGTGACACGTGCCTGGGGAGGTGTACAGTAAGCGTATCCACGCCAACACTTTTTCCCCAAATCCAAACTGTTTTAATGTAAAGAACAAATAGTCCCACTCCACTCTATCGAAGGCTTTTTCCGCGTCCAGAGAAACCACTACCTCAGGGACTATTTGAGAGTTTGGTAGACCAATAATGCTCAACAATCTACGAATACTTGTAAAGGAATGGCGGTTCTTTATAAAGCCTGTCTGGTCCTCAGATATTACTGTGGGGAGAACAACCTCTAGTCCAGCGGTTCTCAACAGGGGTGCCGCGCCACCCTAGGGTGCCGCAGAGAGCTGCCAGGGGTGCCTTGAGATAAAAATAATAATAATAATAAATACATTTTTATTTATTTTATTTATAAATTTTTTGATTCTTTTTGGATTACAGAAAATTATCACTAAAGTGCTATCTGTTGCAGCTGCACTGTTTTCCATGAAAATACCATATTTGGATAAGTTTGACCATTTCTCAAAATCTGAAAATCATTATTTAATAAAGCACAGAAAAGGATCACCATGTTACTCTGGATAAAAGAAAACTTTACAGACAACATTGAGACAACGCTTCCTGACACATCTCCATCCAAACTCTTGGAAGAACTCATTGAAATCTCATCTGATACCACCTGGAGAGCTAGTTTCAGAGTGTGGTGCTGAGTACCAAGTATCTCATGATGCAGCAGTTAAGGTGTTGATACCATTCAGCACCACATATCTGTGTGAAGCTGGCTTTTCATCCATGACAGCTCTGAAAACAAAATATAGGGCCAAGTTGAGCCTTGAGGATGACATGCGTGTTGCCTTGTCAAAGATCTCCCCACGTAGTGAACGAGTGCTTATTTTCTGTATTTATTTATATTTTTTGAGAAATGGTAACTTGGTGATCCTTTTCTGTATTTAAAAAAAATACATGATTTTCAGTTTTTGAGAAATGGTCACACTTATCCAAATATGCTATTTTTATGGAAAAGTGTGCAGCTGCAACAGATAGCACTTTAGTGATAATTTTCTGTAATTTTATTTAAATATGCTATTTGATTTACTACTACAAGCAGTGTAATGTCAACAGTACTAAGCCATTTAGACCTGAAACACCTGTTAATAATGCATTATATAAGCATACACAAATGTGTTTCCCGGGTTCTTAAATAAACATTATTTTGAAAGCAAGCACTTTTGTCATCATTGTAGCAAAAAAGACAGGACCGGAAAAGTCTTTATCATATGTAGGGGTGCCCCGGAATATTTTATTGAACACAGGGGTGCCTTGGCAGCAGAAAGGTTGAGAACCCCTGCTCTAGTTTACATGCCAACGCTTTAGCTAATATTTTATTGTCCACATTAAAGAAGAGACACCGCGGGGCGCCCTCGTGGCGCATACCATAGTGCCTCGCGCACCTACGCGGCCGACCCGGGTTCGATCCCAGCTCCCGTCGTTATTTGTCGCATGTCCTCCCCACCTCTCCTCCCGTTCGCCCTCTCCTCTGTCGGTCCTGCGTGGCCAATAAAAGCGGTAAAAATGCTTAAAAAAAAAAAAAAAAAAAGACACCGCTCGATAAGAGGAGCAGTTTATGGGGTCCTTATCTTTCTTAAGGAGTAAAGCGATGGAGGCCTGCGTGAGAGTAGGTGGCAGAGTACCCTTCTGTAATGAGTCATCAAACATCTCTAATAATAAAGGGGCCAATTGATTCGAAAATGTCTTAAAGAATTCTACAGGGTAGCCATCTGGGCCTGGACATTTTCCGCTCTGCATTTTTATTTTTTTATTTCTCTGATTTTCTCCCCGTCCCAATTAGTCGTTGTGCCAATTCCCCCCCCTCCCCTACCTGGCTGCTGTATGCATGTTCTCCTACGAGTCGGTACAAGGGCGTCCCGAGTCGATCGCACGCTTCCTCCAAGACGTGCGCCGACAGCCAGTGACGTCTTTTCACTTGGCAGCGAGGACTCTCATTGGTGAAGTGTAACGCGTGGGAGGGCACGCTATCTCCACCAAGTCCTGCCCCGCTTAGCAAGCGCCGAGACCTGACCTGTAGGCGTCGCTGTCCACAACGCCAGATTCCCACCCGCCAGCTTCCCCACCCCCTAATACTGCCAATTGTATTAGTGTGAACGGCCAGCCAAGCTGGTGGCAATGCCGAGAGCTGGGCTCGAACCCAGCATCTCCTGCGTTGGTGACAAGCACAATCTCCGCTACGCCACCTGACCGCCCCCGCTCTGCATCTTTTTAATAGCTGCTGCAACCTCACTTAGGTGTAGCGATCGATCTAAGTCCTGACAATCTTCTGGAGACATTTTGGGAATAACTTGGCCTGAAAAGAAATCTAGCATTACAGAGGTGTCTTTGAGTGCCTCAGATGTGTAGAGCTGTGAATAGAATGACACAAATGAGTCATTAATTTGTTTAGGATCCGTTGTTAGTGAATCTGAACTATCGCGAATCTGTGGTATTAGTTGTGAGGCTGATCTGCTCTTCAACTGTTGGGCCAGAAGTCGACCCGCCTTGTCCCCACTCTCATATAGGGCACCCCTTGTTCTAAGCAAAAGTCGTTCTGCCTCTTTGGTGGATAAAAGATTATGTTCCGTCTGAAGGCCGGAGTCGGAGCCACGGCATAGCGACAATCAAGATATTTTTTGTCAAGTTTGTTAGCATGAGCGGTGTATGAAATAATTGTGCCCCTAACATTTGCCTTTAGTGTCTCCCATAATAATGAGGGTGAGGTTTCGTCATTTTTATTTGTCTCGAGAAATAGGTCAATCGCTTGAGATACCACGTTACAGAATTCAGCAGATGCTAGTAGGGTAGAGTCTAGTCTCCAGAAACGGGCCTCTTTGGGTTTAGATTTGAAAATAAGTTCAAAGGTTACGGGGGCGTGGTCTGAAATAGTTATAGCAGAATAGCTAGCTGAGGACAAAGACGGTAATAAGGCCTTATCAAAGAAAAAATAGTCTATGCGTGTGTAGGAGTGATGTACATGAGGAAAAAAAGAGAATTGCTTATCTGTAGGATACAGAAATCGCCACGGGTCAATGTAGCCATTGTTATTCATAAAAGTGGACAATGTTTGAGACATCTTTGAGGGCACAGCAGTCCTGGTACTCGATCTATCAAGGTGGGGGTCCATTACACAGTTGATATCTCCTCCCAGTATTAAGTGGTGTGTATTCAAGTCGGGAAGTGAGGACAGAAGTTTCTTTATAAAGTCATAGGTGCATACACACTCACAAGGACCACTGGGGTCTCATATAGTGAGCCAGTTATTATTATATAGCGACCATTGGGGTCTGAAATAGTCTTAGCGGGAGTGAACTGTACTTTCTTGCCTATCAGTATGGCTGTCCCTCGTGTTTTAATTTCAAATTTAGAGTGGAAAATCTGACCGATCCATGGTCTAGCCGAGTCTCCCTTGGTCAATGGTACGTAAATGTGTTTCTTGGAGAAATATAATATCGCCTTTAAATTCATTCATTTATTCCCCCCACATTCCATGAGAAGAATCTGACTGTGTTCCCCAGTCCCATCGAAACCTTTGTGTTAGTCATTGTCTGTTGTTAGTGGGTCAGACAGCATATATAATAGTAGTTGCAGAGTGTATAATAGTATCCCAACTAGAGAAGGGTACCAACCTAAACAGCCGTGCATCAGACCTAGAACAGCACATGTTAAAATGTCAATCATAGTAAACAGACAGAGTGTATAAGAATAACAGAGTACCATAAAACAAACACAACCCCCCCCCCCCCCCCCCCCCCCGCACATCAAGTGTTCCAACCCCCAATGATGGGAACAACCGTGCTGACTCCAACAGAAGCCTTTCCCTTCAGTGATACTTACAGCTATAACCATGGCTAACAAAAACAAAAAAAATAGCTCAGCAGGGTTATATGTAAATATTAGGCACCTAGAATACAGTGCAACCTGAGTCCAAATAAAGGATCATTTTATCTAATGTTTAATCTATGACTTTATGGTCCTTGAATGTAAATGCAAATTAAACGTGGTCAACTTTCAAAAATAGAAAACAACTGGTTATTGACCGACATCAGACCTTATATGTAGTGGGTACACCCATTACAAAGAGTATTCAGGCTCTGGAATATCCCCCCTCCCAATGTCAACCTCATTAAACATAGAATACAGTGCTACTTAGATCTAGTGCTTAACCTACAACTTGTATGGTCATAGGGTATAAATGCAGATTGAACGTGCCAATTTAAAAAAATAGGAGATAATTGGTAGACATTTAAATCAGGCGTGGTTAGGTATAAAAAATATATATGGTATATTGACCAACCTCATAACATACGTTTAGGGGCACAACTGTTACTAAGAGCAATGATAAGATCTTTTTTTTTTTAACTTTCTTTTATTTTGTGTCATATTGAACATCACATTGCATTAATCATACAGTATAATATACTTGATTCACATAGTCAATGACATTTGTTACTCAGGCTCTTCCCTCTTATTCAATTTGTTTAAGGTATTCAGCGTAATCAAAATAAGCTGTATAATCCGAGTACGCCTCTTAAACAACCCAGTGGGGAGGGATTTTTACAATATTTTTTTTATGATTTTTTGTAGGATAAGAAACAAAAAAATAAATAGAAAAATAAATTTAGCAAAAGGAAAAAAATATATACTTTAACAGAAAAAAAAGAACAACAAAAAAAGAAAAGAAAAAAAAGAGAGAGGGCGTCAGGCTCATGCTAATGTATCTCCAGGTACAAGGTTACAAGTGACCATCTCTGCATAAACATATCTTTTTTCAGTTGCAATTGTGCAGTCATTTCTTCCATTGTATACATCTGTCTCAGTCTCTTGGTCCATTGTTTGATTGTCGGTGGTTGATTTTGTAGCCATGCCATAGTTATCATTTTCCTTGCTATTAACAGTATCACTCTCAAGATATATAACGTATCTCCATAGTATGTGCCTTTCGGTATACATCCCAAGATATAGTACGATGGATTCAGAGGTAAGTCAAGATCTAGAATGGTTTTAATCTCATTTTTGATATTCATCCAAAATGTCTGCACCCTTGGACAGTCCCAGAAAATATGTGTATGATCTCCGATCATTCCACATCCTCTCCAACATAGTGGTGAGGACCCACCAGCAAATCCGGAGAGAACTTGAGGAGTCCTAAAGTACCTGACCTTGACCTTCCAGTCAAACTCCTTCCACATTGGGCTATTTGTGATTTTATGATTGCTTGAATGGCTGTCCTCCCATTCTTCATTTTCTATGATCACATTAGCTTCCAACTCCCATTTTTCTTTAATATAGGTGGTGTCTCCTGGATCGTCTAGTTGTAACATGTTGTAAATATTGGATATCTGCTTTCTTTCCATCAAGTTTTTTTCTATTGTGTTTATAAAGTACCGCTCCACATTTGTTGGTGGTCTCTTAATTGCTTCCCACTCACTGTGAGTCATTACATAGTGTCTTATTTGAAAGTATCTAAACATGTCTTTCGAAGGTAGATCAAAACATTGCTGTAGCTGTGCAAACGATTTAAAACAGTCTCCTTCCATTAATTGATTGATAGTAACCAGGCCCAAATCCGCGCATTTTTTAAAACCCCCATCCTCCATAGCTGGCCGGAATTCTGTATCGTCTGCTATTGGCATGGCCCTAGATATTGATCGTGGACCTCCCCCCTTTTTCCTTACACTTTCCCATACCTTTAATGTATTTGTAATCCATTTGTTACCAATCTTAATTTTTTTCCAGTATGCTTTCCCCAGGAATATTATGGATCTGAGAGGGGTCTTTGGAATTGAGTTTTGCTCAATCTGTACCCATCCTGAGTCTAGGTCCTTTTGTATCCAATGCACAAGTATGCGTAATTGAGCTGCCCAGTAGTAGTTTCTTAGGTTTGGTAGACCAAGACCACCCTTGTTCTTTGGCAAACATAGTGTTTTAAGCCTTACTCTAGGTTTTTTCCTCTGCCAGATAAATTTGGATAGGAGTTTATCTAACCTTTTAAAGGTAGTGGCAGGTATTGGTATAGGTAGAGACTGGAAGAGAAAAATAAGTCTAGGTAGCACATTCATTCGAATTGATTCTATTCTTCCCACTAGGGAGAGAGGTAAAATGTCCCATCTGGCCATGTCTGATTTGATTTGTACAATCAACTTTTCGTAGTTTGCTTGATATAACTGATTGCTGCTGGGAGTCAAAATGATTCCTAAATACCTGAATCCGTCTCTAGCCCAATGGAAGGGTGCTATACTATTCAGATGTATTGGCCATGTTCCCACTATCATCATGGCTTCTGATTTGGTCTCATTTATCTTATAACCCGACAGTTCGCCGTAATTTCTTAAATCCATCATTATGTTTGGAATTGATTCTAAAGGGTTTTTGATATAAAGTAAAATGTCATCAGCAAATAGCGAGATCTTGTGTGTAATGCCTTTTTGGTCATCTATTCCCTGTATCTGAGGGTTTGATCTAATCATCTCCGCTAGTGGCTCTATGCCAATCGCGAATAGTAATGGAGACAAAACGTCTCCTTGGCGTGTCCCTCTCTGTATGTCAAAGAAGTGAGAGCAGTGACCATTCACCCTTACTCTAGACTTAGGATTTTTATATAAACATTTTATCCATTCTATAAATGTGTTATTGAATCCCATACCTTTCAATGTTAGTTCAAGGTACAGCCAATCAACTCTATCAAATGCCTTCTCGGCATCTAAGCCGAGAAGCATTGATGGTTCTTTTCGAAATCCAGCCACTGTTTGCAGATTTAAAGTTCTTCTGATGTTGTTAGCACCCTGTCGACCAGTGATAAAGCCAGTCTGGTCTGGGTGTATCAGTTTTGTTATATGTTTCTGTATTCTTTTTTTAAGTATAGATGTCAATATCTTGAAATCGTTGCAAAGGAGACTTATGGGCCTATAGGAACTACATCTTGTGGGGTCTTTACCTTCTTTATGTATTACCGAGACAATAGCTTCTGACCAGCTTCCTGGTGGATCTCTCTCAGATAGGGCATAGTTATAAACTACACTTAATACTGGTGTTAATTGTTCAGTGAAATGTTTATAAAATTCATTTGAAAACCCATCTGTACCTGGTGATTTATTGTTCTTAAGCATCTGAATAGTTTCCCCTATCTCCTTCTCCGTAATAGGGGAGGTTAGCTCATCCGCCTCATCTGGGGATAGTTTAGAAAGTTTAAGGTTATCTAAGAAGTTGTTGATTTTTTCTTTCTTGTTTTCCAATTGCTGTGCTTTGTAGAGGTCGGTATAGTAATCTGCAAATGCATTAGCAATTTCTTGCGTTTGCATTACTTCCATGTGTGTGCTGGGGTGTTTAATCTTTGGAACTATCCGACTTGACTGTATTTTGTGGAGCTGGAATGACAGTAGCTTGCTTGCCCTATTTCCCATCTCATAGTAATTCCTACCAGCAAATCTAAGGGCTCCTTCCGCTTTGTATGTCAACAGGTCATCTAGTTTTTGTTTGCAGGTTAGTAGAGCTTTTAAATCTTCTTCATCTCTGTTCAGTTTATGTTTCCTTTCTAGTATTTTTAACTCATTTTCTAGGTTCTGCTGTTTTTCATTTCGCTGTTTCTTGAGTGCACTTGAAATTGAGATAATTTTACCTCTCATTACAGCCTTTGCCGCGTCCCATAAAATTGATGGTGAGACATCCCCCTTATTGTTGAGATCAAAATAACTCTTCAGTTCTTCACTTATCCTCTCCCGTGTGTGAGAGTCAGACAGCATGGATACATTGAGCCTCCAATATTTAAAGATTTTATTGGTACTGAGGTTAAGTTGAAGAGTTAGAGGTCCATGATCTGAGATGGTCGCTGGTTCAATGATACATGATTCAACTTTGTCAATATCTTGCTTGGAAATACAGAAGTAATCTATCCGAGAGTAGCTACCATGGACCCCAGACCTAAAGGTAAAGTCTTTCTGCCTAGGATGGTGGAAACGCCATGCATCTATAAGTCCAAATTCTTTTATCATTGCATTCAGTGATCTAGATTTTTTTGAAATGGGTCCACAATCTACAGGCAGTTTGTCTACTTTTGGATTTAGTACACAGTTGAAATCACCGGCCATAAGGATAATTCCTTTGGCATTACCAGCCAAAAGTGAGGCTATACCTTTAAAGAAATTGGGGCAGTCTTCATTTGGTGCATATATATTTAGAAAGGTTATGATTGATCCTCCTATTGACCCCAGGACCATAACATATCTGCCCTGGTCATCTGCAATTTCCTTTTCTTTGGTGAAGTATACTGATTTGTTAAATAGAATAGCCACTCCTCTCTTTTTCCCTGTTTGACAGGACGCACTATACACCTGGCCCACCCATTCTCTCTTCAGTTTCTGGTGTTCGTTCATTGATAAGTGCGTTTCTTGAATGAATGCTATAGAGCACTGCATTTTCTTAAGTTGTCCAAAAAGTTTTTTCCTCTTTATTGGGTTGTTAAGACCATTTATATTGTAACTAATACATTTAAGGCTTGTCATAATGTCATTGTATTTCGTATGTACAACATAGATCTATCTTCCATAGTATATGAGCTTGAGGCATTTGTCAAAGAGTATACAACATAAAAAACAAAACAAAATGGTCCCCTATTCACTTGTAAGGGAAAACCTAGGGCTTCCAATTTTCCAGTAAGCTGTCTTACATAAATCACAAATGAAATAATCTCCCGATGTTCTAGAGAGGTGTAGCTTTCTCTCTCAGGGAGCATATTGCACTAAGTGCAGAGAAGTTAACCACGAACGTATAGGGTTAACCTTTGCCTGGTAACACAGGCTAAGTGTGATCCGTCTATGGCTCAGTCTCTGGCCTCAGAACCACATATAAATTAAAGTAGATTTAATATATTTAAATGTTCCCAACAGGTAATTAATACTCAGGGTAAATGATAATCATATTAGTCAGCAGCATGTCCATTATTTCTTGTGTTTTACACTTATTGTAAACATTTCGTTAGTTTACTATATCTAACTGGTTTACTCATCTTTATCGTCCATGAATGATCTTAGGTCTGCGGCAGATAGTGACGTCATGGCTCCTTTCGTTCGCTGCTCACGCCCTCTTCTTTGTGTTCGCCACCTGTCCCTAGGGTGACCAGATGCAAAAAGTCCAAAAGCAGGACAACAGTAAAATTTTGGTGGGACAAAGTGGGACAAAGTGGGACAGATAGATAATGTAAAAATGTTTATTAGAATAACTCGTCTTCACCAAATAGATAAAGGTTAAATCAAAATAAATACAAATTAAATACAGAATTATATCTCTCCACATTCATCTTGGCACTGGCAGCCGGCTTGTTACCACCTAACATCTGTTTTAAATATTCAAACTTTATCACTTGACAGGAATTTCTTGTGTTCGATAAAAAAATTTTGCTTCAAAAAGAGGGACATCCTCTCAATATGTGGGACGCGGTCTCAAATGGTGGGACAGTACAACCAAAAGGGGGACACCTGGTCACCCTACCTGTCCCTTGTCAGTTCTCTTTGTAGTTTCTCTCTTTCGTCGATTTGGACATGAATTCCCAGTTCTTTCAGTGTGGGAATTGCATCTACCAGAGAGTCAAACACCTTCGTTCCCGATTCTGTTGTCATCCTGAGTCGTGCCGGGTATGGGCAATTAGCGCGTATCCCTTTTTCCTTCAGCTGTTTGATGACGTGACGCACCTGACCCCTCTTCTTTTGCAGGTCTGGGGAGTAATCGTGATCAAAATAGATCCTTTTCCCTTGAAATGTGACGGTTTGTCCCCATGCGAGCTGTAGAACCTGTTCTTTGATATTGAAATCTAGAAAGCGCACAATGATAGAGCGCGGGGGTGCGCTAGACTCTCTCGGTTTGGCCATCAGTGATCTGTGCGCTCTTTCTATCTTAATCTCAGACTCAAGTTCAGGTGTTATTTTCAGGGATGTTGTCAATAGCTGCTTCACAAACTCTTTAGTATCCTTGTCCTCGCTACCTTCAGGGACTTGGTAGATCCGGATATTGTTGCGTCTGAGTCTATTTTGCAAGTCTTCACAGGTTGCTGTAATTTCTGCATCTCTTCTTACAAGGTATTTGAGCGCCCTCTGGTGTCTCATTCCACTATCATCCAGTTTCGTGATTTCTTTTTCAATTACCGTAATTCTACCTTCTGTTTTGTCAATCCATTCAGTTACTTGCGACATAGATGTTTCAAGTTTGCTCACTGAAGACTGGGTGGCATTGTGTGCTTCTTTATTCTCTCTCCTTAGATCTTTTAATTCTTTTAGAATCGCGGATTCCTCTCTCTCTGTTTCCTCGTCAGTGTCGGAAGAGCTGGTTTGACAAGCCTGTTCATCTGTGACATCTTTCTCATTTCCAGAGTCGGTTTTGGTATTTCTTTTAGCACTTCGTTTCTTCGGGCTCATCTTTAGACTTCTTACCGTTTCACTCGTTAAATGTTGCTGACAATATCTGTTTGTTGGGTCGTTTATCTCGGGGGTTCTGAGGAGCTCGAGATTCAAGCTGCTACCCGGACATCACACAACCGGAAGTCGATAGTGGATGAATGATAAGATCTTATTGCAACTTAATTCTATTGTTTAACCTACGGCTTTATGATATAAATGTAAATTAAACATGGTACATTTTCAGATATAGAACGTGTTCCCTTCTCAGTTATAGGGAATTTTAAATCTAGTGTTTACCCCCGACCCCATTGGCCATGTGCTATAAATGTAAATTAAGCGTGGTCAGTTCCCAGATACAGAAAACATCTGGCATCTGGCATCTGGTAACAACAGATGAGGTACTCAAAAAACTGAGCGCCCTCCAACCTAACAAGGCCACTGGCCATGACAACATCCCCTCCAAATTCCTCAGAGACTCAGCAGCCGCCATCACCCCAGTCATCACACACATAATAAACCTCTCCATAAAACAGGGACACGTCCCCAAGGACTTCAAAATTGCGAGAGTGACCCCTCTGCACAAAAAAGGCAGTAAATTAGACCCAGGCAACTACCGCCCTGTTTCTATCCTTACCTCCATCTCGAAAGTCATGGAAAAAATTGTATACGAACAGGTCGAAAAATACCTTGCGAAAAAAATCTAATCTACGAATTCCAATCTGGCTTCAGAACATCCCACTCCACTGACACATGCCTTCTCTATTTAAACGACCACATCAAACAAGAGGTGGACGCGGGCAAATACTGCGGCATGGTCATGCTGGACCTACAAAAGGCCTTCGACACTGTCAATCACACCATTCTGATTGACAAGCTAAAAGCAATTGGTTTTAATAGTCTATCGGTGAGCTGGATGCAATCCTACCTGGAGGGGAGAGAGCAGATGGTGGAGGTAAACGGTACCCGGGCCTATCCCCCCCCCTCACAGTAAGCTGTGGTGTTCCACAAGGAAGCATACTAGGTCCGCTACTGTTCCTAATTTATGCAAATGACATGTCGTCAGCTTGTGACTGCAACTTGTTCCTGTTTGCGGACGACTCAGCCCTGCTGGTCTCTGACAAGAACAAGTTACAGGTTGAAAAAACCCTCAGCTCAGAACTAGGCAAAATCTGCATATGGCTCGCTGATAATAACAAACTATCATTACAAATGGGCAAAACAGAGTCCATTCTCTTCGGTTCAAATAACAAACTCAGCAAGACCGACGGCTTCTCAGTTACAGTGGGTGACAATATTGTCACAAGGAAAGAAGATATTACCTACCTGGGTTCCATCCTAGAGGCAAATCTTTCCTGTGACAAAATGGCATCCAGTGTAATAAAAAAAAGTCAACCAACGAACTCGATTCTTGTACCGGATCTCCTCTCTGGTAAACAAGAATACCCTGAAGACTCTGGCAGGAGCACTCATTCAAGGGTACTACGACTATGGTTGCACCTCATGGTACCAAAGCACCTCAAAGGCGCTAAAAACAAAATTACAAACATCTCAAAACAAACTGGTCAGACTACTGCTTGACCTTACTCCTAGAACCCACCTCACCCCTGCCCACTTTGACAACCTAGGATGGCTTAGAGTAGACGACAGAGTACAGCAACTTGCAATGGGCCTGGTCTACAAGATACACTACACGACCAAGGTACCCATGTACATGTCAAAATACTTCCCAAAGGTCAGTGAATACCACGATCACAACACCAGAGGGAGCGCCACAAATCATGTTAAACCCAGATTCGGCTCAAATAAGGGACTAAACACGTTTCGCAATTATGCCACATCAATGTGGAACGCCCTACCCAAAGCTGTAAAGGAATGTGGATCACTACCCACTTTCAAAACCACTCTCAAGGGACACCTACGGGAGACTGCAATTCAAAACTGGCCCCTGTAAATGTCCTAACCCAACCCCCTCCAATGTACAGTCATTTACCTAGTATGGTTTTGTCAATAGTCCAATGTACAATTTTGCTTGTTTGTACAGTGTCTCCCCCCCCCCCTCAATGTACAGTTTTGCTTGTTTATACAGTGTTTCTCCCCCCCCCCCCCCCCCAACCACCTCCAATGTAAATTACCCAGTATGGTTGACAATATCCCAATGTACCCAACCCCCCCCACACAACCCCACCCAACCTCCTCCAATGTACAGTTTCTACGTCAAATGTATATACTCCCTTTTCTTGACTCCTTCTGTATCACAAACAGTACTGTATTTGCAAATCTGGTATGTCATAAATGTATAGATGTAGCAGTACTGAATATCTGTATGTCATGTATGTCATATATGTCCTGATGAATTGAAAATGGGGGACCCTGATGTAAACAAGACGAAAGTCTTTCTCTGGTCATCCGGCGCAGTCATGAGCAGTCGCATTACAGAGAGCTCTCGCCAAACAACCAAATCAACAAGGTTTTGTGGACATTTTCTACTCCTGCTAATATGGATTACGGACTTATACCTCAATTCAGCAATGAAGCAACATCAAACAGAAGTGGAGAGAAGTGAAAACGGATTTAACGAGACCCACAGTGACTTCTACCTTCTCAATGGCTCGGAAAAGAAACACATAGACGTCGGAACAGCGGCTATACACACGCTACTAACAGCGAGCCCTGTACGGAAAAACTTACCCCCGACTGGCAGATTGGACCGTAGGACCATGATCATCCTGGTTCTGCTACTTTCGGGAGACATTCATCTAAACCCAGGCCCGGTTATGACCAGAACTCAGGCTAGAAAACTTGGTCTGGCAACGCAAGAAGCGATGGAGGTTCCCATCGCGACCAACAACAACATCAACAACGCAACCTGTGGTCAATGGTAGTCTGAGTTGTACAGTGTCTCCCCCCCCCCCCCCCTCAATGTACAGTTTTGCTTGTTTATACAGTGTTTCTCCCCCCCCCCCAACCACCTCCAATGTAGATTACCCAGTATGGTTGTCAATATCCCAGTGTACCCAACCCCCCCCCCACCCAACCTCCTCCAATGTACAGTTTCTACGTCAAATGTATATACTCCCTTTTCCTGACTCCTTCTGTATCACAAACAGTACTGTATTTGCAAATCTGGTATGTCATAAATGTATAGATGTAGCAGTACTGACTATCTGTATGTCATGTATGTCATATATGTCCTGATGAATTGAAAATGGGGGACCCTGATGTAAACAAGACGAAAGTCTTTCTCTGGTCTGCATCCCCTTAACAATTGTGTGTATTGAGCTGTACTGTATTGTACCCATTCTGCAATCTGTTAATAAAGTTTTCAATCAATCAATCAATCAATCAATTCAATCAATCAATCAATGGTCTGCATCCCCTTAACAATTGTGTGTATTGAGCTGTACTGTATTGTACCCATTCTGCAATCTGTTAATAAAGTTTTCAATCAATCAATCAATCAAACCGTTTATTTGATCCGCTCCACCAGTGCACAACACACACACATCATCTCCCGTTACCACAACGCTTTACGGTATATTACAGCAGAGTCGCAACATTACCGTGCCATCTTAAAGGGCCCGGTGGCGTCTATATTAATCACAGCCGAAGAGTGCAAGAGCGCTTCCGCATTTTGCCCTGATTGGCCCCGGTAACGCCCTCCAAATGCCCATTTTCTTTTCCCCCGCTCAGACGCCGAAATGGAATACATGTATATTATCGCGACGCGATTCACTCGCAACGCCATAACGTTATTTCCCTGTACATTGCAACGTTAACACAACGCAGCTGTCAACTGTACTTTACATATTATCCAAATGAGGACCACATAACGCCATAACGTTATTTCCCTGTACATTGCAACGTTAACACAACGCAGCATTTCCCTGTACATTGCAACGTTAACACAACGCAGCATTTCCCTGTACATTGCAACGTTAACACAACGCAGCTGTCAACTGTACTTTACATATTATCCAAACGAGGACCACATAACGCCATAACACGCCATAATGTTATTTCCCTGTACATTGTAACGTTAACACAACGCAGCTGTCAACTGTACTTTACATATTATGGAATACATGTATATTATCGCGACGCGATTCACTCGCAACGCCATAACGTTATTCGGGCATTCATAAAATTGATTGAATGAAATTGATTGAATGAAAATGTTATTAACAGATTGCAGAATGGGTACAATACAGTACGGCTCAATACACACAATTGTTAAGGGGATGCAGACCAGAGAAAGACTTTCGTCTTGTTTACATCAGGGTCCCCCATTTTCAATTCATCAGGACATATATGACATACAGATAAACTGACAGCCCTAATTACAACCTTTATTTAATGGTTAATATTTTGATAAAAGGTAATTTACTATATTTGTATGGCATTTACACTTAAAGTAGAAAAACAAAAGTAATCTGTAAAATAATAGTGAATTTCCTGTGATTTATTTTTTATTTTTTACAGTACGTTACACACACAAATGCTACATTATGACAAAAAATGCACAATGCAATAACAACATATCTCTGCGGCTAACAACAGCAACAATTACATGCCCAGACAAAAAAAAATTATGTCATGACACTAAAGCATACCAAAAACACTCATAAACCAGCAGCCAATACATTTTTGTAAATCAGGATGGACTCACCACTTCACTGTTAGATGAACGTCAGCAACAAAAACGTTGTGCGTTGAATAACTAACAAAACTCACAATCCAGGGATCAATGCCCCCTGTATTGTTGTGTATTTGACAAATAAAGAATTTGAACTTGAACTTGAACATAGTAGGGTGTCACAGATGGTAGGGAATGGCATAGTTATGGTGGCCACTTCTATGACAAGATGGCAGCTGATGATCTAACCTTCGGTCTCGGGCATCCGTCGTTTGAACAGACAAATAGGAAAAGTATTGATTATATTTCGCCTTTTAACAGATAGTGGAGAGATTAGTATACAGCTTTGGTTAACCAGGCCTATTTTTCAGGTTTCCTGCCCAAAATGACATGCCCACAATAAATGTGGAATATCTCCACAATGGGCCATATACTGTACATGATCTTGCATAAAAAGAAACCAACACATGTGGGGTGACTACGGAAGTGTCAGAATAGATGTTACAGAGCAAATAGAGATAGAACATTGTAAAAAAAATTGAAAATTCTATCTCCACCCCCCATGAATAGAGAAAGAGAGAGAAAGAGAGAGAGAGAAGAGGGTGTAGGAAGAAGGGTTTCATGGGGGGGGGGCATCTGATCAGAATGATCTAGTAACCTTGCACGGCACCTGGCTTGAAACCTTCTGGGAAATATGTCAGTTCCTTGAAACAAACATACAATCCAGATGCCACATGCTCACTATTAGGTCAAAGCATTTTGAAGTCATAGTGAGTTGACCTGGCTCACCTGGTTTTGAAAACATTTTGGAAACGGTCTACTGTAAGTGTTTTAGGTGTGTGTAGGCCTACATGGACTGTAGTCAAACCGTGGAATAAACCATCCAGTCATTAGATCGAGTCTAATAGGTTCCAATATTCCATTCTATATTATTCCACTATACTATAATATTCCAACAGTGAAGAGATTTGCTTACCAACACTGTGTGAAGCTAAAAAGCTAACTTGTTTGTAATAGTAGAGCCCACCATTTTGTTTACAAAATAGAGACGTATCTTCTATAGGCCTATATAATACCCTGAAGACTCTGGCAGGAGCACTCATTCAAGGGTACTATGACTATGCGTGCACCTCATGGTACCAAAGCACCTCAAAGGCGCTTAAAACGTTTATGTCACAAATGTATCAGTACTAAATACCTATATGTCCCTATGCCATAAATGTCATGTATGTTGTGTATGTCATAAATGTCTATATGAATTGAAAATGGGGGACCCTGATGGAAACAAGACAAATGTCTTTCTCAGGTCTGCATCCCCTTAACAATTGTATGTATTGAGCCGTACTGTATTGTACCCATTCTGCAATCTGTTAAATAAAGTTTTCATTCATTCATTCACTCAGTGTGTCGTTTACATGGAGAAATGGCGCCACCCCCTGGGAAAATGCGGTATTGCACCCCTGGTATTTAAAAATAAATAAAAATAAAAACTCTAGGTAGACGGCCCCCCCCCTAACCCCCCCCCCATCGCCGTCACTCGCCACGCCCCCAAATCTGTCCCCCGCACACATTGAGAGAGAGTTACGCCACTGCGTCGGCGTACTTGAAGGCCTTGACTGAGCTGTCCAGGGGGGTGAATTGGTTAGTGTACTGTAGAGGGAGAAGAGCCAAGGGGAAAGGACGCAGCCCTGGGGAGCCCCAGTGCTGAGGGTCAGAGGGCGGGATGATTTGTTGTTAACTTTGACTGTTTGGGTTCTATTGGTGAGGAAATTGAGGATCCAGTGGTTGATGGTGGGGTTGATGTCAATGTCCTGTAGCTTATGGAACAGATTATTGGGGGAGATGGTGTTAAAAGCTGAGCTGAAGTCAATAAACAGAATACGGGTGTAGGTATTGGGGTTTCCAGGTGCTGTAGAGTGTGGTGGAGAGCCAGGTTGATGGCGTCCTCTACTGACCTGTTGGTCCGGTATGCAAACTGGTGTGGGTCCATGTGGGGTTCTGTGGCAGTTTTGAGGTAGTCCAGGACCAGATGTTCAAATGATTTTATTGCTACTGATGTAAGGGCTATAGGTCTGTAGTCATTGAGACAGGTTATTTTGGTGGTTTTGGGGACTGGGATGATGGTGGATTGCTTAAAGCACTGAGGGACTGAACAGAGTTGTAGGGATGTATTGTATATGTCAGTGAAGACAGGGGCCAGTTGGTCTGCACAGTAGTGGAACACTGCAGAGGAGAGAAGGTCAGGCCCGGAGGCTTTCCTTTTATTGGTCTTTTTAAAGACAGCTCTCACTTTGTCCTTGTGAATGATGAAGGGGGGGGGGGAGGGGGGGAACGGGGGGGAGTGGGGGAACGGGGGGTGATGAGGCCTGTTTGTCGAACCGGGCATAGAAGTGGTTGAGCTTGTCAGGGAGGTCCGGGTCATCATCTGTAGGTGGGGGGGGGGGGGGGGGGGGGGGGCGTTTTTTGTAGTTTGTTATTTCCTGAAGGGTTTTCCAGACTGCTCTGGGATTGTTGGCAGCGAATTGATCTTCCAGTTTTTTTGCATGATTTGATTTGGCCTGCCTGATGGCAGACCGTAGTTTATATTACTGCAGAGTGGAGGGACTGGGAGACCCATGTTACTGACCAGACACTCTATATCAGTGATGTCTGTTTACTGCAGAGCAGGAGGGACTGGGAGACCCATGTTACTGACCAGACACTCTATATCAGTGATGTCTGTTTACTGCAGAGCAGGAGGGACTGGGAGACCCATGTTACTGACCAGACACTCTATATCAGTGATGTCTGTTTACTGCAGAGCAGGAGGGACTGGGAGACCCATGTTACTGAGCAGACACTCTATATCAGTGATGTCTGTTTACTGCAGAGTGGAGGGACTGGGAGACTATGAGCTTCAATGTTTTTTTGCCCCACTAATGTTCAAAGCCACCGACGCGCTCAGGTTGTGTTGCTTTGCAGGTCGCCCAGCCGGCTGGCAACTTCCTGCATGCCACTGCAGTTGGCTGGCAGCCAATGATCGGGCCTTGGCGCATTGCAGCTCGCCGTAATGCGGCAGCCCTCCTCGTCGACAGGCTCCCGGACTTGCTGAATGTGTGGTAGGCTGACGACAATGCGGAAGGGTTTCTCTTCAGCAGCAGAAACTGTTTTGACATGGCCTTGAGTCCAGCAGTGAAGAGGGGGTCGCGACTGTGTCGCCTCATATCTGACATCATCTCCTCGAAATCCAGTTCCATCGGCGTACTGCTTGGCCCAGTACTGCTTGGCCCAGGGGTGGCTTCTGTTGACACAAAGACACCCGCATATAAACAACTACAGTATGTCACATCTTATGGTGTGTGTGTGTGTGTGTGTGTGTGTGTGTGTGTGTGTGTGTGTGTGTGTGTGTGTGTGTGTGTGTGTGTGTGTGTGTGTGTGTGTGTGTGTGTGTGTGTGTGTGTGTGTGTGTGTGTGTGTGTGTGTGTGTGTGTGTGTGTGTGTGTGTGTGTGTGTGTGTGTGTGAGAGAAAGTGACAGACAAAAAAAGACAAGTTCATAACTGACCGGTGTCTTGCAGCTGGTCCATCGGCGTACTGCTTGGCCCAGGGATGGCTTCTGTTGACACAAAGACACCCGCATATAAACAACTACAGTATGTCACATCTTATGGTGTGTGTGTGTGTGTGTGTGTGTGTGTGTGTGTGTGTGTGTGTGTGTGTGTGTGTGTGTGTGTGTGTGTGTGTGTGTGTGTGTGTGTGTGCAAGGGTGGTATTACTTACCCTGGAATGACTGGCATGCTGGCTGAGCAAGTCTCAGGGGTTGAAGGAAGTCCAAGGAGACGGTTCCTATAGTATTATACAGAATATAAGAAGAAGACATGACAGTGTGGCCATCACAACTAGAGGATGAGGTCAAGTTCAAATGGTCCAAAGCTGGATTCCGATATCTAAGCATTGTAATCACTCCCACCACAACAAAAGCAACAGTAACAATGGGGGGCGGGACTTGCGTTCAGTGTAGGAAAGGTCTATTATGGTTTATTATTGTGAAAAGAAAGGTATTAGCTTTACCTCCTGATGTTAATTTGAGCAGTTTTGCTTTCATCTCCGAACTTGTGGGTAGGAAAGTGCTGGGCATATCCACACTGTAAAACTTGGCCACTGCTGCCAGGTGTTTACAGGGGGCCCCAGTTTGTCCTGCCGGGCATGAGCACAGCTCCGCCTCCATGTCCACGATGTATGGCTCCGTCACCGAGCCCTTCACCTCGTACCTGTTGTCCCCAAGCTATACAAATCATAAGTCATACAAGGGACATTACACAATGGCTAAATCTGCACTGGTTACTGCAGTAATCTCTAAAAGTATGCATTTGATATAGTACCAGCTGAATCTGAGATGCAATGATGTTGCTATCCTGGGGAAGGAATCTCCTCTTCTGGTACACCATCCAGTGTCCGAGGGCAACATCCACAATGCGGGCCTCATAGTAGACATCCAGCCTCGAGGTCAGGAGGTCAAAGAGTTGGCATGGGTTGAAGGCTTTCGTCCTCTGGAGGATCCCGTCTTTGAGGACCCGCATCGCTGCTTCAGCATAATTGTTTGTGTTATTTCCCCGGGTGAGGAGACCGCGCGCGCCCCGGTAGCTGAGTGCCCTGCACTCTCTGCGACCGTAGAGGCGCTCAATGTACCGCAGGTACTTTTCATACCTGCAATTGATCAAATAAGGAAACAAACACAGAATATGCACATACATGGATGTAATGACAGCAAGAAGAGGTAGACACATATATGAAGTATGCAAACACAAGCCTCCTGACTTTCTTGCACCGAATTTGCAAGACTGCTGTGTTGTGTGATTGTGGGAATGTCTGTGTACAGCAAAAAATAAGCAAACTTGTCTAAGCACTAACCTGACTGCAACAGGGTGCTCTCTCGCCGCCAAGTACAGCCTGTCCACCTCTGCTGTCTCCTCGGAGTAGAGCATCTGTTTAACCACAGTGAACAGAGTTAGCCTGTCTCTGCACGCCACCAGACTCTCCTTGCTCCACAACCATCTCCATACTGCTTGTAGCAGATGGAAGGAGCACAGGAGGCGAGTGGCTTGTGGGAATGCCCTCCCTAAGGCTCCCCTCTCTGCTGCGCAGTCATCTGTGATGAAGACCGTTGGCCCTGCTACTCCCCTGCCAGCAAAGGCCCTCTCTCCAATCAGATTCTTCAGCAGCTGTAGCCCTTCAAAAATCGTCTCCTCATCCTCAGACTGGCAGAAGAAGATCCCCAATGGTAGACCTCCGGCAGGGCTGTGCGTCAGCAACAAAAAAACTCTGATCTTTTCCCTATCCATGTTGCCGGAGGAATTTATGAAGCAAAGTCCGCCAGTGCGCTTCAGCTGACAGACCGACAAACACAGACGGACAGACAGACACAGAGGCAGGCAGGCATAGTTAGTGTTAGTTAGTGTGTTACTTAGTTACTTAAATGGAACACCATGAAAAAGATAGCCAGAATACCTGGTGGTGCACTTTCTTCATGAGGGGAGAGCACACCGTAATTAATGGGGCTCCCCGAGAAGAGGTTCCCATTACAGCACACGCGTCCTGGCACTTGGCGTTGTAGGTGTCCACCTGCTGACCGAGGGCTTCCACCATACTCTGGCCACTCTGGGCGCCAAATTGGTCCCTGTACACCGCTGCGAATAATCTGGCAAAGAACACTAATTTAGTTGGTGTAATTGTAACTACATAAAATTCCAATTCAATGAACATCTACATGGTTATGAATATTTTGGCAGTACTGTAGTTTATAACTGAACGTCTACCTTTGCACATAGGACAGGTCTGGGCAGATCTCTCTGTTGGCTGCAGCACACACGTAGGCGTCTCCGTGTTGGATTTTGAGATCGTGCTTTAGCACAGCCAAAGCAGAAGGAGGCGTGTGGCCAATCGCAAATAACGCGGTCAGCGTGTCTATGGCCTTTTGTCCAACATCTCTATAGCGCATGGCCTCTGCGACATGGAGATTATGATTGTGCCTATTCAGAATGCGAATGCACATTGGGAAATTAGGGATGTGTGGGTCTGTGCTCCTGTAAAATAAATAAAAATCAACTTAACAATAAAAACTAGGCCACAACTGTTATGTCCATAAAAACAATTGAATTATAAGTATTGTATAGTGCAAACTCACCGGGTCATTCCTCTAACTTTTAGTGTAACAACCATGGTAGCTTGGCAGCCGGTGTTTTTTTTATTTCTGTCTCGCCTGCATCACCTTATGCTGGCACCTGTACTGCGTCTGTGTAACATTTTGATTGAATGCAGTATGGGTTAGCAGTATGCGTATGGGTGAAAGACACAAATGGTAGTCTAACAAATGACGTAAGACCTTTTGACAACACAATTCTTACCTTGAATAGGACAGAGCGCCCCACCGCTGGTCGGGTAGCCTCCACTCTCCATGTTACCCCAGATGACTCCTTCGCCAACTTCACCCACTCCTTGGCCTGTTCCACAGTGCGGACATCCGCGCGTACTGTAGACGTGAAACCAGTGTGGTCTCCTAATGGGGCCACCTCTTCCTCATACTCACACACATGAAGCGGAAACTTTTCAGGCAGCCAACCCTACAGGAGACATGCAATTAGCCTACTGGTAATTTAAGTAATTTAAGACCCCCACATAAAGATTAGGAATGATCATAATCAACGACAGCGATTACCTTTAAATGTGGGTAGTCCTCTATATTGTTGTCCCATGCTCTCGCTGGGTACACCTCACAAACCCCACCACTGCGTCTAAAGTCCAAATGAATGCAAAAACAGCAGGCTAGCTATTTAGGTATTAACAATTGTAGTATTGACCTGTACTATAATAATAATAATAATTTAGGACCTGCTCCTAAATCAATCAATCAATCAATCATGTAACCTACAGCACAGCAGGTAATAAAATGCATTAACAGCACCCCTTAGCTGTTATAACTATGTACTAAAATGATGTACCTCTGCTTTGGCTTGGCTGAATCAATCAATCAATCAATCAATCATGTAACCTACAGCACAGCAGGTCCCCTTAGCTGTTATAACTATGTACTAAAATGATGTACCTCTGCTTTGGCTTGGCTGAATCAATCAATCAATCAATCAATTGCGTACCTCTTAGTTAGCTCAGTTAGCTGCATGTTAGCTCCATGTTAGCTCATGTTAGCTCAGCAGTTAGCTCATGTTAGCTCAGTAGTTAGCTTCATGTTAGCTCCATGTTAGCTCAGCAGCTCATGTTAGCTCAGTTAGCTCAGTAGTTAGCTTCATGTTAGCTCCATGTTAGCTCAGTAGTTAGCTCAGTTAGCTCAGCAGTTAGCTTCATGTTAGCTCAGTAGTTAGCTTCATGTTAGCTCAGTAGTTATCAATCAATCAATCAATCAATCAATCAATCATGTACCTCTTGCACGGCTGCAGCGCGGCGGCTGGCGTGGCTGAATAACAGTAGCAGTGATCGCCTGCTGCGTCCATCGCGTGTATATATATACCGTATTAGTATTAATAGCATATAGCAATAGCAATATATAGCAATAGCAATATATAGCAATAGCAATAGCAATAGCATATAGTATTAATGTGATTGACCAGCGTTAATGTGTGCTAATATGGCGCGTTAATATGTGATTGACCAGCGTTAATATGAACTAAAGGCCAGCGTTAATATGAACCAAAGGCTTTGGCTTTAATATAGCGTGTTCTGGCATCTGTGATTAATGGGGGTCTGAACCGCGTCGAACCAAGCGGCGACCTCATGCGCATGCGCGGCGAGCACCTGGGCGAAGGAAAAGGAAATGCGCATTACCGTACTGGCGTATGGCGAAGAATGCGGAAGCGCTCTTGCACTTTTCGGCTGTGATTAATATAGACGCGGCCCGGTGAACACCGTTGTGATTCACATACACAACATATCCCCCCCCCCCCCCACAGGGAACCCAGAAGAACATCCCCATACAGTTTAATTCATATTTAATTCATACTAACAGTCCCTGCAACCTACCTAGGTGAACCGGGTAGACTGCCAGTCACCGACATAGTCTTGTGGATTATTCTGCCATGCAACAGACTATGCTCTGACTAAAATGGTCAATGAATAAATATAAATAATCTGTAACAAATAGTCTATCTCTCAAGTAACATAGTCTCTCAAGTAGGCCGGTCTATTCCGGACGCGGACTGGACGTGCGTCCCGGTGAACCTGGGCCTCGACTGGCAATGGCAATGGTGAGCCCCGCTGGGCGCGGTCTGGAGAGGCCTCCAGGTGAACCTGGGGCTTGGCTGGCAATGGCGGGCCCTGCTGCGGCTCATCTGGCAAAACCCAGTCCTCAATGTCCAGCTCTGAACCCTCCCTGGACTCTGGGTCCGAGATGGGGTCGTTTGCCACCTTCTTAAGCCGGTTTGCGTGCCACCGTGATCCATCGGCCAGACGAAAGGTGGCCGGGCCCAGCCGGGCCGTGACCCGTATCGGTGCCGACCAGAAGGAGAGCAGCTTGTGGTCCCGGTGGGGATGACGAATCCGGACCCAGTCTCCTTCTGTGAAGGAAGGCGCTTTCACCCTCCGCCTCCTGTCGAACCGCTGCTTCATTCGACGCTGAACATCTGCGACCCTGGTGCCCTGGCAGGGTATCACTGCCGGCGCAATGCTTGCCGGGACCCTCAGCCGATCCAGGGGAAGCTGCAACTCGCGTCCCATCATCAGGAGGGCTGGGGAACTGCCCGTAGTTGTGTGCGTCATCGCCCTGTAGTGAAGCAGAGTGCGGAGTAATGCGGCTGAGAACGGCAGACCATCCGTCAGGTGCGCTCTGATCCCGTTCTTCAATGTCTGATTAAACTTCTCCACCCCCCCCGTTTGCCTCCGGGTGGTAGAAAGCTGTACGGACATGGTTAATCCCCCTGGCCTCCATGAAAGTGGCAAAGTCAGCAGAGACAAACTGCGGCCCATTGTCCGTAGTGAGGGTGTCTGGAATGCCCCACCGGGCGAACAGGGCGGAGAGGAAATCCGTGACCACACGGGTAGTCACAGACCCCGAGGCGGCCACCTCTGGCCACTTGGAATGGAGGTCATAGGCAACCAGGAGGAAACGCTGGTGGTGTGGGACACCATGGAGCTCCCCACAGATGGCCATGGCAAAGGCTGCAGAGGCGCTGGGGTCGGCGGCCCCGTCTTACCGCTGAGAAGGCAGGTTGAGCAGTCCCTCACCATTGTCTCTATATCCCGGTCAATGCCCGGCCACCACACCAGATCCCTGCAGCGCTGCTTCACCCTCACGATGCCCAGGTGCCCCTTGTGCGCCATGGTCAGTATGCGTGCTCTGAGGTCACTGGGGATGTTTGTGCAAAGCCCCCGAGCCACACAAACACTGCTCCAGCAGGACAGCTCATCCTTGACCTGATGAAAAGGCGCCAACACCTCCCTGATGTAGGTGCGGAGCTGGGCGAGCGTGGAGTCCCCCTCCGATGCAAGCTGAAGGTCCTCCAGGGAGACTATGGCCTGGAGCGGGCCGTGAAGCTGAAGGACAAGCTCCGGTTCCATTGGATCCGGGCACGTTTTGGGTGCCGGGTCGGGGGTGGCACGGGAGAGCAGGTCAGCCACTACATTCTCCCTGCCGGGAGTAAACACTGTGGTGAAGTTATATGGCTGGAGCCTCTCAGACCAGCGGTGAATCCTCAATGGCTTGTGGCCCGACCCGGATGTAGCGAGCAGGGCGGTAAGAGCCTGGTGGTCCGTCCGCAGCGTAAAATGTCGTCCGTACATGTGCCACCGTTCACACGCCCAGACACAGGCCAGAGCCTCGCGCTCCCCCACCGAGTACTTCTGTTCCGCTGGGGAGAGAGCCCGGGAGGCAAACGCCACTGGGCACTCCACGCCCGCTGGACCTGAGACAGCGCAGCCCCGATCGCCGTATTGGACGCATCACAGGTGACAAACATCGGGCTCGCCAGATCGAAGAACGCGAGCACTGGTGGTGAGGTGAGCTGCGTTTTAAGTTGGCGAACAGCGATAGAGCAGGCTGGGGTCCACTCCCAGACCGCGTCCTGTTTCAGGAGCCTCCGAAGCGGGGTGGTGGTTGTGGAGTATTGGGGAAGGAAGCAAAGGTAGTAGGCTGTCATCCCTAAAAACGACGAGAGCTGCGCTGGGCAGGACAGCTCAGGCAGGCGCAGCACGGCCTCCACGTTAGACTGGAGCGGGCTGAGGCCATCAGCAGACAGGCGGAACCCCACAAATTCGATGACTAGGACAGAGAAGGTGCACTTATCCCCATTCAGCGTGAGGTTGTGACTGGAAAGGACGTCCAGCACCCTCGCCAGGCGCTCGTCGTGGATGGCTGATGTTGCACCATGGACCACTATGTCATCCAAAAAAACGACCACGCCCGGGATGCCGGCGAAGATGGTGGCCATTCTTTTTTGAAAACAGCTGGGGGCCGAGCTGAGACCAAAAGGCATGCGGGTATACCTAAACACTCCGACATGCGTCACGAAAGCCGTAAGGTAGCGACTGCCAGGATGCAGTGGAACCTGCAGGTAGCCCTGGCGAAGGTCCAGTTTGGTGAAAACTGAGGAGCCGTAAAACTGTGCCGCCAGTTCCTCCACTGTGGGCAATGGGTACTTATCCGGAATCACCGCTTTGTTCACCTGCCTGTGTCGACGCATGGACGCAGTCCCCCTAATTTCCTTTTGACTATCACCAGGTTGGAAACCCACGGTGAAGCGTTGACGCGCTCGATGATGCCCGCATCCAAAAGCTTCTGCAGCTCGGCGGTGACATCGTCGCGTAGGGCGAGGGGCAGGCGGCGCAGCGGCTGGATCACCGAACGCACCTCCGGGATGAGGAGAGGCTGGTGGTGAAACGCAGTGAGGCAGCCCAACCCACTAAACAGAGCAGGCCAGCGCTGGTGCCAGGGCGAACCCACAGACAGAATGTCAGCCCCTGTATTGTCCACCAGGGAGAACCCGAGCCCACAAAACAAATCGTAGCCCATGAGGTTGGCTCCCTGATGAGACACTTGGAAAGTGAATGAGGGAAGGGCCTTGGTCCCGTAGCACAGTGGTTCCCAAAGTCGGGGTCGCGACCCAAAGGTGGGCCGCGAGCAGCCACGGATGGGCCGCGAGATGATTAAAAAAAAAAAAAAAAATCATTTTTAATTTTTTTATTTTTTTATTTTTTGTCAGGCCACTGAACTTAGAAGCAGGCCAGGACAGTGTTTCTAGTTGTATTCTAAAATTCTATTCTATTGTATTCTAAAATGTGACTATATGGTTTTATATTAACTTAATAAATAAACAAAAACGAAAAATCTACTTATTTCAACGAACATTTCAAACTAAATAACAGATTATGCACATAAAACGCTGAAAACAACCGAAGCAACAATAGTATTTTAATGAGGCTATTATTATTATCATTATTATTTTGCAACAAGTTAGCCCTCTCATAAATAGCACATATAAATGAATAACTAACTTGAACTAACTTAATAGGATTGAAGTGATATTTGGCTTAAAAAATCGGTCAGCTGGCAAAAAAAAAAAAAAAAAAAAGCCAGACGATGTGCATTGGGCCGCGGCTCTCTGACGCCTTATTTTCTGGGCCCCGGCCTGAAAAGTTTGGGAACCCCTGCCGTAGCACACGGTGAAGGTGATTGTGCCTGCCATTCCTATCTTAGAGTGTCCATACCCATACAGGTCCTCTGCGTTGGCGGTGAGCGTCCGGCGCGGGAAAAGTCGTCGAACCGTGGAAATGTTCAAAAGTGACTTGGAGGCCCCCGTATCCAACAGGAGTGGGAGAACCACCCCGTCCAGTTCCACGGTGCACCATTTAAATGCACGAGAGGTGGCGTCCACTGAATGGATGGTTGTCGGCGTAGGTGGACGTGGCGAGCGTTGCGACAAGACCTAGATTCGAGATCTTCACATTTATTTTCTGTTTTAATCAGTTCTTTGACAAGATGTTCAACTTTCTCCTTCAAAATGGCGACGTCGTCAGTGCATGTAGTTAGCGCGTCCTCCACTCCTGCCACTGTGACTTTTATCAACGTTACCTCAGATTGTAAAGTTGTTATCTTGGCCGACCATTCAGTTTTTATGGCTTGTAGTTCAGATTTGATGGTTGCTAGGTCATCTCCCAGAGCAGAATGCAACTCAGCTTTAAAGATTTCAGCAATATCCTTGCGTACCGTTGCGAGAATGTCCAACCTGAGGGCCGTGACTTCTGACTCCCTGGTATCCACTGGGAGAGAGTGGGTCGAAGGCTCACGTGAGAGCGGGGCCGCACCACATTGAGTTATTTTCTGCTGCGACTGATAGATTTTAGTAGCTGCGACTCTGCTGCGACTTTAGTAGATTTTGGAGGCATTTTGAAGCCCAAACAAAAACTGTCTAGTTCACGGTGTATTATATTCAATACTAGTAAAAACTTTTTCTTGAAAGGGTGCCTTTAGATTATATAATTAGGCAATTCTGCCAGAGCTCTTAAATCTGTGTGTTACTCCATAGTACGTTAAACCGGAAGTCGGCGCGCATGTTTTGATCAGGACGGACAACATGACGTCAGTGTCGTATATCAACAGACAGGGAGGAGTACGCTCCCCCCGTCTGCACCGGGCGGTGGTCGAGCTCTGGCTATGGGCGTCTCTCAATCTGCGCAGCCTGAGGGCTCTCCACATCCCCGGCAGGGAGAATGTGGGTGCAGATGTGATGTCGCGGGGCGGTCCTCACCCCGACGAGTGGGGACTACGTCCAGACATAGTCAGACAGGTCTGGGACCGATTCGGGGAGGCCACGGTGGACCGGTTTGCAAGCAGACAGTCCCACCAGTGCCCCTTGTAGTTCTCGGTCAGTCGGAAGGACAGCCCCTCTCTGGGGGTGGATGCCTTCTCGATGTATCCGTGGCCGCCCGGGATTCTGTACGCGTTCCCCCCCATACACTTGATAGCTCAGCTGTTGGAGCGGGTACGTCGGGAGCGCAGGACTTTGATCCTGATCGGACCGGGGCACGGCTGTGTGATTCAGCTCTTGGTGGCCCCGCCGTGGCCTGTTCCGTGGTCACCGTGGGCCCTTTCTCAGGCATGCGGAACGCTGTTTCTGCTTCCTGTTCTGGGGCAACCATTGATGGTTTGGCTGCTGAAAGGGTGAATCTGGAGGGGATGTGTCTTAACCCTACTGTGGTTAACACCATCCGGAACGCGCACGCTCCGTCCACTACAGCGGTTTACGCTGGGAAGTGGCGTATGTTTCAGGAGTGGTGTGAGGTTGGGGGCCTGGACCCAGTGTCATGCCCCCTGGACTCGGTTCTTTCCTTTCTCCAGTCTATCCTGGATAGGCTGTCGGCCACAACAGTGAGGGTATACGCCGCGGCTATATCTTCTTGTCACGTGGGCTTTGAGGGCGGAACGCTGTTCAGCCACCCTCTCGTGAAACGTTTCCTGCTTGGCGCTCGGCGTCTCAAGCCTGTGGAACGTTCTCTGTCTCAGAGTTGGGACCGCCAACCGGTCCTGGGACGGTTATCGGAGACCCCGTTTGAGCCTCTTGAGCAGGCGCCATTGGATCGGCTGTCTTTAAGACCGCGTTCCTTTTGGCCATCACCTCTGCTAAGCGCGTGGGTGAGCTGTGTGCTCTCTCGGTGCGGCCTGAGTGCCTGTCTATTCGGGCCGATAGCGGTGCGACTCTGAGGCCTAATCCGGTCTTCGTGCCAAAGAATATCCGGAGCTCTTTTCGCTCCAGGGATATTGTAATTCAGGTTGGAGGCAAGCCTTCACCTGTCGTGTCCTGTCCGTGCACTGAAGGTTTACCTTAGTCGCACGCGGGATCTCAGGGCTTCCGATCAACTGTTTGTTTGTTACGGTGGCCCTCACGCAGGTAAGGCTCTGTCCAAGCAGCGCCTGTCACATTGGTTGTGCGAGGGCATTGCCCTTTGCTACACGTTGGCTGGACGGGTTCCCCCCGGGGGCGTCAGGGCGCACTCCACTCATGGTGTGGCGGCCTCTGCTGCCCTGTTGGGGGGGGCCTCGGTGGAGGACATCTGCGCTGCGGCCTGCTGGTCCTCCCCGAGTCCTTTCGTTAGGTTTTACCTCATGGACATGACTGGGGGTTCTGTCTCCCAGGCAGTCCTGAGGTCCGGGACCTCTCCTGCATCCTGCCATCAGGTGGGCTAACAGGAGTGTGTGGGTGTGGACCGCGGAGTGCTGTGTCACACGTGGTCCTGCTTGCACTGTGCGTTCTGGGGTGCCTGGTTACCCTTTTCGCACATTGGTTGTAGTTGACTGCCTCCCCCCCTTCGTTAGGACGGGCGGGTGGACGGGACTCCCCTCCTCCCTGGCAGGGGCTTACGGGCCCTCAGGGGGTGCATTTGACGTGGCCACGCATCCGCTCTGCCCTTTATCTCAGTAGGCAGAGCGAGACGCGATTGGCCAGTATGAGATATAACGTAAGGTTATCCTATAACCCTAGTTATATGAATACTGGCTGAGCGTCTCGCTCTTCAGCGCCCTGAGGTCCCATGGATGTTTTCCGCGTATGGAATTCGAACTTGGAAGGGTGTAAGCGTGACCACTTCCTGCTTTCTGTAGAGGCACGCACGGAAATGGCGTGGTCACGTGCAGGTGGGTGCATGTGTTTAGTTTCCACGGGCACAGTAGGTGCTGGAGATTATGATATCTCAGTAGGCAGAGCGTAACGCTCAGCCAGTATTCATATAACTAGGGTTTCTAGGATAACCTTACGTTCCTGCTTGTTCTGCCTCTACTGCAACTGTCTTCAGTTCCTGCTTGTTCTGCCAGGTCTCTACTGCAACTGTCTTCAGTTCCTGCTTGTTCTGCCTCTACTACTCCCCCTTGGTCTGATCATTAAAAAACACAACATCTCTTTCCATTTTTATGCCGACAACACTAGTCAAGCCCTTTGTTAAAAACCTGGGCATGCTCTTTGACCCCGAGTTTTCCTTCAATAGGTAGGTAAACTCGGTGGTGAAGGGGTGCTTTTTCCAGCTCCGGTCCATAGCCAGGATCAAGGCCATTCTCTCCCCCTCAGACCTGGAAAGAGTAATTCACGCCTTCATATCCTCACGCTTAGACTACTGTAACTCCCTGTACCTGGGGCTAAGTAAATCCACCATAGCCCGTCTACAACTCCCCCAAAACGCTACCGCTAGACTGGTCACAGGTACCCGGAAGAGAGCTCACATCACCCCTGTACTTGCCTCCCTCCACTGGCTCCCGGTGCGCTTTAGAATAGACTTCAAGGTCCTTTTATTGGTTTACAAAGCCCTAAATGGTAAGGCCCCGGCCCCCTCCATCGAGTCTTTTAAATCAAAACTCAAAACCCACCTATATCGCCTGGCCTTCCCTGACCCCCTCCCCCCCTCCCCACCCACGGCACAAACAGCAACAACGCCCCCCCCCCTCCCCCCACCACAGGACAGGACACAAATTAACAGAGTTACCTCAAGTGTGACGACGTCAATCTGATTACCAGCAAAAATGGACTTCACATATTTCATCTTAATACAAATAGCCTGAGACCTAAACTGGCTGAAATCAAACAGTTGTTTTTAAACGGTAAGGCTAACATATTGTGTTTCACAGAAACAAAATTAGACTCATCTGTACAGGATCCAGAGATTGAAATTGAAAACTTCTCAATAGTCAGGAGGGATAGGAACCAGTATGGAGGTGGTGTCTGTGTGTATATACACAAGGATACCAAATACATCAACCGTACTGACCTTAACCATGATGAAATTGAAACTGTTTGGATTGAAATCTTATTAGACAGGGCGAAACCAGTACTAGTAGGCACAATCTATAGACCACCAGAACAGAGTGGCTTTTATGACACACTTGATGGGTGTTTAGCTGGGGTGGAGGGGGTAGAAAAAATTCTTATTGGGGACTGGAACACGGATATGCTGCGTAAAGCAGCACCCGTCTTCAAGGCCTTCAGTATATTTTCTGATCTGCACGGTTTCAGCCAGCTAATCACCCAACCCACAAGGGTATGCGATTCGACACAAACCACCATTGACCTCATTTTGACCTCTGACAAGTCAATGATCTCCAATAAAGGGGTGATAGCATGCGGGTTAAGTGATCATTATATGATTTTCTGTACCCGCAAAAAGCTAAAACAGAAGGCCGGCTGTCACAAAACAGTCACATCTAGAGACCTCAAAACTTACTCTAGAGAGGCCTTTAACCTAGAACTGGGGAGCTTGGACTGGTCAGATGAACTCAGTGGTACACAGGTTGAAGAAACATGGCTTGGATTCAAAACCAAATTCACAGAAATACTCAACAACATGGCACCCATAAGAACCACCAGGGTTAAAAATCGCGCTGAGGCATGGATGCACACTGAAATACTGGCCGCTATGAAAACCAGAGACAAAAAATGCTCTGAATTTCATAAAAGTCAGACAAAGCTTTCCAAAAGCTCAAACAGTGAACTCCAAGCCCACGTGGTTGAACTAAAAATTCAAAGAAACAGACTAAGAAATGACGTAAACACCATGATCAGAACTGCAAAAAGAAATTTCATCAACGACAAAACTGAGGAAAACAAAAACAAACCCTGCGAACTTTGGAAATTACTCAATAATCAACTAGGCTGCAGTAAAAAACTTAAAACCAGATTCTCAAACATAAACATAAAGACGGACAACACGCTCATCACAGACAAGCTGGATGTAGCCAATTACTTAAACATCTTTTTCACAAACATAGCCACAACACTGGTAAACAAACTACCCTCCCACTCAGGGCATTATGGGGTAGAACACATAGTAGCATACTACAAAAACCTAGGGGTCCACAAAGACGACTTCAAACTTGAAATGGTAACAACCGATGAGGTACTCAAAAAATTTAGCGCCCTCCAACCTAACAAGGCCACTGGCCATGACAACATCCCCTCCAAATTCCTCAGAGACGCAGCAGCCGCCATCACCCCAGTCATCACACACATAATAAACCTCTCTATAAAACAGGGGCACGTCCCCAAGGACTTCAAAATTGCGAGAGTGACCCCTCTGCACAAAAAGGGCAGCAAATTAGACCCAGGCAACTACCGCCCTGTTTCTATTCTTACCTCCATCTCGAAAGTCATGGAGAAAATAGTCTACGAACAGGTCGAAAAGTACCTGGCGGAAAAAAATCTAATCTACGAATTCCAATCTGGCTTCAGAACGTCCCACTCCACTGACACATGCCTCCTCTATTTGAACGACCACATCAAACAAGAGGTGGACGCGGGCAAATACTGCGGCATGGTCATGCTGGACCTACAAAAGGCCTTCGACACTGTCAATCACTCCATTCTAATGGACAAGCTAAAAGCAATTGGTTTTGATAGCTTATCAGTGAGCTGGATGCAATCCTACCTGGAGGGGAGAGAACAGATGGTAGAGGTAAACGGTACTCTATCCCCCCCCCTCACAGTGAGCTGTGGTGTTCCACAAGGAAGCATACTAGGACCGCTACTCTTCCTAATTTATGCAAATGACATGTCGTCAGCCTGTGACTGCAACTTGTTCCTGTTTGCGGACGACTCAGCCCTGCTGGTCTCTGACAAGAACAAGTTGCAGGTTGAAAAAACCCTCAGCAAGGAACTAGGCAAAATCTGCATATGGCTCGCTGATAACAAACTATCATTACACATGGGCAAAACAGAGTCCATTCTCTTCGGTTCAAATAACAAACTCAGCAAGACCGACGGCTTCTCAGTTACAGTGGGTGACAATATTGTCACAAGGAAAGACGAAATTACCTACCTGGGTTCCATCCTAGAGGCAAATCTTTCCTGTGACAAAATGGCATCCAATGTAATAAAAAAAGTCAACCAACGAACTAGATTCTTGTACCGGATCTCCTCTCTGGTAAACAAGAATACCCTGAAGACTCTGGCAGGAGCACTCATTCAAGGGTACTATGACTATGCGTGCACCTCATGGTACCAAAGCACCTCAAAGGCGCTTAAAACAAAATTACAAACATCACAAAACAAACTGGTCAGACTACTACTTGACCTGAACCCCAGAACCCACCTCACCCCTGCCCACTTTGACAACCTAGGATGGCTTAGAGTAGACGACAGAGTACAGCAACTTGCAATGGGCCTGGTCTACAAGATACACTATATGACCGGGGTGCCCATGTACATGTCAAAATACTTCCCAAAGGTCAGTGAATACCACAACCACTACACCAGAGGAAGCTCAACAAATCATGTTAAACCCAGATTCGGCTCAAACAAGGGACTAAACACGTTTCGCAATTATGCCACAACAATGTGGAACGCCCTACCCAAAGCTGTAAAGGAATGTGAATCCCTGCCCACATTCAAAACCGCTCTTAAAGAGCACCTACGGGAGGCTGCAATTCGAAACTGGCCACCGTAAATGCCCAAAACCCCCACCACCTCCTAATAGACAGTCTCCTCCCCACCGCATGTATATATTCCCTCCCCGCCGTATGTATATTTCCCTCCCACCCACCCACCCCCTCCTAATGTACAGTCCCCTCCCCATCATATGTATATACTCTGTCAGGATCTAGGGGTAACAGTACTGTATATTTGAATACCGCTTATGTCACAAATGTATCAGTACTAAATACCTATATGTCCCTATGCCATAAATGTCATGTATGTTGTGTATGTCATAAATGTCTATATGAATTGAAAATGGGGGACCCTGATGGAAACAAGACAAACGTCTTTCTCAGGTCTGCATCACCTTAACAATTGTATGTATTGAGCCGTACTGTATTGTACCCATTCTGCAATCTGTTAAATAAAGTTTTCATTCATTCATTCATTCATTCACTCACTTTGACTCTTGCCTTACTTGTTGACGTGTTGTTCTGTTTTTCCTTTGTCTATCCGTTGATTTTTTTTTATTCTTTTTTTTCTTTTATACTTTTCTTTGTTCTTAGCTTAGCTATGTGAAGCACTTTGGTTGACAAGCGTCATGTTTAAACATGCTATATAAATAAATTTGATTGATTGATTGATTGACTGCAACTGTCTTCAGTTCCTGCTTGTTCTGCCTCTACTGCAACTGTCTTCAGTTCCTGCTTGTTCTGCCTCTACTGCAACTGTCTTCAGTTCCTGCTTGTTCTGCCAGGTCTCTACTGCAACTGTCTTCAGTTCCTGCTTGTTCTGCCTCTACTGCAACTGTCTTTAGTTCCTGCTTCTTCTTGGGGCATTTTCCCTTCAGTTGTGTCTGCAGCAAGTGAAATGCAGGTCAGGTGATTGACTTGGCCCCATTGCATAACATTCCACTTCTTTTCCTTAGAAAACTCTTTGGTTGCTTTCGCAGTTTGCTTCGGGTCATTGTCCATCTGCAGTGTGAAGCGCCGTCCAATGAGTCCTGAAGCATTTTGGCTGAATATGAGCAGATATTATTGCCCAAAAACACTTCGCAATTCATCCTGCTGCTTTTGTCAGGTGAAGGTCAGTGAATACCACGATCACAACACCAGATCGGGAGCTCCACAAATCATGTTAAACCCAGATTCGGCTCAAACAAGGGACTAAAGACGTTTCGCAATTATGCCACATCAATGTGGAACGCCCTACCCACAGCTGTAAAGGAATGTGAATCACTACCCACTTTCAAAACCACTCTCAAAGAGCACCTACGAGAGACTGCAATTCGAAACTGGCCCCTGTAAATGTCCTAACGCAACCCCCTCCAATGTACAGTAAATGTCCTATTAAACCCAATAATACATGAGACCCTCTTCTTAGGACCAAGTAAGGTTTAGTCGATAATCCAATGTACAGTTCCCCCCCCCCCCCCCCCACCCCGCCTACCCAACCCCCACCCCACCACCTCCAATGTACAGTTTCCCCGGCACCCACCCCACCCCACCTACCCAACCCCCCCCTCCAACCCTCCTACCAACCTCCTACCTACCAACCTCCTCCAATGTACAGTTTCTTCGTCAAATGTATATACTCTCTTTTTTAGACTCTTCTTGTATCAAAAACAGTACTATATTTGTAAATCTGGTATGTCATAAATGTATAGATGTAGCAGTACTGTCTATCTGTATGTCATTATGTTATGATGAATTGAAAATGGGGGACCCTGATGTAAACAAGACGAAAGTCTTTCTCTGGTCTGCATCCCCTTAACAATTGTGTGTATTGAGCTGTACTGTATTGTACCCATTCTGCAATCTGTTAATAAAAGTTTCAATCAATCAATCAAATCAAATCAAATAGATTGGGACAAAACCAAAACATGTGTGAAAGATTACCCTCTGCGGACATGCAACGATCACAGAGAGGCGATACAGAGGGATAGATTATATGCAGTTTAGTTTTAGAGTAATGCAGTCTGTGAATGACCTTAAACTGTATAAGTTGGACTCTGGCATTAATAGAACATTTATGTATCCTGCTAAGTCCCTCCCCCCACATCTCATCAGAGATTTCCATACTAAGCTCTGTGGACCATACATCTTTAATGTGGTCGGCGGAAGCCATAGATTGGACCGAGAAATATGAAACAAAATCAGAGATCAGGTGTTTTGAAACTGGTGATCGGCTCATGAGATTATAAAACTGGTAATCAGTAGGGCGGCTTGGTGGCGTAGCGGAGATTGCGCTCGTCACCAATGCAAGAGACTCCGTTATCGAATCCCAGTCTCAGCATTGCCTTCGGCTTGGGCCGGCCGTCGTACTGGCTCATTTGGCAGAGTCAGCGAGTGGAAGTCGATGGGTGGGGATTGGACGTTGTGGACAGCGACCCCTACAGGTCGGTTGGGAGACGCCTGCACAGCAGAGACAGGAAGTGGCGAGGGTAGTGTGAGCCTCCCATGCGTTACACCTCGCCAATGAGAGTCCGCGCTGGCAGGCGAAAAGATGCGACAGGCTGCCCCCTCGTGTGCCGGAGGGAACACGTGATGCAAGGCTTCTATCCTCTCTACAACCGACCAGTGGGGGGCATAGTCGAGCAACGTTCAAGACAGGGGAGGGGAGAATTGGATACACGAAATTGGGATGGGAGAAAAATAGAAAATAAGGAGAAAAAGTGGAGAAAAAAAAACTGGTAACCAGCAGGACATGTCTCAAAGTCTGGGATACTACTGCGGACATCATTTCTAACCTGCAGGTAACAAAAGAAGTGTGAGCTTGTAAGATTAAACTTAGACTTAAGTTCGTTAAATGAGGCAAAGTGACGATCAACATATAGATCTTTGATAGTGGCCAGTCCGTTTCCCTTCCATAATGAAGAGCTGCTGATTTTAATCGGCAGGAGAGAGAGAGCTCGTCAAAGCCGTATAATTATAATATCCCTGTTGTGCGGTCGTAGGCACGACAGCACAGCTCGAACTACCTGTTGTATTAAATTAATTGATTGCTGTTTAACTTGTCCCTGTGTCCAGTCCTTTCGACTACTAGCCCCACCCGTTCATTGTAAACAATGATGCATGTAGTTATATTAACACTATGGGTGCCGGAGGTTAAATTCATGCTATACCATGGGTTGCCAGCTCTATTTGTCTATGGATAAGTACCCCTTCTTTGCATGGCTATAACTTTTTAAATTCTATTGCTACATTGCCATTATTAGGGCCCATTCAAAGTCCTATATGTATTGTTCATTGTGTAGCAACGTTAAACTTTTTCATTCACATATTCATAGTAAAGTATGGTCTAATGTATAAGTATGTTTTCATCTCTTTCTGCAGCTTTCTCCAGAACGTGATCTATAGCCCCAAATGCATTATATTGATGATGAAATACAGTTTGATGGCAATCGGGGCGATATAAAAAATTTCAATTGGACGTACTTCTAGAATGATCTACGTATGATCTGATGATGACCGGATGGGCGGGGGATCGTTTATAATTCCGTGGGCAGCGTTATATCATTCATCTAGTGTGGGTCATATGTTCATCATAACATTTTTTTTTTTTTTTATTTATTATTGCAAAACAGAAATTATTAAAAGTCAGTACTCAACACATAATGCATAATGAAACTAACAGTCAAGGTGGTTAAAATTACATGCAAGTACAGAAACAAGACAAAAAAAAAGTCTATAATAATATTTTACCGTATACAGTGTATATCCAGCGAAATTAACAATTATACAAATGCTTATATAGGACATACCCCTAATACCTATTTTCTAAAACCCTACACACATATGCTCCAGCTCGAACCCCCCCCTCCCGGACCCCTCCTTGGATAGTACCTCCATTATCCCTCACTCCTAACCAGACACTACCATTATAAGCTAGCTTTTATTCTCTCCACCACTTCTACCCACATTGACATTTTGGATTCGTTGAGACCCAGAATTCTTGCTGTAGATATTTCTTGATATATCACATCGAGATATGTAAGAGACCAAACTTTCCAGCACATTTTTTCCGGTTGAAACCAGCGTGATGCGATCAGTTTTTTTTAGCTACTGTGATACCCGATAAAACCAATCTCTTTAGCTGTGGATTTACTGCAAACTCAAAAACATCATTCAAAAGCAATACAGAGGGGTGTACTGGTATATTCCAAGATACGAGTTTTGATAATTGATGGGTCACATCTTTCCAGAATGCCTTAACTGGTGGGCAGTCCCAATACATGTGCATAAATGTCCCTTCGTCTCCATTTGTACATTGGGAGCATTTTGAGTCTTGTTTCAGGCCCATTCTGTTCAGTCTTATAGGAGTCAAGTATGTCCTGTGAATATAGTTAAGATTGATTTGTTGATGGTCCGGGTTCCTTGATGTAAGACGGACATTTGCCCATGCTTCTTGCCAATCAAAGTCACTTTCCAGGTCTGGAATATCCCTCCTCCAGACAGTGTCTAGTTGAAGGGTTTCATACGAGGACGTTAGTAATTGATAATAAAAACCTGATACAAAACCTCCCAATGTTTCTCTTTCATAGAAGAATTTGTGGAATCTGTGGTGTTCAACTGGTATTTCTAATGGAACACGGTGAGACCTCAAACATAGGCGTAACTGTATGTAAAAAAGCCATGTGGACTCTGTGAGGTTAAACTTTGTGCATATTTCTCCATAACTACAGAAGCCCTGGTTATTAAAAATATCCCCTAATGAGTGTATGCCTTGCTCTTCCCATATAGGGAATCTTATAGGACGTTTTTCCATTAAGAGTGCATTGTTATTGAATATGGGAGTGTGATTGTGCCATTTTTGAGGGTTAGGGTATTTTTTTTGTGTTTCCCGCCATGTTCGGATTGCATGGGTAATTATGGGGCCAAATTTCCGCTCACAGTGTTTGATTGGAAGTTTAGTGTGTGCTATGTCCTTCAGTCTCTGTGGGGCTACTATGTTTTCTTCCAATTCTCTCCAAGATACCAAAGCATGGGGATCAAACCATATTGTCAATGGTCTTAATGTGTAAGCCTTAAAATATTGCAAAAAATCTGGAACTGCCATGCCACCGTCTGCTTTATTTCTCTGTGCGGTGGATCTTTTTATGCGAGGTGGTTTGTTATTCCAAATAAATTTGTATGTGGAGGAGTGTAATCTTTTCCAGTAGCCCTCTGGAGGGGGTAACGGTAGCATTGAACTGATTTACATTTTACATTTACATTTAGTCATTTAGCTGACGCTTTTATCCAAAGCGACTTACAAGTTCTGTACGACAAGCCATCAGGAAGGGCACAACTCTATCAGCTGAGCAACAATGTTCATCAAAGTGTTGAGTGCTACAGTGTAGGTTAGTTTATTAGGACAAGTGCATGACAGTACGGTTAGTTAGGGTTAGATTTTTTTTTTTTTTTTTTTTTTCTCTTTTTTTTTTTTTTAATTCAGATAATGGTTGAACTGATGAAGTTGATTCTTGGTAATACATCCATCTTAACTATTGATACCCTTGCCTGTACTGAGTTTTTAAGTTTTGCCCACCTGTCCAGGTCGTCTTTGATTTTGTTCTGTATTTTTGTGTAATTGTGCTTCACCGTTTGTCTTATGGTGGGAAATATTTCCACACCCAAGCATCTAAAATGTTTTACCATGGGTATCGCACCTCGGAGGGTTGTGTCTTTTTTTGCATGGATGTTAAGTGGAAGGAAAGCCGACTTCGGCCAATTTATTTTAAATCCCGATAAATCACCAAAGTTCTCTATCAACTTGAGTAGATGAGGCAATGTGGTGTTGGGGCTTTGCATGAACAATATTACGTCGTCCGCATATAAACTAATTTTATGTTGTGTGCCCTTGATTACGATTGGTTCTATGTATTGGGATTGTCTTATATATTGTGCTAAAGGCTCTAATGATAGATCGAATAGTCCGGGACTAAGAGGGCAACCCTGTCTGGCTGAGCGTGATACCGGAAAGATTTCGGAGATGAATGTGCCTGTTGTAATCATGGCCGATGGGTCCTTGTATAATACTTTAATCATATCAATGAATCCTTTTCCTAACCCCATCCTTTCTAATACTGCCCATAGAAACGACCATTCCAGCCTATCAAATGCTTTCATAGCATCCAGGGATAGCATCGCCTTAGGTGTGGTGTCCTCTTTGTCTGCATCTAGTACGTGCAGTATTCGTCTTATGTTATCATTGATCAGGCGACCTCTTATGAAGCCAGTTTGGTCCGGATGAACTAAAGACGTCATATGCTTTTGCAATCTGATGGCTAATACCTTAGAGTACAGTTTGACATCGGTTCCGAGGAGGCTTAAAGGTCTGTAACTACCGCACTCGGTGGGGTCTTTGTCTTTTTTGAGAAGGACTGAAATGAGTGCAATATTGTCGTGTTTATGGAAGCTCCCCTCCTTGACTGAGTATAAGATCATATTTAGTAATAAGGGTCCAAATATGTCCCAACAAGAAAGGTACATTTCTGATGGGATACCGTCTCTTCCAGGAGCCTTACCATTTTTCATTTCGGATATGGCCTTCTTGAGTTCCTCTAATGTGATCGGTGCTTCTAACTGTTTAGCGTCGTCCTCCGAAAGTTTAGGGAGAATAATTTGATTAAGATATGTGTCCAATTTGTCTTGATCAAAGGTCGTTTCTGAATTATATAAGTCGGAGTAAAATTCTTTGAATGTATCGTTTATTATTTTGGGGTCTGTTACAAGTACTTGTTGTTTTCTAATGGCAGTTATATCTGCAAATTAATTCTTAATCGCATGGCTAATAGGTGACTAGGTTTAGAACCTTGGAAATACTGCTGTTGTCTTGTGCTGCGTATTTGCATTTCCGATTTTTGTCTGTATATTGCATTTATCTCTGTTTTTAGTACGTTAACTTGATTTTCTAGTCTAGTTGAGTTCAAGTTTCAAGTTTCTTTAATAGTTGTCATACAGAAGTACAGAATACTTTTGTACAAAATGCTTCTTACTGTTGCGCTCCAGAGACTGTGCAAGACAAGATAAGTATGAAATAAAAACATAGTAAAATTAGAAGTAAAAAAAGAGGTCACAGTGTTCAGTTTAGACATATGTACAATGTTCGATGCAGAATAGACGTAGTTACCATACAATATACAATACTGTGCAGTGTACTAATATACAATACTATATAGTGCAAGGCAGAAATGGAGAAATGGGACGAGGTGCAATTTAGGTACAATTCACAGTAGGTGTACGAGTTGTAGTGCAAATCCTTTATCAATAAATATAAAGTGTAAGTGTGTTTGTGTGATCTAAAGTGTGGAGAGTGGGTGCTGCAGTGTGTTGTTTGTTTGAGTGAGTGTGTGCGTGTGGGTGTGTGTGCTGTGTGCATTTGATGGTTGTTGCATAGTGATTATTGTTCGTTTAGCGATTATTGTTCGTTTAGCAGCCTGATGGCCTGGGGATAGAAGCTTCTTCTGAGTCTTTCTGTGCTCGCCTTAAGACTCCGGTATCGCTTGCCTGACCGCAGCAGTTCAAAGAGGCAGTTGTTCGGGTTGAGTTGTTGTATTTTAAAGAATTAAATAACGTTGAGTAAAGCGTTTCCAGTTCAGACAGTTTTGTGCATTGATTTTTGCGCAATATGGAGGAAAATCTATCCGTGAAATCCTTGATCATACCCTTTACCGACATCCATATTATTCTGGGGTCTTGCACCGCGTTTGCATTCTCCCGTAGGAATACTGTGAGAGCTTCTTTGAGTTGTGTAATGAATTCCTTGTTGTTAAGCAGCATAGTATTAAAACGCCATCTTGGGGCCCGGGAAGATAGTATACCAAATGTTGCTTTTAGGAGTAAATAACAGTGATCTGAAAGTGCATTGGGTATCATTTCCACTTCATATTTATCAAATAGTCTCGGGGATGCAAAGACATAATCAATTCTGGATAATGTGTTATGTCTCGCCGATCGACAGGAGTACTTTCGGGTCGTGGGATTAAGTGAACGCCATAAATCATTTACCCCTGTAGTCTTTGACCAATCTTTTAATGCTTTAGATGAATTTTTTTGTTCGCTGGAAAAGGCGAGGTAAGATTTGTCCATCCTTGGATTCCAAATGGCATTAAAATATTATAAATGAGTACTCGGGATGGTTTAACATTTCATCGGTTAGTGAAGTGAAGAAACCCACTTCGTACAAATTTGGGGCATATACCGCTGCCAACGCTATTTTCCTGTTATTATGTACAATCCTAGCTATAGTTATACGCCCCTCAGCATCCGACCATACCCCTTTTAATTCGATATTTAATTTACGTCTGACGACTATGGCTACACCTCGAGTTCTCGTACCAAAAGAGTGACTAATATTATGGTATGTGTTATCCGCTAACGTATCTATGTCTTCCTCTAAAATGTGCGTTTCGCTTAGTAGAGCCATGTCCACATGTTCTTTTTTCATCAGTGTGAGCACGCTTTTGCGTTTGTGTTGTTTGTTTATCCCACCAGTGTTCCATATCATTATATTCAAACTAGCCATAATCTATGCATGTTTTTGCGTAGTTTTTGGTAATGCTTCTGGAGTGCGAAGCTACAATAGATGTACATCCAATTATTGAGGTCCCGTTGAGAGCCGAGCTTAAAAACATATATATATACAAATAAAAATCCCCTATTTTCCCCTCACCCAGAGAGTCGTACAGGCCTGTGTTCCAAAGACACATCCTCCGCGTATGACTTTCTCCCTTAGTCCACCGGATTGCCCAAACTGAGCATTGTAATCCTAATCTTCCTATGCTAATTGCCATAGGATCTAACATTTTCATTCTAATAGAATAGAATGTCGCTTTTGGTCTTGCACCTTCCCTTACTGTAATGAAATATTGTGAAAAATGAAAAAAAATAGAATAAACTTTCATCGACATATTCATTTGAACCCTCTACTAACATATGTAGGAAACATCAGGAAAAAGGAAAAGATTGTAGAGAAATATTAACACCTTAATGTGAAGAACAATGGAAAAGAACAATGTAAGATAAAAGAAAGAGAGAAAAAATTGAAATAATAAAAAAAAGATAAAGATAAGGAGTGAGAGATAGAATAATACTCAACGTGGAGAAGCCACTAGAACCGAATTGAGTGATTAGATAAAATAGAAAAACAGAGCCTTTTAGAGCTACAATGTGCCAATCTCTTCATCAGTGGAGTGATTACTTAAATTGTTAGAATAACCTTGTTGTGTTCATACGTTTAGGTGTGGTTGATTTTTTAAAGTATTATTAAGGTCTGATTGAACTTCAGTCAATTGATCAGCTATGTTTATACACACCGGATGTTTAATGTTAGAGTTGCAAGCCTTCGTTGTCATGGTGCATTATATTCTAGAAGGTTGTAGAATACACTAGTACTAATAGACTGTTGTTGTGTTCCAGAATGATCTAAGTGACCCAGGGCAGTCGAGCGATAAACCCAGAATCTTCCAGATTGTTCTTATTGCAGTGATATGTTCTTGTCTCCCCGGAGACCAGAGGTCTGAAATTATAATGTATTACGAATCGTATTATACACAATACGCATTGGTGTAGACGGCCTGCATATCATCTGCTACTTTTGATGAACACAATAAAAGTCATTCTAATACTGATATACACAGAGAAAGAGAGAGATGAAGCGGCTTATCTGTTTTCAGACAGTGTCGTTCTGCCTTGGGGGATCTGCTCCATATCGATTCCAATATTCCTCAGCTTCCTTAGGTGTGTGTAATCCAATCCTACGGCCGTCCCTGCCCACGATCGATAACAGCGCCGGGTATGTTAGCCTTGGTCTGAGGCCAGACTTGAACAATTTTTGCATCACCTCCTTGTATGGTAGACGTCGAGCGATGGCGTCTTTGCTTAGATCCTCATAGATAAATATTGAATGATCACCATGTTTCAGCTTCCCACGTTGGATGCGAGCAATTTTGATGATGTCATCTCTAATTGAAGTCTTCCGCAGAGTAACAATGATGACTCTTGGCCCGTTGTTTCTTTGCTCCCGAGAACCGATTCTGTAAGCTTGGTCCACTTTCGGCACTGTGTTTAGAAAGTTGTTACCCAAAATCACTGATAGCACTGTTGGAAAGTTGTCGTCTGCGCAATTGACTGCTTCATCAAGTCCTACAATGCGGATGTTATTTCGCCTGTGGTAGCGTTGGGTTTCGAGTAGCCTCTCCATCGCTTCATCTTTAACCTCTTGTATTTTCATCCGGCATGCTTCTTCCACCCTTTCTATCTCTTTTGTCACCTCTGTCATGCCAATGCAGATGGTGTTCTCGTTCACTTTGACTGCCCGTATAATATCTGTCACCGTATTCTCCACTGTCGTGATTCGCTCGGACTGTACAGCGACCGCTTTCTTAACTTCTTCTAATTTAGCATCGATGTGTTCGAGTTTAGCATCGACGTGTGCTTTGAATTCATCTTTGAGTTCCTCGATGTGTAATTTGAAAGCGACCATCTGTTCTTTCATCAGGTTAGTCAATGAGTTGAAATCGGGTGGTGTGATTGTACTGCTTGTGTCAGTTGGTGGTATAGGTGCAGTGACGATGCCGATGGATTTGTCTGCTATTATCTTCTCAAAATCAACTGCTATATCTCTCACGGAGCTTGTTCCTGTCGCTCCTGTTATGTTGACAACTATTGTCTCCCTGTCGGGGACAATAGTCGATGGTCTCGGTGTAATCTCCTCTTTATTCTCCTCGTCGGGGCTTGTCGCCAACGGATCTGTATCCACGTCGCCTTGAACGTTTCTTCTTGATCGTGTTTCAATCTGCGCCGCTGAAGTTGCCGTTTCTTGTTTCTTTCCCGTCCTTTCCCTATCCTTAACCATGTTGTCTTTTGATATAGTTAGTAGAAGGTCTTATCAATACATACGATGTGGTCTAACCTCTTTTGGTATTGTCCAAATAAGGTTTTTAAACGAAATTAACGTTGACGGGAGCGGAGCTATTGCCAAATGCGTGCGCTACATATTGCAGCTAAACCGGAACTTTCTCATCATAACAGTTTATATGGAACACGTTCAAGAATAACGCTGAATCTCACCGGATCTTCCTCACGCCGTTGGACGATCAGCGTGGTGTAGACCATTTTCGATTATGGGATGTTTATCCTGATGAACCATTTCCAGCTTGTATAATACTATATACGTCCAAATCATGTTGTTTATCGAGTTATTGGCAATGGATCGCTATATTGTGACGAGCCAGAGTGCCGGCAGCCAAACCGAGTGCCCGGAAGTAATATGGCCGACCAGCACAACCTCCATAGCACTTCCTGTTTGGCGATTGCGCCGATCGGCCACCAGATGGCGCTCCTGAACCGCCAGAGAGCTCAGTGGGTCCTCCTGGTGGATCTAAGGCCAGTGGAGGGGAAATATGAATCCGATCACAGATTTTTGAAATATTGATATTAAAGACGCTGTAAAGCGTCCTTCGGCAACTTGAGCATGGCCGGGAATGACACTGTAAAGCGTTTCCCGGCAGTTAAAGTGTTAACGTTACTGTGTTGTAGCTATGTTAATAAATTCTGAATGGCATTAACGTTAGTTGGGTATGTTAGCTAGTATGATAGTCGAGACAAAGCTATTTAGTTAGCTTGCTAGCTATCGTTGGGAGCATGTCTATGTTCCCCGGGTCCTATGTTCCCCGCTTGCGATAAAAAGGGTCCTATGTTCCCCGGGTTCTATATTCCCCCCTCCCATTACCCGCACCCGAAAAAGCGACAGAGTTGTGTGAGGGCTGACCATGTCAGCTTGCTTAATTTCTCTGTCATTACGGTTGTTCTCAAACGTACACGTCGCGACTAAAAAAAGGTCCTATGTTCCCCGCTACTCCCGAAAAAAAGACAGTTGTGTGAGGGTGTAGATAGATGGTGCAACATGTGTAATTGTGTATGATTGATTGATTGAAAAGTTTATTGTTGATAGCATTGAATAGCATCAATGCTAGCTGGCTGGCTACAACGAATTCTCACAAGCTGGCATAGTAAAATCTCAACACCAGCCATGGGAATACTGTGAATACTGATCAACTGAAGGCGTATGCTATGGAACAGTCTATGTGCTTGGCTACTTACTGTAGCTAACGTTATCTTATTTGGGTTTTCAGAAAAAGGCCCGCTATGTGACGCTAATCTCTAGCTAGTATCGTATCGTGTATTTCATCACAGTAGCCTCCCGGTGTTTAATAAACCAGGACAGCATGATGTAGAAGGTCGGCCGTTGCAGTTGCGTTACTGTTGCTCGAGCATGTAGAGCCCTTTAGCCACACTTCTAGGCCTCTTTGCTTTTTGGAAAGAATGATCCCAAATTATTTTTTTTAATAAAAAAAAATTCTACTTTTTATTTTGTTTGCATTCGACTAATTGGTTGGCAGTCGACTATGGCTCCTTTCGATCGATTAGTCGACTATTCAAATAGTCGAGGTCAGCCCTAATTCACTCTACCAGTGGTCTTGTCTTGATTGTTGACTTTGGCACAGATATGCCTACCTCCTGGTGTGTTCTTGATCTGGCCAACTGTTGTGAAGGGTTCATCTTCACCAGGGGAAGAATTCCATCATCCACCAGTTATTCTCCGATGTCTTCCAGGTCAGTTGGTGTTGCTGAGCTCACTGGTGCATTCCTTCTTTTTAAGAATAACAAACAGTTGATTTGACCACACCTAATGTTTTTGCCTCTGATGGGTCTAATGGTGGCTTGCTTCACTCATAGCGACAGCTCTTTGGACATCCTATTGAGCGTTGACAGCAATAGATTCCAAATGCAAATACCAGACTTATCTTTTTACCTGCATCGTGTAATTTAAATAATAACACACAACTGGCCATGAGCTGAGCAGCCAATTATCCAATTACTTGTGGTCCCTTAAAAAGGGGTGACGCACATAGAGAAATTGTTGCAATTCCTACACCGTTCACTTGATTTGGATGTAAATACCCTCAAATTAAAGCTGAAAGTCTGCACTTAAAGCACATATTATGAGTGTTTGACCTTCCGTCATACTGACGATTTAAAAACAAAAGGTTTAGATCTGGAGAGATCGATGTTCTGACAAAAACAAATAAAAAAAAGAACACACACCAACCAGACTGGTTCCTGTAATAATTTTTATTATTCAAATGTTACGATTGGATTTACAGGTAGAATGGGAACAAACAGTGCTTTCCGATGTCCTCACAAGTAGTGTAAATAAAACGTTGCCATGGTATTGTGAGAGGGGGCGAGGCTTAACAAATCCTCCGCAGCCAATGGCCACGAAGAGAATGTGCAACACATACACCATCATCTAAAAAGAACATAACACAAATATTTGATACATTATAAATTAGAAATACTGTTTTATACATCAAGTGTGTATATGTGCTGCACACCCTGACGGGGGGGGGGGGTCAGACTGCACAAAAAAAAAAAAAATACCAAAGATTGTTCACAAGATAGTTGGTTGATTGGTAGTCCCTGCCATATCATTGATACAACCAGGAATACACGTCTAGCTTGGATATGAAACGAAACATAACAAAAGCATGGTGAATAATCTCATAAAAATTATTCTAATGATGTCACAATGGCTGCAGACTATTGGAAACCGTTACGTTCTAACATTCTTAAGTCTCCATAGACAATGAATAGAGGCCTCGCACAGTATGTTGTGTAGTTCACCCGTCTTCCAGCATGGCTGCCTGTAACATAGCAACCATTGTTTTATACATGGCAATGGAAGAGACAAGGGGAGCTATGTGTTGATATATATATGAGAAACTATCATAAAAACACAATTTGGTGTCTTATTACTGGATCTTGTAAACGAGTCACAGTAGGACAGTGATGTCAGTGTTTCACCTACTCTACCTACTACACAGAAAGTACGCATTTTCTTTTGAAAGTGGTTCCAGGCAGCGATGCTGGAAGAAAGAGAATTAGACAAACATTCCATGCAAGGCCTCGACTGTGAGGGGAAACCTTTTAAGAAGCTCACGCCTCAAAGGGATAAAAGAAGATGGTGATGGGAGAATCTAGAATGAATGTGTCTGGTATCCACTATCCAGGGGAGATGTCAGGTTTAAGGCGAGTGGTTTGCCAGGCAGCGAGGCCAGCGTGGCTGATCTGGACCCAATGGTTTGCCAGGCAGCAAGGCCAGTGGTGGCTGATCTGAACCCAGGCAGCAAGGCCAGCGGTGTGTGATCTGAACCCAGGCAGCAAAACCAGTGGTGCGTGATCTGAACCCAGGCAGCAAGGCCAGCGGTGGCTGATCTGAACCCAGGCAGCAAGGCCAGTGGTGGCTGATCTGGAACCAGGCAGCAAGGCCAGCGGTGCGTGATCTGAACACAGGCAGCAAGGCCAGCGGTGGCTGCTCTGAACCCAGGCAGGAAGGCCAGTGGTGGCTGAACTGAGGCCAGTGGCAGAAGTCCCTGCTTCTCTACTGAAATGTAATGGACAACAATGAGGGCAAGGATGTATGAAATGTGTGCAATAAACATTAGAGCTCTCGATAGGAGTGATGTGAATATAAACGACCATATATTAAGGCACAAAACACTAATTAGAAATGGTTAACTAGCAACTTGTGACCAAGCTTATTTTCCTTGGAGTCAAGTGTAATAAATTCAGTAATATGAAAACGTTAAGGCGCATGGCCCCTTGGGTAGAAGCCACTCTTTACACAAAAGGTCAAGTCCCGGTCGTTGTCAAGACACAGGGAAAAGGTTCTTGTTACAAAAAAAAAAAAGTGTCAATTAACTTGTGACCACCCACAGACAATCAAAAGAAACGCACATGAAATAATGGCATAGCTATGAGGCGACAACACTGAGCCATGTATACAAGCAAGCATATTATACCACAGAAGTTATCATATATATTTATATATTATGTGGATGTTTCAGTAGATTTTCTTTTGTGATGTAACCTATGTGGCTGTTGGGTCTTGAGGGGATGATAAAAAGTCAGCCAGTCCTGAATCATTTAGTCATATATTTACACAAAATAACAATTCCTCACTCTATATATCATATCATAAAAAACATTCACACAAAAATATAACATTTGAAAAATAATTAGCACCAGTGTATCAGATAAAGTCTCGCTACGCAAAATGTACATAGTTGCATAGTGTTGATTTTTTTGCCTTTTATAAAATGTTAATGTGTTTTCTGCAGTACACCTGTAATAAAAGCAGCAGCTAAAAAAATAAATAAAAAAAATTACATGATTTGTAGTGTTACAAAAACAAATGAAGGACATAAAATGGCATTGAACTGATGTTCCATTGGGGTGATCTCAAATATCAGAGCCATTAAAAAAAAATTAAAAAGATCTATTGAACAGCTTTTCAGTTGCAGGTGTGGGCAGAGTGTTGACACAGGAACACATGTTCTCCCCGCTTGTTTGACGCCCGCCATGTTAGCTTTGGGAGCAGAATGGAGGCAAATCAAAACGGAAAGAAAAAAATATGAAAAAATAGTGGATTCCTTCACTGCGTGAGTTTCTGAGAAACGTGGTTTGGTTAACACCAAAAAGGATGGCACAATACAGTATTGTAAATCGGAAGTTGCACGATAATACCTAGCTAAAACAAAAAAACACAGAACTCACAGACAAAAACCAAAGCCTGACATAATTAGGTGTATCGCAATGGGGGGGGGGGGGGGTAGATGACTCGTTAAGATGTACCATATCAGATAATATGTTGACATGTACAAGTAGAATTTGTACGTGTGCAGTTTTTTGGAAGATTAAGGACATTTTGATGTGGGTTCTTTCTGTGGTTGGTGAGGTCAGGAGGACACAAGATGGCGGACAGAACCTTTCCTCTGCGTAGTGGAACATGATGACAGTCTGAAGGTGGTGCAGAGGTGGTTTATTTCTCTCTTTATTTCTCGTTAAACTCGTGAGAGGTACGGCGACCTCTGCACTTGGGCTGCAACATACGTGAACCTGCCCTTTATAGTTCATTTAACTTTTTTTCTTCTTTTTTCTATTTTTTTTTTACTGCATTACCGCATATAGAAATAACGCACAACACACAAAACAAAAAGACCCAAAAAAAGCTGCTTCTTTTCTCTTTTCTTTAACGACCATGCATGTGATTTGAAATTGCCTTTTGTGTCTTGCAAAAAAAAATAAAAAAAACATTGTTTTGGTAAAAACGTGGCATCTTTGTTGCCCGAGTGTTAAGATGTGGAAAGGAGTGGTGAGAGAGGGATGGAGGAGGATGCATGGAGAGTAAAAAGGGGGAGTTATAGTGGGGTGGGGTCAGAGGTTAAGGCCGCTCCAGTGACGGGGTGTTGAAGCAGCCGTCGGGTAACGTGTTCTTGATGTCGTTGAGGTTGGCGATGTCGCCATGTATCTCAAGGATCTGCCGGTCGTAGTCTGTGATCATCTCCTCCTGGCTCCTCGCCACGTCGCTGAGCTCCGTTAGCTTGCGGTCCAGCTCACTGTCGGCCATCTTGCCCTTGGCCATCTTCAGGGACTCGTCGATCTGGTTCAGTTTGCTCAGGTCCACCTTGTCGATGTTGCCTGGAGGACAGAGGAGGACGTTTTTCATGCCACATTTTGTACAAAATCTATTTCAAATCGAATGTAACTCTTTTTAAAGGTGCTATAGACAGTGTTCCCACAGACATTGCAAAATAAAATTCAAGGACTTTCAAGTACATTTTCAAGCACTATTTTTCATTTTTTTAACGCATTTAAACCACAGGATAAAATTCACTTTTAAATTCTGTTTTTTATAGAAATAAAATCTGATTCAATATTTATGGCTTAAAACCAATTTCCGACAATTAGCTAAATTTTTTACATATTTTTTAATACAATATATATATCGAATTAAAGCCCCATTTGTTGCCTGTCGATAGCCCTTTCAGGTGACAAAATCCGTTCAGCGGTTCTCGAGTATACGGAAGTACATGCGAAGTACACAGTATTGCACAAATACTACTCCCGACTTTTGGGGCTCTAGTTCAGTCAATCATTTGGCGATCTCGAAAATTATTGGACAGGGTTGTAGCCAATGATAGCCCTTTCACACCGCCAGGGCTTTGGTTCTAGCTCCAGCTCCGTACTGGAGCCTCTGAACCTTGGTGCTCTCTGGCGAACCAGCCCGCGTTTACACCTATTTAAGCAGAACCAACGTTCCACCGTCTCCGTCATCAACGGGGGGGGGGGGGGGGGGGGGGCGTTACTGGCGGAGGTAAACATAATGCGTGGAGAAAGGCTCAGCGCGCGAGCGCACACACGCACTGTATACGTTTGAAATGAATCGTTCCAGCTAAGTAGGCTTCTATTATTCGAATTACTTGTTTTAATGGGTATCATAGTAGTAAGTCCTACTGTAGAACATGACATATTAGCATGACATCTGATTCATTAATGCCAATACTGGACGACAAGCGCAATTGGCTCTTGACAAGTGTAAACTATGGATTAGTCAGTAACAGTTAACGTCGGACCGTTAGCTCAACTGGTTAGTGCCGCTGCCTCTGGATCCAATGGTCCCAGGTTCAAACCTCTTGGTTACACAACCTTTTTATTTTATTTAACGTTAATTCATTTATCCACTCTGGTTGGATGGTGTATTGTGCTGTATCATTATATGACAATACATTTGAATCTAATCTCATTTAGAAATCGCTACCTGTTGAGTGGATCACAACCATATGAACACGACAGTGGCGAAAATGAGGATGACCTCAATTGTCTTTTCGAGTATAAAGGTTGATATTGCCCAGCCCTACAAACAATCGTCTTCATATTTGTTTTTATTGCTCTATCAAGTGTGAAGTGGAGCTTACCCAGCTGTTGGAGCAGCGCGGTGATGGTACTCAGCACAGTCTTCACTGCGCTCTTGGCCTTGCGAGCATTGTCTTCTGCTTCCTTAGCGTTGTCCGAAGCCTGGGGAAGATGACATGATCAGTGTCAGTTTTCCAGACCATCACTTGTGCAGCGGTTCTCAAACTACGGGTCACGACCCAAAGTGGGGTCGTGGGTAGGTGACAGTGGCAAAAAATAAATAAAAAAATTATAATATATATACATCCTTTTTTTGTTGTTCTTGCAACATATTTTGGCTAAATATTGATTTGATTTTTATTTAGTACATACAATTTATACAAAAGTATAAAAACAAGGGGTACAAGCAAGGATAACATGTGAAAGCCTGTTCACAAAAGGTAATTCACCCTTTTGGATTGGACTCAATGAAAATGCATGAGAAAAAAAAACCCGGACTCCACATTTTACTTCTCACGCATGTAACCGGAGCCAATCAGCTTCATGCTGGACCCTCAGCACAGCGTGGTTACTGTGTTTTACAGTATACGCGTGGGATCAATAAAAGGATAGATTTTTGGAATGGATATCAGGAATTGGAATAATCCATTTGGATACCATCTGATCTCAGATAAGGAATCTATTTGACCAGTCTTAGGATAATCAGACCCGTTTTCACGGAGATATAAGCTTTTCCCCTATAATGTGATATGGCTGTTTGACTGTAAGAGCGATCAGGAACTGAGAGAATCGATTTTCAGCTCGCGGCACCAGCGTGCACACGTACACATAATATACTATCGATAATCTAGCGTTGGGCTTTTCAAAATGCTATAAAACGGAAATGAACCGATAAAAAAACAATCCGCTTCGACAATGTTGACTGGAAATGGGTCATTGATAATGCGACGGGCAGATTAGACACATAGCCATAATTTAAAACATAGATTAGGCGATATTAATGCTAACATTGTAGTGGATGGTGGGCATTCAAGCACTAAATGTGCGCCCCCTGCTGGGCACTGAAAGTGTTAAGCTCCAGGCCATCAAGAAAAACCCCTCCCACCCACTATACACAGACTTGGCTGACAGGAAGAGCATGTGTTCAGTGCTCACACTACCTAAATGCAGCACTGAACGGCACAGGAAGTCCTTCATTCCGACAGCCATCAGACAATACAATGCATCACTGTGCCTCACTGCATCACTGAGCACAGAGTGACAGTTACCATCTTCCTGGACTCTTACTTTTGAAACAACACTGTGTAATATTACACCTACTGTAGACTTCAGTATATTTTTACTGTATTTATTTAATTCTATTCTTAGGAAATTTGTTTTGTTATTCTTATTCATGACTTGTTCTGTCTAAATTAGGGGTGCACCGATATATCGGTCGGGTATCGGTATCGGCCGATAAGTGCCTTGTTGACTGCTATCGGCCTATCGGCCGATAAGCTCAAATGTGCCGATAGCAGTCGCCGATAACTAACCATCCATTTGTGTAGCGTCAAAAGGCAAAAAAAAAAAAACGTTCACTCGCGACCCACCTGCACAACGGCCGCCGTCCCCCCCACACACACACAAGCTACTGCATCAAAGTTACTATTTATGATTAACAAGGCATTCGTTTTGTGGCATTAACGTTATATAGTTAGTGTTACACGGACAATAACATCAGCATATTATTATTACCCATAGCAGCAAGGCATTACTCCGAGTCCGTTCATAGCCGGGAGGCAGAAGACTAACGTTACTGGTGAAAATGTGATTTACGTTGGAATACTCCTTTGCCAACTTGCTGTACTTTGCTTGCAGGTCTGCAGCCATTATTACTGGATTAAGAATAGCCCCAACTTTAGCCAACGTAACGTTATGGCTAAACCTTTAACATTAGTTAACCCTAGCTTTCGGTTAGCTGTTCAATGCATAGTAATAACACAACCAAGCGAATCCATCAGAGCTCCCCATCAACACCGCTCTGTCGGGAGGATGGCATTTAAGAAAGTATCTGCTGTTAAAATGACACAAACATTCGTTTTGTGGCATTAACGTTATTATAGTTAGTTACACGTTCAATTACATCAGCATAGTATTTACCCGAAGATAGCAAGCAAGCCGTGCATAGCTCAGTTACATTCCGTTGCTCATTCCGTACACAACTACACATTCTGCAATCTGTTAATAAAGTTTTCAACCAGACAAATGTATAGAAAGGCTTTGTTTTATTATAACATTTGTTGCAGTAAAATCATTGTGTCTCGTTTGGCCATCCTGTGGAGCGCGCTGGTCGGCGGGCACTGCCGGGCAGCTAACGTATTAGCTTGTTGTGGTTCTGAGTTTGACTCGCATTCTCGCAAGCAGATCATCAATGGCGGCATGCCCCGAAGTAGAAAAATGAATAAACGCTTGGTGGTAAGCAGGAGGTGGGTGCTAGCGGTGTGGCGTAATTGGCCGAATCGACTGTCAATCAAAATGGTTCCATTGCATTGGTTGAAAGCTCTGGTTGAGAGAATAGTATCCCGCTGCAGGCCGCCAGAATGGTTCCATTGCATTGGTTGAAAGCTCTGGTTGAGAAAATAGTATCCCTCTGCAGGCCGCCAGACGATACTGGGAGAGGGATCAGTGATACCATAAACATATTTCTTGATGTTTCCTTTTTTAAGTAAGTAAAGAGGCCTACAAATACAAACACACATACAAATATACAGTAGTTTCATTAAAAAAAATAAAAAAAAATAAAAAAAAAATATTAAAAAAAATATTAAAAAAAATTAAAAATACTTATTTTTTGCCACAATTATCGGTATCGGTATCGGTATCGGCCGATTGTGTTAGTTGAACAATCGGTATCGGTATCGGTGGCCAATTTTCATATCGGTGCACCCCTAGTCTAAATGTTTAATGTGAGCGATTTAGTGTCAAATTTCCATCGGGATAATAAAAGTATTTCTATTCTATTAAAAAAAATTATTATTATTTTAAACAACAAATGTATGGTTTATTTTGCAGCAATTCTTTGTTGTTGCTGCCATCTTTAGTGTTGGTCTCTGGATGTGAATGCACAGTGCAGAGTTGCAATTCAAATAAATGTACATGAAATGGGGATGTTTTAACTAAAACATGCCCCAAGACCTTAGGGCTAGATCCACAAAGAATGGATTGCACGGTGCTAATTGCACCCTTACTTACAATTCATTATGAATTGAAAATGGGGGACCCTGATGTAAACAAGACGCAAGTCTTTCTCTGGTCTGCATCCCCTTAACAATTGCGTGTATTGAGCTGTACTGTATTGTACCCATTCTGCAATCTGTTAATAACATTTTCACTCAATCAATCACCTGCGTTCCATGACGGATAAAAGCACCAAATTTGGTACACACCTTCTTTAGGATGTAATCACCATCTCAGAAGGGGTGGCCAAATAATTTGACCCAATAAAAGGCGTTTTAAATGGGAAAATTCTAAATGACTGCCAGAAAAGACACAAGATTCCTAAAAGGTGATACAATTCTGACATTCTGGCATTTGGAATCCAATCCATTCGATCCAAGAATTTTGTCAACCAAAGGTCACTTCTCATCCTCTACCATGCACTTGTAGTCCCATATTTAAATTATTGTCTGGAAGTATGGGGTAATACTTATCGTTCCAATATATCACCTCTTTATATTCTGCAAAAAAAGGCCATAAGGATTGTGTACAGTGCTAAGTACAACCAACACTCTACCCCATTGTTTTTACAAGCATCAGCTTTTAAATTATGGGACTTGATCAAAACTGCCGAAATTATGTTCAAAGCTTCACATAACTCTCTTCCAACCCCCATCCAATATCGGTTCACTGAGAGGGTAGGAACCAGGAATTATAATCTTAGAGGGAAACAGAAACTCCAGCAACCGGGTGTAAGAACCACTCTAAAATCTATGTGTATATCTGTTTGTGGAGTAAAATTATGGAATGGATTGGACGAGGACGTTAAACTGAGTAAAAACATATACCAGTTTAAAAGAAAGTTAAAAAAAGGAATATTGGAAAGGTATAAGGAGGAGGATGAACATGATGTTTGGCATTAAAAGGAGTATGTATATAAAATATGTATTGACGGGTCAGACTCATGTATGTCTTGTTGAGATGTCGGGGGATGTGGGAAGCGGAGCTGTGTTACATGTTGTATGTAGAGGGTGATGGCCGGGGTGTGGGGAATGGAAGTTCACAGGATTGGCTTCTTCCATCCCAATTTTCGGACCATGGATGGTGTCTGTTCTTGCTGTTGTCTATTGTTTTGTGGTGGTTGTAGTGTTGTTTTGTGGTTGTCTTGTATTGTATAGGTTGTATGGTTTGAAATGAAAAAATGAAACTGATACTTGTTTAGTTTAAAAATAGGGGGCAGGTAACCATAAGATTTATTCTTCTTCCTGCTCCTTTTGCCCATGGTAGAACTCTATTTATGATTTTGTATGAAAACTGTATGATTGTATTGCTTCCATGTGGCAAATAAAAATTCTGAATCTGAATCTGAAATCAGATTGTGCCAATTATAGCTTTTACATTTACAGTAAATAGACTAATATTAAAGTATGTACTCAAAATAACCCATGAAAATGTTTTAAAATACAGTTTGAAACAAATTTAAACACAAAATATAGGCTGAAAAAACACTTAATATAATAAAAATATAATATAATAATTTCCCGAATGATGAATGTCAGTGGCATATATACATAATAGTTTTTAAGAACCTTTAAAAGACCAAATTAATGATTATCCATAGATCATATATAGAACATCTTCATATGACCAGAGATCCTCTATTGGGGCACAACTCATGAATGCCCCCAAAATTGGCTAATTTCTTATGTTGTGGATTGAAGCACACAGTTGGATGTACTATTGGGAAGCAGTTACCATAGCAGCCATCATCATGTCCTGGTCGGCCGCGGCCTTCTTCTTGGCCAGCTCCTGCTCTGCGGTGGTCAGCTGCTCCATCATGTCGTTGACCTCGTTGTCCAGCTTGTTCGTGTCCTGGAAGGCCTTCTCTGCATCCTCCTTGGTCTTCGCTGAACCCTGCCGCACCACAGAAGAAGAGAATAGAGGGTTCACTCTGACACGATGACAACATTCTAATGATGAATGAAAGAAAATAATGCCAACTGCTCACCGAAAACCTACGCAGTTCTAGAATTCCGAGATAGAATTTTGAGGAATCATTCTGAGAATGTACTATTTTAGTACTAAGTACTATTTTATCTTAGTACTTTTTATCATGTCTATTATATTGTATTTTATTATTATTTGTATTTTTTGCACAATCAAGGCGGGCATGCAGGGGGCGAAATTAACTTTTTGACTCACCGGCCAGTGGCGGGTAGATGGGAAGAATCTACCCGCCAAGCATATTTCTTACCTGCCAACTTTTTTTTGATTAAAAAAAATTATAATTATTAGTGGGAGGCGCCAAACGTAAAAACTGCCCGCAAATGGCGGGTGGCGGGCTTTAATTTCGCCCCCTGCGGGCATGGCCACCTTCATTTCACTACATGTCTCGTGTACATGTGTTGTGTAGGGCTGTCTTAAATACTTCGAAGCTTCGTTTGATGGCACAAGCTTCGAACATAAAAAAATAAATCGAAGTTTAAAAAATATATATATATATATTAAAAAAAATTGCCTCAAATCTTGCGCCTCCATTCCAATGAAACGAAAGTAAGCGGCGCCTCGACTCCACCTCTCTACAACAAGCACGTGGAGATTATCTGTGTTGAAAACAACAAGGACATGTGCAGCAGACATGTCGACGAAGAAGTCATCAGACGTGTGGTTACACTTTAAAATATGCAAAGACAATGCCAAAAAAGCCGAGTGCCAGATATGCCAGAAGAAAATGGCATATCACAACTCTACAACAACTTTGTCAAATCACCTAAAAAACATAAGTATCGTTGTACACGACGGCGACGCCACACAAAACATTAATAAGGCTATGCCTATGCTGCTATGACTAATGTGTTACCAAGTTGGCTAATTTAATTGTAATCATCTGCTTTTGTAGGTGCATTGTCTGATATAATTATAAATTATAAATTAAATATAATATAATTGTTTGCTTGATAGACAAAGGTTGCAACATAATTATGTAATGTCATGTCGTTGGCTGTGAGGGCTACTTAATTAATTAATCCAATCCACTTTATTTATAGAGCACATTTAAAAACAACAAAGTTTACCAAAGTGCTGTACAAGTCCCACAACATAAGATAAAAAAAAAAAAAAAAAAAAAAAAAAAAATTATATATTAAAAAAAAAATCTCGAAGCTTCGAATTAAAATCGAAGCTCTGCCCGAAGCTTCGATTGCCAAAAAAAGCTTCAAAGGTCAGCCCTAGTTATGTGTCGAAAAAATCTCTTGAATCTTCACCTGGAAGGCTTAAAGGGGAACTACACCCAATTTAAGATGTCATACATGTTGTTTTTATGGTCTCAGACAATCGAAAGATATTAGTGAACATGAACAACTCTTTCACAACTCTTCTCAAACTCAAACTTGTGTTATCAGGTATAACTGCTTCACAACTCTTCTAAAACTCAAACTTGTGATGTCATCAGGTAGTCTGAAGCTGCTCCATAGACGATGAATAGAGGCCTTGCACAGAATGTTTGTGTAGTTCTCCATCTTCTAACATGGCTGCCTGTAACATAGCAACCATTGTTTTGTACATGGAAAAGACAACCTTTGTGCAAGTGCAAGAAAACTGACTCATGAAGTGGTATGAAGAGCATGACTCTTCACAAGACATGAAGCTAACTGATATGAAGAGCATGACGCTTCACAAGACATGAAACTAACTGGTATGAAGAGCATGACTCTTCTCATGAGACATGAAGCTAACTGGTATGAAGAGCATGACTCTTCACAAGACATGAAACTAACTGGTATGACGAGCATGACTCTCCTCATGAGACATGAAACTAACTGGTATGAAGAGCATGACTCTCCTCATGAGACATGAAGCTAACTGGTATGAAGAGCATGACTCTTCATGAGACATGAAGCTAACTGGTATGAAGAGCATGACTCTTCACAAGACATGAAGCTAACTGGTATGAAGAGCATGACTCTTCTCATGAACATGAAGCTAACTGGTATGAAGAGCATGACTCTCTTCATGAGACATGAAGCTAACTGGTATGAAGAGCATGACTCCTCATGAGACATGAAGCTAACTGGTATGAAGAGCATGACTCTTCACAAGACATGAAGCTAACTGGTATGAAGGGCATGACTCTTCTCATGATACATGAAGCTAACTGGTATGAAGTGCATAACTCTCCTCATGAGACATGAAGCTAACTGGTATGAAGAGCATGACTTCATGAGACATGAAGCTAACTGGTATGAAGAGCATGACTCTTCATGAGACATGAAGCTAACTGGTATGAAGAGCATGACTTCATGAGACATGAAGCTAACTGGTATGAAGAGCATGACTCTTCATGAGACATGAAGCTAACTGGTATGAAGAGCATGACTCCTCATGAGACATGAAGCTAACTGGTATGAAGATCATGACTCTTCATGAGACATGAAGCTAACTGGTATGAAGTGCATGACTCCTCATGAGACATGAAGCTAACTGGTATGAAGAGCACGACTCTTCACAAGACATGAAGCTAACTGATATGAAGAGCATGACTCTTCACAAGACATGAAACGAACTGGTATGAAGAGCATGACTCTTCACAAGACATGAAACTAACTGGTATGAAGAGCATGACTCTTCTCATGAGACATGAAGCTAACTGGTATGAAGAGCATGACTCTTCTCATGAGACATGAAGCTAACTGGTATGAAGAGCATGACTCTCCTCATGAGACATGAAGCTAACTGGTATGAAGTGCATGACTCTTCATGAGACATGAAGCTAACTGGTATGAAGAGCATGACTCTCCTTATGAGACATGAAGCTAACTGGTATGAAGAGCATGACTCTCTTATGAGACATGAAGCTAACTGGTATGAAGAGCATGACTCCTTATGAGACATGAAGCTAACTGGTATGAAGAGCATGACTCTTCTCATGAGACATGAAGCTAACTGGTATGAAGAGCATGACTCCTTATGAGACATGAAGCTAACTGGTATGAAGAGCATGACTCTCCTCATGATACATGAAGCTAACTGGTATGAAGAGCATGACTCTCCTCATGAGACATGAAGCTAACTGGTATGAAGAGCATGACTCTCCTTATAAGACATGAAGCTAACTGGTATGAAGAGCATGACTCTCCTCATGAGACATGAAGCTAACTGGTATGAAGAGCATGACTCTTCACAAGACATGAAACTAACTGGTATGAAGAGCATGACTCTTCACAAGACATGAAACTAACTGGTATGAAGAGCATGACTCTTCTCATGAGACATGAAGCTAACTGGTATGAAGAGCATGACTCTTCTCATGAGACATGAAGCTAACTGGTATGAAGAGCATGACTCTCTCCTCATGATACATGAAGCTAACTGGTATGAAGAGCATGACTCTCCTCATGAGACATGAAGCTAATTGGTATGAAGTGCATGACTCTTCATGAGACATGAAGCTAACTGGTATGAAGAGCATGACTCTCCTTATGAGACATGAAGCTAACTGGTATGAAGAGCATGACTCTCTTATGAGACATGAAGCTAACTGGTATGAAGAGCATGACTCCTTATGAGACATGAAGCTAACTGGTATGAAGAGCATGACTCTTCTCATGAGACATGAAGCTAACTGGTATGAAGAGCATGACTCCTTATGAGACATGAAGCTAACTGGTATGAAGAGCATGACTCTCCTCATGATACATGAAGCTAACTGGTATGAAGTGCATGACTCTCCTCATGAGACATGAAGCTAACTGGTATGAAGAGCATGACTCTCCTTATAAGACATGAAGCTAACTGGTATGAAGAGCATGACTCTCCTCATGAGACATGAAGCTAACTGGTATGAAGAGCATGACTCTTCACAAGACATGAAGCTAACTGATATGAAGAGCATGACTCTTCACAATACATGAAACTAACTGGTATGAAGAGCATGACTCTCCTCATGAGACATGAAGCTAACTGGTATGAAGAGCATGACTCTCCTCATGAGACATGAAGCTAACTGGTATGAAGAGCATGACTCTCTTCATGAGACATGAAGCTAACTGGTATGAAGAGCATGGCTCTCCTCATGAGACATGAAGCTAACTGGTATGAAGAGCATGACTCTCTTCATGAGACATGAAGCTAACTAGTATGAAGAGCATGACTCTCCTCATGAGACATGAAGCTAACTGGTATGAAGAGCATGACTCTTCACAAGACATGAAGCTAACTGGTATGAAGAGCATGACTCTTCTCATGAGACATGAAGCTAACTGGTATGAAGAGCATGACTTCACAATACATGAAGCTAACTGGTATGAAGAGCATGACTCTTCTCATGAGACATAAAGCTAACTGGTATGAAGAGCATGACTCTTCACAAGACATGAAGCTAACTGGTATGAAGAGCATGACTCTTCTCATGAGACATGAAGCTAACTGGTATGAAGAGCATGACTCTTCATGAGACATGAAGCTAACTGGTATGAAGAGCATGACTCTCTTCATGAGACATGAAGCTAACTGGTATGAAGAGCATGACTCCTCATGAGACATGAAGCTAACTGGTATGAAGTGCATGACTCTTCACAAGACATGAAGCTAACTGGTAAGAACCATGTTGGCATTCGGGGTCTCGCACTAGCTTGGTTTAAATCCTATTTAACTGATAGAACACACTGCGTGGTCTATAATGATTTAACATCTGAGACCCTCCCAGTGCAATGTGGTGTCCCACAAGGCTCTGTCCTGGGCCCTTTGCTATTTTCGATTTACATGCTACCCCTCGGCGATATCATACGCAAATTTGGCATAAACTTTCATTTTTACGCTGATGACACCCAATTATATATACCTATTAAGCCAAATGATTCCTCCCAACTACAAAACCTTGAGGCCTGCTTGCTTGCCGTCAAAAAATGGATGTCGCAAAACTTTCTACTCCTTAATGCAGATAAAACTGAGATGTTAATTGTTGGCCCCCCAAACCACAGAGGCCTGTTTCAGGACATCTCCCTCAACTTTGATACCTGTCATGTATCCCAGAGCTCCACCATAAAAAACCTCGGAGTAATTTTTGATTCCTCCCTCTCATTTAATGCACATATAAAAAATGTCACCAAAATTGCATTCTTCCATCTTCGTAATATCGCAAAAATACGCCCCATTTTAACTCTGGCTGATGCTGAAACCCTGATTCATGCTTTTGTCTCATCACGTCTGGACTACTGTAATGCACTTTTTTCAGGCTTACCTAATTCAAGCATCAAAAATCTTCAACTCGTGCAAAATGCGGCTGCACGGATACTAACTAGAACTAGAAAATTTGATCACATCACACCAGTTTTGTCCGCCCTACATTGGCTTCCTATCCAAGCCCGCTCTGACTTTAAAGTGCTACTCCTCACCTACAAAATTTTAAATGGGCTTGCACCGCTCTATCTATCTGATCTCATCTCCCGATACTCGCCCGCTCGTGCTCTGCGCTCACAAAATGCGGGGCTTCTATCGACCCCTAGGGTTAAAAAGAAATCCGCCGGCCACAGAGCCTTTGTCTACCGCGCTCCCTACCTGTGGAACAAATTACCTGCCGTCATCAGGGGCGCCTGCTCTGTCGAAGCTTTTAAATCCCTGCTTAAGACTCATCTTTTCTCTCTCTCCTTCAACCTACCTTGATCTCACCTGGTCGGGGACTGACCTTTAGATTAATCTGTGTAGTTTAGTTATGGTACAGGGTACTACATGGTACCACTGGGTAGTTTACTATAGGGTAGTTTAGTTAGGGTACAGGGTACTACATGGTACCACAGAGTACTACTTGGTACTGCATGGCATTACAGGGTACTACATGGCTTACATAGCTCTACATGGCACTACAGGGTACTACATGGCACTACAGGGTACTACAGGATACTACGGGGTACTACATGGCACTATGGGGTACTATAGGGTACTACATGGCACTACATGGCACTACAGGGTACTACATGTCTGCTCCTTTGCAGCACCACAAACATGGGAACTCTCTAACTCTTCCCCCCCCCCCCCCTCTCCCCCCCCCCCCCCCCCTCCCTCCCCCTTCTCTCTGAGTACCCGTCTCCTGGCGCTGACCAAGGTGATGGATGCCTCGGGGTCTTGGCCAAGCTTGTAGTGACTGCTCTACATGCACCTCCGAGGCATTGGATCAGTTATTCACCGCCGTCTGTCCGTGGTCCTGTCAACTGATTAACAGACTGTTAACAGATTAACAGTCAACGCGGTTTCATTGCTGGGTTAAGTACTTCTATTCTATTCACATAATACGCTTACTTCATATATCTACTCCATTCACATATATGCCTACCACTTGTATCTATTGCTATGTCCGCCTACTACAATCTCATGAGCTGTCTAACGCCTGTCCCGTCTCCCTGTCTTCCTATGACTTGCTGTCCTGGAGTGTTGACCGGAGTGTTGGACGTCCCGTGACAAAGGCCGGGAGATTGCGACCCCCTCTGCGTGCCCCCCTGTCTTCGGAGGTCTCGTAGTGGTGACCGGAGTGCCGGATGTCCCGCGATGATGTCGGGGAGTTCGCGACCCTCTCTGCGCCACCCCCCTTCCCCCTGTCTCCGGCTGTCCCTGAGCAACGACCGGAGTGTTGAATGTCCCGTGACTAAGACGGGGAGGACGTGACCCTCTTGTGCCGCCCCTGTGCCTCAAATAGATCCGCTATCAACTCTATCTTTAATCTTTCAAAATGTTCAGTTGCTATCGCTATTAGCTCTATCTTTAATTTTTCAAAATGTACAGTTGCTATTGCATGCACTCATCTGTGTTTCACCACACACATGAGTGCATGCTTACCAACTGTCCGTCTGCAACACTACTATCACCGACATCTAAGAAGGGAGATCCCCCCTTGAACGGCCCTTCTAAGGTTTCTCTCCTCCACATTGCCTGTGGAGCTTTTTTTTCCCTATTGTTAGGTTTTAGTGAGTTTTTCCTTACCTTCGCGTGGGGTATGTCTGGGAGTGCTTGCATTCTTTCATTTATTTGCATTCATCTAAAAAATGTTTGGACCCTATGGTGTTCTTGTTCTGTTCTTGACTTATTGTTATGTTGTCTTCTTGACTTGTTTAAAGAAGACCTGTACGGCCCATGGGGACATTAACGTGTGTTGTCGGGCCCTATAAATAAATTTGATTTGATTTGATTTGATTTAAGAGCATGACTCTTCACAAGACATGAAGCTAACTGGTATGAAGAGCATGACTCTCCTCATGAGACATGAAGCTAACTGGTATGAAGTGCATGACTCTCCTCATGAGACATGAAGCTAACTGGTATGAAGAGCATGACTTCATGAGACATGAAGCTAACTGGTATGAAGAGCATGACTCTCTTCACAAGACATGAAACTAACTGGTATGAAGTGCATGACTCTTCACAAGACATGAAACTAACTGGTATGAAGAGCATGACTCTCCTCATGAGACATGAAGCTAACTGGTATGAAGAGCATGACTCTTCATGAGACATGAAGCTAACTGGTATGAAGTGCATGACTCTCATGAGACATGAAGCTAACTGGTATGAAGAGCATGACTCTTCATGAGACATGAAGCTAACTGGTATAACGAGCATGACTCTCTCCTCATGATACATGAAGCTAACTGGTATGAAGAGCATGACTCTCCTTATGAGACATGAAGCTAACTGGTATGAAGAGCATGACTCTCCTCATGAGACATGAAGCTAACTGGTATGAAGTGCATGACTCTTCTCATGAGACATGAAGCTAACTGGTATGAAGAGCATGACTCTCCTCATGAGACATAAAGCTAACTGGTATGAAGAGCATGACTCTCCTCATGAGACATGAAGCTAACTGGTATGAAGAGCATGACTCTTCTCATGAGACATGAAGCTAACTGGTATGAAGAGCATGACTCTTCTCATGAGACATGAAGCTAACTGGTATGAAGAGCATGACTCTTCTCATGAGACATGAAGCTAACTGGTAGGAAGAGCATGACTCTTCTCATGAGACATGAAGCTAACTGGTATGAAGAGCATGACTCTTCTCATGAGACATGAAGCTAACTGGTAGGAGAAGCATGACTCTCCTCACGAGACATCAAGCTAACTGGGACCTCATATTGTTGCTCAGCTTTGGAGTGTTTTCTTACCTTCTGCACAGCGCTGGCGATCTTCTCCGCCTCCTCGGCTTTGGCCTTGGCTTCGCGGGCGTCGTTGGCAGCGTTGCCGAGCGCAGCCTCCGCCTGCCTGGTCTTGTCGTTGGCGGCGTTGATGGTGGCGTTGATGGCCGGGATCTTCTTCATGGCGTCCTCAGCCGCCGTCTTGTTGTCGTTCACCCTCTTATCAAAGTCTGTCGGGAGGAAAGAGAACCAATGATGACGTGGATAAAATTACTTCTCCTTTGAAGTGTCCAATCACACTGCTGCGACGAGAATGTTGAGGGAGGATCATTCTAATGATGACATCACTATAGCTACTATATAGATAGTCTAGAATTTGAATGCCAAGATAGGAGACTGAGAAAACAATTGAAACATCTCACAAAAATTCAAACATATGTAAATAACTCTTTTTAACTAGATACTTCACGTTGTAGCTCAACTACATTTTTGTTTACATTGCGAATATATTAACTGTAACTATTTATCTATTTCCAGAGAGAGAGATGAAAAGAAAGACAGAGACAAAGTGAGACTGAGTGACAGAAAAAGAAAGAGACAAAAATAGATGGATACACAGCGACAGAAAAAGCATTTCTTGCTTTCCAAACCAAGAGAGGCCAATATTCTGATACACGGGTGATAAACTGGTGTCTTATATGGAGTGACTGGAGGCAAGTGTAACAGGGAATTATCTGGTTATTCCATAAATGTATTGTAATGGGTTCTATTATATCCCAATAGACTGCATACATTATAATGAAGATGTTCCAATAGCTCCTGGTCTCCCCTAACATCACATGGGAGCAAGAGTGCAGTTCTTTTTCAGAAAGTTTAAATCCACTTTAGAATTGTTGTGCAATGTGATCAGACTATTGCCTACTTCGCAAATATTTTGTTATTGAGCATATATTGACGTTTCCATTCAGTTTTCTAAAGCGATACTTCAAAATGTGCATAACAGTATGTGGATGGAAACAGGACTAGTGAGACAGAAAAAGAAAGTCAGACAGACAGACAGACAGACAGACAGGTTGCCAGAAGGACAGGCGTGGTGGTGGTAGGGCTGGGCGATTAACCAAGTTTCAATTATGATTTTGGCTTCCAACAATCATGAAGAGATTATACAATTATTGCGCCGCATTAGTCTCATTTTGTCTTGTGCTATAAATGCAGCGTACCCTTACTTCAGTCAGTTAGACCAGGGGTTCCCAAACTTTTCAGGCCGCGACCCCCAAATAACGGTGTCAGAGAGCCGCGACCCCCACTATTATAGGAGAAATATATATATATATATATATTTTTTTTTTATAAATGGAAATGTATGGTTGAAACATGCAAATGTTCAAACGCACACACACTAATAAGCATTAGAGGCTTTTAACCAGGGCCGGACTGGGGAAATCATTCAGACCAGGAAATATAGTGCAAAATATAGCCCCAGTCAGGCCACTTTTTAAGCAGGGGGTCTGGGGGTCCCCCACAAAGACATTTTTTGTTACAAAGACTTCATTTCCTGCATTCTGGTGCAGGGATTTTTTTTATTTGTACCCTTTAAATGCCAGTGTTTGTGATGGCATCACAAATTATTGTTAAAAAAACAGGCTAGCATATGTATGATTAGCAACAACACAGATCTTTATGGATTCAGGTTTTTTGTAATTGATAAAAAATACAATCTTTTATTCAACTTCAGCACTGATCATAACACCACATATTCATTTAATAATTCTAACCCTTTAAATGCCAGTGTGTGTGATGGCATATATTTGCAATATATCAAATGCAAAGTAGATTTTTCTGGGGGGGATTACAGGCTAGCATGTGTCAATGATTAGCAGTTTTTTGTAAGGGTCCCGCCTCCACCAATCACATGCAGTCCCCTTTGTGTGTGTGTGAGAGCAAGAGAAAGAGAGAGAGAGATAGTTCTCCAACTTGTGTGAGTTGCAGTGATCTCCTGGTTGTTCCCCACCTAGGTTATCTAACTATTGCGCTGGTGCAACTAGAAACACTGGCCTGCTTCTAAGTTCAGTGGCCTGACTGCATAAAAAAATAATTATTTTATTTTAATTTAAATTTTTTATCATCTGGTGACACCCCCCCCCCCCCCCCCCGCGGCGGCTCGCGACCCACCCCGATTCGCAACCCACCCAGACTTTGGGAACCCCTGAGTTAGACAGACAGACAGCCAGCGGTGGCCGTGGCGACTTACCTCTGAGGTTAGTCAGTATGTCCTGGGCCTCCAGGTAGGTGGATCTTACCTCTGAGGTTAGTCAGTATGTCCTGGGCCTCCAGGTAGGTGGATTTTACCTCTGAGGTTAGTCAGTATGTCCTGGGCCTCCAGGTAGGTGGATCTTACCTCTGAGGTTAGTCAGTATGTCCTGGGCCTCCAGGTAGGTGGACCGGCCCTTCTTGGCAGCCTCCTCGGCCAGAGCCTTGGCAGCATCGGCACGTGCCAACAGCTGATCTGCAGTCTGACGACACAAAACCACTTAGCATTCCTCTCCAAGCAAACAAAGTTGTGTTTCGACCAGAGATTCTTTGATGAAATAGTTCACATAAATACAACAACACTGCTTATCTTATACAATCTTTTTCTAACTAAGATCTGCTGAAAAAAGCTATAATTTTCATGCATAGATCACACTAGATCATTTCATAACTAAGCATTTCCTGGCAGATAACAAGATGAGAGTTAACCTACAAATATGAGACCGTTCTGACAGCACAATAATGATGTAACTAAGAGACTCGATGGGATAAACGTTTTTAATGGATAGATATTTCGATAATTTACAGTGAGATTGACAGATAGCTGGCCTGCCAACACACTAGAATGGCTTGCGCCTCCTGCACAGCACGACTGTAAGAGCAGGGTCACCATTATAAAAGGGGGACATTAAAGTCACATAATGCACACACACGCATGCACTCACACACACAACAAACAAGGGGAAGATGAAGGGCATGAATATGAAAGAATGAAGGAATGGCGCTGAATAAAGTACCAGATTCACCAGATGGCACTTTGAGAGGCTCATAGTTAGCCAGTCAGTTAATAAGCCCCCATTTCTCTTTTAAAGGCAAAGTAAAGAGCTGGATCAGGAGAAGCAGAACCTGGGTTTAATTATATTTGATTCATCTTAGTTGATTTTATAAATTTTTTAACTCCCGCCGTCTCTGGGCCAGCTTTTCGTGACCGTTTTCGCGATATTTCATGATCTTTGTGGAGCTATTGTATATTCTATATTATGCTATGGAGACAATAGTATGGCTCATTTGACAGACACTATTTGTAGTACAACATGTAAAAAAGGGTTTGTTTCTACATACCATAGGTAATGAAACTTTTGTATTATTATATTATAGAATGCAACAATCTATTTAATAAGCAAACGTTTGTAAAGTGTGTTTGTCAGCAGGGTCTTTTAAGGTTTTTGGGCTGCATTTCATGTAAAAACGGTTAGTTAGCCATATTAGCATTTAGCTAATATTATGAGACATGATCAATGAATTGGTGTTGTCGCCATCGCGTTTGTTAGACCCCCATATGGACTTGTTTGATAATCAGAAGACATTTGATCATGTTATGCCGATACGTTATGCCAAACGTTTGCTTATTAAATAGATTGTTGCATTCTATAATATAATACAAAAGTTTCATTACCTCTGTCTGAAGCCTGTCCACAATTCCACAGTCCACACGCATTTCCTTTTGTAAAACATCAACATATTGACAATACTAACGATAAAACGAATGGTGAACAGATAACAATACAAACAAATATAATTTTTAAACGTAATAAAAAAAGAATAGTGGCGATTAAGTTGTTTAATTGACGGGAGAAAAGTTACTAAAGTCTATGTATTGTGATGGGACCGGAAGAAGTCTACACATGGTAGAAGTAACCGGATATGCTGCCCGCACGTTTGTGCAAGTGGAGAATACCATGGAGCCGAATAGGTTTCCTCATTGGTCGATTTGATTATAGTTGTTTTAGGTTTTACCAGTAGTGCTTAGTCCAACAAACGCACCTTATCGTCCATAATCATAATCCATATAATCCATTTAGTCTTTTTCATAATATCCAATAGTTCGCTCTAGGCGATCGCGATTCTCAAACGTGTTCTGCTCACTGCTGCTCACAACGACTACCTAGTTGTTTTGGGGCTGTGGTGGGGCCGGTACTAACACACTAATAGCTGGCCCATGATGTTCATAAGGTAGGCGACACTGCCACCTGGCAGATTTCGATCGTCATTGCAATTCCAACGTTATGCCAGGAGGCTCCGGGGGACAGTGTAGAAAGGTGATCAAAGGAAAAAGATTAAACGACCAAACCCTGACTTTTCTCGGGTTTAGCACTCAACCGCTGGCGAGATAACCCGACTTTATTCGTGATTGGCGCTGAATGAGTTATTTTATTAGGTTTTGATGGGTATATTTTTTATTTGCATTAATTGTATTTTATTTTATACTGTATTTGATCTCCCTATGTTTTCCTCCCCCCTGCATGGTGGGCACACCCTCGCTTTACCCACAGGCTCTGACAAGTGCATGTGTGCAAATGTGTGCAACAGACTGCTGCAGTCTTTTTACCAGTCTGTAGTGGCCAGCATCCTTTTCTATGCTGTGGCATGCTGGGGAGGCTACATCAACTCAAGGGACACCAACAAGCTCAAGAAGCTGGTGAGGAAGGCTAGCTCCGTGGTGGGAGTCGAGCTACCTAGACTTGAGGTGATGGCAGAGAGGGGGATGATAAGGAAGCTGGCTGCCATCATGGAGAACCCCTACCACCCCCTCTATGACGAGCTAGTCAAGATGAGAAGCTCGTTCAGCCACAGACTCATTCCCCCCCGACCCTCAACTAACCGCCTCGGACAGTCCTTCATACCAGCGGCCATCAGGCTCCACAACAGTGGGCAGCGACTAGCAGCCTCCAGGCTCCACAACAGGGGGCAGCGACAGCGACTGCTACCAGACATTGACCTGGGACTTATAGGAACCCAAGGAGGACAACCTACACTACCTTAGGCTTAATGCACCTTATGTGGATACTGTGATACTGTGAATAATGTATATTTCAGTGGATACTGTAATACTGTAAATAATGTATACTCAGTAGATAGTAAATTATAACACTACCTTATGCATACTGCACCTTATGTGACACTGTGAATAATGTGAATATTTTCTTCAGCTAGTTAGATAGTAAATTATATTGTCCAAATTGACCTAATTGTTTACACTGCCTGTGTTGTTTTTACTACCTGTACCCCCCCCCCTCCCCCCATGCTGCTATGATGCCTGAATTTCCCCAAGGGGATCAATAAAGGAATATCTTATCTTATCTTGTATCATGCACTCTTACTCTCATACACCTACACACATCCAGGCATACACTCACCAGTACATATTACTCAGACATCTGAAGGACTGCAATGGAAATAAGCCGTAAGCTTTCTTATTTTTTCTTCTTGTTTTTATCCTTTTGATAATGGTGGGCCTCTATATGCATATTTGTATATATGTTCATTATCAATAAAGATCCATCTCTCTATCGCATACGCACTATATTTAGTTGAAATTGAACTTCAGAGGCGCCCGAGTGCTGTGGTTATTAAGTCATATTTACCATGTGGTCATTTCTAATTTCACGATCTTAGACTGCCAGACACTTGGGTTATTCACAGCTGGGGGGGGGGGGGGGGAGAGACCAGCTTACAAGGGTTTCTCCTTGTATGTATGTGAAATAAACCCCTTTCCAGAGCAAAGGTCCTGTACTTCTCCAGACAGGAGACCGGTTTGGATTTGTTCTGCAGTTATGACTTCTATTCTTTTATTTTTTAAGATTATATAACAGTTCTATATGTTCTATATAGAGATTATTGGGACATTATTCTAAAGTTGCAACTATTCCTAATGTACTAATGTTTACAATGGTTATTTTATTTGTATTGGTGAATTGGTAACTAATTAGTATCAACTCATTTGAAAAAAGGTCAGTTAACACTTTAATCGCCAAGGACGCCTTAACTCGTCATTCCCCGCCATGCTAATTCTGCCAATGACGCCGTAACACGTCATTGAGATCAATATTTAAAAAATCTGTGATCGCAATCATATTTCTCCCGCGGAGACTTGAGATCTACTGTTGATCCCCTCTCAACTCTCCAACGGTTCAAGAGCGCCATCTGGTGGCCGATCGGTGGATCGCCCAAACCGGAAACGGAAACTGGTGCTCATCCAAATTCGGTCCGATCACTCGCTATAGGTCCCGGGACTCGAGCTAGACACAATGGATAGCGATCCGTTACCAATAACTCGATAAACAACATGATTTGGACGTATATACTATTATACAACCTGGAGATGGATCGCATATTTCAACATCCCATAATAGGAATATTTTTGCTCCACGCTCATCGCCCAACGGCCCGAGGAGACTGGGGTAAGTTTCAGCCTTTTTTTTTTAACCATATTCGATACAAACTGCTCTAATGATCATATCACCCACACTAGATGAATCATCTAACGTTGGCCACGGAATTATAAACGACCCGCCCCCCCATCCGGTCAACATCAGATGATAAGTAGTAACTTCTAGAAGCACGTCCATTTGAAATTTTTTATCTCGCGCCGATCGCTATCAAACTGTATTTGATCATCAATATAATGCATTTAGGGCTATAAATCACGTTCTGCAGAATGGTGCAGAAAACGATAAAAACATATTTATACTTTAGACCGTATTTTAGTATGAATATGTGAATGAAAAAGTATAACGTTCCTACATCCTGAACGATAGATAATTGACGTTGAATGGGCCATAGTAATGTCAATTTAGCAATACAATTTAAAAAGTTATAGCCCTGCAAAGAAGGGGAACTTCTCCATAGACAAATAGAGCTGGCAGAGGATGGTATAAGGATGTACATAAGCCTGGCAAAGAAAGTGTTAATATATTTGATAATATTATAGACCGTATGACCTTATGTCCCTATGGGACAACTATTCCTCATTTACCAACATGTACTAACAATGTGTTGGATGTTGGGAAAATATGTGTGCATACTTTTCTTTGCAAAGCTTAGCTTTATACGTTATACTTATAGCACATGCATGAGCCTGGTCTCTTTTGAAAGGTAACATTCTGAAGTTACTAAAGCAAAAAAGGATAATCACTTTAACCCTTTCTCTGCCACGCTTATGTACATCCTTATACCATCCTCTGCCAGCTCTATTAGTCTATGGAGAAGTTCCCCTTCTTTGCAGGGCTATAACTTTTTTAATTGTATTGCTAAATTGACATTACTATGGCCCATTCAACGTCAATTATCTATCGTTTAGGATGTAGCAACGTTCTACTTTTTCATTCACATATTCATACTAAAATACGGTCTAAAGTATAAATATGTTATCGTTTTCTGCAGCATTCTGCAGAACGTGATTTATAGCCCTAAATGCATTATATTGATGATCAAATACAGTTTGATAGCGATCGGCAGCAGATAAAAAATTTCAAATGTACGTGCTTCTAGAAGTTACTACTCATCATCTGATGTTGACCGGATGGGGGGGGGGGTTGTTTATAATTCCGTGGCCAACGTTAGATGATTCATGTAGTGTGGGTGATATGATCATCAGAGCAGTTTGTATCGAACACGGTAATAATAAACGCTGAAACTTACCCCAGTCTCCTCGGGCCGTTGGGCGATGAGCGTGGAGCAAAAAGATTGCTATTATGGGATGTTGAAATATGCGATCCATTTCCAGGTTGTATAATAGTATATACGTCCAAATCATGTTGTTTATCGACTTATTGGCAACGGATCGCTATCCATTGTGTCGAGCTCGAGTCCCGCGAGCGATAGCGAGTGGCCCGACCGAATATGGATGAGCACCAGTTCCTGCCGCTCATTTCCTGTTTTTCGGCGATCCGCCAATCGGCCACCAGATGGCGCTCTTGAACCGTTGGAGAGTTGAGAGGAGATCAACAGGGGATCTCAAGACTCCACGGGTGAAATATGATTGCCATCACAGATTTTTGAAATATTGATCTCAATGACGTGTTACGGCGTCATTGGCAGATTACGCATGGCGGAGAATGACGTGTTACGGCGTCCTTGGCGATTAAAGGGTTAAAGTGCTAATAAAATAGAGTAACAGAGGTTTGAACTTGAGTTGAACTTGTATACTCACATTTCTCTTTAGTGGTTGCCAGATTCCCGTTTTTAAGTTCCAGCATAGAGGTATGAACTGGAAAACACTGAGGTTGCATAGCCTGAAGTCTTATGTAGTACAGGTCCACATTTTATAAAGATCCGTTCAGAAATGAGTGCTTGAGAAAGGTTTTAGTAAACAGTGCACAAAAAAATTAAAAGCGTGAAAATCCCAAATGATAATCCACCTCTGTGCGTTCTGAAGATTCAGTCATAACAAATTTTCGCTCGTCAACTTTCACCTACTTCCTCTATTCCCCTCTATTGGAAGCGGACACTCGTTGGCTACAACGCTGACCAATCATTTTCGCCATCAGCAGTGATTGGTCAGTTCTCGAGCGTATACAGTCAGACGTGGTCATTTGACGCGCGGCCTGTAAAAAGACGCTCGCTTGACATATCGCCATGTAACTCGAGAACCGAGGCACGGAATTGGTCGAGTGAGGTGGCGTTAGAAAGGCGCCAAATTCAAGTTTGAACGGTATATTACATGATCGCAGCCCCGAGCCGGTGCACGTTATGAGGTTAATAAACGATGTACTTATTTAATGTGGAGTCATTAAAAACTGAAAAATAGTACTGCTAAAAGTAATTGAAAATCCTTGAATTTCAGTTAATGTCTGTATGAACCCTAGAATGTTCTGGAAAGGTTGAAACCCCTACCCCCGGGTGCGTGAGAGAGGACTTCCTACCTGTTGCTCCGTCTTGCCTTTCTCCAGAAGCTTGCGGACCTCCAGCTCCTTGCCCTTCAGGTCATCCCTCAGGTCATTGTACTCCTTCTCCGTCTTGTCAATCAGCTTGTCCAGGTCTGACGCCTCTTTCTTGATCTTGCTAGCTTCGTCCTGGAAAAACATCAAGAATATTATGTGCTGCTCAGTCATCTATCTACTCGATGCCTGGGAGGAGAAATTAGGGGGATTCTTCCCTGGTAAAAAAAGACACAGAAATCCCCATGATGTAGATACTAGCAGAATGGGTTTGTGAGACTCTCACCTCCAGCGACTTGGTGTCGTAGGCTGGGAGGCTGGTCAGGTTGCCGAGGATCTTCAGGGCTCTGCTTCCCGCCTCTTCGGCCTCTGCGTGCACTTTGTTGGCCTGCTTCTCCAGGTTCTTAGCCAGATCCTTGGCCTCGTTGTACCTGAGGGGCAAACAGAATGTGTTATATACAGGAAGACCGTAACCATAATTAGAATGGAAAAAAGAGGTAATTGTAATTGATTGCAGTTACTGGAATAACCATTATAATGAGATCACAGATACAACGGTGATGATCTGTTGGATTCGAAAGGTTCATGATTAAATATTACATATTCCCAAACCCTAGGTCAAATACAATAAATCATTATCGCCCAGACATACTTTTTGTTGAGGTCATCTATGTCCTGGCTGGTCTTGCTCTCTCCGTCCAGAGTTTTCATGAGCAGGTTGAAAGCCTTGGTAGACGTGTCGTTGGCATCCTTAGCGATCTTCTCTATCTGATCAGCATCCATCTGGTGTCTGCAGGGAGGGGGACAGATAATACAGCAGTTCATATTGTGATGACAACTGGTCACAGCAAGTAAGATGAAGTATGGATATGCATTTTGTACATTGTACGACATTGTACTTTTGTACTTATCTTCTGCCATTATTAAGTCTGCACGTTTACATTGCACTACTTTTATTGTCTTTTATACCTATTCTTATGTCTGCAATTCATGCATTTTTTTTATTTTGTCAATCTGTGTGGTGATTTTATGCCTATGTTCATTTTATACTACCGTAATTTTCGGACTATAAGCCGCGCCTTTTTCCCCCATTTTTCTACCCTGCGGCTTATATAACGGTGCAGCTTATATGTGACTCGACGTGACCAAACCCGAAAATATAAAAATCTAAATATTGCTTTTTTGACTGCATTGAAATGTTATTTATCTGTTCCCTTATTTGCTAAACTTAATACAACTTGTAAATGAGTTAATTCTTGTTATTTGTCCGACAGTATTGTGTCCCAATGCTAATTACATATGGTAATTAAACATTAAAACACCTGCGGCTTATAGTCCAGTGCGGCTTAAAACATCATTCAATTTAGCTGCTGCGGCTTATAGTCAGGTGCGGCTTATAGTGCGAAAAGTACGGTATATAGATAGTTATTCATATTTATTATTGTTATATTGTAGAAATGTGCATTGAAATGTCTGTAAAGTCTCGACGACATGGAAAATAAGGGTGACCTCAATTGTCTTTGAGTATAAATAAAGGTTGATGATGATGATTTCTTAAAAAAAGAAAAACAAGAAACGTCAATAAGAACCTTTGGTCTCAATGCTGGTGCTCTAGTGCAACATCTAGTGGCTGAATGTTATATATAGCACCTTTAAGTAAAAAAAATTATTGATTTATTGTGCATGATTTCCAGTGTAGAAGTAACCCTTACTTGTCAGCCAGGTTACGTGCCTCCTCAGCCAGAAGGGTCATGTTGTTTGGATCTCCGGTACTGCTGGGCATTTTAATGTCCTGTAAGAAGTCAAAGTAAAGACCTAAGTACAAAAGAAGACAAAGAAACTAGAGCTGGGCAAAAAAAATTAAATAAAAAAAATACTTTTTTATATATCGACGTATGTCATGAATATCGGCCTAGGTATGTGACAGGGAAATTTACCAACACACTTCTCTCTTTCTTTCTCTCAGTCTTGCTAACACACACACACACACAACACACACACGCACACAGACACACACACACACACACACACACACACACTCCCCCTCTCACTACACCATCAGCTTGCACACACAGCCTTCTCATAAGTCATTATCCAGATATTTGTCTAGTACTCTCTAGTATGGTTCTTTTTATGTTCTGGCAACATATTTTGGCTAAATATGCCTCGTTGATATGTGGTGTTGTGTATTGATAACAGTGCTTTAATACATTGTAATAATTTCTAATAAATATGCATGATCAAGTTCAACAACGTGTGCTTTTATTTTGATATTCCTTAATTCCACGTTGAAATTACACGATACATTAAGTGTGGGGTCGCCAAAAGAAATCCTAAATAAAATGGGGTTGTGGTATAAAAAAGTTTGAGAACCCCTGCTCTAGTATAAATACTTTGTTAGCTCGCCATTCTATAGAGATCTGGGCTATAGGGAGGTGTAGTGGTTACGTCATTGCCGTTTTTCGTGTTCCACCCTCTGTCCAACACAATGTATTTCCCCATTGCCCATTTCTAAATTGTCTCGTTTAAAACAAATAAGGCATTAACATTTGCATGGTGTACCTTTCTGTGCTTATTCATCCACAATCTATAGCTCAACATGAAAATATTCGCAAATAATCATTAAAGAAAATCGCCAAATTTGATTTCAACCAAAAATGCTTAAACAATAATGTTAGTGATAGAAGGGAACTCATTTTGTGCAAAAATGGAAAGCTTTTCAATTTCCATGCGGCAGAATTGTTACAATAGCCGATAATCCGTTTTCCCAATGATGAATCCCTATACGGGTGGAACAACCAGTGACGTCAGACTACACCTCCCTATAGGGCCCATTGCTGTAACCTAGGTCTCTGCATGCTGCAACATGTCATTCTGATAAGGCATGGGGACCAGTGTTGAGACAGGGTCTGAGGGAGGGTGAAGGTGTGAGATGATTGATCAGTAATACAAATCGTGTAACAGTAGAAGAACCATAGTTAAGTCTGTTTTTCCTAGCATTTCTTTTATTTATCTATTTAAATGTTTCCCCTCGACTTGGTCGCCTGGTTTGCCCACTTGCTCAATGAGTCTTTTTTTTTTTTATCAGTATGGAAAATCACATGATAGCTAATCCAATTGATGGTTATCATATGAACTGCAGGGTAATGGGAAGTGTGATACAGTATCAAACTAAGACTACATTTCAATTAACTATCTTGGATATTTCAGAAATCAAATCTGTGAGAAATTGACTCAATATTTCCTTTTTTATCATTCATTTAGACAATAAAATATAACAATATGTGAAATGACAGCGGGTCTACAACTGAACATGTGTTGTCATTGTCATGTGTATCTGAACTGAACAACCCTCCACATAATTTCCTCAGACTTGCAATTCCCCATCTTTTAAAGAACCTGGTAATAATAAAAATTCTCCATTACTTAGACCCTTTCCAGACCCCGGCACATAGGAGCTGTAGGTTTTTAACTAGCAGACAAGACGCACCACTTTACTGATGGCATCTTTGGCTTTGTCCAGCTCCTCACGGGCGCGGTCGATCAGGCCCTCTGCGTCCCGGACTCGGCTGCGGGCCGTGTCCGCCTGCAGCCCTGTGTTGTCCACCGTGGTCCTGATGCTCTGCAGACGGTTCCACTGGGTGGTCAGTGTGCTGTTGATGTTGTTCAGCCTTTCCAACAGCCCCTTGTCCACATCTGAGTAGGGGGATTGGGGTGGGGGGTAAGGTAGGGGTGGGGGTAAGGTTACAATTTTGATACAAGTATTACCATGATTTAACATGTCCATGATTTTCAATAACATTTCCAGGACTGGAAAACATATTTTCAAATTCCATTCACTTTTGCAGGATATGAATGACTGTGGATCCAAAACCGTGTGCAGTACTTGTGATTGACCGATATGAATATGTATCAGCAGACACAGATGAAGGGTGAATTAGGGGCCAATAGCTAATGTATAAGACCCATATTAAGGACCTAGATCTAACTGATGACCATGTGAATGACTAGCAACCGTAAAAAAAAAAAATTAAGGAGAAGAGAGTAGAGCTTGGCTCAGGTGCTGTGTGGAGAGAGCTCCCCCTACAGTGGGGGTGGTGGATGGGGGAGGACCAATTTGTGGGAGGGGGGGGGGCGGCAGATTTGCCTGGGGGAACATGTGCGAGGGGACAGGAATTACTTTTAGTGCTGTAGGTAACATTTGTGTCTTGAATGGAGGATAGAGGGTTGCCTGGTGATGGCTCGAGTATTGTGTATGTTGTACTTTTATTTTATTTTGTTTAAGTCGTATGTCTTGTGTGATTTGTCTGTTGAACTGCACAATGGGACATTTGTAAAAAGAATATAAACAAGAACTGGAAAATGAAAATAAAAACATTGCGGAAAAACAATCTCTAAAAGGCCTATGTGGTACCTTTGCTAGTCTGGGCCTCCTCCAACAGGTCCATGATGGCTCGCTCTGCCTCCTTCAGCCGGTCCTCAAAGGCCTGGTCACTGACCTTCTCCTGGCTGGAGCCCAGGTTGTCGATCAGCGTCTGCAGGTCGTGGAGCTTCTGCCTCTGCTGGTTCACCTGTTCACACACACACAAACACATCTTTAGCATGATCCTACACACACAAACACATCTGTAACATGATCCTACACACAGAAACACATCTTTAGCATGATCCTACACACATAAACACATCTTTAGCATGATCCTACACACAGAAACACATCTTTAGCATGATCCTAAACTATACACAGAAACACATCTTTAGCATGATCCTACACACAGAAACCCCATTTCTATTATGGTCCCTATGAGGTAGTGAGGGCAAGGAGTACCTTATCTTTATAGAGACAAGAATCTCATGCTTTTTTTGTGTCCAAATTCCATAGACTTTTTATAAATGAGTCATTTCCAACAAAGATTTGCCAAATTGGAGATGCAAGGTTTTGATGAAACATGCATTTTCCATATCCAAAATACATTTTAATAGGATAAAATTAGTCCTCACCTTGTCTCTGACCAATGAGTAGCAGGACGGACACTGCTGGCAGCTAGGCGTGGAGCGGTTGTAGAAGTAGTTCTCCTCGCACATGTCACATCTGGCTCCCACAAATCCAGGACGACATTCACAGCGGCCATCTTCCCTACATTGGGCTGTCTGGGAACCCTCAGGGTCACAATCACAGGCTGGGGAGGAGTCAAAAAGAAAAGTCGTGAAAATGACTTCCAGTTCTGCCCTGCTGGTATAAATAGAATCTCTTATTTTTGCCTAAAGTATCTCTCCATGTCTCCCGCAAACTGTTTGGTGGAGAGCAGTAGTTCAGTTTAGATTAGAATTGACTAAAATCTTGAAACATGGTATGGTTTTTATGCATCTCTCACTGAGATTTTAGCCTATAGCCAATGGAAATGCTAGAAACTTTCACGTGGGATGGGAGGACCAATGGAAAATTCCCATAGTTTCTCCATACTACGCCTCTGTGCTTTCACAGATCGGGCCACCATTCAGACATAACAGAGCTTGTTCTTGGTTTTATAATAAAATGGCAAAAAGACATAACAGAGGTATAATGTTCAAGCATTAGAACTTGTTGTGGATGTCGAGGATGATCTAGATAATATCAAAGAAAAGGACTCAGATAGCTGGGACAACAATCATAGTGAAGGATTTGATGCATTTGAAGCTATGGTTTGAAGTAGCCTACTCTCAATTGATCTGACAACTATATAATTTATTGCAGGGAGATATTGGTCCAAATATGAAGGCAATACCAAGATTTGTAAATATTCACACACAAAAAAACACTGAACAATTGTCACTGAGGAAAAGGTGTATTTTCACCACATTTCACATAGAGGTGCAAAACACCTAAATAGAACTGTACAATAATTCCCAGGTAAATTATGGAATTATTCCACAAAACAAAATTTTTTTACTGGGCGTTTCTTTTTTTTTGTAAAATATTGTATGCTCACACAAAGGTAATGTATGATGGTGACTCAACACTTGATACTGACTCAAGAATAACCTCAGAATTGGCTAAAATATAACACTATGTTAGAATAGAATAGAAATACTTTAATCATGCTTTCATGAAATATTGTAAGCCGTCATTTGAGGCTTTATAAAAGCAGCACAATGAACACAAATCTGTCAGTGCTGAGTCCGACCTCATCTTAAATAACAAACAGCATTGCTTGTTGTAGTTAACAAAGAGAGACGGAGTTGATTTAGCAAACAAATATTATAATAATAATATTTAAATAGATTTTTTTAATTTTCTATATATATTCGAATTTTATTTTCCCATTCGAATCGGAGGAAGCATGTGATAGACTTCAGGGCTCCCTAGACCGGCAAGTAGGGGGCAAATGCGCGCAACGACCAGGAAGGGGAGGGGGGAATTGACATAACGACTAAATTGGGGATGGGAGGAAAATACAAGAAAAATAGGAGGAGAAAAAGTGGATACAAAAAAAAGAAATCTACAGTAAGTGTACAGTAAGTGTAAGGTGAACCTTTGTAGGCTTTAGAGGGTTAAGAATAATAACGGTCTTTGAAAATATGGTCTAATATTATGGGTGGGGGGGGGTAACATTTGATTCTTAGATGCATTGTGATGCGGACAATTCTGAATCGATTCACAAATGTCAAAAAGCGATTTTTCTAATGAAACGGAAAAAAGGCGGAATTCACACGTGCAGAAGTACAGTGCCCAGACAGTCTATGGAGTGCACAACATAAAAGAAAACAGCTGTGAAGATGGCTGAGCGTTAAAAGCAAGCGTTTCGGCTTTTATCAAGTTGAAGGGGAAAAGGAGCTGGACAAGAGCCAGACTGAAGCAAGCTAGGGGTGTAACGGATCCTAGTTTGATCCGTGATCCGTACGGGTCACCCCCCATGGTTCGGCACGCATGTGAACCGCAGACTATTTGCTCAATTTAACCATCATAGTGAGCTATATCACATGATATTCTCCAGCATTGTTGAAGTCTGCTGTTTGGGTGCATTATAGTTTCGTCTACCATAGAGATGGATTAATTAGCAACTGTGTGTGAGAATTGCGCACTGCAAGGCATAATATGCAAAGGTGATTATTTAACGTTAAATCTGGATAACGATCCGTTACTAGCAGATCCGGGAACGCAAAAGCTCTGCAAAGTATTTAGCGCTACACAGAGCAACCTCTGCATGTAGATATTGACAGTATTTAGCGCTACAGAGCAACCACTGTATGTGGATATTGATGGGGCAAAAACCATTGTTAAAGCCTTAATGTTGTTAGTTATTATAGCAAAAGCAAACTATACAGTCCAATGTCGTGGGTAATTAATTATCACTTCAGTGAACAACGTCGAACCACAACGTTAACCTTTGGTTGCCTTGGGTTAAATTCATGATATACCATAGGTTGCCGGCTCTATTTGTCTATGGAGAAGTACCCCTTCTTTGCATGGCTATAACTTTTTAAATTCTATTGCTACATTGCCATTATTAGGGCCCATTCAAAGTCCTATATGTATTGTTCATTGTGTAGCAACTTTAACTTTTTCATTCACATATTCATAGTAAAGTATGGTCTAATGTATAAGTATGTTTTCATCTCTTTCTGCAGCTTTCTCCAGAACGTGATCTATAGCCCCAAATGCATTATATTGATGATGCAATACAGTTTTATGGCAATCAGCGCGATATAAAAAATTCCAACTAGACGTACTTCTAGAAGTTACTACACGTCATCTGATGTTGACCGGATGGGCTAGGGGGCGTTTATAATTCCGTGGGCAGCGTTATACCAATCATCTAATGTGGGTCAAATGTTGACAATAGCAGTTAGTATCGAAGACGGTAACGTTACACGCTAAAACTCACCCCAGTCTCCGCGCGCCGTTGGGCGATCATCGTAGAGTAGAAATCTTATCATTATGGGATGTAGATTTACCCGGTCCATCTCCAGCTTGTATAATGGTATATACGTCCAAATCATGTTGTTTATCGAGTTATTGGCAATCGATCACTGTGTATTGTGACGAGCTAGAATGCCGGGACCTATAGCGAGTGCCCGGAAGTAATACGGACGTCCAGCACAACCTCTATGCCACTTCCTGTTTAAGCGATTGCACCGATCGGCCACCAGATGGCGCTCCTGAACCGCCAGAGAGCTCAGTGGGTCCTCCTGGTGGATCTCAGGCCAGCGGAGGGGACATATGAATCCGATCGCAGATTTTTGAAATATTGATATAAGGACGCTGTACAGCGTCCTCCGGCAACTTGAGCATGGCCGGCAATGACGTCTAAACACGTTTCCTGGCAGCCAAAGTGTTAACAGGCACCCAGAAAAGTGGCCATTTTATTTACTTGAACTTGAGGACGGCATTTTTGCAAAGCTTAGCTTTATACTTATAGCACATGCATGAGACTGGTCCCTTTATTATACTTTATACTTATAGCACATGCATGAGACTGGTCTCTTTATTATACTTTATACTTATAGCATATGCATGAGACTGGTCTCTTTATTATACTTTATACTTATAGCACATGCATGAGACTGGTCTCTTTATTATACTTTATACTTATAGCACATGCATGAGCCTGGTCTCTTTATTATACTTTATACTTATAGCACATGCATGAGCCTGGTCTCTTTTGAAAGATAACATTCTGAAGTTACTAATGCACAAAAGGAAAATCACTTTTAGTGCTAATGAACAGAGTAACAGAGGTTTGAACTTGAGTTAGTTCCAACACATCATGTCGGTCTGAAGCATAGAAGATGCTGAAGGACTTGTATACCGGTGTGGACGGTTAAAACCGGTGTCTGCATGTTATGGTGTGGATTAAAACCGTTTGGTTTCGAGACCCCGTTCCCTGGCTGTCTGAAGCTTCTTTCTGCATGACTGCATGTGGGAAAAACTCATTTCACAGATTTGTCAATCAAATCAACTCCTTAATTAGTTAGACCTAAAGTTCTATGACTATTGTACCCAGGACGCCTATCGTAAAGAATAGGGGGTTCAAGTTGGCGACGGCAGCCTTTGTGGTGATAACGTTGATATCGGCCGCCTTACGTTTGCAGCCTGATGATCCGAATCCAAAGAAGTTGACCTCGCAGCGTTCGCAGCGCTGGCCGGTGATGCCAGGCTGGCACTCGCACTGACCGCTGGTGATGTCACACTGGCCGTTGGTGGAGCCAATGGGGTTGCAGTTGCATCTGTAGAGACAGAAAGTGAGAAAAATACAAATTGGGTTTCAGCAAATGAGCTACATAGTAGGGATGTGCATGACTGACCAAAATAATTTTCGAATAGTCTACTGTTCTTAAGAAAATGACAGAATATTTGAAAATCCCCCCCCCCCCCCCCCCCCCCCAAAGAATTATACTGTAGGTCTAACACAGGCATTCTCAAAGTCCGGTCTAAATGATCTAATCTAATCTTAGAAATTAAGTAAAGTGAATAGTACTGGGTGTTAAGCATAACAGTATCTAAGTTAATTTACTTCTGACCATTATAGTCAAAGTATTTTCCTATGAACTGAAACTTATAAGATGTTCTGTGTTCAGGGGCGGCTACGTGGCGTAGTGGGCAAGGCGCTCGCCACGAATGCAGAGACACTGGGCTCGCCTGTTCGAGCCCAGCGCTCCACATTGCTTTCAGTTTAGCTGGTCGTTCATACTAATACACATTGGCCGTATTAGGGGGTGGGAAACTGATGGGTGGGGATCGGGCGTTGTGGACAGCGACTCCTACAGGTCGGTTGGTGCGCCTGCGCAGTAGAATCAGGAAGTGTCGGGGGCAGCATGAGCCTCCCACGCGTTACTCCTCGCCACTGAGAGATCGAGCTGCGCAGGTGAAAAGATGCGACTGCTGTTACCTCAAGTACCGGAGGGGACTTGTGCTATGTATGACTTAGTCCACATTGCAGCCGGCTTGTGGGAGGCAAGAAACAGCGTTTGTGACAGGGGAGGGTTGAATTGGATGATACGAAATTGGGATGGGAGAAAATATAGAAAATGGGAGAAAAAGTGGATCAAAAAAATAAAAGATGTTCTGTGTTCAGTTATTAGCCAACAGCTGCAAAAACGAATGGTGTCAATTATGTTATAAGACATTGATATCAGGAGCTATCTGTAGCTACTGCTAGCCGGCTAGATAACGTTAGACAACGCCTCATGTATTAAACTAAAGTGAATAGTTTACTGGGTCATTTTGTTTAAACAGTGAGCTAACGTGAGTAGGGATGCACCGATATGAAAATTTGCCACCGATACAGATTGTTCAACTAACACAATCGGCCGATACCGATATTTGTGGCAAAAAAAAATTATATATATTATTTTTTTTATATTTGTATGTCTCTAAATGTTTTGATGAATTGAAAATGGAGGACCCTTATGTAAAAAAGCCTAAAGTATTTTTCTGGTCTTCATCCTCCAGTCCACTGAGCTGTACTGTGTATTGTACCCATTCTGCAATCTGTTAACCCTTTATTCGCCAAGGACGTGTTACCACGTCATTGCTCGCCATGCGTAATCTGCCAATGATGCCGTAAGGCGTCTTTGAGATCAATATTTCAAAAATCTGTGATGGCAATCATATTTTAACCACGGAGTCTTGAGATCTCCTCTCAACTCTCCAACAGTTCAAGAGCGCCATCTGGTGGCCGATCGGCGGATCGCCCAAACAGGAAGTGACGCGCCGGAAGTGGTGCTCGCCCATATTTAGTCCGGGCACTCGCTATCGTTAGCGGGACTCCATCTTGATACACTGGACATCGATCGGTTGCAAATAACTCGATAAACAACATGATTTGGACGTATATATTATTATACAACCTGGAAATGGATCGCATATATCAACATCCCATAATCGCGAACTTTCTGCTCCACACTGATCACCCAACGGTCAGAGGAAGCTGTGGTAAGTTTTAGCGTGTTTGAATATTATGATCCATATAAACTGCTGTGATCTATGTATCGCCCATACTACATAAATGATTTAACGTCGGCCAAGGACTTATAAACCCCCCCCCCCCTCCGGTCACCAGCAGATGATGAGGCATGACGCTTAGGACCTTGCACAATTGAAAGTTTTAATATGACATCAATCGGTATCAAACTACATTTGATGATGTAATATATGTATTTAGGGCTATAAATCACGTTCTGCAGAATGCTGCAGAAAACGATAAAAACATTTATACTTTAGACCGTATTTTAGTATGAATATGTGAATGAAAAAGTAGAACGTTGATACATCCTAAACGATAGATACTTGACGTTGAATGGGCCATAGTAATGTCAATTTAGCAATACAATTTAAAAAGTTATAGCCCTGCAAAGAAGGGGAACATCTCCATAGACTTACAGTGGTGGCAGAGAGGGGTATAAAATCAGAATAATCCCTGGCAGATAAAGGGTTAATAAAGTTTTCAATCAATCAGACAAATGTATAGAAAAGCTTTTATTATAACATAACAATTTTTTTTATTATTGTTTATGAAAATGTTTTAGCCCTATGCTTGACTATTATTTTAGGCATGGCAACAAATAAAATAATAATAATAAAATGAATAAATAAAATATTAAATAAATAAATAGGCTACACGTCTCTCTTTTTGTGTTACAAATTGTGCTCACCGATATGGACATAGGCCTCTTTACTTACTTAAAAAAAGGAAACATCTCTCTAAACACTATCTCTCAACCAAAGCAATGCAACAGAACAATTTTGATTGACAGTAGATTCTGCCAACTATGTCACACGGCATGCACCCGCCTCTGCTGTTCTTACCACCAATCGGCAAGCGTCTTTTCGTTTTTTACTTCCGGGATGTCCGCCATTGATTTTGACGAGAGATCAACAACAAAGCTAATAACGTTAGCTCCCCGCCGGCCACGAGTGGACTACCAGCTCTCCACAGGAGTACTAAACGAGGCATAATGATTTTACTGCAACGAATGTTATAATAAAAGCTTTTCTATACATTTGTCTGATTGAAAACTTTATTAACAGATTGCAGAATGGGTACAATTCAGTACGGGCTCTCTGAGCAAAGGAAGGAACTGCAATATGAATGAGTAAAGCTTGCTATGTTCGGGTAAATACGCTGATGTTATTGAACGTGTAACTATATAACGTTAATGCCACAAAACGAATGCCTTTGTTAATCATAAGTAACTTTGATGCAGTAGCGTGTGTGTGTGGGGGCGGCGTTGTGCAGGTCGCTTGACTGAAACTTTTTTCAAAGTTTGAATGTGTGGACCAGATTTACGCGACACAAATTGATGGATATTTATCGGCTACTGCCATCGGCACATTTGAGCTTATCGGCCAACAGGCCGATGGCAGTCAACAAGGCACTTATCGGCCGATACCCAACCGATATATCGGTGCACCCCTAAACGTGAGCTAACGTTAGCTACCTAGCTGGAGGTCTCATGCACTCGACTATTGCCGGAGCATTTGTTGATATCAGGAGCTATCAGTAGCTAGCCAGCTAGATAACGTTAGACAATGCCTCATGTATTAGACTAAAGTGAATAGTTTACTGGGTCATTTTGTTTAAACAGTGAGCTAACCTAGCTAACGGAGGTCTCATGCACTCGACTATTGCCGGAGCATTTGTTGACATGGGTCTGGGAGGGGGAGGGGCAAGGTGTGCAGCAGCCAATAGCCTTTCAGCTGGAGGCTACTCGCAGCAGCAGCTGTGTGCGAGAGAGAAGAGAATTGGATCATGTTTTTCACGTGCGTCATGGATCGGCGAAAATAAAGCATTATCGGAATTCACCAATCTCATATTTATACTGAATATCGGCCGATACCGATCGCTGGCCGATCGGGGCATCCCTATTCACGACACTCCATATTTACGTAGCTATCTAACCAGCAGTGTAAACCGGGAGCCAGCCCAAACCATCACCATGACATCACCATCAAAATGGCGCCGCCCATGGCCAAAACGGGGAAATTACATTTTAGTTTTCAGACAAATAAGCAGGATTTCACATTTGATTATAGGACCCTGTCTTACCCAAGGTACACAACAAACAATCTAGGCTTGCGGGCGGCTACGTGGCGTAGTGGGCAAGGCGCTCGCCACAAAATGCTGGAGACGCTGGGCTCGTCAGTTCGAGCCCAGCGCTCCACATTTGCTTTCAGTTTAGCTGGTCGTCCGTACTAATACACATTGGCCGTATTAGGGGGTGGGAAACTGATGGGTGGGGATCGGGCGTTGTGGACAGCGACTCCTACAGGTCGGTTGGTGCGCAGTAGAATCAGGAAGTGTCGGGGGCAGCGTGAGCCTCCCACGCGTTACTCCTCGCCACTGAGAGATCGAGCTGCGCAGGTGAAAAGATGCGACTGCTGTTACCTCAAGTACCGGAGGAGACTTGTGCTATGTATGACTTAGTCCACATTGCAGCCGGCTTGTGGGAGGCAAGAAACAGCGTCCGTGACAGGGGAGGGTTGAATTGGATGATACGAAATTGGGATGGGAGAAAATATAGAAAATGGGAGAAAAAGTGGATAAAAAAAAAAAAAAAACAATCTAGGCTCATATTGTTCAACGCTTCATCTCCCCTTTAAATTCAGTTCAAATGTTCAGTTTGAGTTAAATTCAGTTATTCTTTTTAATAGAAAAGATCATTAAATTCAAAGGGTATTGCACATAAATAGGCACTTCAGATAATCCTTCAGAACGTTGATCGGCTCAGCTGACAGACAATAAATCAAAATGACACAATTCACCATCGTAGCCTATAATAACAGCATTGCATTAACCATCAACCGGTTTTAATAAACAAACAGAAACAGTAGCATGTGCATCTTTTAGATCAATTAGGCTATGAAAATGAGACTGCCTCTAAATATAAAAATGCATTAAAAAAATAATATATATAATAATAATAATATATTTTTTTTCCGACTCAGACATGAAAATCGAATGTGGAGACTCGCACGGCAATTAGAAAATTCTAACTCATCCCTACTACAATACATAGTGGTGTTAGGAGTTCAACCGATGCTGCAAAGAAATCTACATCTACACAAGTCATCGAAGATTTGCTTGTTTCAAGGATTTGCTCAAAATAATTTGAAACAGAAATAGTGACTTGACTTAATTTCAAAGATACTGTCACTTGTTTCAAGACATTTCTTCAGTCACAATCTTTCAATTATTTCTGCTTTACTGGATAGGACAGAGTGACAGGAAATCAGAGGTAGAGAGAAGGGGGAAGACATGCAACACAGGTATTGGGTTGGAATCGAACCCAGGATGTTGTGATCACATGGTGTGTTGTGATCACATGGTGTGTTGTGATCACATGGTATGATGACATGGCATGTTGTGATCACATGGTGTGTTGCAGGGTTCCCACAGACATTGCAATATGACATTCAAGGACTTTCAAGTACTTTTCTAAGCACTATTTTTCATTTTAACTCATTGGCTGCCAGCTATTAGCCTTGGCCCTGTGGTAGCACTGCCACGCTTTAAAAGATAGGAGTGAGTCACCTTGTTTGTAAATCTATAACTATATTCTATATTATAGCTATGGATACAATACTATGGCCCATTTGACATCAAGTATCTATCGTTCAATATGTGAAAAAGAAATTATTTTTTCATCCATACATACCCGTTTTATACTGTGGTGAATATGAGTATGGTTTTAGATTGGTCTGGGGTAATTCCCGAAATGCTGAGGAATAGCCTTATGCGTGTATTATACTATAACCTAGGGGTGGACGGTATAAACGGTATACGGTATAAACGATATGAATTTGCTCTACGGTATGGATTTTGACTATACCGTGTAACCGGTAGGGCAGCTCTAAAATAGCAATGACGTCATGTAACCACAGCGCGACTATTTCAATCGCATTTGCCCCTAAAAATAGATCGAATTAGTCATAGATAATAGATATGTGCAAACTGGAAAAAGTTATTTAGGAGGCTTCGCGCAGTGGGCGTGTCAACACGCAATTGTCATTTCATAATAAACACATATCACCCGCAAGTTTCAATTTCAGTTCCTGGCATTTTTAACCAGTGGAGAAAGGTAAGAGATCTTACCTATCGTTTTTCTTATATGAATTATTCTACGTTAATAAAACATACCTGGTGATCAACTACAGTTTGCTGTAAACATTATGATATGTGTGTAGTGTTATGATAACGACGGGAGGACGGCTGCTGCAGCAGTGGATTTGCGAAATAGCATGCAGCTGCAGAGCCGCAGAGCCAGTGGCTCTTTCAGGTCTGGTCACAGGCCCGCTCAACAGCGCCCCCCCCCCACCAAACGGCTGAACGACCTGAAAGAGCCACTGGCTCTGCGGCTCTGCAGCTACATATGCTTCTAGCAAAATCCAGCCCCGCTGTTTGCAATGGGAGCAGCACGGAGTCTCGACTCGGGACTTATTTTATTTGGAATATAATGACTTTATACGCAAAAGTAGCCTAGTTTTAAGTTAAAATATTATAAATCTACATGCCTTGAGGATGTCATTCTTTATATAGCCTGCCTATCAGGCAAAAAAAATTATTCTAACGGAAACACTGATACCGTGATATATACCGTTACCGTCTATGCTTCAAATTATACCGCTATCATTCTCAAATCAAATCTATATCATAGGTATTAAGTTTCATCATGAATGCATGAAAGGGGGGGGTAATTTTTTTATGCTTTGATCGTCACCAACGGCATACGTTGTGGAGTAACGTTACACACACACGTTCGGATCGATATGAAGACATGGTTGGATCAACGCAAGATTGATATCATATAGCCCTTACCTTGACTAGGATGTACCCCAAAAAGAATATTCCAAATATCTGATCGCGATTCCAAGTATTGATGTCCATCGTGTCGCCAACATAATCCACCACACATCATGCATCGGGAGCATTTGATCCTTCTCACTCAGACCGTTATAACCTCTCAGCTTGCACACAAAAAAGAAACAACCCGGAGACATTTGATTTCAATGACTTTTTAAGCCCCTTGTTAAAAAATTGGCTGTTTTCAAGGAATTCCATGCCTTGACTTTATTTTTTTTTTAAATCAAGCACTGTAAGCACTTCAAGTACCTTGTGCGAACCCTGATAGTAGCAGTGGGAACACGTTGGCTGTCCTGTGTTTAATGTCACCATGAACGCTTTGCATCTATGACACTTGTTAAGGAGGGTTAGGGTGCAAACCTAACCTTCCGGTTGGGAAAGCAGGTGCATCAGAGGGGCTCCTGCGGGTGTTTAGCCTCTAATTTAGCTGCTAATCTCTTCCTGGAAACCAGGTGTGTACAGTCTCCTCAGCCAATCAGGGCAGTTTGCTGCCAGTGGGAGGGGGCAGAAGAAAGCAGGTAACTGAGGTTTGAGGACAGGGCAGGGTTTCACCTGAGAGCCATTTAAAAAAAGGTGCACTGGGTAGTTATGTGGGGAAAATGTCAAACTGGAAGAAGTGGTAGGGGGAAAATGCATGGTGTGTTTGTTGTTGTACAATGGCAGGGTCCCACAATTCTGTTTACAAACGCATTTACCATTCAAAGAAGTATCCTCTAGGCCTGCACTTGTTTCATTGTGCCTCAAAATAGCCCCTTCCTAGTTTCAACCAGAGCTTCCCCTCCCAGCTCAACCAGAGCTTCCCCTCCCAGCTCTCAACCAGAGCTTCCCCTCCCAGCTCAACCAGAGCTTCCCCTCCCAGCTCCCAACCAGCTTCCCCTCCCAGCTCCCAACCAGAGCTTACCCTCCCAGCTCCCTAGTTTCAACCAGAGCTTACCCTCCCAGCTCCCTCAACCAGAGCATTCCCTCCCAGCTCCCCAACCAGAGCTTCCCCTCCCAGCTCCCAACCAGAGCATTCCCTCCCAGCTTCCAACCAGAGCTTCCCCTCCCAGCTCCCAACCAGAGCTTCCCCTCCCAGCTCCCTCAACCAGAGCTTCCCCTCCCAGCTCCCAACCAGAGCTTCCCCTCCCAGAGCTTCCCCTCCCAGCTCCCAACCAGAGCTTCCCCTCCCAGCTCCCTCAACCAGAGCTTCCCCTCCCAGCTCCCTCAACCAGAGCTTCCCCTCCCAGAGCTTCCCCTCCCAGCTCCCAACCAGAGCTTCCCCTCCCAGCTCCCTCAACCAGAGCGTTCCCTCCCAGCTCCCAACCAGAGCTTCCCCTCCCAGCTCCCTCAACCAGAGCGTTCCCTCCCAGCTCCCAACCAGAGCTTCCCCTCCCAGCTCCCTCAACCAGAGCGTTCCCTCCCAGCTCCTAAACTCTCCCCCATGTCTAAACGCAACAGATCATTGTTTGCAGTTTTCACACAGCGAGCAAGTGGGCGTATTGATTCATATAGACTAACCATATTCTTTACACAAAGTGTACAGATGGCTTGTTCCCACAGATAGTTAAATGAAAATGCATGGGTTATGGATAAAACGTATGTCTGTGTTATCTTCATTTACTTTAATTTCAATCCCATTCCCAACCAAGGACACGATACACACAAGGCATTTGTCTCGTCAAGATTTTAGTTTATGAGGTGCGACCAATACATGTTTTAAAAAGTGACTGTGTGGAGGCGAGTGCCTCGGAGCAAAGTCCTACATTTATATTTAACTCGACTGCCAGGTGTGGAGTCGACAGCTGTGAACGTGCGGTCGCTCTAATGTTGTTCCAGTGAACAACTCTCGCTCACCTCCAGCCATTCCACTGCAGACAGGACAGTATTTGTCCAACTATGATTAGAATCGCAGCGTTCTAGGAGTCAGATTTATTGTTCATGTTCCAAAAATGTATATTGTGGGCGTGCGCTTCTGAGACTGTCGTACATTTACATTACATGTGTGCTTCTCACAGTTTCAGCCTGTATGAAACGAGTATCAAGTGGTCATAATGTGTTAACCTCTCTCTCTCTCTATCTGAACCCTGCAATACTGACCGTTCACAGCCCTGTTTGCTCTGCAGGTTGAAGAAGCCCGGCTCACAGGAGCTGCAGTCACGGCTGCTGACCTGGGGGAGACACTGGCACTGGCCCGTCACCTGGCTACAGCTGGTCTGGCTGTCCACTGTGCCATCTGGAGAACAGGTGCATGCTGGAGAGGAGAGGTGAGGAGAGGAAGTAAGATATTACAGAGAACCATGTTCAATTCAAGCTAAACATGAATATTGCCAATAAATTGGATAGAAGGTTTGGCACAACCGCAGCAATAAACTGATACATATGAATGGACCCAACCTTGCAACTGAAGAAGATAAAGAGGGGGTTCAGCATATACTGTAGATCCCTGATTAACCCTTTCAGGTGTATGTTCTCCAATAAGGACCTCTAAACCAAGTGCTCGCCAGAGATGTGCTTATTATGTTTCAGGAAATAACTCAATTAAATGTTGAAAAAAAAGCATGGATTATGAGGGGCAGCCATATATATATATAGAGAGAGATAGAGATAGAGATAGAGAGATCTTCTGAATATCACAATATTATAGTGTAGTGGAAATTGTATGATCCGCCCCCCCTCCCATTGTGTCACCCCTCCCCCACACCACTATGGTACCCATCAATCCCGTTGTTTCCTGAGATCAATCAGTCTCTCACCTCCATACCTAAACCATCCCCCTTCCGGCCCCTTCCTTTGTGACTCAGGGTGCGGTTACACCTTTCGTTTCATTTTCGTATCATTGTCATATGCGTTTCGCCGCGACGTCGTGCACCTCGAGTCACACTTTCGTTTTTTTTTCTTCGTTTTTGTCACCCGAGCACACTGATGTAGTACACTGCCAAAGCAGTAGGTGGCAGTAGGTGGCAAACATGAAGGCAATTTCAACCAATCAGAACTTGAATGTGCCAATACACTTCCTGGAAGCTCCAGCAAAGAAAATGTCAATAAGGCAGGCGCCTATGCCGCGCCACCATCTTGCCTATTTACTCAATGCTTCAGCAAAGCCTAATAAAAGTGCAATAAACAAAACGGATACATGCACTGTGTGTTCTGCCTGTCATTTGTTTGATGAAACAAAACTAACATCAACACAAGTGACCACCAAGAGCGGATAGTTTAGTCTAAAAAACTATCGGTAGCATTGTTAGCTGCATGCTAACGTCAATGGAATTTGCCATTATAACAGTATAGCATTGTGGCTAGAAGCTAAGGTTAGCTCACGCTACTTAGCCAGCACCAAACTGATGATATCGGGAGCTATCAGTGGTTAGATAACATTAGAGACAACGCTGTGTGTATTAAACAAAGGTGAATAGATGACTGGGCCATTTTGTTTAAAGGGGCTATGCACTGCTATTCCTAGCACTATTTGGGCAACTTTACACAATTCCTGTTAGTCTATTGAAGACATTTGTAATTTTCTTTTAAAAAAAAATCATTGTTTTATATTTCTAATCAAGTACTCGAAACCATCATTTTTCAGCCTCAAGAAATCAGGCTGTTATGGCCTGGCTCCGCCCATAAGCACTTTGAGTGACAGTCAGACCACAGTCTGCACTGGTAGAGGGAGGGAGGGAGGGGGGGGAAGAGAGAGAGAGTTCAGTTCAGAGTTTTTATTTGCCACATGGAATAATACAATCATAGTTTCTTCATTAAAAAATCATAAATAGTCATTCCATGGACAAAAGGAGCAGGAAGAAGAATACATCTTATAGTTACCTGCCCCTTATTCCTAAACTAACATGTATTTTCTTAATGGTCGGCGTATAACCTTATTTACACAAATAATCATTTATACCATATATATATATATATATATATATATATATATATATATATGTGTGAGTGAGTGAGTGAGTGAGTGAGTGAGTGAGTGAGTGAGAGAGAAAGAGAGAGAGAGACAATGCCCCCTCTCGGCTCTCTCTTACTTTCTCTCCCTCCAAAGCGCACGGCCCCGCAGCTCCACTCGCTGATGAGACGGGGCAGCTTTTTTCTTTCTTTCAATCTCCCGTGTGGCGCGCGGCCGGCAGGTACCCCCCCCCCCAAGTGCCCCCTCTCTCTCCCTCCCTCCTTCCTTCTCTCTTCCTTTCTCTCCTTTCTCTCCCACTCGGCTCTCGCTGATGAGACGTGAGACGGGGCAGCTTTTTTCTTTCTTTCAATCTCCCGTGTGGCCGGCAGGTACCGCCCCGCCCCCCGCCCCCCCCCCCCCCCCCCAAGTGCCCCCTCTCTCTCCCTCCCTCCTTCTCTCTTCCTTTCTCTCCTTTCTCTCCCACTCGGCTCTCGCTGATGAGACGGGGCAACTTTTTTCTTTTCTTTCTTTCAATCTCCCGTGTGGCGCGCGGCCGGCAGGTACCCCCCCCCCAAGTGCCCCCTCTCTCTCCCTCCCTCCCTCTCTCTTCCTTTCTCTCCTTTCTCTCCCTCTCGGCTCTCTCTTCCTTTCTCTCCCTCCAAAGCGCACGGCCCCGCAGCTCCACTCGCTGTCTAGTCTAGGTAGAATGGGGGCGGGCATTAGCTCCAACCACAGAGCCAATCGCATCACTGTGCGCCGAATGACGTGACTCAGGACTTCAAATCAAAATGACCCGATTTACTAGAGCACGAGAGGGGCTGGGCTGAATCGGAGCAATCCGCCAATATGGTATTTAGACCCTAAAACACATTGATACGAACTCCTATTACTATAATACAATGCTAGAGACTGAAAAATGACATTTATAATGCATAGCCCCTTTAATGCTTGTTAAGTTGAAAGAGGAGCTTTGAGCTAACAGGGTTTGATAGCTAACACTAGCTCATGTTATCCAGTGGCAGTGCCAATCGGTAATGCTAGCAGAATGAATGGATGTAAACTTTCTTTAACATATTGCATATGGGTACAATACAATACGGCTCAATACAAACAATTGTTAAGGGAATGCAGACTGTTGTAGCTTGGACTGGGGTCCTTATAACAATAACTTGACAACACATAGTAGCTGCAGCTATTTGGTTTGGGACAGCTCTCTGTCACCGGAAGGGCACGCAGATGGTATCTACTGCGCATGGGCGTTTTCGCAACAACGGCTCATGCAGACTACACGCTGTTGTCTGCGCGTTTTTTAGCGTTTCTCCAAAACGCAAACACAATTTTGCGTTTCAGCCGTATCCACAAAAAAATGCCAAAAAACGCATTTCTGTGTAATAGGGACATGAAACGTATTCAAAAACGTATAAAAAAAAAACGCCACAAATACACTAGTCTAACCATGGCCTCAAACTCCTACCCCCTTCCAGGTCAGCCCATCCCCTTTGAGCACCTACCCCCACCCCCAAATGTCTCACCCTCCTATCTGATCACATCCTCCTGGTCACATGGACCCACCCTTCTCGGAGCCAGTTATGAGACCCCCCCCCACCCCGGCCAGGGGGGTTCGCTGGGTCTTCTCTAGGGATGATATCGATACCTGGGCTTTGGGTATCGGCCGATACAGAGTACCGATCCGATACCCATTGTTCAATTAATAAACTGTATGGAACCATATGGAAGCGAGGTTATTTCCACCACAGTACAATCTATAAAAGACCTACGTTTGCACTTGTCGGCAGGGTTGGTCGCCAAGGCGTTGCCGTAGAAGCCGTCCTTGCAGCTGTCGCAGAAGAAGCCGTCGGTGTTGTAGACGCACTTGAGACACTCGCCCGACTCCCGGTCACAGTTTCCCACGGCGTTGGGGTCGATGTTGCTGCTGCACTTGCAGGACTTGCAGGCCCGGACCGGTCCGTTCTGACCCAGGGGGTTGCCGAAGAAACCGTCGTCACACAGCTCACAGCGTTTGCCTGGGGGGTGGCAGGGACAGATATCAGTACATGGTTTTCCTCCCTAGATGTAGCACTGAACGGCACAGACTTTATAATGCATCAACGTGCCTCACTGCATCACCGAGCACAGGGTACTACCTACCTTCCTGGACTTTTACAAATTTACACTTACTATATATTTCTGTATATTTTTACTGTATATTTTATATAAGAATGTGACATAGGAAATTTATATACCGGACCGTATTTTATTCTTAGGCTTTTGTTTTTGTCTATCCAAACATCTACGGTTTACTGTGAGCGATTTGTAGTGCAAAATTTTCCTCGGATGAATAAAGTATTTTCTATTCTATTCTATACATCTACCCTGAACATATCAGATTGAAAGAACTGTATTTATTTTGTACTAGGGCTGTCAATCAATTCAAATATTTAAATTGCGATTAATCACATGATTGTCCATAGTTAACTGATTAATCGCACCAGAAACGTTTGAAGAAGTCGGTCACCAAAATTACATTTATTTTTCTTGATATATAAACTGGTATAACAAAATGTTTGTACATGTTTACAATTAATGTGCGTTATGTGTAAAAAACATTTGCGGCTTTAATATGCATTCGCGTTAACTCTTTAATTGCCAAATCCGAGATAAGTCGGGTTAACTCGTTGGCTGCCAGACACGAGATATCTTGGGTTTTGGTCGTTTATTCTTTTATTCGATATTTTTATTAATTATTCATCCAGGGACCTTGGTGTTACCATAGGGCAGTGTTTCTCAAAGTGGGGGGCGCGCCCCCCAGGGGGGGGCGCAGAGGCATGACAGGGGGGGCCTTGAGATTTATAAAAAAAAAAAAAAAAAAATGGATTCCAGAAAATTATCACTAAAGTGCTATCTGTTGCAGCTGCACTGTTCTTCATGAAAATACCATTTCTCAAAATCATTATTTAATAAAACACAAAAGGATCACCAAGTTACTCTGGATAAAAAAAAACTTTACAGACAACATTGAGACAAAGCTTCCTGACACATCTCCATCCAAACTCTTGGAAGAACTCTTTGAAATCTCATCAGATACCACCTAGAGAGCTAGTTTCAGAGTGTGGTGCTGAGTACCAAGTATCTCATCTCATGGCCCACCAAGTATCTCATGATGCAGCAGTTAAGGTGTTGATACCATTCAGCACCACATACAGTATCTGTGTGAAGCTGGCTTTTCATCCATGACAGCTCTGAAAACAAAATATAGGGCCAATTTGAAAGGTCACGATATTGGTGTTATTTCAATAAATGTAAACATGGCCCATTTCATGACTATTTTGTTGGGGCGAGGGGGGGGGGCAAAATATTTTGGTCCGCCAAAGGGGGGCCTGACAGAAAAAGTTTGAGAAGCACTGCCATAGGGAATGAGTCCGAGATCGCCAAAGTCCAATACCGGCCGCATCCATCTAGACGGCGATATCGAGCACCCTTTGAAACCTTATATCTTGGCCTGTGCAATAGTCAAATGTCTCCGGGCGCAGTTTTCTGGGTCGGGCCAGTCGAGCAGTTCTCCCGGTTCCATTGAAGCGCGTCAAATATCCCCGATCCATATGTTGTGGTGGGTTATGCCGTGGACCAAATGGACATCGGATGTACCAAATGGCGAGCAAACAATTGGAATATTATTTTTGGAATACTCCGGATCACAGGTAAGGACTATCCAACGTCAATTTTAGCTTGATCGTGCAATGCTTTTATACCGATCGGGCTGATAAGCGTTTTTAGTAGGGATGTCCGATATTATCGGCCGATAGGCATTAAAATGTGATATCGGAAAATATCGGTATCGGTTAAATTTCTTCTTTTTTTTTACATTTCTATAACCTTTATTTACCCAGGCAAGCAAGTAAGAACAAATTCTGATTTTATTTATTGTCAAAAGTATGCATAATGTTGTGTTAATTCCACAACAAGAGATATGTAATGTTAATTACCTGAAATTATTCACATTTTTTGGGGGGGAAATCCTGCATATATCGGTATCGGTTGATATCGGTATCGGAAATTAAGAGTTGGACAATATCGGTATAGGTAAAAAAGCCAATATCGAGCATCCCTAGTTTTTAGTGTTGAATATGAATGCCGTTACTGGCAATCAAATAATCAGAAACGAAATACAGAAAGAATACAGTTATAGCTCTACAAACAAGGTGACGCACTCCTATCTTTTAAAGTGTGGCATTGCTACGACGGGCCACGTCTAATAGCTGGCGCTGAATGAGTTAACATGAGATTTTTTACACAAATAAATATGTTGCCACATGAAAACAATTTTTTTTGCTTCGGTATCAATTTGGTAAAATTCCATGGAAACATAATGGAAAATGAAAAAGCAATTCCACTGTGCCATGATATGGAAACACTGGAGAGAGAGAGAAATGGTAGAAAAATATTTAATAAGAGCAGGGGTGTAAAGTACTTGAGTAATTGTACTTTGTTACAATACTACAGTACTGTTTTGGGAGATTTGTACTTTACTCAAGTATTATTAGGTTTGTATACTTGTACTTTTACTCAATTACATTTCAGAGAAAAAAAAAAAACAGGTCCAACGATTTCAATTCGTATATTTGTTTATCTGGCTGAACTAACGTTAACGTTATTAATCAAATCCCCATCAATGGAAAATTAACCCGCCCATACCCATGCCGATTGGTCCTTGTGCAAGACTTGAAAGCGGGGATCTTTGATTAAACCCCTGCTCAGGGGGTCAAAAGAATAGACAGTCAGAGTGACAAGCTACAGAAGATGGCCACAAACGATATGAGAGTGATGCAGAGGACGAAACGGTCAGCATGGACGGACAAGACGAGCACCCATGGCCCTATCTCCATGAAACGTTTTTACTTTGACTTTTTAGTACTAAGTACATTTAAAAGTTGAAACTTTTTTACTTTTACTCAAGTGTGTTTTTAGCCAGATACTCTGACTTTTACTTGAGTACGACTTTGAGACGGTACCCATACTTTCCCTTAAGTATAATTTCTGGGTAATTTGTACCCCCCTGAATAAGAGGATTTGTTGGACTTTGAGCTTAAGGAACCAGAACAGAACTGTAACTGAGGGGTTACAAAACCCTGACTATTAAAGATTGTGATATATTAAACCACTGCTAGTTATGTACTTTAATTACTGGCCAAACAGTACATCAAATATTGATGGTGAACACTCACAAGAACACGGCATTGACACAGAAATTCTATTGGAGGGTAATTTATTATTATTAGGCAACGTTAGGTTACAGAATGAGAATTAGGGTCGCGCTTGTATGGCGAAGAATATACGTAAAGTCAGTCAAGAGCATAAGTCACTAAGGATAGTAGGAATACTATGATGGGTCTAAACTGACGCCACCTGTTGTATAGTATCAATTATATAGGGCAACACCGGTACCAACTGGAGACAATGGGTAGAGGAATATTCGGGTACTCAGTCTGAGTCAACGAGGAATAAAGAGGCTCCAGGTACAGGAGTCGGTGCGTGTACTCCCTTGATCAGCAGACAAAAGCAATAGTTGTAATCCAAGATGCTCGACAGCATTGACGACAGCTAGCCAGCCCCTTCCACGAGGCAGGCCCGAGTGGTAATCCTCACGAGGTTGAATCCCAAACGACAGTGGAAATCAACGGTGCTCTTCTCCGGTAGTCACGGTCCCAAAGCAATATAATCCAACCAGGAATGGTTCTGCAATCGCCGGTGCCGATTCTCCTGTGTACATGTCCAACGGTTCTCGCCTAGGACTCCTCGGGTGTGGGCACGTATTTAGGCCACACAGCCTGGATAAGTGCACTAGCTAAAGACACGACGAACCGATGGGTAATGCTACACACGGAAGAACTGTGGCCGCACGATATACAATAAATGATCGACTATTACTTCACATTAGATTAAGTCGAACTCAACGTTACTGCATTAAACTCTGACACTTTAACATTCTATTCGCACGCGGTTCTCAATGCTCTATTTAGATGCAAGGTTGCTCACTTCACTGCACGTTGACTCGTGGTGAAGGGTTTGAACTAGTTACTGCTGTTTACACCTGCGCCGTATTTATACTTAAGTGAATATCTAGTCCCAACCTCAGTCCTTGTCTCGTATTACTACGCAGACTCTGGGCATGTTCTGACATGCCCGGAGTTGTCTTTGAACTTGCCGTTGGGGGCTTGTGCGTTGGCGCCTGGGGCGCTGTCCAATAGGAGAGCGAATATTACTCTGGTCTGTACGCAGGTAAAGGGATATTCCGTGTATATATATAAATAATATACAAGGTATATCAAACGATACATATATATATTCAGTTTAATCTGGCCCTTCACAACAAGAACCCTAGTTGTAGCTAAAAGACTGATGGGTTAACTATATCACAGCCAGGACAGTCTTTCCTGCTTTAATTCCAGTAGTTAGGGTGTGGCTCTACATTCTCTTTCATCAATGTTATATCAAGAAGCTTAAGAGGATAGTTGTTGTTTTGTAACCCGAGCCCTAATTCCTTATGCTTTCCAATTTTGATTGATAAACAGTTTTTCAGTTGTCCTCAATCAGCTTTGTACTACACTTACAGCATATGAATGACTACTATCATATCTACTATCATAGTAAACATGCGCTTTGCATTCATATAAAAAGTACTAAAAACAGACAGCAAGTGTACTCTCAGAAAAGAACATGGATAGAAATTTACCTTTAACACACTAAGGCAGAGGTTACACCTTTCGTATCATCTTCGTATTGTTTTCTTATGCGTATCGCCGCGACGTCGTGCGCCTGAGTCACACTTTCGTTTTTTTTCGTTTTTGTCAGCCGAGCACACTGATGTAGTACACTGCCAAAGCAGTAGGTGGCAGTAGGTGGCAAACATGAAGGCAATTTCAACCAATCAGAACGAATGTGCCAATACACTTCCTGGTGGAAGCTCCAGCAAAGAAAATGTCAATAAGGCAGGCGCCTATGCCGCGCCACCATCTTGCTTGCTCACTCAATGCAGCAATTCTTTTTTCAGCAAAGCCTAATAAAAGTGCAATAAACAAAACGGATACATTCACTGTGTGTTCTGCCTGTCATTTGTTGATGAAACAAAACTAACATCAACACAAGTGACCACCAAGAGCGGATAGTTTAGTCTAAAAAACGATCGGTAGCATTGTTAGCTGCATGCTAACGTCAATGGAGTATGCCATTATAACAATATAGCATTGTGGCTAGAAGCTAACGTTAGCTCACGCTACTTAGCCAGCACGAAACTGATGATATCGCGAGCTATCAGTAGTTAGATAACATTAGAGACAACGCTGTGTGTATTAAACAAAGGTGAATAGATGACTGGGCCATTTTGTTTAATGCTTGTTAAGTTGAAAGAGGAACTCTGAGCTAACAGGGTCTGAATCCTGATAGCTCACGTTAGCCAGCTGCTCATGCAATCGGTAATGCTAGCAGAATGAATGGATGTAAACTTTATTTAACATATTGCATATGGGTACAATACAATACGGCTCAATACAAACAATTGTTAAGGGAATGCAGACTGTTGTAGCTTGGACTGGGGTCCTTATAACAATAACTTGACAACACATGGTAGCTGAAGCTATTTGGGACACGGAGCTCTGTCCCAAACACACACACTGTTGTCACCGGAAAGGCACGCAGATGGTATCTACTGCGCATGGGCGTTTTCGCAACAACTGCTCCGTGCTGACTACACGCTGTTGTCGACTCGTTTTTTTTGCGTATCTCCAAACGCAAACACAATTTTGCGTTTCAGCCGTAGCCACAAAAAAACGCCAAAAAACGCATTTCTGTGTAGATAGGACATGAAACGTCGTCAAAAACGTATAAAAAAACGCCAGGAATACACTAGTCTAACCATAGCCTAAGATAAGATAAGATATTCCTTTATTGATCCCCTTGGGGGAAATTCTCAGGCATCATAGCAGCATGGGGGGGGGGGGGGGGGGGGTACAGCCTAGGTAGTAAAAAAGCAGTGTAAACAATATAACAAATCAATATAATTAACTCTGGAGGACATGCGCATATGGGCAACAAGGTGCTAGATGAGGGTATGTATGCCCTCTGTTATTTTTGCCCTACAATAAATAGTTACAATATATAATCTAATAATCTAAATCTAATCTAATATATAATCTAAAAAAAAACGAAATGCTAAATATATGCAATATATAATCTAATAAAAGGAAAAATATACTAATATTATATACAGACACACTTCTCTCCTCAAAGTGACCCACGTTTCTTCTCCCTGTGACCCCCTTCCTGCAGAGTCTACCTGTGGTGCCAGTTGGTGCCCCCCCTCCCTGTGACCCCTACCTGTGGTGCCAGCGGGGCAGTTGGGGCACCCCCCCCCCCTCCTACCTGTGGTGCCAGCGGGGCAGTTGGTGCACCCCCCCCCCCCCCCCCCCCCCCTCCTACATGTGGTGCCAGCGGGGCAGTTGGTGCACCCCCCCCCCCCTCCTACCTGTGGTGCCAGCGGGGCAGTTGGGGCAACACCCCCCCCCCCTCCTACCTGTGGTGCCAGCGGGGCAGTTGGTGCACCCCCCCCCCCCCCCTACCTGTGGTGCCAGCAGGGCAGTTGGTGCACCCGCCCCCCCCCCCCCTCCCTGTGACCCCTACCTGTGGTGCCAGCAGGGCAGTTGGTGCACCCCCCCCCCCCTCCCTGTGACCCCTACCTGTGGTGCCAGCAGGGCAGTTGGTGCACCCCCCCCCCCCTCCCTGTGACCCCTACCTGTGGTGCCAGCAGGGCAGTTGGTGCACACCCCCCCCCCCTGTGACCCCTACCTGTGGTGCCAGCGGGGCAGTTGGGGCACCCCCCCCCCTCCCTGTGACCCCTACCTGTGGTGCCAGCAGGGCAGTTGGTGCACCCCCCCTCCCTGTGACCCCTACCTGTGGTGCCAGCGGGGCAGTTGGTGCACACCACCTCCTTGGTCTTGGGCACCAGGGCGCAGGTGCTGCTGGGTGGGCAGGGGCAGGTCTTGCAGTCGTTGGCGGAGCCCTGGGTGGAGTCTCCGTAGTAGCCGTCCTTACACCTCTCACAGCTCAGGCCCGCGGTGCTGTGCTTGCATTCACACGCTCCTGGAATGGTCAACGGCATGATGTTGTAGAATTTGGGGTATTTTTAATATACTCTAAACAATCCAGAAGTATGACACTGCATATAAAAAAAAAAGTTTTGGCTGCAATGTCTCTTCTAGCCACTAGAAGGCACCCTCTGACAGATCACAATAACAACAAATCTCTTGAAAACAGCAGCAGCAACTTGCAACCTGGCCAACCCCCCCCCCTCCCCTTTTCAGCAGCTGTAACCATGAAGACTTCCATCTATTTCTCTCTGTATATCTTCAGCCCTCTATTGTTCCAGAGTCTAGATATTGTTCGACATTTGTCTTGGGTAAAAAATACACCAGCCTCACCGTCTGTCTATCTACAGGGTTCCCACAGACATTGCAAAATGAAATGGAAGTACTTTCCTAAGCACTATTTTAAATGTTAAAAGGGCATTTAAAAGGATACAATTCACGTTTAAATTATGTTTTGTTATTGGAAAAAAATCAGATCCAATATTTATGGCTTAAAACCAATTTCCGACAATTAGTTACACTTTAAATAAAAAAAATTCAATTTCTTGATTCAGAACAATTTTATCATGGATGAACAAAACTTTCAATGCGAATGGTTGATTTGAATTTCAAGGACTTTTAAAGCACCTTGTTAAAGAATGTAACATGTTTTCAAGGAATTCCAGGCATTGACTTTTTTTGGTAAAAAATCAAGCACTTTAAGCACTTTGTCCAAACCCTGCTATCTAATAAACCCCCCCCCCCCCACTGACCTGATGTGGGGTCGCAGGAGTCGCTGTGACCGTTGCAGTTGCAGGGCTCGCAGGGGCTGAAGGCGCCGAGCTCCGAGCGCCCACGCCGGTACCCCTGGGAGCAGCGCTCGCAGTGCTGGCCCTCGTAGCCCTGAGGGCAGGTGCAGGTCTCCACCCAGCGGGCCGGGACACCGGGGCCGCGCCGCGCCGTGATCAGAGACACGTCGTCCAGGTAACCAGCACCTGAAGAGAGGCATCAAGAACATGATGGTTAACACTTTGATTACCAGCCATGCGGTGCGCCTTACCCCCGTTAAATGCCACCACCCACTTCAATGATAGCGTTGTGAACGCATAATCTCTGTCTTAAATTATGGCTATGTGTCTAATCTGCCCGTCGTTTATCAATGACTTGTTTGCAGTCAACATTGTCTAAGCGGATTTTTTTTTTTTTTTTTTTTTTTTTTTTTTTAAATCGCTTCATTTCCGTTTTATAGCATTTTGAAAAGCCCTCGTTTTCAAGGAAAATAAAAAGATTCCGTGATAAACGGCATTTACTGGAATATTCTGGCATACACAAAAACGTTGTCATTTTTCGGCCTATTTATGAATCGTTTTCAAATAAACGCTAGATTATCGATAGTATATGTGTACTTATGCACACTATAGAAGCGGGCTGAAATATCGATTCTCATTTCCTGATCGCACACAGACACACACACACGCATAGGGCAAACGCTGATATCTCTGTGAAAATAGCTCTGATTATCCTAAGACTGGTAAAATAAATTCCTTACCTCAGATCAGATGTTATCCAAAAAGATTATTCCAATTCCTGATCGCCATTCCAAATATCGATCGCATTTATTGATTCAGCGTTGGGTACTGTAAATACATAATCCACGCGTTTTCCGGGCGGGCGATCACAATGGATTCTTCAGTTGGATTGACGGAAAAGTTAAATGAGGAAACTGCCCCCCCCCCCCACCATCAGTCTAAACTTAGTAATGGGGTGCAGTTACACAGGGAGAGACGATAGAGAGCGGTATCTTCCCAATTGAGCTCAGAGAGAGTCTGCAACACTAACCCGAGACTCGATTGATGAAATATTAATTCAAATCGTCAATAAAAAAAAGAAAAAATACGACAAACAAACGCTATATAGCGTTGGCGGCACTCAACGGTTGGCATGAACTAACGACAACGCGTGGCTGGCACTCAGTGTTAATAAAGTTGTGCAAATTCTTTCCCCCATCATCACAGATTATTTTTCTTTGAATTTTGCTCCAAAAAACACATCTCAACGACTGCAGTGTACCGTGAGCGAGTTTACAATGCAGAGATATTCCATTCTGATGTTACAGAGAGGCTCGCCCCTTCTAACCGGTCAGAGGAGCTAAAAGGAGAACCCTGCAGTGAAACTTTAGAATGAAATCTCTCTGCCTCTACACTGGTCAATGAGACTCCCAGTCTCTTATCTCTGCTGCTACACTGGTCAATGAGACTCCCAGTCTCTTATCTCTGCTGCTACACTGGTCAATGAGACTCCCAGTCTCTTCTCTCTGCTGCTACACTGGTCAATGAGACTCCCAGTCTCTTCTCTCTGCTGCTACACTGGTCAATGAGACTCCCAGTCTCTTCTCTCTGCCGCTACACTGGTCAATGAGACTCCCAGTCTCTTATCTCTGCTGCTACACTGGTCAATGAGACTCCCAGTCTCTTCTCTCTGCTGCTACACTGGTCAATGAGACTCCCAGTCTCTTCTCTCTGCTGCTACACTGGTCAATGAGACTCCCAGTCTCTTCTCTCTGCTGCTACACTGGTCAATGAGACTCCCAGTCTCTTCTCTCTGCTGCTACACTGGTCAATGAGACTCCCAGTCTCTTCTCTCTGCTGCTACACTGGTCCATGAGACTCCCAGTCTCTTCTCTCTGCCGCTACACTGGTCCATGAGACTCCCAGTCTATTCTCTCTGCTGCTACACTGGTCAATGAGACTCCCAGTCTATTCTCTCTGCCGCTACACTGGTCAATGAGACTCCCAGTCTATTCTCTCTGCCGCTACACTGGTCAATGAGACTCCCAGTCTATTCTCTCTGCCGCTACACTGGTCAATGAGACTCCCAGTCTCTTCTCTCTGCTGCTACACTGGTCCATGAGACTCCCAGTCTATTCTCTCTGCTGCTACACTGGTCCATGAGACTCCCAGTCTATTCTCTCTGCTGCTACACTGGTCCATGAGACTCCCAATAGACTGGGAGTCAGTGTGTCCACGTTAAGATGTGTTTTGGAGAAGGATTCAAACTAAATAAATGGTAGACAACTAGACATTGTAGCTTTAACTGTATTGTCAATTTACACAATGTGTCTTTCCACATTATCCTTGTTAGTTACACATAGTCCCACATACATATGCATTTATGAGGCGAAGCGAGAGGGAGAATGAGTAGGTGGACTCGAGTTGGGTGTGTGTCTGTGTGTGTGGTGGGGTTGCGTTGCGTTGCATACTTCTCTCGCTGTAGGTGCCTCGGATCTTGATGGCGGTCAGATTGTGCAGGAGCTTCTGGAAGTCGGAGTGGCTGAGTGTCGGCCTCCAGGGGTAGTCTGTGCTGTCATGCAGCCTGGGGGGGGGGGGGGACACACACACACACACACTCAGATAATCATCCACCAACTACAAACCTCACAACACCTCCCTTTTGATTTAAACGCAGGCTAAAAAGAGCAATTTGCTTTGAATTCAAAACTGTAAATTGTAATGGGTATTCATTTATTTTACATAATCAATGATTTAATTCCAAGTTGGGTGTAGGAATATGAAAGGGGACATCTTATGTATCTCATTCTCAACAATTTATTATTTTCCAGCACTTCTTACTTTCCTTGTTTTAAACACGTCAGACAGACACCATGTTTTTTAATTAATAATTTCCTGCTTGGCTACTCCACACCCAAGAGTCCAAACTCTTGGGTTCGATTCCCGCTTGGAGACCAGGTTGCCAGGTACCCAGATGGGGCATCTCCCAGGCCTTTCTGTGTGGAGTTAGCATGTTCTCCCCGTGCTCACAAGGGTTTCCCCTCCAGAAATCCACTCACCTGAAAACGTAGGTCTGCATGTTCTCTCCGGGGTAGGCGTTGCCCTGGGCGATGAGGGGGACGGCCACCCTCAGATCAGCCCCCTCCAGCACCAGGTCCTCGGCAGAGAGACGCGTGTCTCTCCTGTCCACCCTGAAGTTGAGGGTGAGATTCTGGCCGTAGCTCAAGAGCTGCTCACCCAGGAACTTCTCTGTGTGTGAAGAACCACAAGGGAATCAATATATTTCCAGTAGGGCTGGGCGATTAATAAAGTTTCAATTTCTATTAATCTTCCCACCATCATGAAAACAAGATAACAGTTATTGTGCCGCCGTGTTGCTCTCATTTTGTCTCGTGTTGTAAATGCAGCGCACCCTTCCTTCACAGCGGGGCGGCTCCACCCCTCTCTCCTAACGCAAATAATAGTTTCAGCTCATGTTGAGAGGTTGTGAAAGGGTTAACCTTCTGTAGTGTGGTTGTGAAATAGTTAACCCTTTATCGTGTGGCAGTGAAAGGGTTGGTGTCTATGGTGTTCTTCAAGGCCTTGGTGTCATATGGTGTTCTTCAAGGCCTTGGTGTCATATGGTGTTCTTCAAGGCCTTGGTGTCATAAGGTGTTCTTCAAGGCCTTGGTGTCTATGGTGTTCTTCAAGGCCTCTGTGTCTATGGTGTTCTTCAAGGCCTTGGTGTCATATGGTGTTCTTCAAGGCCTTGGTGTCATATGGTGTTCTTCAAGGCCTTGGTGTCTATGGTGTTCTTCAAGGCCTCTGTGTCTATGGTGTTCTTCAAGACCTCTGTGTCTATGGTGTTCTTCAAGACCGTGGTGTCTTAAGGTGGTATTTTGGATAGATTTTTTACCATGTTTATCAATTCTCTCATGGTAAAAGTTTTAAACTTTTGCACCAAATGTGTAACAAATCAACCCAACTCATTGTATGTGACAATGAGACACAGTGCTGAGTGTCTTAACAAGGGGCCACGGTGTTCCTACCTGGCGCCACAAAGTACAAGTAACTTAGTCGTGTTCCTACCTGGAGCCACAAAGTACATGGGGAAGTAGTCGTCAGAGATGAGGGAGATCTCCTGGCCGCTGGCCGACCACTGGACGCCCACGCTGGAGCCGTCTCGCTGCTGCCCAGTCCACTGCTCATCATCTGAGAGGAGAGACGTGTTAGGATGAACAGGGTTCCCACAGACATTGTAAAATGAAATTCAAGGACTTTCAAGTACTTTTCCAAGCACAATTGTTCATTTTCAAGGATGTCACTCGAAGGATACAATTCGCTTTTAAATAGGGATGTCCGATATTATCGGCCTACCGATATTATCGGCAAATATCGGCATTAAAATGTGATATCGGAAAATATCGGTTTTCAATATATTTTTTTTTTTTTTACATTTCTATAACCTTTATTTACCCAGGCAAGCAAGTAAGAACAAATTCTGATTTTATTTATTGTCAAAAGTATGCATAATGTTGTGTTAATTCCACAACAAGATATATGTAATGTTAATTACCTGAAATTATTCCATTTTTGGGGGGGAAACCCTGCATATATATTGGTATCGGTTGATATCGGTATCGGAAATTAAGAGTTTGACTATATCGGTATCGGTAAAAAAGCCAATATCGAGCATCCCTACTTTTAAATGCTGTTTTTTTAAGCATCGTCTTGGCCTGCTTGCCAGCTAGAGCAAGCTAGAGCATCACACACAAAGAGATGAGGAAAAGCAGTTGGAGCGCGCGAGACAGCGACTAGTCAGATTTTATTAAAATAGAACAAAAAAATCGAGTTCTTGATTCAGAACTATTTGATCATGGATGAACAAAACATTCAATGCGAATGGTAGATTTGAATTTCAAGGACTTTTTAAGCACCTTGTTAAAAAATAAAGCACTTTAAGCACTTAAAGGACCTTGTGCGAACCCTGGATGAAGACACGTCCATTCGGACGATGTTGACTTTATCTGAATGTTTAGAAAGACACTGAAGAGGCCGTTTGGAAACTGGGAGACAAGAGTTTATCTATGAAAAGCTGAGAGGTGTTAAGACCAATTGTAAAGATTCACAGATTCAATAAAATAATTTCACACAAATGCACACATTTCTAAACTGAACTGGTAAAAAAATAAAAAATAAAGAGCATTATATAAGGTGGTAAGCATTTCTAAAGAGCCTTCACCTCATATTATACTGTACCCTTTCACAAAGAGCCTTCACCCCTCATATTGTACTGTACCCTTTCTCAAAGAGCCTTCACCCCTCATATTGTACTGTACCCTTTCACAAAGAGCCTTCACCCCTCATATTGTACTGTACCCTTTCACAAAGAGCCTTCACCCCTCATATTGTAGTGTATCCTTTCACATAAAGAGCCTTCACCTCATATTGTACAGTATCCTTTCACATAAAGAGCCTTCACCTCATATTGTACTGTATCCTTTCACATAAAGAGCCTTCACCTCAGATTGTACTGTATCCTTTCACATAAAGAGCCTTCACCTCATATTGTACTGTATCCTTTCACATAAAGAGCCTTCACCTCATATGTATCCTTTCACATAAAGAGCCTTCACCGCTCATATTGTACTGTATCCTTTCACATGACGACACAAGTCCTCCTCTCCAGCCATGAGGCAGTGGTGGCCAGTTTGTGTCCCTCCCATATTCCATTCAGTTTAATACAATTTGGGGATGCAAAATAGAAACATGATGAATGAGCGCCAGACCTCTGGGGAAGCTGGAGGTGACCGTGTGGACACTGTAGCCCTCAGCGCTGTCGCACACAGAGGAGTGCTGGAAGCAGAAGCAGGGCGTGCAGCCCTGGGGGTTCTGCGGGTCCAGGTTGAAGTAGCCCAGCTTGCACCTGGAGGTCAACAGAACCGTTAGCACGAGGGGACATGAAGTAGCCCAGCTTGCACCTGGAGGTCAACAGAACCGTTAGCACGAGGGGGACATGAAGTAGCCCAGCATGTACCTGGAGGTCAACAGAAGCACCGTTAGCACAGGGAACATTTAAAAAGGGATGTCCCGATACCAGTATCAGGTTCGATACTGCGCTCATGTACAACTACTCCGATACTACTATTCAGTGCCATGTTTGTTCAGGAAACACACTAAATGTAATGTTAAAAATGTCAGCAACAGTCAGAAAGTGAGGAACATCTGATAAAAATAAAACATGTTTTCACTGTTAGAACCGTAGTGGGTATTATGAAGTACTCATATTGGTACTTGGTATCAGCAAGTACACAAATGTAACTACTTGTACTTGGTCTGGAAAAAGTGGCATCGGGACGTCATCCCTAAGGGACACTTTCTTTGTAGCTTTTGTTGGGTAGTTGGGAAGTGGACGTCAATGTAAGAGGATCACTCCCATTAACTGTGTGTGAAAAATTTGTTTTGGACATCTTGCTATGTGAAGGTCTGCCACAGAAAGAGACCAACATGGGACTCTTTTTCTCTATCCCATCCTCTGTTTTTATACATTTTGCCGTTTTAGCGATTTCTCAATGCAAATCAATGTAAGTGATCCTCCAAAGATGGTGACCGTCACCCGTAGCAACACATAGAAACGCATCCAACTTCTCAAGTTGATCGTCATGGACGGCATGCAGTGAAGTGTGGAAGTTATTTTAGCAAACAATGTTCCTCCACAAGATGATATGCATGGTCTACTTTATTTAAAAATCATCAGTCTGTCCAGCAGAGCGCGCTCTGACACCACTGTTTAGAACTCAGTGATAATACTCAGTCATTAGTCATTGTTACATATAACTCAGACATAATACGGGATGGGTACCGAATCCGGTACTTTTAAGGGTACCAACCGAATCACGTCGTGAGATCCGCCGGTGCCATATTTCGGTACTGTAAAAAAAAAATTGACTCATTTTTTACAACTGAGGTAGGTAGATTACATTTTAGAGACTAAAGCACCGAAAAAAGGTACCGTTGGGTACCGGTATCGATTCAAATGTGAACGGTACCCAACCCTAGTCATAATACTCAGTCATTGTTTACATATAACTCAGTCATAATACTCGTCAATGTTACAACACTCTAGGGCTGTTCCCGACTAAGGATTTGGATAGTAGACTATGATTGGCCAAAATTTGCCGTTAAGTCGACAAAAAAAGCATATATAGATTATCGATTGGCGTTTCTTTCCTATACACGTTATATTAAAAAATTCAAATGTATATGATCGGTATACATTATGCTTAATCATGCGTGAAGGAAGGGGGGGGTCGTTTATAATTCCTTGATCGTCAGTAACGGCTTTATTTACTATGGCTTGATACGTTGATCAGATGGTTTGCAGTGAAATGAATAAACAATCGGGCTGAAAATAACGTTACTGTCCTCGATGAGACTGGAGGAGAAAGATCCCAATTATTTGACGCCGATCTCCTACATCCATTTCCGGTTTGTATGGCGCAATAAACGCCGAAATCATATCGATTGTGTTATGGCAGCGATCCATATGCACGCTAGTGTTTGTCTGTAGTCCCGTAGCAAGATATTACTGCCGGAGGAATTTCCTCGACGCACCGATCACAACTTCCGGTTTTGAGAGTGTAACTCGCCCGACCATCCACCAGGCGGCGGTATTGGGGCGTTGCAGTCTCATTCAGGGTCCCGCTGCAGCACCGGAGGATGGCTGGATGAATTATGAATGCCATGGTGAAAAAATGAAATATTGATCCCAAACACGCTGTACAGCGTTGTTGGCGTTCAACGCATGGCGGGCAATAACGCTGTACGACGTTTTTGGCAACCAATGTGTTAATGTCTGAAGGAGTCGACTAATGCACACATTTCTAAACTGAACTGGTAAAAAAATAAAAATAAAGAGCATTATATAAGGTGGTAAGCATTTCTAAAGAGCCTTCACCTCATATTATACTGTACCCTTCTTGTCCTCTGCAAAAGCATGCAATTGTTCCACTGATGGATACATCTTTATATTCGTCTAGTCTAGTGTGTTCATTAGATGGGTGAAATCCTCTTTCAGTGCCTCTGTGCCTGTTTTCGTAGGCAGTTAGCCTCTGGTATGCGTGCCATTAGCGTTAGAGGCCTATTTTCTTTTGGAAAGAATGATAAATAAAAATACTTTTTTTTTTTATAATTTTTTTTTTTTTTTTTTTTTCGACTAAGAGGTTGGCAGTCGACTACGGCTCCTTTCGACCGATTAGTCGACTAATAGGGGTCAGCCCTACAACACTCTTAGCACTCAGCTGCAGTGCCTGCATCTCACAGCTAGCTTGATCAGAGTAGGGCATACGTGGTTCAAAGTGACTAGAAAGAAAGGACATCAGATGCCAGTGACTTCACTCATTACGTTGTTTTGTTGATACCTACGGTACTCATTACCTAACGATTAGTGAAGTTTAAGCTATTTAGAATATAATATAGAATAGAGCATGCAATGCAAACTAGTTTTGTTCCAGCTCAAATATAATTCAGTTAATGTCTCACACTTTTACATTTTTATTTATATATATATTTTTACAGGTGGCTGATGGTGAAAGCAGTAAGGTGTGGGACTACATACACGTCACACACATATATTCTATCTCATGTTGGGTGTCGCATCACTTTTTACTACGGAGTCCAGGAATAATCCTTAGTGTTATACCTGCATCCTGCATCTTAATCATTCAGTCAGAGTGGCTTCTCATTTAGTTAAGTGTTATACCTGCATCTTAATCCTCCAGTCAGAGTGGCTTCTCATTTAGTTAGTGTTATACCTGCTACATGCATCTTAATCCTCCAGTCAGAGTGGCTTCTCATTTAGTTAGTGTTATACCTGCATCTTAATCCTCCAGTCAGAGTGGCTTCTCATTTAGTTAGTGTTATACCTGCTACCGGCATGTTAATCCTCCAGTAATGTGTGACGTGAGGCCACTGCTCAGGGTCATGGGGGGGGGGGGGGGGGGGCTTTAATAAAGTGATCATCCTCATGTCACTATTGGCTGCCTGTCTCGTAAAGGGCAGCTGGAGGGGCCAGGCAGACAGCAGGCAGTAACTGCAGTCCCTTGTTGCAGGTGACCATGTGTGTGTTTACAGCATGAGGGGGGGGGGGGGGGGGTGCCCCTGTCTGAGTTATTCTGGAGAGAGAGAGAGAGAGAGAGAGAGAGAGAGAGAGAGAGAGAGAGAGAGAGAGACATACACACAGAAAACTAGACAGAGAGACACACAGAAAACAAGACAGAGAGGGAGACACAGAAAACTAGACGGAGAGGGAGACACAGAAAACTAGACAGAGGGAAGGAGAGAGAGAGACACACAGAAAGCTAGACACACACGCACACACAAAAGAGACAGAGAGACAGCGAGACAGAGAGAGAAAGAGACAGAGAGAGACAGCGAGACAGAGAGAGAGAAAGACCAAGAGACAGCGAGACAGAGACAGCTAGAGAGAGAGACAGAGAAACAGAGAGAGAGAGACACAGAGAGACAGAGACAGAAACACAGAGAGAGACAGCGAGAGAGAGAGACAGCGAGAGAGAGAGACAGAGACAGAGAGACAGCGAGGAGACAGAGAAATGGAAAGAGAGAGACACAGACAGCGAGAGAGAGAGAGAGACAAAGAGAGAGACAGCGAGGAGACAGAGAAACGGAGAGAGAGAGACAGAGACTGAGAGAGCGAGGAGACAGAGAAACGGAGAGAGAGAGACACAGAGAGGGAGAGAGACAGCGAGAGAGAGAGACACAGATACAGAGAGAAACAACGAGACAGGCAGCGAGACAGAGAGACAGAGAGAGAGACAGAGACAGCGAGACAGAGTGTTGCTGAGCAGGGCAGACGAGGCTGACGGCTGGGTTCACAGCAGCCATAGATGGCCTGGCCACCAGGCAGCCTCAGCAGAGGGGGGGCAGTGTCAAGGGGTGGGGGGTGTGTGCGTGTGTGTGTGTATGTGGTCTATGTATAGGCTATTTTCTTCTGGGCTGCTAGGTGAACTCTGAGGTCTAATTCTATTTTGTCCACATAGTGAGGATTCTTCAACTGAGCCCCAACGTGTGTGTGTGTGTGTGTGTGTGTGTGTGTGTGTGTGTGTGTGTGTGTGTGTGTGTGTGTGTGTGTGTGTGTGTGTGTGTGTGTGTGTGTGTGTGTGTGTGTGTGTGTGTGTGTGTGTGTGTGTGTGTGTGTGTGTGTGTGTGTGTGTGTGTGTGTGTGTGTGTGTGTGTGTGTGTGTGTGTGTGGGGTAGGAGAGTATGGGCTGGTTTATTATTCTTTTCACATTTTTGACAATAATATTACCGTAATTCCTCTAATAGTGACCGGTATTCAATTACAAACCGGGTCTCTATTAATGGCCGGGTGCGCTCTTGAGCTAAGCAATTATAAGCCAACCTCCTAATACAAGCCGGGTTACTAATATACTGAGCTGCATACTGAGCTGCTAAGGTAAAGTTACTTGATTTCACTTTGAAAACGTTGAAATGACCAGTGACCACCTGTAATTGCACTGTTTACTATTTCATACAGTACTTGGTTTCAATAAATGAACCCAGTACATTTTACTGGGTTCAAACTGACACAAAATGTTGATTTATTCATTATGATCCGTTTGAAAATTAGAAATATAGGCCTCTCTCTTATACATGCCTCCTCCTAATAAAAGCCTGGTACCCGCTACAGTTTAAGCAAATACAAGCCCGGGTCACTATTAGAGGAATTACGGTATTATTATAATTTTTTTGATCCACTTTCTCAGATTTTCTCCAATCCCAATTTCGTCGTTATGCCAATACCCCCTCCCTGGTCGTTGCTCGCATGTGCCCCCCACTGGTCGGTCTAGGGAGTCCTGAAGTCTATCAGATGCTTCCTCCGTCACATAGGAGACAGCCAGCAACCTCTTTTCAGCTGCCAGAGCGGACTCTCATTGGTGAAGTGTAACGCGTGGGAGGTCACACTACCTTCAACATATCCCTTCTTTGCTGTGCAGGCGCCCTGACCGACCTGTAGGAGTCTCTGTTTACAACGACCAGATTACCACCCACCGGCTTCCCTCCCGCTGACTCTGCCAATTGAGCCAGTATGACGGCCGGCCAAGCCGGAGGCAACGCTGACAGCCAGATTCGATACCGGTGTATCTTGCGTTGGTGACGAGCACTTAGACCGCTGCGCCACCCAGCCGCCCTAATATAATATTATTTGTAACCGTTTGTAACAAACATACTACCGTATTTGTAGCTTTAATTCGTAACGGTCGGTTCTCGTCCCACTTACATCACACATTGTTTGTAACGTGGCTGCACTGTACAGTGTGTGTAACGTGGCATTACAGTATTCATCCAGAATGACGAGAAATAAGTCAAATCTAGTTACAGTGGTGCATCTTGAGGATACTATACCATAAAATCAGTTTTTTACAGTGCAATAAAAAATTTCTGGATTACTGTTTAACAATTTAAATCGTCTTTACCTTCCGTTTGGTATCCACAGTTTAAAACCTGAGTCTTCCCTCTTGTTTGATACGCACTTTGACCCTTCGAACCTCCCTCTCAGGGCGCAGTTCCCTCTCTTAGGGCGCGGTTCTGTGTGTGTGTGTGTGTGTGTGTGTGTGTGTGTGTGTGTGTGTGTGTGTGGACTGTACTAGGTGTCTGACCTGTCACAGTTGAAGCCCTCCACGTTGTCCTTGCACTGGCAGCGTCCAGTCTGCACGTCACACTCCTGGGTGCTTCCAGACGGGTTGCAGGAGCAGGGCCTGGGGGGGGTGGATGGGAGGGTGGTTGGATGAAGGGGACAGGTATAGAAAACAGCCATTAAGCCTCTGCTCTTTTAGCAGTGGGAAAACAAGTTAAAGGGTTCCCACAGACATTGCTAAGTGAAATTCAAGGACTTTCAAGTACCTTTCCAAGCACTATATTTCATTTTAAAAGGGCATTTAAAAGGAGCGCTGCTGCTGTAGTTAAAATGAAAGCCACTTGTGGATTTTTGGACCGAGGCAATGACAGCATATACCCAGACCTGGCAAAGCAAGCCATGAGGATTTTAATGGTCTTCGCCACAACCTATCTATGTGCAGCTGGATTCTCAGGCCACTGCACTTGAAAATCCATGAAAATGCATTTCGTTTTTTGGCCAATCTGTGTCTGAGCCTATGCATGTAATTCTCATTTTGTTCTTTCGTGTGGTGAAGTATTTTATTTGTTGCAATTTGAGTAAAATTACTGGTGTTAACCTACATTTTCGTTAATAACTGCTGCTGATCGATAGCTGGTTAATTGTTGTGCACTCACTAAGGCGAGCATAATGTTTACTTGGTTTCATATTATTATTCTCCCAACATTTGTGAATGTTTTTTTTATGTTGAGCATTGGGGGGTGCGTCAGCTAGGGGTGCACGGCCAAAAAGGTTTGGGAACCGCTGCTCTAGATGATTGACAGCTCTTCTAGACATCATGTACAAATCAAGCTATTTGAGAATGCATGTAAATAGGTTGGAAATAATCCGGACTGGGGCTTTAGAGTGGACTGGTCTCCGTTTACCTGCAGCCTGCCTCAGTCAGAGTGTGGTATCCTGGCTGACAGCGCTCACACTTATCTCCTGTGACCCCAGGCTTACAGCTGCATCTCCCTGTGGTATCACACTGTGTACTCAGCGAACCTGAGAGAAGAGAAGAGAAGAGAAGAGAAGAGAAGAGAAGAGAAGAGAAGAGAAGAGAAGAGAAGAGAAGAGAAGAGAAGAGGGGAGGAGGAGAGGAGAGGAAGGGTGAATGGAGAGGAGAGGAGAGGAGAGGAGAGGAGAGGAGAGGAGAGGAAGGGTGAGAGGAAAGGAAGGGTGAGTGGAGAGGAGAGGAGAGAGGAGAGGAAAATGAGTTGAGCAAATGATCTTCTAACACATGGAAGCCATCATGACCCAGCAGGGCTCCGCTGCTATTTGAAACACCTGCAGACAATCTCATCTGAATATAACAACGAGCCCATTATGGCAATTAAGTGCGGTTTCTGTCACAACCACTTTGTGGTGCATTTCATTTATGGGGGAAAAAAAGGCTATGAATTTGGATTAATGCGGACATGCGGTTTGTTGTCAAATTATACAAGATGGCAGTTAGAAAAAGAAGGTGGGAGAGAGAGAGCTAAAGATTAAAAACAGAGCTGCATTACAATAGGATTAAAATAAACCTTTACTCCAGAATATAGGCTAAACATTGGATGATGAATGACAAAAACAGACAAATGCAGGGTTCCCACACATTGCAAAATGAAATTCAAGACTTTCAAGTACTTTTCCAAGCACTATTTCATTTTAAAAGGGCATTTAAAAGGATACAATTCACTTTTAAATAGTTTTTTTATAGAGAAAAAAAATCGGATCCAATATTTATGGCTTAGTTAAAACCAATTCCGAAAATTAGTTACACTTTAAATAAAAAATATTATATTTCTTGATTCAGAGCAATTTGATCATGGATGAACAAAACTTTCAATGTGAATGGTTGATTTGAGTTTCAAGGACTTTTTAAGCACCTTGTTAAAAAATGGCGGTTGGGGACTCACCCACGGGGTTGCAGCTGCATGGCAAGCAGCGGTTGCCGGAGGCATCCCTGTAGTAGTTATCCAGGCAGCGCTCACAGTTGGGGCCGTCGGTGTTGTCGTCACAGTTGCGACAGTGGCCCCCGTGTCCGGTGGCTCGGTACAGCTCGGGGTCGAAGTAGCACTCCACACTCTTACCGTTACATTCACAAGCTGAGAGGAGAGAGAGAGAGGGGATTATTATACAGTTTGCTCACTTCAGCGGATTTCAAGGGCTTTTCCCCCTCCAAACCCCTACTAATCTGTTGCAGGGTTCCCACAGACATTGCAAAATTTAATTCAAGGACTTTCAAGTACTTTCCCAAGCACTATTTTTCATTTTGAAAGGATACAATTCACTTTTAATACATTCATGGCCAGCCATTACAAACGTTCACTGTGCGTCACATTGTTTGTAGAGCTAAATCTATATTTTATATTATAGCTATGGGTCCAATGTCATTGTCAATTGACAGTATGAACCTTCCGTTCAATATGCCATAAAGAAATAATTTTTTCATCAATACGTTCCCGTTTTATACCGTGGTGAATATGAGTGTTATATCGGAATGATCTGGGATAATTCCTGCAAAGCTATTTATAAGGCGCTAAGCTAATAACGTTAAATCGATTGGCGTTTCGTCCCTACACAAGCTAGAGTTAAAAATCCAAATGCATATGATCGGTATTATGTTCCATCATGAATGCATGAAAGGGGGGGGGGGGGGGGAAGTCGTTTCTGATTATTGATTACCAATAACGGCATTCGTTATTACCACAACATAGGATGAGCAGGGGGATGGCTATTAAATCCTTGCACGATCAAGCTGAAATTTACGTCAAATTGCTCTTACCTGTGGTCGGTTGGATTCCAAAAAGAATTTTCCAGTTATTTGATCGCCATCTGCTAGATCATATATTGGCTGATGCCATATTCCTTTACTGCATAATGAATTCGGCGTCGCAAAAAATAGTCCAGGCGATCGGGTGAAGCCCTCGCTTCAGACTAACAAAAAAGTCCGCCCGGAGCGTAAAAAAGGTGACACCAAGTCTGCAACAAGGATTACTGCATTCTCGAGACAGTGCCAATTCCAGGATCTGGCCGGTACTGCACTTTCCGAGTCCCAATATGCCTTTTCCAGCCAAAATACAGCTCTGTGACATTGAATAGGATATTAAAATCGAATAAAAGAAAAAAACTAGTTAAAAGCGTATATATACGTGATTGGCCGTCAATGTGTTAAAAGAGAAAGAAAATCAGATCCAATATTTATGGCTTAAAACCAATTTCCGACAATTAGTTTAGATAAAAAGAAAATGTCTTGATTCAGAACAATTTTATAATGGATGAACAAAGCTTGGTTTATTTGAATTTCAAGGACTTATTAACCCATTCCCTGCCACCACTTTGATCATCTTATACCATTCTCTGCCAGTACTGTAAGTCTATGGAGATGTTCACCTTCTTTGCAGGGCTATAACTTTTTTAATTGTATTGCTAAATTGACATTACTATGGCCCATTCAACATCGATTACCTATCGTTCAGGATGTAGGAACGTTTTACTTTTTCATTCACACATTCATACGAAAATACCGTCTAGAGTATAAATATGTTCTTATCGTTTTCTGCAGTATTTCCCAGAACGTGAGATATAGGCACAAATGCATATATTAGATCATCAAATGCAGTTGGATACCGATCGACACTATATTAAAAATGTCAACTGTACATGGTCCTAAGGGTTATGACCGATCATGCGCGGGTGAGCGGAGGGGCCGTTTATAATTCCGTGATAGTCGTTAGATGCTTCATGTAGTATGGGTGATATATTGATCAGAGCAGTTTGTATCGAAAATGATAAACAAAAACGCTGAAACTCACGTCAGTCTCCTCGTACCGTTGGGCGATGAGAGTGGAGCAAACAGATCCCAGTTATGTGGTGGGGATCTAGGCGATCCATTTCCGGTTTGTATATTACTAATACACGCCCAAATCATGTAGATTATTGAGTTATGGCAAAGATCCATATCCACGGTGTGTGTATTGAGTCCCGGGATGCTAAAACGAGTGGCCGGACGGAATTAGGGGACGGACCAAGCTGCAATGGGCATTTCCGGTTTGGCAACTCGCCGATCAGCCACCAGGTGGCAGTATTGAAGCGTTGCAGAGTTGTGCTGAGTCCATCAGCATCTGACAAGGCTCCGTGAGTGGAATACAAATACCATGGCGAAAATATGAAATTATGATCAGAATCACGTCGTACGCCGTTATTGGCAGAATTCGCATGAACTTGAAACCCGTCGTACGACGTTATTGGCGGGAAAAGGGTTAATAAGCACCTTGTTAAAAAATTTGCTGTTTTCAAGGAATTCCAGGCCTCGACTTTCTCTTCAAGCACTTTAAGCACTTCAGGGACCTTGTGCGAACCCTGCTGTTTAACTGATGATATTTCAAATGTAGAAGCAGAAAAGTTAGCCGTGAACGTTTTTGACGAGTCAATGTACTTACAGTTGCATCATAAAGTTTTCACTCTATAATTAATTATTAGGAGTATGCTTCCAATACCACATCCCAAAGTGCATAACCTCTCTTTAAACATGTAGACAACACAAAATTCTTTAGATAATGAGACTCCACAACCTAAAAACAGACTTGTATGCTCATTTATCTGAAAAAGTAATGATGTGTTATACATTATACTGCAACACACCACTATGCAGAGCCGTCTCTACGCCTGTATGTCACACAGCCTCTGTAACAGCTCCGGCCCAAGAGGGCAAATATTTGTACCAAATCGGGACATCTGTGGTCAGATTAGTTAAAGTCAGATTAGTTTGAAAGAAAATGCGGCTTTAACGTTGCATTGGGTGCATACAGAGTATCACTGAAAAACAAATTGTAAAAACATTAAATGCAGTGATGTAATTATCAGAAAAGTAGTATAATATAGTGTCTTTTCTGCGTAAGGAAACTAAGGAAACTGCGTAATGCCGAGTTAATCTGCGTTTTCATGATCAGTGAATAAACGAGGCTGCACAGACGCCGTGAAATGTAATTATTTAACTGTTGTCAACTCATTTTGGACATTCGGACAAAAGAAATATGTGGGGAGCAATAATATTATATTATTTATTCAATATGTTTTTTTTTTAAATCCACTTTTTCTCCTATTTTTCTCCCATCCCAATTTAGCCGTGCCAATTCTACCCTCCCCTGTCTTGAACGTTGCTCGCATGTGCCCCCCACTGGCCGGTTGTATGGAGGATAGAAGCCCATCGCATGTCCACTCCGATACATGTGTAGGCAGCCAGTCGCATCTTTTCACCTGCCAGCGCGGACTCTCATTTGGCGAGGTGTAACGTGTAGGAGGCTCACACTGCCCCCGCCATTTCCCTGTCTCTGCTGTGCAGGCGCCTCAACCGACCTGTAGGAGTCGCTGTTTACAACGTCCAGATTACAACCCATCGACTCCCCACCCACCAACTCTGCCAATTGAGTTAGTATGACGGCCGGCCCAAGCCGGAGGCAATGCCGACAGCTGGATTCGATACCGGTGTCTCGTGCGTTGGTAACAAGCGCAATGTCCGCTGCGCCACCCAGCCGCCTATTTATTCAATATGTTAAGGGTAAATAATACGAGTAAAGGTAGTACTGGGTTAGTTTACTTCTTGTTTGGGCAGAGATGTTTGACAGTGGAACGTGTGGGAGAGTGTAATAAGGCCCTTGGGACAGAGCTGTTTCGCAGGCTGTGTGACGTAGAGGCAGCTCTGTGTAGGAGTGTGAGGAAAGTTAGCTCTCGCCTCTCACCCACGCACAGCGAAACAGAACAGAACACCGTCCACCATAACAAACCAGTGGTGTATGCAGTATTAGGCCCACCCACACTGTGCACTGGCCCGCCCAATCAGCAGCCTCTACTGGCCCGCCCAATCAGCAGCCTCTCCTATTTCATTCAGCCCGACGTTACAGCCTGAGCAGCGATTGCACAGAGGATGTAAGTTACGGTCAAATCATGGCATAACACAGCAGCTTGCTTAAGTTATATCACGAGTCAGTGAGGAGCAAGAGGAAGAGAAGTTCAGCCGTCATTCTCAACTGAGACATGAGCTCCTGCACTAGTTCTCCTCATGAAGTGATAAGTAGTTAACAAGATGTACAGCCAGCCAGCACCCAGTTCTCAGTTTCTGTGGAAGATTCAGAACATGGACACAGCACAGCCTTTGCATCACTTGTTGAAGCCCAGACATATTTCCCAACTGTGTTCAAAACCCCATAATTTCCTGCTATAACCATAAAAAATAAGCGAATTGACAATTTTGGACTGTAGTATTGTATGAATTTTCACTTTGTTTTAGGCAATTCCTTTTCCAATGAGATAACTAACATTTTCATATAAATAATAGTCTATATATTGCCAATTGATGCAACACAATAATGATTCTACCTAATATCAGTTCATGAATGCTTTGACATTTGCTGTTCTTGGCTATTCTGAACAGTGGGTGTCTGGCAGGACATTCCCAGGAAAGGCACACAGGAAGTGATATGCCTTACATCACCAGTAGCAACAGTGCTTTGTTTGGAATAAACACAAGACTAACTCAGTAGTTAACATGAGTTTTCAAGATGGACAGCAAGTGGCCTGTCATTCCTCTGTGGAGTTTGGCGGTGGGGGGCGTGGGATTATTCACTGGTTTTCCTCGTGGTGGCGGGGGCACTTGTACTTATTTTATGCCTATTCTTAAGTCTGCATGTTTGCATTGCACTACTTTTATTGTCTTTTATACCTATTCTTAGGTCTGCAATTTATTCATTGTTTTTTATTCTGTCAAATGTGTGCTGATTTTATGTTCATTTTATACAAATTGCTGTGGGGCACTCTGGACTGCGGTCCATGTGTGAAAAGAAGTACTATATAGATAGTTATTCATATTTATTATTGTTATATTGTTGAAATGTCTGTAAAGTCTCGACAGCAATACAGTGAACAACAAAAATGGTTGCTTATCAACCAATAGATGTCGCCAAAACAAAAGTGTTTTCTGATAAGAGTGAATGAAACTAGCACAGTTTCCTTCTCAGGCTTGTTGGTAGGGATGGGTAATGAAACTCGGTATTAAACTAAATTATTAATTAATTAAAGGCTTCAGTATTGATAAGCTCATGGTTGTGCCATCGGTATTGGGAGAAATTAAGCGTATTATCTCACCAACTCAGTTTCTAATAAAAAGTGCAAAACGAAGACATTCATCTATGATGTATTTTGGCTATTGCTCTCTATCTGAGCCCATCGTATGCACAAGGCAAGAACAAATGCTTCCATTACAATTCTACAATCTGTGATGCTCTGTATCAAATGGTCAGATTGAATTTATGAACACACCCATTTAAAAGATTTTGCAACGGTTTTGTTCAAGTGAACCAACCCAGGGTTCCCACAGACATTGCAAAATGGAATTTCAAGGACTTTCAAGTACGCACTATTCTTTATTTTAAAAGGGCATTTAAAAGGATACAATTCACTTTTAAATGCTCCAATATTTATGGCTTAAAACCCATTTCTGACAATTAGTTACACTTAAAATAAATAAAAAATATATATTTCTTGATTCAGAAATTTTTTATCATGGATGAAGAAAACTTTCCATGTGAATTGTTGATTTGAATTTCAAGGGCTTTTTAAGCACCTTGTTAAAAAAAAATTGGCTGTTTAACACTTTCAGTGCCGGCTGTGTTTTCCTTTTTACCCCCTTGAATGCCGCCACCCACTTCAATGATAGCGTTAAAAACGCATAATCTATGTTTTAAATTATGGCTATGTGTCTAATCTGCCCGTCGCTTATCAATGACTTGTTTGCAGTCAACATTGTCGAAACGGATTGTTTTTTAATTATATCCTTTTTATAGCATTTCGAAAAGCTATCGTTTTCTCGAAAATTTCAGGAAAATAGAAAGATTCCGTCATAAACGGCATTTATTGGAATATTCTCGAATACACTAGACACGTCATTTGTCGGCCTAGGTCTAGGTCGGTTCTAGGTCCTTCCATACTGACCGAGACACTGTTCTAGGTCCTTCCATACTGACCCGAGCCATACTGTTCTAGGTCCTTCCATACTGACCGAGCCATACTGTTCTAGGTCCTTCCATACTGACCCGCGCCATACTGTTCTAGGTCCTTCCATACTGACCGAGCCATACTGTTCTAGGTCCTTCCATACTGACCGAGCCATACTGTTCTAGGTCCTTCCATACTGACCGAGCCATACTGTTCTAGGTCCTTCCATACTGGCCGAGCCATACTGTTCCTTCCATACTGACCGAGCCATACTGTTCTAGGTCCTTCCATACTGACCGAGCCATACTGTTCCTTCCATACTGAACGAGCCATACTGTTCCTTCCATACTGTTCCTTCCATACTGACCGAGCCATACTGTTCTAGGTCGCTGCATCAGCGTTAGGACGGCCAGCTGCAGTGTGGTTCAGCTCAGTTTGGTCCTGCAGGGCTCCTGACTAACTGTCTCAGTTGGTCGCACCAGCACATCATTTGGTTGCACAAATTTTCTTAGTACAGCACGGTGTTAATCAATGACCTTGCATGCTGATGAATAGTTGTCTTAATTTGCATACCCTAGTTTTGGATTAATGATCGACAGTGACTCGAGACTTGATATTTTCTAAATATTTGAATCTGAAATATATTCCTCTGCCAGCAGTGGCCGACATAATAGGTTTTCTATTATACAATTTTACAATGACATAAAATAAGCTAATATGGTGACTCGTAAAAAGTGCAACTCTTGTACATATAACCGGAGTTACGCACTAGCTGTTACTACTACTACTACTGTATAGGGGTGGGACGGTTCACAAAACCCACGGTTCGGTACGTACCTCGGTTTTGTGGTCACGGTTTTCGGTTCGGTTCGATATATTGTTTTTTATAAAAAAATAATAATAATTTAACACTCAAATCTAAACATGCTTCTCATTTATTTAAAAAAAGAAAAAAAAGGGTTAATAATGTTTGGCACACAAAGACCGAACTGAAAATATAGGCTACATTTGTCAAAGTATTAACTTAGTGCAAACAAACAATATGCTCAGCCAGCACTAGACTTTCCTTTCTTTAATATAAACACAAAAAAACAAATGTCAACCATGTTTAAATTCCCTGATTGTCAGTTCTTAATGGAAAGATTCGTTTTCTGCTTGAAATTATTATGTATCCGTCTACATTTATTTAGACTAACATTATTTAAATATTGAGTGCAACTGTGGTGGATTACGTAATTCGGTGAGTTGGAACTAGGGCTGGGCGATATAACGATAAATATCGCGATATATTGTAATAATCGATATCGAATATCGAAATAAAAAGAAAATCGAAAAATCGTTTTTTTTTTTATTTTTTACCTGCAACAGGGCAGTTTTAAAACCAGAGACAGTGGACAGACTTGTCTTTCTTGCCTGCAACTTAAAGTAATGGCTTTGCTTGTCCAAATGACAATACTGACCAAATTCAGATTTCTTTTTCTCTTGTCCATTTATTTTGTTTGCTTTCTAATTTAAAATACATTTTGAAACCGTCTGTACACAGTAGGCTATGTGTGCTAGCAGAACTAGACTCCAGTCACGAGTCACAGTGCACATGTGCAGTGGTTTGTCCACCAAAAAAGCGCCAAAAGATCGAAAATAAACTAGCAGAGCCAGAACTGTTCAACTCCTCTGGAGCCACAGCCAGCAGAGAAGCCGGTTTACTTTAGCTTTTAAACCAGCTGCAGCCTGAGAACTGGAGTGTGAGGGGATGTAACACTAAAGATGGCGGCAATGACAAAGAATTGCTGCAAAATAAACATACATCTGTTGTTAAAAGAAAAAAAAAAAAAAAAAAAAAATTATACTTATAACAATTCGATAATTATCGATATCGAGAAATAAAAAAAAAAGTATCATATCGTTATCGCGATATGATTTTTTTCCATATCGCCCAGCCCTAGTTGGAACTATCTATGGGTTGGCGCCCTGTCCCCACGGACATTTTAGTGTCACGGACCGCCAGCTCAGGCAATGTTATCAACGCGCTCCGCCAACGTTAGGAGGTGATGGCATGCAGTGGGAAAGCGGCAATAGTCCCGGTTGGAGTTAGTAAAACACAGTTGTATGTTAGCCTTCTTGGATGTTGAATAAACGCCTATCATTGTCTTTAAACACTCCGCCTCTCAGACTCCCATTTCCTCCTCTGCTAGCTAGTAGCTACGGTAACATTTCATTGACTCTATTAGCTAGCGGGCTACTACAGTTAAAACGTGCGTTGTGTTGTACAAACTGCTAACGCTATGGCAAGATGTGTGTAGGCCTATGTAATGTTAATGGCTATGTTTTTAAAGTCGTAATGAAGATTGATTTATATTGTGCTTGCCATTTTTACACAAACTGACTAGCACCTGGCTGCAGTGCTGCTGCTGCTGCCTGAAGCCAGTGCTCACCTCTCCCGGCTCCGCCAAATGAATTTTTTTATTTGCGCGTCATCTGAACCGTACGATACACAGACGCCCCGAACCATGGGGGTCGTACCGTATGGTACACGGTTCGGATGCGTACCGTCCCACCCCTACTACTGTACATTAGAAAAGGCATCTTTGGGTGGCGTAGCGGAGATTGCGTTCGTCACCAACCCCGGAGCTGTGAGCTGGATTCGCCTGTTCGAATCCAGCTCACATCTCCGGGGTTGTCACCAGCTTGGCTGGCCGTTCACACTAATACAATTGGCTGTATTAGAGGGTGGGAGAAGCTGGCGGGGTGGGTCCGGGTCGTTGTAAACAGCGACTCCTACAGTTCGGTCGGGGCGCCTGCTAAGCGCGGATAGGACCTGAGTGGGATAGATAGTGTGATCCTTCCACACGCTACGCCCTCTCAGGGAGGATCCGCGCTGCCAGGTGAAAAAGAAGCGGTTGATTGGCTGGACGTGTGTCGGAGGAAGCACGTGATAGCCTCCACTCTCCCAGATGATCTGACTGTGGGGGGTAAGTGCGCAGCGACCAGGAAGGGGATTGGGAATTGGCATACGACTAACATTGGGATGGGAGAAAAATCGGAGGAAAATGGAGGGGGGAAAATATATATATTAAAAAAAAAAAGGCATCTTTGGATATTACTGTGTCATAGCAAAGGTGAGGTTGTGTGAGAGCATATCATATTGATTTAGTATTGTCTAACCTTAAGTCAATATAAATTATTAGTAAACACCAGGCAGCCAGCAGTAAAACATAGGGATGCACCGATCCAATATTGGTATCGGTATCGGCCGCCAATATCAGTAAAATAGCTGGATCGGGTATCTGTAAAAAAAAAGATCAGATTTTATTTTTATAATAAATAAAATAAGAAATAACCATTCAGTACATTTATATCTATGTGTTAATTTGTTACATTTAGTTTCACTAAATTAGTTCACAAAATCCTGTTTGGAGGCATGATTTTGAGCTTCTCTGTACTTCCCTGAAGTCTGAGTTGCATGTGTGATGTCACTAATAGGTTGAACCTATCGTGACTAAGTAAATAAAAGTAAATACCACCCGTTCGCTGTCCACATCTGACTCAGTGTGCTGCGCATCAAGGAGGCAAAAGGAACGTAATCCTGGTCAGAATGGGGCAGACACACTAGCGATCTAAACAATCAATCCATGCCAAAATGACATCCAGCCGTTTTCATTTGAATCAACTTTTAGTCATGTGTGTGTCATGGTTTCTCCATAGAGCCCTGTTGTACTTTTTTTTAGCGCAGCAGTTTGTGCAGGTAAGAGGGCAACTTAGTCACGTGACACAGTTGGTATTGCTGATTGGCTCGAACACAGTATGTTTGTATTAGGGCTGTACCGAATAGTTCGAAGCCTCAATCATAACGTTGACATTCGAATTCTAAATCAACATTCGAATTAATTATAATTTTTTTTGTTTATTAATTCTGTTAAACCAATGGGGTTTGTCTTCACAGTTGCAGATAAAGATTAGGCTACACTAATATTATAGTATATGACTAGTAGGGATGGGTACCTTTCACATTTGAACCGGTACCGGTACCTGTGAATCGATACCGGTACCCAACGGTACCTTTTTTCGGTACTTTAGTCTCAAGAAATTTAATTTACCTACCTCAGTCGTAAAAAAAAAATCCAAACTTCAAATAACTACAATTTCGACAGTTTTCGGCTTGTCATTGCTCCGACTGCTTTGTTGTTGAATCAAGTCAAATCCTAGGTAAGCATATATTGTGCGTGTGAACGTTGACATGAAAAGAAAAAAGTAAAAAAAATAAAAAAATAAAAAAAAATGTTTATTTTTTTTTATTTTTTTTTCGGTTTCTCACTTGATTCGATACTCTGTAGTACCGACGTGTTTCGGTTCGGTACCTCAAAAGTACCGAATTCGGTACCCATCCCTAATGACTAGTCATAAACATTGGCGCTTGGCGCTCCATCAAGACGTCACCATCACTTTCGTACCAACCGTGCCCTTATTGGATTATTCATGTTGACGACACTGACTTGTTATATTCATTAAAGGTCCTGTGTCTTGCTATTCCTTTCACTATTTGGGCAACTTTACACAATCCCTGTGAGTCTATGGAACACATCTGTAAAGTTTTTTTCCAAAAAATGCATTGTTTTGTATTTCTAATCAAGTACTCTAAAGCAGCATTTTTCCACTTCAAGATTTCAAGCTGTTTTGGGCTGGGCACCCATAAGCGCTTTGAGTGACAGTCACCCACAGTCTGCACTGGCAGACAGAGAGAGACAGAGATTGAGGGGGATACTAATTAATTTCGCCGCGGGGGGCATAATCCCACTAACTTAACTGGTTTAAAATGACAATATATACCCCTGTGAATATTATTGCACGGATCGGAATACGGGCGCGCACGTGGGAGCGTGCGCAATGATATTTTGCAGCAGGTTGACAGTGATATGCAAGTGCTCCCGACTGTGTGTGTGTTTCCCCACGCGCACGGTCGGGAGTGTGTGTGGGGTGCAGGTGGACCGTGGAGAGAGAGAGGGAGAGTCAGGGACAGGGAGACCGCTTCCGCATTATTCCCACTGCTCCGTTGTTGAGCGAATAGTTGATTCTCTGTCGGCACCCGCGCACGTCAACCTGTTTGAGGGTCAGTATTTCAACTCGCTCTGTTGTTGAGCGAATTGTTGATTGTGGGCGGTGACTACAACCAGTGCCTTATTCACGTCAGCATAACAGTCAAATCAGAATGGCTTAGTTCAGTGAGAGAGGATCTCGTGAACTCGAGACTGGACTGATGCCAAAATGAGAATTAGAGACACAGACCCCATTGATACAAACCCCCATTGCTAGAAAACAATGCTAAACACTGGAAAAGGCAATTTATAAGACAGGGGACCTTTAACACTTTCAGAGCCCTTGCTTAACCTTGATTTACCGGTTGAATGCCCACCATCCACTTCAATGTTAGCGTTAAAAACGCCTAATCTATGTTTTAAATTATGGCTATCAAGTCAAGTCAAGAGTTTTATTTGTCACGGCAAGTATACAATGAAATGCGGGGGGTCTTGCCCGCAACGATGTGCATAATACAATAGTAATATATAATAAGAATCCAATAGAACTACATTATGCAATGTCTCAATGTTGTCTGTAAAGGTTTTTTTTTTATCCAGAGTAACTTGGTGATCCTTTTCTGTGTTTTATTAAATAATAATTTTCAGATTTTGAGAAATGGTATTTTCATGGAGAACAGTGCAGCTGCAACAGATAGCACTTTAGTGATAATTTTCTGGAATCCAAATTATTATTATTATTTTTTTAATAAATCTCAAGGCCCCCCCTGTCATGCCTCTGCGCCCCCCCTGGGGGGCGCGCCTCCCACTTTGAGAAACACTGCTGTAGGGCCTTCTTGTCCTGTGCCGTGCTGTTTCCATAACAGGCAGTGATGTTTCCAGTCAAGATGCTCTCTACAGCTCCGGAGTAGAAGGACTGGAGTATCTTCCCAGATACTCTGAACTTCCTTAACTGTCTCAGGTGGTAGAGGAGCTGCTTCGCCTTTTTTACGACTGAGTCTATGTGTGTTGTCCATGTCAGATCCTCTGAGATGTGTGTGTCTCCTGCTGTCTCCTCCTAAAATCCACGATCAGCTCCTTGGTTTTACCAATGTTCAGGAGCAGGCTGTTGTCCTGGCACCAGCGTTCCAGTACCTCAACCTCCTCCCGGTAGGCCTTCTCGTCGTTGTCCGAGATCAGCCCCACCATCACTGTGTCGTCCGCAAACTTCACTATGGAGTTGGAGCTGAACTTGGCCACACAGTCATGTGTGTATAGTGAGTACAGCAGGGGGCTCAGAACACAGCCCTGGGGGGACCCGATGCTCAGGGTGATGGTGTTGGAGGTCTGACCCCCCACCCTGACCGCCTGGGGCCTTTCACTCAAAGTCCAGTATCCAGGCGCTCAGAGCGGAGCTCAGAACCAGCTCGATCAGCTTGTCCACCAGTCTGGTGGGGACTATGGTATTGAACGCTGAGCTGTAGTCAATGAACAACAGTCTCACATGTGCTACGTGTCTAATCTGCCCGTCGCTTATCAATGACTCGTTTTCAGGTCAACATTGTCGAAGCGGATTGTTTTTTTATCGGTTCATTTTCGTTTTATAGCATTTTGAAAAGCCCTCGTTTTCAAGGAAAATATAAAGATTCCATGATAAAAGACGTTTACTGGAATATTCTAGAATACACAAAAACGTTGTAATTTTTTGGCCTATTTATGAATCGTTTTCAAATAAACGCTAGATTATCGATAGTATATGTGTACGTATGCACGCTAGAGACGCGATCTGAAAAATGGATTCTCTGATTTCCTCATCAGCGATCGCGCACACACACACACACACACACACATAGGGCAAATGCTAAGATCTCAGCGAATACAACTCTGATTATCCCAAGACTGGTCAAATATATTCCTTACCTCAGATCAGATGTTCTCCAAAAAGATCATTCCAATTCCTGATCGCCATTCCAAATATCGATCACGCTTATTGATTGAGTATTGGCTACTGTGAATATATATTCCAGGCTGATTCCCGTCCCGCGATGACTTCCATGTTGAGCAGACAGCTGGCTCCGCCTCTACATATCGACTAAGCGAGTGACCTGCAGTTACACAGGGATAGACGATAGGGGGCGCTTTTTTCCATTCTGAGCTGCTGGAGGAGCTGCTGTACCAACGGGAGACTCGGTTGATGAAATATGAAATCAGATCGCTAATAAACAAATAAAATGATATTTGTCGTCGTGGGCACTCAGTGGGGGGCCTAATAAAACTAGATATGTCGTCCGTGGCACTGAAAGTGTTAAAGAAAGTTGATTTAATAAAAAGATACTGATTTAATCAGATGAATCACTTTATTCAAATTGAGGATTTAGTTTGAGGATAATTTTTTTTTTATTATGTCATAAAATATGACGACAGACATTCAAAGCTTCATTTGAAAACTGCAATAGAAGCTTCAAATGTAAATTTTTTTTTTTAAATGACATTCGGTACAGCGCTAGTTTGTATACAGCGAAGCCTGCTATAAGCACTGTGTGGCTGCTCTGCATGAAGGAGGGAGAGGAGGACTCACGCAGACACTCGTTGGGGCTGTCGGCAGTGGCTCTCCTCCAGGGCCGGTCGTTGTAGAAGGGCTTGCACACGTTGCAGTCGGCGCCGTCAGTGTTGTGCTTGCAGCTGCACACCGGCCGGCTCCCGCCGTTCTTTGCGCACTCGCTTGCGTGGCCATTGCACTTGCACCTAAAAGGGCAGAGGAGGACATCAGGCTATGGTGAGTTACAGGTACTGGTTGTGTGGACTGATGGTGAGTTACACAGGGTTCCCACATTTTAAAAGGGCATTTAAAAGGATAGAATTCACTTTTAAATGCAGTTTTATATATATATATATATATATATATATATATATATATATATATATATATATATAAAAAATCGGATCCAATATTTATGGCTTAAATTAAAAACCAATTTCCGACAATTGGCTACACTTTAGATTAAACAATTTTATTTCTTGATTCAGATATCATGGATGAACAACACTTTCAATATTGAATGGTTGATTTGAATTCCAAGGACTTTTTAAGCACCTTGTTAAAAAATTTGCTGTTTTAAAGGAATTCCAGGCCTCGACTTTCTTTTCTTTTCTTTTTTATCAAGCACTTTAAGGACCTTGTGCAAACCCTGGGTACTGGTAGTGGTACTGTTTGTGTGGTACTGGTAGTGGTACTGGTTGTGTGGACTGATGGGACACTGACTTCAAAACCCAATTCAAACCACGGAATTGTGACACTGTATGGGACACGCCGCCCCCGCTGCTTCCCGATTCTGCTGCGCAGGCGCACCAACCGACCTGTAGGAGTCGCTGTCCACAACGTCCGATCCCCACCCACCAGCTTCCCACCCCTAACACTGCCAATTGTGTGTTAGTATGAACGACCAGCCAAGCTGGTAGCAATGCCGAGAGCTGGGCTCGAACACAGCATCTCCTGCATTAGTGGCGAGCGCCTTGCCCACTGCACCACTTAGCCGCCCTTATAAATATATATATTTTTATACATAAATAATAATTATAAAAAAATACCCGATCTAGCTATTTCAGTCATATCGGGGCCGATATCGGTGCATCCCTACTAGATACTTCAGAACACGTAGGCCCGATGACTCGGCAGTCGGGAGTCAGCCGAGAGCCAATGCTACCATGATTACATTTCGGGGGGGCGACAGTGGCTCATGTCGATGTGTCCTCCTGGGCAGCATGTCGATGTGTCCTTGAGCAAGACACTTAACCCCTATTGCTCCCGATGAGCAGGTTGGCACCTTGCATGGTTGCCTCCGCCGTCGGTGTGTGAATGTGTGAGTGAATGGGTAAAAATGTGAGTAACAAATTATAAAGCGCTTTGGATAAAAGCGCTATATAAAAAAGCAGCCATTTACCATTTACCATTACATTTAACCTCATCTGTAAATAGTAGGGAGCCAAATAATAGCCCCTGATAAGACTCCGTCAGCCAGATTACAGCTAACAAACCCCACTCTGGAGGGGGTGGGGGGGACTCCTCTTCTGTTTGCCTACGAGGGAAGGTATGGTGAATGTTCCCTCAGGGGGTACGTCTCTCTCCTCGGAACAAGAGAGGACTTGCATGGCAGCCACCTCTGCTCCATTGTTTCAGGTGTTCGTTGGCAAGGCAGTGCGGAAAAAGTGACGACAGGAAGCAAAACTATGGCATTAAAAAAGGGGGGGAGGGGGCTTATTCAGAAGAATAGGCGGTTAAGTGTTCTATGCTGTAGTGTTGTTGTCCAGAGTCCAGACTGTTAGTGTCGTTGTCCAGACTGTTAATGTTCTATGCTGTAGTGTTGTTGTCCAGACTGTTAATGTTCTATGCTGTAGTGTTGTTGGCCTGGGAGGGTGTGTGTGTGTGGGGGGGGGGGGGTTCCCCGACATGTGAAGAAGATCAGAAGTCCTCAACCCTTTCCACCCTCATGTTTCGCCAGTCCGCCCCCATTCCGGTCTCCAGCACGCAGTGATCCAGCCCTCTCCTCCCAGGCAGGAATGCCAGGAATGCAGCTGTGTAATGGAAATCTGCTCCACATTTCAAACATGTTATGGGTGAGGAGACACCGCTGTGGCCGAGGGGGCAGTTTGACACTTAATGCTTGAAAAAAACAATACTTTTCTTCTCAGGGCCTGCTGGAAGGGTTTCTTAAAAAGTGGGGATCCCCCGCCCCCTTGTTGGGCCACGGTGAGCAGAGATCACACGTTTGAAAGACAGGTAGGGGTTGTGGGGAAGGAAGGGCTATGACATGAATTGGCTTGGGGGGCTTTAAGTCCCGTCAGACAGATTTCAATTCAGATTGAACGGGATCTGCAGACAATGGCGGCTCAGACGGCGCTGGAGGTGATACGCATAGTGGATTAAGGGTTTTTTCCTTAAGCTCAGAGAACTCATGCATTCCAGAACAACTTCTGGAAGTTATGGCAGCTAATTAACTAATATATGTAACATATATAAATAAATATAAACTCTGGCATATATTAAATATATCATAAAACAAAATTAAACGTTTTATTTGGGTATTAAGTCAGGCTTAGATACTGCAAGGACCCCCCACCTCCCATCTTGGGAAAACACCCTGCAGTGGGACCTGAGCAGACACTTCAATGTCTTTCCTCTATTAAGACTTCATGACTGCTTTGAAGAAGGCACACAGTACAGGAGACGTGTATATTCTGCTTTATGTATATCAATTATTCCCCCTTCCCTCTGGTAGAAGACTTTAAAGTCTCAGGTGTAGGACATCTCGTTTTAAGAATAGCACATATCCCGAGGTTGTCCGTCACCTGAACTCAAGCCCTAATGCACAGGCACTTTGTACTATAAGGGCTAGCACTAGCCAACAGGCACTTTAAGGCAATATGCACTTTAAAATAGAGCACTGAGCTCTTTTATGCAGTGTTTGTGAAATACTTCAACTTAAGGGATTGCATTGTATGTATTCTTGTATGTTTTTATACTGTATGTTTTTTCCACTGTTTTATGATGTAATGAGCATTGCACAGAGACAAATCCCAATCACCCATGTGTTGAAATGGCAATAAAGTATCCATCTATATCTATTTCATTTGTAGCTCAGACATTAGAAAGTGGTTTGTTAACTCACAGACAAAAGGTTACTTCTGGAGCTTTGCAAATGGGGAATTCTATCTGTCCCTCCTGGACTACTGCCAACTCTTAACCAACTGCTGGTCACTTTTGATTCCTGGGTGATGTAGTGGTTTGTTAAGATGCTGAGTGAGATCATCGTTGTTCAGAGTACTTGTTGTTCAGAGTACTTGTTCAGAGTACTTGTTGTTCAGAGTACTTGTTCTTCAGAGTACTCGTTGTTCAGAGTACTTGTTGTTCAGAGTACTTGTTGTTCAGAGTACTCGTTTACATAGCGCCAGCTAACATTGTACATGAAGGGTACTGTGGCAACAGATATCACCCCCTGTCCCATGGCTATGTGAAGGACCGGAGATACTACTGCCACGGGAGGAGAAGCAATTAGGCAGCTTATTAGGACTGATAGAACACACCTGTGCACCATTAGATCACCCACATTCCTCACACACACACACCAGACACACATACCATAAAACACTAGGACAGATAGAGTTTAGTTGAGTGAGGTAGGAGCGAAGTACTGAGAGAAAGAGATCGTTACTGACAGAGTTTTATGAGGTGAGAGGTAGTGAGAGGAGAGGCGAGAAGGTGTTCATTGTGTACTGGACCCTAGACTGGCTGAGAAACCCCCTTATGTACTGACCCTGGACCGGAAGACAACTCTGAGTATTGAACAATCTCTTTTTTGTACGAGAGCCTGTTTTTGACCTTGGACTGTATTACGACCATTCTAATTGCCCATCGGACTATATACTGCCCCATTCAATAAATATATTTTTTTTTTTATCCACTTTTTCTATTTTTCTCCCATCCCAATTCCGTATTATCCAATTCTTCCCTCCCCTGTCTTGAACGTTGCTAGACTGCCTCCCACTGGTCGGCTGTAGTGAGGACAGAAGCCTTGCATCACGTGTCCCCTCCGGTACACGAGGAGGCAGCCTGTCGCATCTTTTCACCGCAGCAGCTCGAACTCTGTGGCGAGGAGTAACGCGTGGGAGGCTCACGCTGCCCCCGCTACTTCCTGCGTCCGTCGCACCGGCGTCACCAAACCGACCTGTAGGAGTCGCTGTCCACAACGTCCAATCGCCACCCACCGGCTTTCCCACCCTCTAACACTCGCCAATTGTGTTAGTATGAACGACCGGCCAGCCGGTAGCAACGCCGAGAGCTGGGCTCAAACCCAGCGTCTCCTGCGTTAGTGGCGAGCGCCTTGCCCACTGCGCCAATCAGCCGCCCAATAAATAAATATTCTTTATTGATTGAAATTGCACTTGTGTGGACAGTTGAATTAGTTTGTTTTTGAACCGTGACGAGTCTGAACACCACCAGGCTTGTCACAGTACATTGAACATGGCAGCAGTGAACTTGTTTTATAGCAACACTACTATCACCGACATCTAAGAAGGGAGATCCCCCCTTGAATGGCCCTCCTAAGGTTTCTCCCCTCCACATTGCCTGTGGTGCTTTTTTCCTATTGCTAGGTTTTTAGTGAGTTTTTCCTTACCTTCGCGACGGCGTGGGGTATGTCTGGGAGTGTTTCATTAATTTTATTAATACATTTTACATGTTTGGATTTCCTGGCATTTTTGTCTTTGATTGTTCTTGATTTATTGTGATGTTTCTTCTTGACTTGTTTAAAGAAGACGTGTCCGGCCCATGGGGACATTAACGTGTGTTGTCGGGCCTTACAAATAAATTTGATTTGATCTTCACCTAAACTACCATCAGTTCCCTTTTAACTCTTATTGCTTTTATCTTGTTCACTCTGATGTGATCAGCAATATTGTGGTGATTTGTAGACAATAATTGATATGATCATCACTAACTCATGGTTTTGTATGGCAAACTGTCTGTTTAACTGTGCACATGACAAACAATCTTGAATGGTTTAAAAATTTGGCCACCTGTATAGCTTTAGCAATATTACGTTTCAGCATAAGGGCCTGGCTAGATTGATCCATCACAAATAAAAAGATAGAACAGACCGAAGGTATCACAGTCAGTTGGTTTATTTAAAAAAAATTAATAATGTCATTAACGTAATCATGCGTTTGCAGAAACAAAAGCTCATCTTCTCCTAACCTTTAACCTTTCCATCTGACAGAGACCGACTCATCATCAGCCTTGTCCAACAAACAGATACTCCTCAATGAAAACGGCACGGCGGCGTAGTGGTTAACACTGTCGCCTCAAAGCTAGAAGGTCCAGGACGGGATGAGTCAAGCGCAGACTCGATTTCATCGGCGACCCAAATCTTTTTTTATTGCATGTGTGCAATATGTGAGTTCCTGTGTGTGCCGCCCATCGCATGTGTGTGTCACTGCATGATGATTAAAGACTTCTTCAAAAGTCCAGTTATTATTCATGCAGACGGGACAGACATAACAAACGCTACTCCGTTCTAACTCCATTCCACTTTGAGCATTGTGTTTGCTAGCTAGATTTCTGATGTGACTTTGGCGACACTGGGCCCTAATAATATATTTAGTATTTTTTTTGACATTTCTGTATATTCTTTCAGCACATTTTTTTTATTAAACATCATTTTGTTTAGAAATCTCTGAGGGGGTGCTTAGCCGTTGCTTTTTCTTTAAAGCTGCACTATGTAGTTTTTTGGAAGAAATAATTACTGAGGAGCCAAGAAAGTCCAGTGTGAAGTTCATTGGAGGAGTGGTTCTCGAGGACGCTTCAAGCAGCCATACCGTTCTGAACGGGCACTGCACTAGTCAATACTAATTCTTGAAATTTGTTTCTAATCTCAACATAAATCAAAATAAATTACCATTTGAAACAAAGTGAACCAACCTTGTACGACCACCACAGCCAAACATATTATTCATAATTTCAAACAATGTTCCGATGATCCATTTTCTCTTAACCCATTCCGTGCCAACCACGAGTATAGTCGGGTTAACTAGCCGGTAGGCTTGGGCGGTATCATTTTTTTCATACCGTCATACGATGCTGACATAATACCCCGGTATACGGTATATGACGGTATGACTTTCATTTTCATCAGCGCGGGGGGGGGGGGGGGGGGGGGGATTGGGATGAAGGGCGTTTGTTTTTACTGTAGGCTCCTCCCGTTTTGCCAGTACTGTGGTACGACTGATAGCGTGTGGTTTAGGAAGAGGGTGTTTTACACAAATCCAGCGCTCCCTTTCTTGGCTGTGACGTAGCCACGTAAGTTTCGAAGCAGCGCGGATGTAAACAAAGATGGCGTCAGTAGTCTGGGAATAGTTTCAGAGGAAAAAAGTTTGCTTGCTATTTGTAACAAATGCAATGCAGAGGTTCCACGAGGGGGGAAAAGGGCAACAACTTATAATACATCCAACCTAACAAGTCACCTGCAACATCACCACCGCTACGATGGTGTGTTATTGTGTTAAAAGCCTACGACGACGCGCGAGCAGCTAAAGCTGCTGCAAATCTAGCCCCTTTCATGACTGTGATGCAACTCTTGGTTTAATACGCAGTCACTTATTGCTCCGTAGTAGCCAGGTTAATTTGCACCACCAAGCACTGCTTAAAAGCTAGCGGCTTGAGCCCTTGGGTAATTTGTCAAACTTCTTTAATTTAGCAAACGCCTCGTCAATAGGTACAAGCGCCGCGGGTTCCTTTGTAGCTGGCTTTGGATTCACAGCAGCTTTAGCTGCTCGCGCATCGTCGTAGGCTTTTAACACCATCGTAGCGGTGGTGATGTTGCAGGTGACTTGTTAGGTTGGATGTATTATAAGTTATTGACGGATTGTGAATTTTCTGATTCAAATTATATATATTTGGAAAAATAAATATGGTCACTTTACATTGGAGGTGGTTGGGTGGGGGAGGTTGGGTACGAGGGGTGGGTGGGGGACACTGTACAAGCAAAACTTGGCTTTGTTTTGTTCATAGTAGTAACGCTCATGTCATGATAAATCTGGTTAGGTCAAAACTACAGGAATATACATTTAAAAAAAAAATTATAATACAATAAATATCGGTTATCGGTATCGGCCTCGAGGAGCATAAAGTTATCGGTATTGGGTTAAAAAAATCAATATCGTGCACCCCTATACATACCGCTTATATTGAAACACGTTGACATTAGGGCCGTTCTTTCAACCTAAAAGTGCACTTTCTTCAACCTCGAACCTAAATTCCTTAGCAACCCGTGTTACCAAGTAAACAAATCACAGAACGATAGCCAGTTAGCCAGCCAGGTACCAACGTTAGCTCTCAGAACGATTAGCCAGTTAGTTAGCCAGCAACCAGCCAGGTACCGACGTTAGCTCTCAGAACGATTAGCCACGTTAGTTAGCCAGCAACCAGCCAGGTACCGACGTTAGCTCTCAGAACGATTGGCCACGTTAGTTAGCCAGCAACCAGCCAGGTACCGACGTTAGCTCCCGGAACGATTAGCCACGTTAGTTAGCCAGCAACCAGCCAGGCAGAGATGTTAGCTCTCAGAACGATTAGCCACGTTAGTTAGCCAGCAACCAGCCAGGTACCGACGTTAGCTCCCGGAACGATTAGCCACGTTAGTTAGCCAGCAACCAGCCAGGCAGAGATGTTAGCTCTCAGAACGATTAGCCACGTTAGTTAGCCAGCAACCAGCCAGGCAGAGATGTTAGCTCTCAGAACGATTAGCCACATTAGTTAGCCAGCAACCAGCCAGGCAGAGATGTTAGCTCTCAGAACGATTAGCCACGTTAGTTAGCCAGCAACCAGCCAGGCAGAGATGTTAGCTCTCAGAACGATTAGCCACGTTAGTTAGCCAGCAACCAGCCAGGCAGTGATGTTAGCTCTCAGAACAATTAGCCACGTTAGTTAGCCAGCAACCAGCCAGGCAGAGATGTTAGCTCTCAGAACGATTAACCACGTTAGTTAGCCAGCAACCAGCCAGGCAGTGATGTTAGCTCTCAGAACGATTAGCCACGTTAGTTAGCCAGCAACCAGCCAGGCAGAGATGTTAGCTCTCAGAACGATTAGCCACGCTAGTTAGCCAGCAACCAGCCAGGCAGAGACGTTAGCTTCCGGAACGATTAGCCACGTAACCCTCTGCTGGCGCGTGCTGTGCACTACAATCAACTCCGTGTCTGTAATAGCAGTCTGACGTCACGGTATTGAGAATCATACCGGCGGGATCTCGAAATACCCTGGTATACCGTAATACCGTCATACCGCCCAAGCCTACTAGCCGGGTTCCCAAACTTTTCAGGCCGCGACCCCCAAATAACGGTGTCAGAGAGCCGCGACCCCCACAATTATAGGAGGTAAAAAAAATATATATATATATATATATTACCTGCCGTCATCAGGGGCGCCTGCTCTGTCGAAGCTTTTAAATCCCTGCTTAAGACTCATCTTTTCTCTCTCTCCTTCAACCTACCTTGATCTCACCTGGTCGGGGACTGACCTTTAGATTAATCTGTGTAGTTTAGTTATGGTACAGGGTACTACATGGTACCACTGGGTAGTTTACTATAGGGTAGTTTAGTTAGGGTACAGGGTACTACATGGTACCACAGAGTACTACATGGTACTGCATGGCATTACAGGGTACTACATGGCACTACGGGGTACTACATGGTACCACAAGGCACCACAGGGTACTACATGGCACTACAGGGTACTACAGGATACTACGGGGTACTACATGGCACTATGGGGTACTATAGGGTACTACATGGCACTACGGGGTACTACATGGCACTACAGGGTACTACATGTCTGCTCCTTTGCAGCACCACAAACATGGGAACTCTCTAACTCTTCCCCCCCCCCCCCCCTCCCCCTTCTCTCTGAGTACCCGTCTCCTGGCGCTGACCAAGGTGATGGATGCCTCGGGGTCTTGGCCAAGCTTGTAGTGACTGCTCTACATGCACCTCCGAGGCCTTGGATCAGTTATTCTCCGCCGTCTGTCCGTGGTCCTGTCAACTGATTAACAGACTGTTAACAGATTAACAGTCAACGCGGTTTCATTGCTGGGTTAAGTACTTCTATTCTATTCACATAATACGCTTACTTCATATATCTACTCCATTCACATATATGCCTACCACTTGTATCTATTGCTATGTCCGCCTACTACAATCTCATGAGCTGTCTAACGCCTGTCCCGTCTCCCTGTCTTCCTATGACTTGCTGTCCTGGAGTGTTGTCCGGAGTGTTGGACGTCCCGTGACGAAGGCCGGGAGATTGCGACCCCCTCTGCGTGCCCCCCTGTCTCCGGAGGTCTCGTAGTGGTGACCGGAGTGCCGGATGTCCCGCGATGATGTCGGGGAGTTCGCGACCCTCTCTGCGCCACCCCCTATCTCCCTGTCTCCGGCTGTCCCTGAGCAACGACCGGAGTGTTGAATGTCCCGTGACTAAGACGGGGAGGACGTGACCCTCTCTGCGCCGCCCCTGTGCCTCAAATAGATCCGCTATCAACTCTATCTTTATTCTTTCAAAATGTTCAGTTGCTATCGCTATTAGCTCTATCTTTAATTTTTCAAAATGTACAGTTGCTATTGCATGCACTCATCTGTGTTTCACCACACACATGAGTGCATGCTTACCAACTGTCCGTCTGCAACACTACTATCACCAACATCTAAGAAGGGAGATCCCCCCTTGAACGGCCCTTCTAAGGTTTCTCTCCTCCACACTGCCTGTGGAGCTTTTTTCCCTATTGTTAGGTTTTAGTGAGTTTTTCCTTACCTTCGCGTGGGGTATGTCTGGGAGTGCTTGCATTCTTTCATTTATTTGCATTCATCTAAAAAATGTTTGGACCCTATGGTGTTCTTGTTCTGTTCTTGACTTATTGTTATGTTGTCTTTTTGACCTGTTTAAAGAAGACCTGTACGGCCCATGGGGACATTAACGTGTGTTGTCGGGCCCTATAAATAAATTTGATTTATATATATATATATATATATATATATATATATATATATATATATTTTTTTTTATAAATGGAAATGTATGGTTGAAACAAGCAAACGTTCAAACGCGCACACTAATAAGCATGGGAGGCTTTTAACCAGGGCCGGACTGGGGAAATCATTCAGGCCAGGAAATATAGTGCAAAATATAGCCCCAGTCAGGCCACTTTTTAAGCAGGGGGTCTGGGGGTCCCCCAACAGGAAATTTTTTGTTACAAATACTTAATTTCCTGCATTCTGGTGCAGGATTTTTTTTATTTGTACCCTTTAAATGCCAGTGTTTGTGATGGCATCACAAATGATTGTTAAAAAACATTTCGATGGATTATCAGTTTTTTTGTAATGTCAGATTGAAAAAAATACAATCTTTTATTCAACTTCAGCCCTGATCATAACACCACATATTCATTTTATAATTCTAACCCTTTAAATGCCAGTGTGTGTGATGGCATATATTTGCAATATATCAAATGCAAAGTAGATTTTTCTGGGGGGGATTATTACAGGCTAGCATGTGTCAATGATTAGCAACAACAGTTTTTTGTAAGGGTCTCGCCTTCACCAATCACATGCGGCTCCCTTTGTGTGTGTGTGAGAGCAAGAGAGAGAGAGAGAGAGAGATAGTTCTCCAACTTGTGTGAGTTGCAGTGATCTCCTGGTTGTTCCCCACCTAGGTTATCTAACTATTGCGCTGCTGCAACTAGAAACACTGGCCTGGCCTGCTTCTAAGTTCAGTGGCCTGACTGCATATAAAGAATTTAATTAAAAAAAAAAAATTGGGGATTTTTTTATTTAATTTAATTTGTTATCATCTGGCAAATACCGCCACCTATCTTCTCCCGGATGGTATTGCACATCATTGGATTGGATTGGCTGGGAATGTGCATCGAAAAAAATAACTCCGGTCCGGGTTTCCCTTCTTGGGCAAGCAGTATCGTGTTACCACATTGACTGAGGACACTCCGAGCAGCGTCGATTATGTGTTTTGGACTATAACGTTGGATCAATAAACGCGTTGATATTTGGAATGGCGATCAGGAATTGGATTCATCTTTTTGCAGAACATCTGATGTGAGGTAAGGAATTTATGTTACGAATCTTGGGTTAATCAGATGTTCCTATCACCGCCATCGGAGCATGTGTGTGTGCGTGTGCGTCAGGGTTTCCGTTAGAAAAAATTGTTGCCGGTCTCCGTGACCTGCAAGATTTCAATCTACCGGACAAATGAGATTAATTCCGGTCATAGTTTATTGAGCTTTAAAACAATTGAATAAAGAATGTCATCCTCAAGGCATGTAGATTTATAATATTATTACTTAAAACTATAGGCTACTTTTGCGTAGTCATTAATATATTCCAAATAAAATAAGTCCCTCGATACTCCGTGCTGCTGCTGACTTGAAATAAAATAGACCGCGTATGTGGGCAGTCGGTCCGACACTAAACAGCAGTCTGTTATAATCACATTTTTATGAGCTAACGAATTCCGTTATATTGGACATTTGTATTAATTATATCAAGCGAAGAACTGAGAAATTTTGCAGAGAGAGACGGCAACATTATCGTGGGTTTGCGTGATGTATATCTCCACCTCCCAACGACTTGGTGCTGGTCATAATGTCCGGTGAAAACAACTCCCTCCAAGCACAACTTGACCACCCGAACCGTACCAAAACAGGCCAAAATTAAATAGCCCATGCGACGAACGATTCATTACATTCGTTTCATCGTTGCTCCACCAAGCAGCCGGTCCAACAATGAAAGCTGTTATCAGCGCGAGCCGGCCGCAGTTAGTTTGCAAGAAGCATCCAGCTGCAAACCCGCAGAGCAGCTTTCCAGGTCTGGGGACCGCACTGTGCCAGCAAAGCTGGTGGGTTCTGTGGGTCTGCAGCTGCATGCCTTCCGCAAATCCAGCAGCAAGCTCTCGCTGAGCGAAGCAACGACAACAAACGCAATGATTGTTTCGTTCATCGCATAGGCCACCCAACTCCAGCCCATCCAAATACAATTCAAATAATCAAACTGTGCCCAGAGGGAACTATTTTCACCGGACACTATGACCGGAGAGATTAAATATGTCGGACTTAAACAGATTTTGCTGGTCAAATACCGGTAATTACCGGCTAACGGAAACGCTGGTGTGCGTGTGTGTGTGACGTTAGCGCTGAGCAAGTCACGAATAAGCGATTTTTCAGCCCGCTTTTGTATCGTCCATAAGGACACATATACTCTCGATAATCTAGCGTTTATTTGAAAACGATTCATAAATCAGCCGAAAATGACAACGTGTTTTGTGTATTCCACTAAAGGGCGATTATCGCGTATTTCTCTGGAATTACTAGAAATCTCCAAAACTATACTCGTATTCAAAACAGTATAAAACGGAAATGTACCAATGAAAAACAATCCGTTTCGTACATGTTGACTGCAAGCAAGTCATTGATAAGCGACGGGTGTATTAGACCCATAGCCATAATTTAAGATATAGTTTAAGCGTTCGCAAATATCCCCGTCCTCCCATTGAGTAAAGTGCTGGCATAGAAGCCCTAATTTGGTCATATGGGCGTGGCTCTGAATGAGTTAATATATTCAATAATATATTAATATATTCAATACTAAAAGATATATCACACTTTACTTTGAGGGTATACAAAATAAAAAGGTAAAAGAAAACGAATAGCAACTACTATGATCTTCACATAAAACATTCCAAATACAAATATGTATGAAAGTGTCAAAGCGGTTTGTGTAAAAACAACAAAAACGCAGACACAAGGCCTCACCTTCCTCCCACTGCGAAGTCAGAGATAGCATAGTAGTAGGACTTGAGGACCTTGGGGTCGTTGAAAACCTCGTCTCCGAACGTGTTCAACCTGTTGAGGGTCACTCTGATGTCAGTGGCCGTCACCCATTCCTGCAATAAACAATACATAATGTTAGCTCAATCGGGTCAAGTTCTGCACAAGTCTTCATGTCTGCAAAAATAATATGGCTCAAGGCGTTTCTCAACAGTGATCTTGAGCAGATTCCAAAGTTAAAGTGTAAAGAAAGGTTTGTTTAACATTGACAAGGAACGTTTAACAGGGTTGAAAGGTTTGAATTAAAATCAGAGCAGGCCATAATCCCAGCAGCCTAGGGGGAAATAAATATCCCAGCAGCTCCCTAATCTAAACCAGGAACAGTGTCATGGATACAAGATATGGAAGGTCTGGTATTTACATTTAAATAATACTAATTCATGGTAAGAGTATATAAATAGGCTTGCCGCTGTAGTCGTGATCCCGGTGTTACTCTGGGTTCAGGCATCTATAGAGTACATTACTTACCCACCAGTGGATGCTTTGAATTGTTTTCATTATTTTTATTAATAGAAATTCAGGTCATATTTTCTCTGTGACACATGTGATTCAGGAATGTAAACAAACGGGTACCCGGTAGGTAAATATGGAAAGCTGATGGGGTCAAAAGGGTAATGTGATTAATTGTTAAGATTTTATAATTCAATCAAAATAATTAACATGTTAATATTGAAAGCCCTATTCCTTTTTACATATACCCGGTATATAAAAAATTATCACATTTGGTTAAGTTTGTATGTTTGAGTTGAGAAATAAAAATGTTAACAGATATTGAGCGTCATTTTGAAAAATGTCCGGTATCATCGGTAATACCGGTGTTGTCGTGAGTTTATTAAATTACACATGACTGCAGCAGCCCTAAATATAAACAATAATATAATAATAATCTAATAATATTAAAGTCAGAATCTGTAATACTGTCAAACAGCGACATCAAGGCAAAAGAACCGCACTTGGTTTTTGCACTTTTGTTTAGGTCTGATGTGTGGAGTTTAGTAACTTATTACAATGTGAGTTTCTCTACACATCTCTTTGCAGAGCCTATGGTCTGACCAGCAACCCTTCTCCTATACCCACTCAACTCCAACCTACACATAAAACAAAAACAAACTAAAAAAGTGTAAACAAAGTGTATTGTATATATTAAACATTCAACACTGTAAGCTGCTGCTTCTTCTAGATTAGTTCAGGGAAGCTTCTCCGTCTGGCTCGCTCTCTCGCTCGCTCTCTCTCTCTCTCTCTCTCTCTCTCTCTCTTAACATTCTTAACTCTTACATTGCACAGAAATGCTAAAACCTTGCATAACTCCCAGGAATGTTTGGAACATATATCAAGCCACAGCTAGCTTTCGCTGACAACGGCATGTTGCCACTAGGACTGCAACACTCCGACACATCCAATGGCGCCATGACTCCTATAATCATCATCAACCTTTATTTATACTCAAAAAGACAATTGAGGTCACCCTCATTTTCAATGTCATCGAGACTTTAGACATTTCAATGCACACATTTCTACAATAAATATGAATAACTATCTATAGAGTATAAAATGAACATGGGCATGAAATCAGCACACAGATTGACAGAATAAAAAAACAATGCATAAATTGCAGACATAATAGGTATAAAAGACAATAAAAGTAGTGCAAATAATGGCCCGGCTTTCAATTACATCAATCCAGGAAGTAGATTTTCTACACAATTTCAGATAAAACCTTCACAAATGAAACCTAAACAAATGAAGAACCACTTAACCTTTTTTTATTTATTTTTTACTTGATGTTGATCAGTAGAGTCTCTTCTCTTCTCAACACAATCCATGCTGTTCCTCATACTACTAGTATTAACTAGTATCTGGAGCTAGTATGATACTAGCTCCAGCTAGTTGGCCACAAACTAATGCAAAGTCAATGGGGTCAAGTTGTCTGTTCGAAGCTGACTGAAATGTACTCAAGAGCACACAAAGTAGATTTCCGTGAGCCTCAGTCACTTTGTATCTAGACAGGAGCTCAATCCCATTGACTTTGCATTGGTGTGTAGCTAACTATCCAGAGCTAGTATGAGGAACAGCATGGACTCTACCGATCAACAACATCATTGGTAAAAAAGAAATAGGGCTAGTGTTCCAAACATCAGACTATCCCTTAAAATATGTGACATCTAGTGGTGCCGTTTACCCCTCCTGAAAGGTCAAAGTTAAAATCATCAATACCTAAAAATCAAACGTTTGAGGTAAACCTGAGAAATTAAATAAAGTCTAAATCTATCTCGATTCCAGTGGTCTTATGTTCAGAACACTTTGACTAATGTGTATTTACAGAACAACAATATTTTCACACCTAATGATTATCTAACAGAAGGTAAGTTGGCGGGTACAGCAAACTGATCACAGTCGCACTCCAAGTGATTTAGATTGACCTTACAACGGCTGTCAGTGTTGATTAAACTAATTCAAGCACTGAGAACCGTTCTCATCATCCAACATTAAATCCTCCATTAACAAATTAACTCAAATGTTTACATTTTGAATGGGTTAAATTGAATGTGAAGTGACCCCTTTCCTTCCTAATCTATATATGTCTTTTCAGGCCATGTCGGTCGAATCAGTCAAAGTATTTTATTATGCACCTTTCATCCACACGGAACTGCGTTCTGGGAGCCTGAATACGCTATTTTCTGAGACTGGCTCCCAGAGTGGGCAAATCTGAAGACGCCCCCCTTGCGTCGCCTTCTTTACAAGCCTATACGGGTCTTTTCCTGAACCGATGACGCGATAGCCCACCTCTCCCTTAACCCGCATGTGCAAACTCAGCCAACATCACAACAACAATGGCATCGTACAGAATAGTCGCGTTCGTGTTACAGAAGCTATTGAGCTTGATCTGGCTTTTACAGCTAAATGTACTGCGCCTGTACTAACACCGTCGACAACAGATTGACATCTCCCTTAATCCGCATGCGCAAACCCAGCCAACAAAAAATAAACATGATACATATATGTCTTATATGTCCAGATATGTCCTGGCTAGAAGTGTTTATTAAACACCGGGAGGCTACTGTGATGAAATACACGATACTAGCTAGAGATTAGAGTCACATAGCGGGCCTTTTTCTGAAAACCCAAGTAGTAGCCAAGCACATACTGTTCCATAGCATACGCCTTCAGTTGATCATGACAAATCCTCTCTTACCTTGATGATTAAAAAGCCTCCATAATTTAGTAAATAGTATTCTCATGGCTGGTGTTGAGCTGTAGCCATCCAGCTAGCGTTGATGCTATTCAATTCTATCAACATTAGCTAAATAGCTAACCAACTAAATACAATAGACACAGGGAACTAAATAAGCACCCGCCAAGCGCCAATGGCGTGTAGATTTAAGGTTTGGCGAGTAAAAATTAGAGGTCTGCCCGCCACCTGGCGTGTAGTTCATATCGATACTCTTATTTTGAAAATCCTGTGCGGGTCTCATTTTCGCCCCAAGCGCAGCTCCAGTCATAAGTCACTTAGCAAAAGCGAAAGGCCTCTCCTCTGTCCTGATTCTCCTAGATCTATCTGCAGCCTTCGACACAGTCAACCACCAGATCCTCCTTGCGGCCCTCGCAGGAATGGGAGTGGCTGGCTCTGCGCTGACATGGCTGTCATCATACCTCAATGACCGCTCCTACCAAGTGTCATGGAGAGGGACCCTGTCGGCCACCCGCCCCCTGCGGACGGGTGTCCCCCAGGGCTCGGTTTTAGGACCCCTTCTCTTCTCCCTCTACACTAAATCACTGGGTAACATTATCACGTCTCATGGCTTCTCCTACCATTGTTATGCCGACGATACTCAACTCTTCCTCTCCTTCCCTCCCTCAGATATCCACGTCTCTGTGCGGATCTCGGCCTGTCTGTCCGACATCTCAGCCTGGATGACGTCCAACCACCTCAAACTGAACCTAAGCAAAACAGAATTGCTCCACCTGCCGGCCAAATCCTCCCCCCTAACCGACCTTTCAATCACAGTCGAGAATGCAGCTGTGACTGCGTCCCCGACCGCCAAGAACCTTGGTGTTGTCCTCGACGACCAGTTGAACTTCTCTGCTCACATCGCAGCGACGACCAGAACCTGCCGATTCCTCCTGAGCAACGTCAGAAGGATACGCCCCTTCCTGACAAAAGAAGCCACCCAACTCCTCGTCCAATCAACAGTCATCTCCCGCCTCGACTACTGCAATGCACTGCTCGCTGGCCTCCCGGCCACTGCCACTAAGCCTCTTCAACTCATTCAGAACGCAGCGGCCCGCCTGATCTCAAACCTACCGAAGTCGGCCCATGTCACCCCACTTCTTAGGGACCTGCACTGGCTCCCCATTGCTGCACGAATCCGCTTCAAGGCCCTCGACCTAGCATACCGTGCGGCAAAGGGAACCGCTCCCGCCTACCTCCGGTCAATGGTCTCTAACTACACACCCTCAAGACCCCTACGCTCTGCATCTTCTGGCCGCCTCAGACCTACTCCTATCCAAGCTCCGGGAGGGTCATCAAAGAGAAGTCGCCTATTCTCAGTCCTTGCCCCACAATGGTGGAATGAACTACCCACCCCAGTTAGGACAGCCGAATCACGTCCAATCTTTCGCCGTCGACTAAAGACGCACTTCTTCAACCATTATCTGAATTAAAAAAAAGAAGAAAAAAAAAAAAAAAAAAAAAAAATCTAACCCTAACTAACCGTACTGTCATGCACTTGTCCTAATAAACTAACCTACACTGTAGCACTCAACACTTTGATGAACATTGTTGCTCAGCTGATAGAGTTGTGCCCTTCCTGATGGCTTGTCGTACAGAACTTGTAAGTCGCTTTGGATAAAAGCGTCAGCTAAATGACTAAATGTAAAATGTAAATGTAATATCTATGGCTCCGGCAGCTAGCAACGTTCGGTTCATATGATACTCTTATTTTGAAAAACCCTGTAGCAACTCCGCGAGTCATATCCGCCCAGTCCGTGCTTCTGAAAGCAGAGCAGCGCTACACAGCAGTGCGCCTACACAACCCGAAATAAGTCTGTGGTGCTTTATTTTTTCTCACAACGGGTCAAATGCATCTACATGCTTTGCACCGTCGCCATTCCTTTATGCCCACATCGCCCGAAATTAATGTTTATGTACCATTACAATAACTACAACGTTAGCGTAAGCTAACAAGCTAATCCTGATCATAGGCAGAGGCGCAGAGCCAGAGAGAACAGCAGACAGTGTGGACTGGGGAAAGGGAAATGGGGGGGCACTCTCCCCTTCCCTGTGTGTGTGCGTGCGTGCGTTTGGAAAGACGATGAAGTCACTAGTCAGGACTCAGGACAGGAGTATATTATAGTAAACTGAGGATTACTGAGGATGGACAGATAATGTTGATATTCAAATATAAAAAAGTTTTGATAGGAGTGGAAGTTTGAAGACAGACTACAATATTATGCGGGGGTGGTGAGTTGAAACAGTGTGTGTGTGTGTGTGTGTCCCGACCCCACTTCTATGTTTCAATAAATTATTTGCATTTAAAACTATTAACGCTGACTCATTCCTTCAGTCCACTAAAAATTATGCTAATATTCCTTATGTTGTTTATGATATATGAAAATAGCATATGAGAGTATTATATAGTAATAATAACACATGGCGTTATACTAAAAAGCTATTTATAATTTTTGGCTGGTAAAAAAATCTGCCTGGCTGGTAGTTTTTAAAATCTACCAGCCAAATGGCTGGTAAGTCAAAAAGTTAAGTTTGTCCCCTGAATAGACGGTATCCTGAGGTAACGTTAAATACAGACAACGTTTGCTAGTCGAAAGGACTGGACACAGGGACAAGTTAAACATCAATCAATTAATTTAATATAACAGGTAGTTTGAGCTGCGCGCACCATATTATATACGGCTTTGACACGTTCTCTCTCTCCTGCAGATTAAAATCGTCCTCATCATCGATTGCCTGTAGGCTGTAGCTGCATTTTGCGCATGTGAGCCACGGTCTCTCTCTCTCTCCTTTGGAAACTAGCGTTACATTAGCTCAAAAGCACAGAACCGGATGACACAAGTTATTCTGCTAGCAACAAACAACGATAACACTTCTGGTCGGGGAGCGACATCTAAAACAGTAAAGACATTTATTTTGTACATTTGTGGCACGCACTTATTTCTTGAGACGATTTCGTTTTTACGGAAAACTTTTTTTAAATGAACGAAATGAAAACGAAAAAGACCAAAATCGTTTTCGTCTGGACATGGCCTCAGTCCCAGTTGGACGCTCTAGAAAATTGAAAATAATATTTTGAATCAACAGTTATTTCTGCACAGTTCGTAAAGCAATCATCAGGTTTTTCTTTGCCAAATATGAAATGCCTTAGTTAGGACATGTGTTTTCTTGAAGAATGCTGCCTAGTGTTAGAAATACCTGCATGAATCCTAAACAGAGTGAAGATGCCATTAGTGTAATGAATCAAATGGGCAGATGCTAAATGTTGTGCTTTTACACAGCAACATTTTGAGGTTTGGTCTGTTGTTTTGCTTGAGTAGGTCTTGTCCAAGGTTTCCCATAGTGACCATACATAGGTTTATTTGTGGTGGCCCACCTCCCATATCATCCAGCTCGTCACCACCACCACCTGACCCTAAGAACCTGTCACTGTTTGTCACGTTTTAGAGTTTGTCCTTGCTACGGTCAAAACAGCTTATTCGCATTTGTCATTGAAACCAATACATTCCGATAGCAATGCCCATTGATTTCCACGATTCAATGCAGACAACAACATCATGTTTTCTTTTCAATTAATTAAATTCTCTATAACAAGGAAAATAACAAACAATCAAATTCAAAATGCCATGGCATCCCTTTAAACAGACAGCTGCCTAAATACATTGGAAGACCAGAGCTACCAGAGATAGTAAATACATTGGAGGATCAGTGGACCCAGATAGTAAATACATTGGAGGATCAGTGGACCCAGAGATAGTAAATACATTGGAGCATCAGTGGACCCAGAGATAGTAAATACATTGGAGGATCAGTGGACCCAGAGATAGTAAATACATTGGAGCATCAGTGGACCCAGAGATAGTAAATACATTGGAGGACCAGTGGACCCAGAGATAGTAAATACATTGGAGGACCAGTGGACCCAGAGATAGTAAATACATTGGAGGACCAGTGGACAGAGAGAGATAGTAGACAACAAACACAACCTTCCACCCAGCTCCACCACGGCTGACTCACGCCTCAGATATGTATCGTTCCAAAGAGAGTCCTGGGCGTTGGTAAAAATAGCTTTATGCCACAAGTCAAATAAGGAAGTATATGGCGCCATGGCTAAATTAGTTCATTTGGAAGAGGCAGAGCATTACTGTTTACCGATGAAATAAACGGTACTGTCCCCAGGGCGCTTCCTGTCAGAGGAACATAGCGGGGTAGCAAACAGTGTACGGACACTGGGGCTCACGGTTTACATAGCAGCTGAGATACTAACCCAGGGTTCCCACAGACATGGTCAAATGAAATTCAAGGACTTTAAAGTACTTTTCCAAGCACTATTTTTCATATGAAAAAAGGGCATTTAAAAGGATACAATTCATTTTTAAATGCAGTTTTTTTTTTTTTTTTTGAGAAAAAATATTTATGTCTTAAAACCAATTTCCGACAATTGGTTACCGGTACACTTTAAATAAAAAATATAAAATGTCTTGATTCAGAACAATTTGATCATGGCTGACCATAACTTTCAATGTGAATGATTGATTTGAATTTCAAGAATTTTTTTTAATCTTTTCCCCCTCCTTTTTTTTCGATTTTTCTCCCATCCCACTGTTAGTTGTTATGCCAATTCCCAGCCCCCTTCCTGGTTGTTGTGCACCCCCCCCCTACTGTTGGTCCGGGAGGCCGGAGACTGTCACATGCTTTCCTCCGACACATGTGCAGCCAGCCAGCAGCCAGCCTGAATGAATGAATGAAAACTTTATTTAACAGATTGCAGAATGGGTACAATACAGTACGGCGCAATACACACAATTGTTAAGGGGATGCAGACCAGAGAAAGACGTTTGTCTTGTTTACATCAGGGTCCCCCATTTTCAATTCATATCGACATTTATGACATACACAACACAACATACATGACATTAACATGTCTGACGAGCACAGAGTTGCCAGTCGATAATTCTTGCTATTTAAAAATATTCCTCTTCTTCTCCCCCACTACTCCTCCAACGGGTGTTTGTGCGACGATGTCGACCTGAACAATGGGGGATTAATAAGAACGAGCCGCCTCGGAAGAAGACGGCCACTGCTGCTGGAGCTGGACCGAGTCAGCGGCGCATGGAGCCGGGGAGAAACCACCGCCTCGCCCCCGCTGGCTCTTCCGCTTCACAGCGCGAGAGTGGGCGATAAGGGGGGCGTGCTAGCGCGCGGTCACGTGGGCTTAGTGGCCAATCAGAGGAACCCGGAAACCGAACAGCGTTGTATTTGGCATAGACGCCACTGGGAGAGTGTAACGTGTGGAAGGTCACACTACGTTTCTCCAGATCCTACCCTCGCTGTGCAGGCGCCCACGACCGAACTGTAGGGGTCCCTGTCCACAACGCCCAGGACCCACCCACGGCTTCCCTCCCCCTAACTCAGCCAAATGAGTTAGTATAGCGATCAGCCCAAGCCAAGGAAATGCTGACTCTCCGGGAGTCGAGACCGCAGCCTCTTGCATTGGTGACGAGCACAATCTCCGCTACGCCACCTGACCGCCTTCAAGGACTTTTTAAGCACCTTGTTAAAAGATTTGCCGTTTAAGGAATTCCAGGCCTAGACTTTTTCTTCTCCGAAAATCAAGCACTTCAAGGACCTTGTGTGAACCCTGCTAAAGTTAAAGGTGACCACCACAGAACAACATGGTGCTTTCCAAGTTATGTTTAATGAAATAGCAACAGAAACACACAGAGGGAGAGGTGAGCAGGTGGAAAGTGAAGACAGATAGGAAGAGTGTGAGCTAGTGTGAGAGAGAGAGAGCGAGAGCGCGCGCGCGAGAGAGCGAGAGCGCGCGCGAGAGAGAGAGAGAGAGCGAGAGCGAGAGCAACAAACATTTCCAGCTGCGTCTCCCGTCGAGCCAAATCGAATCAGGGCCGTAGTGGGAAATCTGGGGGCGTCACCTTAGCAACATGTTGCAACACTTGGCACCGGTCAAGCTCTCACACTTTCCCACCTGGAGTCCAGAGACTCCTTCCACCAGGGGGAACCGCTTGCCAACAGCAGCCGGCCTTGCCAGAATATCTCAAGTCGATGGGACAACATATTGTTACTCTATCCAACTGGTCTTCCCACATCAATTGCAACCACAGAAGCTCCTAATATTATGACACGCATTGGAAAATGTCCCATGTGGCCTTTGGTAGGAAAAGAAAACGGCATCTGTTGGCACAGCAACAAGAGCCCATCAGGCCGGATATCAAACAGCTACAGGCAGCTCACATTCAGACCACCACTGGGTCTCCTCCACCACCACCAACACAGGAACAAAAAAGATGCTTATTCTCACCTGCAGAACGGGGCTGTTGTCGAAGTTGTAGGCACTGGGCCGTCCCTCCAGCGTGGAGAAGGCCACGTTGCCCCCGGTGAGCGGGGAGATGTCACTGAACTCGTCAGTGCAGAGCGCCTGCTGCTCGTCCTCCCCGGTGCGGATGAAGCCGCGGTTGCTCTTCTGGTAAGTCTTCTCGCAGGAGCCGCTGTAGTACTGGTAGGGCAGCCACGGCCCGTCCTCACTGGTGCGCTTGTAGATGACGAAGCTCTCCGGGCGGCTGGTGTGGAACTTGAGGCGCACGTATGTGATGTCGAAGGCCTTGCCTGTTGTGAAATGAAAAGATATGACATTTAGATTTTTTCTTTTTTTAATTTATAAACCTTTATTTACCCAGGGTAGGTTCGCTGAGCACGGATGCTCTTTTTCAGCTACGCCCTGCTTCACATTCACACAGTTCCATTCACACCTGGGAGCTGCCCAGTACAACCACAGTCTGACACCGTTGGCCACTGAGCAACTCCACTGGAGCAGTTTGGGGTTAAGTGCCTTGCTCAAGGGCACTTCAGCGATTGGTGTTAAGGGTATGGGAGAGAGTTATTAATTCACTTCCCGAGCCCAGATTTTTCCTGCCGGTCCGGGGGATCACAAACCCGCTTCTCTAACCTTTAGGCCAGGGCTGTACGTTAACTTTTTTTGCACATAGCACTGGTGCTACAGAGGTTGATAGTTTTGTAGCACAGGCCAAAATCTTGTAGCACAAGTATAAAACGTGTTATATTTGTAACAGTCACAAATGTGCCTATTGTATTTGTGTTATTTAGTTGCAGTGCCATGTTTGGCTGTCATTTAGTATATTGCCATGTGTTATTATTACTATGATACTCTCATATGCTATTTTCAATTAATATCATAAACAACATAAGGAATATTAGCATAATTTTGAGTGGACTGAAGGAATGAGTCAGCGTTAATAGTTTTAAATGCAAATAATTTATTGAAACATAGAAGTGGGGTCGGTTGGGACACACACACACACACAATGGGGGACCCTGATGTAAACAAGACAAACGTCTTTCTCTGGTCTGCATCCCCTTAACAATTGTGTGTATTGAGCCGTACTGTACCCATTCTGCAATCTGTTAAATAAAGTTTTCATTCATTCATTCACACACACTGTTTCAACTCACCACCCCCGCATCATATTGTAGTCTAGTCTGTCTTCAAACTTCCACTCCTCTCGAAACTTGTTTATATTTGAATATCATCATTATCTGTCCATCCTCAGTTTACTATAATACTCCTGTCCTGAGTCCTGACTAGTGACTTCATCGTCTTTCCAAACGCACGCACGCACACACACACACAGGGAAGGGGAGAGAGTGCCCCCCCCATTTCCCTTTCCACACTGTGTCTGCTGGCTCTGCGCCTCTGATCAGGATTAGCTTGTTAGCTTGCTAACGTTGTAGTGATTGTAATGGTACATAAACGTTAATTTCGGGCAATGTGCGCATAAAGGAATGGCGACGGTGCAAAGCATGTAGATGCATTTGACCCGTTGCGAAAAAGAAAAAACACCACAGACTTATTTCGGGACGTGTAGGCGCACTGCTGTGTTAACGCAGCAGTGCGTGCGCACCAACCGACCAACGCGCTGCTCTGCAAGCAGAAGCACGGATAGGGCGGATACGACTCGTCGAGTTGTCACAAGAGTTTTTTCAAAATAAGAGTATCATATGCACCTGAACGTTGCTAGCTTTCGGAGCCTAAATGGAGCTGCGCGTGGGCAGAAATGAGACCCGCTACAGGATTTTCAAAATAAGAGTATCTATATGAACCGAATCCCTATCGCACCAGTGCTACTGAAGTAAATCCATCCATCGCACAGACAGCTGTTGCTGTAGCACGTGCGATATTATATGTCGCACTGTACACCCCTGCTTTAGGCCACCGTATTATTAACTATTATTATTTTCTAAACGCAGCCCAACACAGTCCAAAAAACAGCTATTTTGCTTGAAATTGTGTCTGTTGTGCATATGTGTGTTTCCCTATCCGTTTTCCTTCTAAAACATATTTGGCGTGTCTGAGCAGGTTAGGAGTCGTAGAGGATGAACGCCAGACGATCCGCAGGAAACCGGGACGAAATGTTATGGGGAGACGTCATTCATCCTGTGAAGAAATGACACCATCTTTCGACGCGGCGATGGGGGGTACTGTTGACACGGGGGGGGGGGGGGGGGGTACTGTTGTTTGCGCTGGCAAAGAATTTGCTCTCTAACCAGCTCTGCTTAAAAAAGGGGCTTGAACGGGGGGGGGGCATTGTGTCGAGTGCAAATATAGATGAAGTCATATGACTGGCTGATAATATTTATGGTACACAAGACAAAACTGATGAGAATATTACTGAGAACAATGAATCAGACGCAAATAAACAGGTTTCCTCCCTGGCAGTGTGTGTGTTCTGACTGCCACTTTGAAGTTACTGACTTTAGAAGGAACCTCTGTTAAAAGGAGACGTTTAAGGAATTTGTGGGTCAAGGTTAATTTGAAGCAATATATTTGTACTGAAGGATGTGAACTGATTTCATGGATGATTCTAAAGGACGGCATGACGTGGAGACCGTCTGTGGAGACATCAGGCCAACTTGTGATTTCAATCACATCAATAGACCCAATTTTAGAGCGACAGATTAGTTTAACTAAATGTGACAAGAGCTTGTGTTCTACACTCAACCCTGAACCCAACATCTGTGCATATTTTCAACATCATCTTTTCAGACTGGACACTTCTATAAAAAGAGACTCTGGCACCACATCAAAGTATTTTATCTTTTTTTTTTTAATAGAGCCATCTTGCCATCGACTCTGGGACAGTGGGGGGGAAATCACCCACTGGGAACAGAGTCTGTCATTGACGTGTCATTTCTAAAAAACCCTCCCCCGCATCCTCGCAAACAAGACAAATAGCATCTGTTGGCGGAGCAATCAAGTGGCAAAAGCAGAGAGGCAAACAACAAAGCACCCCGTCGTCAGCCCCGACGTTGGATGAACCCACTCCCCGTGTAGACAAAAGAAGCTTTACCGCCGAGTACAGGTGGTCGCATGCAGGACTGGGAGCCTACATGTTGGTGCAACCGACGTTTCTAGAGGAAGACAAAGCTCAACTGTTGGGACGGACCTACACTGAATTGCACCCAAGTCCTACATGGCTATTGGCTACATGTATATGTTCTCACTGGGAGCTACGTCTTACAACACAGTAGGTTTCTCAGCGGTAACAAGAAAGACATTTGTAAACATTTCAATGACGACACAAACCCTCTAATTATTACTGTAGGTCTTAGGTCTTTGACGGAATGAGGTTGCTTTGTGGATCTTTAAATCCTAATCAGGAATACTCCTTTGTACATTAGAAACAACATGACTGCAAGTTTCCAGTTGTGTTACAAGTTGTCTATGAAATCGTTAAAGCCTCGATACTAAATCTGATCATGGTGGTCTCGTCTGAACCAAAAGAGGCTTGGTGTCGATTAAATAACGCTACTTTTCCATTTATGGGTATGTATACGGGACTTAACTGATCCATAAATGAAGGAGACTAACGGGGAGAGTAGCTTTATTTGAGATACATGAATGGCAGGGATACACGGTTCTTTTGGCCCAGAGCGGAGCATAAAGCCAAGAGGAATTCCGGCTCTTCTTACAGAACAATTGGTGTATTGATAAGCAGAAGAATTTTACAGTTGAGGGCGCAAACAAAGGCCGGGCTGTGGGGACCTCTTGTGTTCTTCAATGTGATGGGAGGGATAAGGAATATAGGATAAAACTAATTAATTGCAAAAAGAGCTCGCTTCAGATCAGAAGATCAGATCTTTACATAGAGAGGGTATTCGAGAAAATAAGTCCTTATATTCCCAATCGAACTCTTGATACAACTGAGAATCTAAATGTTCTCTGAAAAGCCTGAACACAATAAATACAGTGTTCAAATAAGTCATTTTCTTACACACAAAAAATATAGAAAAATAGATCCAAGCTGCGAAGATACACAATTAACTAGCACTGCTTTTAAAGCCAGACCTAAGCCTGCTATTGTAAAGCACTGACCCCTTTAGACCTCCCAGGGCCCCCACCCAAGCACAGATTCTAAATGAAAAGCTGCTTGTGAGTGACAGTGAAGAAGTTGGGGAGGGGACTTCAGCCATGTGTGCACCTGCCCACTCCTCAAGCATGTTGTAGTGTGGGGCTGTGACATGGTGGTGGTGGGGGGAGGTGAACTGGCTGGAATGTGCTTCCTCTCGGCAGAGTGACGCCAGATCGAGGGGAGGGCTGACCAAAGACCCCAGAGAGAAGACTATACTATACAGACAGAATACAGAACTGCCCATCTCAAGAACGGGGCTGTTGTGTGGGGAGTGTTTCTTGTCGAGATATGAAGCCAGCAGAGGGATCAAATAAGAGCTGGATGGAAACATGCTACAAAAAAAGAAAAAAAGCCTGTCAAGAATTACAAAGTTATGTGAGAAATTGAATTCCCAACTGATCTGACACAAAGCTAAAGCTGGGACTGGCCTCAATTGAACCAGGACGTTAAGAACTTTGAATTAAGAGTCTTAATTTTGTCTCTAATATTCCCTATATCTATATATTTGCCTCTAATAGTTATTTTGTATATTGTTGTTATTTTGTATATTGTAACATTGTTTATTGTATAGTATCTTGTTTGTGTATAGTACTTTATAGGGATGTCCGATATTATCAGCCTAACGATATTGGCATTCAAATGTAATATCGGAAATTATCGGTATCGGTTTTCAAAAAAATATATATATATATATTTTTTACATCTATTTAACCTTTATTTACCCAGGCAAGCAAGTAAGAACAAATTCTTATTTTATTTATCGTCAAAAGTATGCATAATGTTGTGTTAATTCTACGACGAGATATGTAATGTTAATTACCTGAAATTATTCCGTTTTTTGGGAGGGGGGGGGACCCTGCATATATCAGTATCGGTTGATATCGGTATCAGAAATTAAGAGTTGGACAATATTGGTATATCGGATATCGGTAAAAAAGCCAATATCGAACATAGTATCTTATGCTTCTGTATAGTATTTTATGGTTCTTGCATAGTATTTAATGTTTCTTGTATAGTATTTTATGGTTCTTGTACTGCGTTTCTTGTATAGTATTTAATGTTTTTGTATAGTATTTTATGGTTCTTGTATAGTATTTTATGTTCTGTATAGTATTTTATGGTTCTCTTTTATTACCCGTGTGATAATTTTATATTCCACTACAGCACCTTAAGCTTGAGTCCCAAATCTTGTTGTATGCAAATAGAATGATTAGGGATGTCCGATCAAATCGGCCTACGAATATTATCGGCCGATATTGGCATTAAAATGTAATATCGGAAATTATCGGTATCGGTTTAAAAAAAAATCCGTTTTTTGGGGGGGGGAAACCCGCATATATCGGTATCGGAAATTAAGAGTTGGACAATATCGGTATATCGGATATCGGTAAAAAAGCCAATATCGAACATCCCTAATAATGATAATAGAGTACAATCTAATCAATCTAATCTAATTACAAATCTCTTCACCGTGAAGTATTTGTGACAAGGGACAGCTTATATAGACATGGGATGTCTTGTTATACTATACATCGGATTCTGAAAAAGCAGTCAAATCCATATTACACTCTCCCAACATTCTGGCTAACCACACTCTGGTTTCCCTCTGGTCCAACATGTCATTACCAAACCAGTTAAGTGTTACCACAGCATGTTTCGACTTGTAGGAAGAAAGAAAACCTCATAAGACCAAAGATGTTCAGCCACTGGGTCTAGGACCACTTGCGAAACCGAGGGGGGGCCTTGTAAGGGGCTTAGCAGGTGGTCATGGGCTGAAAACCAACATGGAAAACCTGGAAATATGAAAGCTATGTGATATCTGGCATAGTGGCATAAAGATGTTTTATTCTCATTAGCTGTCATATGCAGAGAAACAGATGTTTTATTTCCCAATGTCATAAATATGTCTAACATGGAAGACGGATACGAGGAAGACAATACACTGTGCTACAAGAGTGACAGATTGAGCCCATTTCGTCCTCAACGTTCTGTTACTGTTCCGTCCTTGTGGTTCTGTAGTTCTATAACTGTTCTGTCCTTGTGGTTCTGTAACTGTTCTGTCCTTGTGTTCCGTCCTTGTGGTTCTGTGGTTCTGTAACTGTTCTGTCCTTGTGGTTCTGTAACTGTTCTGTCCTTGAGTGTTGTAATTTTTTCCCAATTTGACATCAAGTCTTCACTTTAACTTTAAGTCTTCACTGGCCGCTCTTGTCTGTGATTTGGGCCTCTCTCTCCCTCTCTCTGCATTCCTTCAATCCCATCGCAGGCTGAGCGCAGCCTCTGGGTGGATCTTGGGAGGATGGACAGGGGGGGGGGGCACTGGGGATTACAGTTGTTGTGGGGTGAACGGACCGCCCTGGCCCACAGCGCAGTCCAATTAAAACTCCTCCCATGACCTCATTACATTCTTGCACTCGCAATATGAACAATGACCGCTTTGACTTTTAACGCGTGGGCATGACCGTTTTTTTTTTTTTGGTTTGTCATTTTCTCCCATCTGCTTGAGAGATATGTAGAACATCTGTTCCACTGCAGGCCCGCTGCAACCAGCAGCATTGAGTACAGCTGGGCACAGATGTGAGAATCCAGCAGCAGCTATGCAAAAGGACTATCATCGCTCACATTTGGACCCTTTTACATGTCATTTATCAATTGTAAAAATGTGGACGGGATTAAGTCCGTTCACACAGCAAGGCTTTACTGCCAAGCACAGCTTGAACCCTACAGGAGCAGGCCTGTACTCACTCATAAAACTACTGATACTAACCCAGTGCCATGTTAGTTCAGGAAAACACAGTTTTATTATACTTCTATTATTTTATATTATTTTAACTTAACATGTCAGCAACAGCGTCATGCTGTACATTTAATCTTTCAGTCAGAAAGTGAGAAACATCTTGATAAAAAATAAAACATGTTTTCAAGTCATTATTATAACTGTAATGGTATTATTAAGTACTCAGAGAAGGTAAAGACGACTTTACACTGTTAAACAGTAATACAGAACTATTTTATTGCACTGTAAAAAACTGATTTTATATGTCTGCACTTGTGCTAATTTGATGTCTATTCTACTATTTTATTGCACAATTTTACTCTGTCTATTTTTATCTTACTCTTTATTATTGTCCATTCAAAACTGAATCAAACCATAAACAAGTTGGCCTGTTGGGATGTTAAGATCCTAATTTTTTATTTTTTATATGTCTGCTAATTTTATGCCTGTCTTTTTTCTGTTGTGAAGCACTTTGAGCTGCAGTTTCTGTATGAAAAGTTAATTATTATATTATTATTATTACTCATTTGTACTCAGTATCAGCAATGACCCAAATGTAAACTTCTACTTGGTCTGAATAAAAAGCTGTATCTCGACATCCTTATACAGGAAGAGGAAGCAAACAACCACAGCCATGTTGAAACACGGATCCATCAGTAACAATGGCTTGCTAGGCCTCACAGAGGGACCAGTGTTTGACAAGCGAGCACCTCTTGAGATAAAAAGCTGAACAAATTGAGTTTTATTTGGAGAGGGGGTGGGGGAGGGAGAACCACAATTGAAGAATCCGAGGAATGCACTGGAGTTCATCATCTGAAGGGCAGATAGTCCTGGCTGCACCCCCAACCCCCCCCCCCCCCCCCCAAAAACCCCCTTTACGCGGCTGATCTCTAAAATAAATAGTTTCCGAACTCGGTCTCGTGATTCACAGGGAAACCTGACCACCTTTCTCTTCAAACGGTGTAGGTCTACAGTTAGTGAAACTATAAACCAGTCATTTCAAACGGTGTAGGTCTACAGTAGTGAAACTATAAACCAGTCATTTCAAACGGTGTAGGTCTACAGTAGTGAAACTATAAACCAGTCATTTCAAACGGTGTAGGTCTACAGTAGTGAAACTATAAACCAGTCATTTCAAACGGTGTAGGTCTACAGTAGTGAAACTATAAACCAGTCATTTCAAACGGTGTAGGTCTACAGTAGTGAAACTATAAACCAGTTATTTCAAACGGTGTAGGACTGTAGGTCTACAGTAGTGAAACTATAAACCAGTCATTTTCACCAAAATAAAGGCCAGGACTAATTCAAAATCTGAAAGATTCTCTGTAATGCAGATTAGTTGGGATTTTTTTCAGATCATGGTTTGAGTTCATAATATGACAAGTTGAAACCATAGAATCGGCCCCATGTGAGTAATATAAATGTTCTTGTAAATGTATAACCACGTTCTATATGAATGTTCTTGTAAATGTATAAACTGTGCTCTGTGGGCTGGAAAGCCGGTCCTAATAGCCTTGTTTTGGTTTTGCACATGAGCAGTTACATCCCGATATACGATCCAGCTCAATGATTGTGTTGGTTTAGCAGAGGAACTGCAGCAGCATTCCTCTCCACGCTAGTGACGCTACAACTAAAAAGTAAAGACTGACATATGTCAGGCAGGTCCAGTATTCCAGAGAATAATGACTAATTTCGGAGCTGGGAGGTAATTAAAAGGAACATGCTAACTTTTTTGGAAAATTTACTTATTTGCCATCTACCCTGGAGTTAGACAAGCAGATACTTACCCTTTTCTTCTCTGTGCATGCATTAGGCTTAGGGAACAGCCACACCGTTAGCCTAGCTTAGCGGCATTCACTGGAAGTAGGTGTGCCAGTGTAGCCTAGTTCCCAACAGCCCTGAAATACACTCCAAATACAACTCCAAAACTTTCCTGTAAACATGTTGTGACCTGTGTATTTACCACATGGAGAAATACAAAAATTTTAATGACATTTTTGTTTTCTAAGCAGATATATACTCAGATTTTTTTTTGCCGAACCACTGCTGCCTGGGCGCAGTGATTTCATCACCTCAAAAGCCCAGTTTAAAAAAAAATTAACAGCATTACCTCCCCCTGGTAAAAATTGTTATCCTATCACCTTCATCTCTATGCTCCACTTTGGTGATAAGCACAGAGGCAGCCTGAAGACACAGGTTGGAGGAGGGGAGATTAGAATCCAAACTTGTAGACTAGACAAGAATGGTGGTGGAATGTAGCTGAGGTGAGAGTCTGGAGTGGAGCAGTATTGTCCTGAGGGGAGGTGGGGTTGAGTGGAGCAGTAGTGTCCTGAGGGGAGGTGGGGTTGAGTGGAGCAGTAGTGTCCTGAGGGGAGGTGGGGTTGAGTGGAGCAGTAGTGTCCTGAGGGGAGGTGGGGTTGAGTGGAGCAGTATTGTCCTGATGGGAGGTGGGGTTGAGTGGAGCAGTAGTGTCCTGAGGGGAGGTGGGGTTGAGTGGAGCAGTAGTGTCCTGAGGGGAGGTGGGGTTGAGTGGAGCAGTAGTGTGGGAGGTAGAGTGGAGCAGGGTGTGGGAGGTAGGAGTGGAGCAGGGTGTGGGAGGTAGAGTGGAGCAGGGTGTGGGAGGTAGGAGTGGAGCAGGGTGTGGAAGGTAGGAGTGGAGCAGGGTGTGGGAGGTAGGAGTGGAGCAGGGTGTGGGAGGTAGAGTGGAGCAGGGTGTGGGAGGTAGGAGTGGAGCAGGGTGTGGGAGGTAGGAGTGGAGCAGGGTGTGGGAGGTAGGAGTAGAGCAGGGTGTGGGAGGTAGGAGTGGAGCAGGGTGTGGAAGGTAAGAGTGGAGCAGGGTGTGGGAGGTAGAGTGGAGCAGGGTGTGGGAGGTAGGCTAATGATCGTCTTTAATGGTGGAAGGCAATGCCCCGTCATTATTCTTTCAGAACATTTCATTTAATTGCTTAGTTACCAGTTTGAAAGAAGAAGGACCAGCTCTCTTGAAAAAAGCCTGCAATTGTAAGTTGAGCGCAGAGTTGGCTTTGGTCAGTGACCAGTGCCACCGTGAATTTTTAATAATGCCGTCGGGGAGGCGGCAGGGGAGGTCGAGGGGGAAGACGGACGCCTGTCTGCAAGAAAGTGGTCTACGACGACCACGAGAGTGAAGAGGAGGAGGACGACGCGGTCAGCTTGCGATCAGAGGAGGACGAGTACTGTGTGTTGTTGTGTTGTTGTTTCCAATTAAAAATCGTGAATTAACCGGTGGCCACAACAACACACAGTACTCGTCCTCCTCTGATCGCAAGCTGACCGCGTCCTCCTCCTCCTCTTCACTCTCGTGGTCATCGTAGACCACTTTCTTGCAGACAGGCGTCAGTCTTCCCCCTCGACCTCCCCGGCCGCCTCCCCGGCTGCCCCCTCTCCCCCTGCCACCCCGAGACGCGGAGCCCCCCGGTCCTCCACCACCACCAGTACTGTGTGTTGTTGTGGCCACCGGTTATTTCGCGATTTTTATTGGTTTGTCATGACAAACCAATTACATAATCCAACATATGTGTAAAGAAACAACATATTCCAGTTAACGGTATATTTTTTTAATGATTCGTTATAAATTGAGGAAGCTGAGGGAGTGCGGAAGCTGAGGGAGCGTGGCGCGGCAGGAAGGGGGCGGGCTAGCTTAGGGTCACGTGGGCGTCGTGGCCAATCAGAGGAACCCGGAAACTGAGCACCGTTGTAGAAGGCATAGAGGCTATTGGCCCTCATGCATGAAGCGATATAACAGAAGATTTTGTTCTTATCTAGCATTTCTTCTTATTTTGTTCTTACCTGGGATTCAGCAATGTTTTCTTATTGTTGCTTTTCTCTCAGGCCTGACCAAATTCTAAGAGTAGTCGAGTGCACTCTTACCCATATAAGAAAATCATACCCAAAAATAAAATAAAAAAGCATACCATTGCATTGGTTAATTGCCCCCAAATACGACTTTAAAAATACAGAACTTTTCAATAATAATAATAATAATCATTATTATAACTTATTGCATGCATTCTGTCTGAAATGGATTATATATTGCTGTTAGAACAGTTATGCTCTGGCCGCCCAGGCCATTGATTGAAGATTTTATTAACAGATTGCAGAATGGGTACAATACACACAATTGTTAAGGGGATGCAGGCCAGAGAAAGACTTTCGTCTTGTTTACATCAGGGTCCCCCATTTTCAATTCATAATGACATTTATGACATACACAACATACAGATATATACAGATATATATCATGACATTTCTAACATACACATATAGGGTACTGTATACGTAGCATAGAACGCATATTTAGAGATGGTCTATATCAGTGGTTCCCAAACTTCTTGTTTATGCGGACTACTAGATTGTTATCAAGAACATTTGCGGACCACCTCGTATGCAAACAGTAAAAGATAAATAAATAAACAACTGACTTTGACCCGCGTTGCGGGCACTGCGTTCCGCTCTCAGAATGGATTTGAGAGAGATGTGCCGTCCAGTCTGACTTGGAGCATGCACTGTACTATGCACACTGCCAGTCAGGCTTATATGCGGAGATATTCAGACTCTAGATCTATTTGCAGAGCCAGATGAGTGGCTGCTTAACCGTTAAGTATATCCCAACCTACAGTGCGATTGGCTCTTGACAAGCGCACAGTTGTTCAGTATTGACAAAGCCTACTTTGCTGGAACGATTAATTTTGCACGTACTGTCATAGCTGTCAACCCTACCGTTTTTCCCGGGATTCTCCTGTTTTTTCGACCCTCTGCACGCCCTTTTCACGGTTCACGGATTGGCACGTTTTTGAAAAAAAAGTTAAAAAAAAAGGAAAAAAATTTTTTTTTTTTTGCCTTTTTTTTTTTAAAACTCATAAAATATATGTGATCAAGTCCAGTGTTTGTGCCGACATGTCTCCATTTTCATTTTTCCAGGTTGTGAAAGTACAGAATGTAAGCTTTCAAATGATGTGTCATACTTTGAAATCTGAGAATGTTTTGAATATCATGTATTCATTTAAATCTTGTAACTCAGGCTGAGGTTACACCTTTCGTATCATCTTCGTATTGTTTTCTTATACGCATCGCCGCGTATCGCCGCGACGTCATGCGCCTCGAGTCACACTTTCGTTTTTTTTTCGTTTTTGTCAGCCAAGCACACTGATGTAGTACACTGCCAAAGCAGTAGGTGGCAGTAGGTGGCAAACATGAAGGCAATTTCAACCAATCAGAACGAATGTGCCAATACACTTCCTGGTGGAAGCTCCACCAAAGAAAATGTCAACAAGGCAGCCTATGCCGCGCCACCATCTTGTTTACTCAATGCAGCAATAATTTTTCAGCAAAGCCTAATAAAAGTGCAATAAACAAAACGGATACATTCACTGTGTGTTCTGCTTGTCATTTGTTGATGAAACAAAACTAACATCAACACAAGTGACCACCAAGAGCGGATAGTTTTAGTCTAAAAAACGCTCGGTAGCATTGTTAGCTGCATGCTAACGTCAATGGAGTATGCCATTATAACAATATAGCATTGTGGCTAGAAGCTAACGTTAGCTCACGCTACTTAGCCAGCAACAAAACTGATGATATCGCGAGCTATCAGTAGTTAGATAACATTAGAGACAACGCTGTGTGTATTAAACAAAGGTGAATAGATGACTGGGCCATTTTGTTTAATGCTTCTTAAGTTGAAAGAGGAACTCTGAGCTAACAGGGTCTGAATCCTGATAGCTCACGTTAGCCAGCTGCTCATGCCATCGGTAATGCTAGCAGAATGAATGGATGTAAACTTTATTTAACATATTGCATATGGGTACAATACAATACGGCTCAATACAAACAATTGTTAAGGGAATGCAGACTGTTGTAGCTTGGACTGGGGTCCTTATAACAATAACTTGACAACACATGGTAGCTGAAGCTATTTGGGACACGGAGCTCTGTCCCAAACACACACACACTCTGCTGTCACCGGAAGGGCACGCAGATGGTATCTACTGCGCATGGGCGTTTTCGCAACAACGGCTAGCGTGCTGACTACACGCTGTTTGTCGACTCGTTTTTTTGCGTATCTCCAAACGCAAACACAATTTTGCGTTTCAGCCGTATCCACAAAAAAACGCCAAAAAACTCGTTTCTGTGTAGATAGGACATGAAACGTCGTCAAAAACGTATAAAAAAACGCCAGGAATACACTAGTCTAACCATAGCCTCAGTCTGTTGTCTAGAACGCTCAAGGGGAGGAAATGCCTCTGATTTTCACACTTCAGCTAGTTGGGGGGGGGGGGGCGTGGACAACTACCCTCACCTGAATGCGTCCATTGTTAACGTTAACGTAAAAAAAAAAAAATCTAACCCCGACTAACCTTACTGTCATGCACTTGTCCTAATAAACTAACCTACACTGTAACACGCAACACTTTGATGAACATTGTTACTCAGCTGATAGAGTTGTACCCTGCTTGCTGTCTTGTCACACAGAACTTGTAAGTCGCTTTGGATAAAAGCGTCAGCTAAATGACTAAATGTAAATGTAATGACTCTCTCTGTGTGAATGCCTTTACCTGGCTCAGTTAATCTGAATCCCAACGCGCAGCTCTATTCAGATGCAAAAATACCCCCCCCCCCACCTCTCCTCTGTGGAGAGTACAAACTGTTTCAAAACAGTTTTAAACACAGAATTCTTACAATTAGTTATTATATCTGTTCGCTGTTATACTAAATATGTTCTTCATGTTCTAAGTGGTTGCCTAGTGGAGATTTAGGATTCACTGACTGTACACTGTAAGAAAAAAAGCTGCAAGAAAACTAAATGTCTGGCATCAATGGTTTCCAAATTACAAATTACAGTAAAATCAAATACATTTACAGATTACAACCTTTATTTAATGGTTAATATTTTGATACAAGGTAATTTACTGTATTTTTATAGCATTTACACTTAAAGTAGGAAAACAAAAGTAATCTGTAAAATAATACAGTGAATTTCCTTAATACAGGTTTTGACCAGCAGCAGATGGCAGCGACGAGGCAGCTCCATTGGAAGGGGGCGGGGCCGGGATGGAGGGGGCGGGGCCGGGAGGGGGCGGGGCTAACATGTGCACGTTTTTTCTCCTGCCAATGTTGACAGCTATGCGTACTGTATATACAGTACGTGTGTGTGTGCGCGCACTGCAGGAGGTGGCCAGAAGCGCGCAACTACTATAATATTCCACTATATAGCTATAGGTGCTGTATGATGACAATACATTTGATTCCTATCTAATTTTGATCCATCACAAAGCGCTCCAGCGCTTGAATGCGGCCGGGGGATCCGCTCATACAATGCAGACCCAAGTTTGCACACGGCTCTCGTATTATAATGAGCCCACGAGGCGTGTCTCTGTATGCAAATGACTTGTGCGAGAACGCGCATTCCAGTTTAGAATGAGTGGGATTCATCATTCAACAAACCTGGGTAAGAACATATTTGGACTTTAAGAACGGCTTGATGAATGTGGTGGTGGCTTTTCTTATTGTTCTCTTTAACAGACAGGTAAGCAAGAATATAAGAAAAATAATAAGAGTATTGTTGAATGGGGCCCATTCAGTGTTAAGACTCAAGACTCCCAAGATGCAACACTGAATGTCACAGGAAGTCCTTCATACCAACAGCCACCTGCATTTCACTGTATGCTTGTATGCCGTGACAAATAAAACTCTTGACTTGATCAGACTGTACAAGGCCTTACTGTGCCTCACTGAGCACAGAGTAAATCCCTGGATATCTTCCTGTACATTTACATTTTACTATAGGTATACGTTCCTGGACATTTACATTTTACTATAGGTATACCTTCCTGGACATTTCCATTTTACTGTATACCTTCCTGGACATTTACATTTTAATTTGACATTTTACTGTACATTTTAGGACTGTATATTTCAGAATGTATATACATATTTTAGAATTTATATATCTGACTGGGTATTTTTTATTTGTATTATTATTCGTGACTTTTGACTAACTGAATGTTCATTGTGAGCGATCTGTGGTGCTGAATTTCCCTCGGGATCAATAAAGTACTTCTATTCTATTAACAGGGCCTACAGATAAACATGAAATGACAAAAATCATCAAAACATCCAATCCTTAAAATGTAAAGAAAGGTATAGACCCACCACAGGAGAAATTGTGTTATTTTTTCTTTTTTCAACCGATTCACGAAACAAACAAAAAAACATACAGAAAAAATGCTATCTAATCTAGAGATCAGTTCCGAGCAATTAAGCAAAAGGCCACATCTCTCTCTTTCTGCCCTTGATAATACAATAGATGTGAGAGTCACATGACAGTGGCTTGTTTAGCTAAGCTTTAATTGCCCGGGGCCACCAAAGATGCGGCTGCCCTGCCCGACCTATAGGTGTTAAAAACACAAGGACAGGAACAAACTAAAATGTCCCCGCTGGCTGCATTAAATCAAACAAAGGATCCCAGCAGGACTCCCAGTGTCACTCCAATCAAGGGTTGTACCCTGAATAGTCGAGACAAGACAAAGCTAATCAACGCCCTTGAATGGAAAAGCCACTGTGAAATAAGACCATTTTACGGTTATAGGGACAAGATGGTGGTAATCCAGTGGGAGCAGTGTGTGACAATCATACGCAACTCCAAAACACACAACACAATAGGCAGCATAGCACGACGGCCACTGCATCAGGAGATCTTCCTTCACAGCCCCTCTTTCAAAACAACTACATCAGTCAGGCATCTCGCAGACGTCTGGGCCTACCGTCTCAGATCCAAACAATCCCCAACAATGAACGTCTCCAGTTCTGTGCCTACATGCATGATGCTGGTAGTGTGTGCAGCAGACTCAGACTGCCTGGGGAGGTTCAAGCACAACCTAGCTTCTTTCATCTGAAAAATTAGGTGGGAAATGTAGGGGGCATGGATATCTCAACTAGATCCGCTATCAGTTATATCTTTAATCTTATAAAATGTTCAGTTGTTATCACTATCAGCTCTATATTAAATTTTTCAAAATGTTCAGTTGCTATTGCATGCACTAATCTGTGTTTCACTACACACATGGGTGCATGCTTACCAACTGTTCGCCTGTTTTTAATGCAACATGCAACACCAATATCACCGACAGAAGGGAGATCCCCCCTTGAATGGCCCTTCTAAGGTTTCTCTCCTCCACATTAATTTGCCTATGGTGCATTTTTTCCTATGGTTAGGTTTTAGTGAGTTTGTCCTTACCTTCGTGTGGGGTATGTCTGGGAGTGTTGCATGCATGCATTCATTTATTTATTTATTTTGAGTTTATTATAATTTTTTGGACCTTATGGTATTCTTGTTTTTTCTTGACTTATTGTGTTGTTTCTTCTTGACTTGTTTAAAGAAGGCGTGTCTCTGTTAAGCACTTTGAGTTGCACTCCGTGTATGAAAGGTGCTATATAAATGAAGATTATTATTACCCGACCTAAAAATGTTAAGAGTTCAGACAGAGAGAGGGGGGGTATGAACTTAAGATAAAGTTGAATACAATTATATACTGTGGAGCAGGGCTGCATGATTCTTGCAAAAATGTGAATCACGATTTTTCTCTCTAAGAATTGAGGTCACGATTCTCTCACACGATTTAAATGTTTTCAATAAAATCATTTATTGCACTCTTAAACAGACAACATAACATATATCAAAGTTCTTGACTTAAACATAAAATATATGAAAGTGCTTGAAAAGTTAAAACGTTTATTAAAAAAAAGAATAGTCCGAATTTAGAAATGAGATCGCATAGGTCTATGAATCGAGATCGCGATTTTTTTTATACAATTAATCGTGCAGCCCTACTGTGGGGTATAGTGGAACATAGCAAGTTGTGCAAAATGGAAAGTGAAATGATTGCGGTATTACTATTGATTTAAAAACACTGCAGTACAACAACTTGTCAAAAGTAATTTTCAGCCCAATTAGAGAAATGTTTGGGGGCCCAGGTTTTTTCTCCTATTAAAAAACAGTGTATAATGTATATATCCGGATACATGTTTTAAACGTGGATGTCAGACATTTAACAGCTGCATAAACAGTTACTGAAGCCATGCCAAACCTCATGTCCGGCCCTCCTCCTCAAATAGCATTCAACTTCAACGCACGGGGGGGGGGGGGGGGGGGTTGTGAGGACCCTGGAGAAGCCTATCCCTATCGAGTCCACACAGAAAATGTTCCCTGCCTTAAACCATCAACTCCACTTCCACTTTCTGCTCAACCAAGCTTTCAGTGCATTTTACAGCAACAGCGCTAATATGTATAATTTTGAATGCTTGCATGCTATCAAATCACAGCAATTTGGCAGGGTTTTGTATTTACCGGTACATGCAAAAACATTTTAAATAAGAAAAAAAATAAAGCCAAGCTAGGGAAGTCTAAGGTCTTCCTTATCATCTTGCATGTCTCCATCAAGTGTACAATTATCAAATTCAGGTGAGAATGATGAACAAAGGGGTCTGAAGATCGCATTTCAACCCAGTGTATAAATCAGTCTACATGTCTGATGTAGTCCCCATAATTATCCGTTTACTACTCCCCACAGAGCGCTTTGAAAACCAGTCACTTTTTTACCCCTCTTTTCCTTCCACCACAAGAGGATCATTCCACTCTTCAGAACAGGCTAAAATTACCTTGCAAGCATGTGCACGTCTGTGTAATGCATCTCTCCTCTTTCAGAGACGCAACACACATCTATAATAATAGAAAAACCCTCTCCCTCAGGCATTTAATCATTTCCTGGGCACAGGCGAATCACCCGTTTTTCAATGCAGACGGAGGAATGCCCCCCCCCACATGCGGTCAAAGAGAACACTTCCTATTGGTTTTCTTGGAGGTCAAAAGGGTTCTGCAAGCCAAGTCTGTCAACCCATTTCCCACAGCCCTACCTTTTTTTCGTCAGGGCGGAAATGGTTAATTATGTCAGTTCACAGTATGGTGAAAAGGGCAGAGAGGAGATCATTCACTGCTAGCAACTTATCTTCAATTAATACAGGAGATAATATTGATAGTTTTAGTTAGTGCCATGAAAGGTGCATGCTAGTGCCTGGAGAGTGGAGGTTAGCCCATAGACGTCCACTGCATGGTACCTACTCGACTCTACTCTACTCTGCCTTTTCGGTTTTCCATTGCCAAAATACTTGGTACCAGGTACTTTTTGGGTACTTTTTTAGTCCCTGCTCTGTCGAGGTTCCAAGAGAGTACAAGTCGTACCAGAAAAGTGACGTGAAACACTGCAGACCACTGATTGGTCAGAAGAGAGAAGCGTCACACGTTGGAGCGTCTGCACAAAAACAGAAAGCCGCCATCTTTAATGCCTCGCTTAGGATTCATTATTTGTTTGCAGCAGGAACAAGTGCAATAAACAAAAAAGGATACATTCACTGTGTATTCTGCCTCATTTATTGATGAAACAAAACCAACATCAACACAATTTACCACAGAGCGGAGAGTTTAGTCTCACAAAAAGATAGCTGATTTGTTAAGCTTGTTGTTAGCTTATGTGCTAATGTGATTGCGTTTTACCATGGCTAGCGTACATAGCGTGATCAATATAACTCGCTATTGATTGTTTGTACTAGTAACGTTAATGCTAGTAGAATAGACACGTTACGTGAGGTAATCACCGTCCATTTTAAACCAGTTATTACCTAATGCTAACGTTAGCAGATAGACATGAGAGGTAACGTTAAAGCTTGTTGTTAGCTTACGTGCTAATGTGATTGCGTTTTACCATGGCTAGCGTACATAGCGTGATCAATATAACTCGCTGTTGATTGTTTGTACTAGTAATGTTAATGCTAGTAGAATAGACACAACGTGAGGTAATCATCATCCATTTTAAACCGGTTATTACCTAATGCTAACGTTAACGTTCAATTGATTGATTGAAACAGTGTTTACTATGGCTTGCTCCAAGCCCTCACGGAGCTCTCATGCTGTACGCCAGCGGTCCCGCCTCCCCACACGGAGACGAACGGAGTACTACCTGCAGTGGGAAAGGAACGAAGTACCAGGTACCTAAAGCGAGTAGAGTAGGGTAGAGTCGAGTAGGTACTATGCAATGGAAAAGAGGCTATAGAGGCCCACAGTGCTGGAGGTTAGCCCACATAGAAGCCCAGTGCTGGGAGTTAGCCCACATAGAAGCCCACAGTGCTGGAGGTTAGCCGACATAGAAGCCCACAGTGCTGGAATGTACCATTCTTTAGGTCCCAACGGTGTCAAGATGACCAACTTTATAATTAAAGAACTATGACAGAGAAAGAACACTCATGATCCTACAGATTAGGGATGTATTGATAACAGGCTAATACTAAAATCTGATACTATGAGCAAAGTGTAAAAAGAAATTTAAGAAAATGAAAAGAAACATTTAGACACAGACGCATGTTGGATCTCTAATGTATTTGAGAGATCTTAATGTTTGTACAGCGGCCCCCAAACTAAGGCTGAGGTTAGACTAGTGTATTCCTGGCGTTTTTTTATACGTTTTTGACGACGTATCATGTCCTATCTACACAGAAACGCGTTTTTTGGCGTTTTTTTGTGGATACGGCTGAAACGCAAAATTGTGTTTGCGTTTGGAGATACGCAAAAGAAACGCCAGGAATACAGCGTGTAGTCGGCACGGAGCAGTTGTTGCGAAAACGCCCATGCGCAGTAGATACCATCTGCGTGCCCTTCCTGTGTACAGTGTGTGTGTTTGGGACAGAGCTCCGTGTCCCAAATAGCTTCAGCTACCATGTGTTGTCAAGTTATTGTTATAAGGACCCCAGTCCAAGCTACAACAGTCTGCATTCCCTTAACAATTGTTTGTATTGAGCCGTATTGTATTGTACCCATATGCAATATGTTAAATAAAGTTTACATCCATTCATTCTGCTAGCATTACCGATTGCATGAGCTGGCTAACGTGAGCTATCAGGATTCAGACCCTGTTAGCTCAGAGTTCCTCTTTCAACTTAACAAGCATTAAACAAAATGGCCCAGTCATCTATTCACCTTTGTTTAATACACACAGCGTTGTCTCTAATGTTATCTAACTACTGATAGCTCGCGATATCATCAGTTTCGTGCTGGCTAAGTAGCGTGAGCTAACGTTAGCTTCTAGCCACAATGCTATATTGTTATAATGGCATACTCCATTGACGTTAGCATGCAGCTAACAATGCTACCGATCGTTTTTAGACTAAACTATCTGCTCTTGGTGGTCACTTGTGTTGATGTTAGTTTTGTTTCATCAACAAATGACAGGCAGAACACACAGTGAATGTATCCGTTTTGTTTATTGCACTTTTATTAGGCTTTGCTGAAAAAAGAATTGCTGCATTGAGTGAGCAAGCAAGATGGTGGCGCGGCATAGGCGCCTGCCTTATTGACATTTCTTTGCTGGAGCTTCCACCAGGAAGTGTATTGGCACATTCGTTCTGATTGGTTGAAATTGCCTTCATGTTTGCCACCTACTGCTTTGGCAGTGTACTACATCAGTGTGCTTGGCTGACAAAAACGAAAAAAAAACGAAAGTGTGACTCAGGCGCACGACGTCGCGGCGATACGCATAAAGGCCTCTGCATGCTACAGCAAATTCAAAGCAACTTCAACACAACATCGGCGCGATTTCAGCGCGCTTGTTGCAGACAGTCTTGTAGACTGTGTTGCTTGGGCGTTGCGTACCTGTGTCCAAAATCTAATCTAAAGACCCGTTGCGTTGGTATTGCGTAGCAGTGATTGGTTGGTAGTGAATGGGGGCGGGGCTGTCTGTCACTTCTAGTGTTCCTGGCTCGAGACCAAAAGAAAACTTTCTGACAGGAGCTCGAGACCAAAAGAAAACTTTCTGACAGGAGCTCGATAGCTAGTGTATTGTTTCATTACACTTGTTTAATTGTTTGTTTAAAATGAATCAAATGCAGGAACGTATTGCAGAGGAGGTCCGAAAGTACCAACATTTATATAATAGCGGGTCTAAAGACTACAAGGATAGCATTATGACGATGAATTCGTGGAAGGAGATTGGGGAAACAATGGGGATGGACTGGGTTGATATTACACTATATACAAGAACACAAGCGAAAACAAAAATAAACAGGGCTATTATTATACTAACGATGTATGGTTGAGAAGGGAAATCCGTTTGTAATGGCTAGAGTGCGCACCTTCGGCTGCCCAAAGTATTCAGGCGGGCTGGGCGCGCTCGAGCCGCACATCCGGGGTACATTTTGTTGCATCATAGGCTGCGCGTTGATTTTGCAGACGCATAAAGGTAATGTGTCTGCAACACCGTTGCTTTGTCGATGTTGTGTTGAAGTTGCTTTGAATTTGCTGTAGCATGCAGAGGCCTTAAGAAAACAATACGAAGATGATACGAAAGGTGTAACCTCTGCCTAATGATCCGAGTCTGTAGTGTTGTTCAGTAAAGTAATGGATTGGATTAGTACACATTATTATGCCTCAGTGCTATAAACATATTAAAATAAGTTTGAAATACAAATATATCATCATTAGCAAGGCATCTAAACATCTTCAGTCTGAGCTCATCAAAAACATTATGAAAAAGAAAAAGCATGATGCCAGTTTAAAAAAGAAATAGGAAACCAAGATCAAAAGCCACACTGACTCGGAGAACAAATCTGGCCACAAGTACAGTAGAAGGATTACAAATGTAAGACGTCTGTTGTGTGGTAGTGAAAGGGTTAACCTTCTGTAGTGTGGCAGTGAAACGGGTTAACCCTTGGTCGCGTGGCCGTGAAAGGGTTAAACCCAGCACTGCCAGAGCAGAGCAAGCAGTCGACCTTCTCTTCCATCGCAATCTGATTGATTTAGAAATGTTTAGTCTAAACCAGCATGGTTTGAGCAAAGAGGAGGATTCACATTTTCAGGGTTTAGAGTTATCAGAGTTATAAAAAAAAATTGTCTTTTTTCCCCACATTCATACTAGTCTAAACTTTAGACTATACTATGAATGTGGGAAAAAATAAAAAAAAAATTCTAAATGGTAACCCAATGTTCTACAAATGTCCCAAGAATATCTTGATAAACAAAAGTGTTATTAATAGCAGACACCAAATAAGACCACAACATTAATCTGCTACCAGAGCGGCTGGGTGGCGCAGCGGACATTGCACTCGTCACAAACGCAAGAGACACCGGGTTCGAATCCAGCTCGTCGGCATTGCCTCCGGCTTGGACCGGCCGTCATACTAACTCAATTGGCAGAGTTAGCGGGTGGGAAGTCGAAGGGTGGTCGACTGGTAGTCTGGTCGTTGTGAACAGCAACTCCTACAGGTCGGTTGGGTCGCCTGCACAGCAAAGTCAGGAAAATGGCGGGGGCAATGTGAGCCTCCTACACGTTGCTCCTCGCCAAATGCGAGTCCGCGCTGGCAGGTGAAAAGATGTGACAGGCTTCACATGTATCGGAAGGGACATGTGATGCAAGGCTTCTATCCTCCCTACAACTGGTCAGTGGGGGGCATGTGCGAGCAACAATCAGGACAGGACAGGGAGAATTGGCACGAGAGGTAAAATTGGGATGGGGAGAAGAAAGAAGAAAAAAAAAATCACAGAAAAAAGGATAAAAAGTAGATTAAAAAAAAACATTCATCTGCTACCTCTGTGAAGAAATGGCTGATTGCATTCAGCCCCAAATTTGCCTAATCTGCAAATTATTTGACATACCCCACTCGAGTATGTCAGTGAGGTTTAACGGTTGAATAAGAACCAACTAAGCTAATACACCCACAGGATGCGTGGAGAAAGGTGCTAACAGGACATCAGACGGAACAGAGCTTGGTAAAAAAAAACAGCCAATTCTCACCCAATGAAGGGATTAGGCCTATATTATTTACAGTTTGCCTCTAGACGATTTACATTACAATAACAATACATATCAATACTTATAATGCATGAGACCTTGTCAGTTCACAAAGAAGCAGCAATGACTAAAAAAAGATCTCTGAAAATGCTTCATTAATTAAGTAAATTCAGTTGTGAAACACAATGTTGAATGTCTTCAGGGAACAGTGCTTTCAGATCCCCCTCAGGTGCCATTCCCTCAGACTGCAAGGAAGATAATACTCATTTTCAATTGCAAGATAAATCCTCAGGTTGGCAAATTAGTGGGGATTAGGCCTACGTTTAGGCGACTTCTATCTCTGAACTAGGAGTTTCCAGACTTGACATCGTCTCGTCTTCAGCATGAACTTTGTTCCCCTGTATTCATTAAATACTGGTGAAACTGGTCAAAGACTCATCATCCCTGTGTTTAGCCCAAAGATTAGCCCATACTGCCGTGATAAAATATGGGGGAAATGTTGCTAGTTAAGTACAAAGCTATATTACATTCACACCAGTGTGCCTCACGAGGAATGGTGTGCTATTGAAGCAGCTTGAATTCTCAGACATGCACTGGTAATTATAGCTCTTACATTATGTGAGTTAGAACGACATCTATTACATTCTATTACTTCATTGCCTGGCTACCCCGAGGAGTTCCTGCATCGCCAGCGGCAGCACGTCATGTTGTCAGGTATAATCCAGATGTTAGGCGTAATGCTACGTATAATAAATGATGATGTATTGTATATATATATTAGGGCCCCGTCTTAAATACTTCGAAGCTTCGTTCGATTTTTTTTTTTTTTTTTTTTGCAAAATCAACTCTGCCTCTCTTTGTTAATTACAACAAGCAAAGCCGTTTGTTATTTAAGCTGAGGTCGGACTCGGCACTGACAGATTTGTGTTCATTGTGCTGCTTTTATAAAGCCTCAAATGACTGCTTACAATATTTCATGGAAGCAAAGTGTTTGTCTAAGATTTAAAAAGGTTTCAACTTTACAGCACTGACAAAGTTGAACAAAGTGCTGTACAAGTCCCACAACATTAAAAAAATGTATATATATATATTTATAAATATTTATATATATATATTTTTTTTTGAAGCTTCGAATTAAAATCGAAGGTCAGCCCAATATATATCTACATCCTGATACACTTTTAGAACTGTATATATAGTCATCTTATTTTATTCTATGCAAAATGTATTGTATTTGTATCTTATTTTATTATTAAGAATCCATCTTATTATTAAGATAGAAGCTGCTATGGTCGAGGACCACAATAAATATAATTTCACTGTTCTTGCTGTACTGAAATAAGTGACTATAAAGGAATCTGAATCTATATATTCAGGTTTTAGAACACAATCAGAACAAGGGATAGAACACTATTTCCTAGAAAGAAAAAAGGTAAGTAAGAGAGGGAAAAGAAAAATCTAACAAAAATAACACCATGGCCTTCCGTCTGTGTGTAGTCAACAACTAGGCTGAATGTGGAAGCTACACAGACCCAATTCACTCATTTAACAATCCAATTAAAAAGAGCCAAAAACCAATTTTTTTTGTCATATGACTTACACCTATATAATTAAGTAAGCAAAAATGTAAACACTGGTTGTAATAATCCCTGTCGTAGCTATTGAAGGGGCAAAGGGTTAATGAGCTTATGAGCTGTGTGCTGGTTATGCACGGATCCCCAGGGTACCAATTAGTTTCCCACTTCCCTGCAAGTGGAACTTATTGTGGGGCAGCGGGTGATGAAACATCAGATCAATGTCACCTGCCAGCAAGAGGGATACATCCGGCAAACAGTAAATTCATAGATTGATTGATACATTAATAATTCCCCGGGCAGATTGATGGAAGAATGATAAATTGTTGTCAGAAGTAATATGCCACAACGCCAACAACTTCTTCAGCTGTGGTTTTAAAAATGCATGGCTCCCAAACAGTTCTCCCAGGACCCCCTATCAACATTAAGAATAGGCTAGTTTAATTTCACTATTATATCATATGGAAAAATGTACGGATGACTACTCTCCACTATTAACCCCCCCCCCCCCCCCCACACCAACCATATACATTATTTGGGGGACCTTGATGTGATACATTTATGGGACCTTGATGTGAATGAAGTATGACTGAGTGAGCACTCCTGGTCACATTGATTGGCCTCTGCAAGAGAAAATCTAAACTGCCCATTGAGAAGTTTATAGTTATCTACAATCATCTATGTTGCCTCTGGGTTGCCTGGGGTGGGCTGAGGTGGGCTGGGGGTTGCCTGGGGTGGGCTGAGGTGGGCTGGGGGTTGCCTGGGGTGGGCTTAGGTGGGCTGGGGGTTGCCTGGGGTGGGCTGGGTGTTGCCACACAACACCCCAATGATAGCAGGCAATAGTCTGCCAGAGGTACTTTGATTTGGCAATGCGAAAAGGAATGCCCTAAAACCTACCACTGGCCTTTCAATTAGCTCACAGCGACAAGAATGTTAAGTTTCCACTTCAAAGTAAACACTGATGAATGGGACAACAAACACAGGCTGTAGTTAAAGGCAAGCTTTAGTTAAGAATCCCATCTGAAGGTGAATCTCGAGTGCTAGTTCTCGCAGTCAATTGGGGGGGGGGGGGGGGCAGACATGAGAATGAATATTTTCAGAGAAAGACAGTCAAGTCTGTTGGGACGTAGACACATGAGGATGAATATTATCACAGAGAAAGGATGAAATAAAAAACGAATAGAAAATGTGGTGATTCTCTGAAAGAGAAAGATTTGGTGGGACATGGGGAATGATGTGGTCAGACGGCTAGGAGTGACCACACAAAAAGGATAATCCACCTACTGAAAAATCCCCTCCCCCACGTTGAGGGGAAAAAAAAGGACAAAAGAGTTTTGTGAGGTTTGCATGAGGGGGACTTGAGGAGGGATAGGTGGGGAGCGGTCACCCGTGCCTCAGATCTGAAGATAGGACCCTGGCGTCGTCGTCTCAGAATCTGGGACCTTTAATGTGGAAGGAGCGGGTTTTTAGTCAATGGAGGGATTCTTGAAATGACTGCATTTCTTTTGCTCTTCTAATGCCCTAAGGGGGGAAATTGGTCCTTTGATTGGTGGAAGGAAGTGATAGTGATAGCAAGTAGGGCTAGTTTCAGCACTCTTAGTTGATTCATCTGCCAAAAAAAAAAGTCCTTCTGCATGATTGAATGCAATAAACACAGTTTTATAGATGTCGACAAATTCCATGACTATTAGCCGACTAAGAATGTCTTTAATTGAGCACAGCCCTCATCAGAATGTAGCATCATTCTGCAATCTACGTAAGTAATCAGGTCAGAAAGTGTAATTAATCCCTTCAATAGCCTCAACCGAAGGGACACAGGCTACAATGAGCTTACTGGAGGTTTGAGATACCAAGGTGGTATTGACCACATGTCCACTAGGCATGTCAATTGTCCTCAAGAATGACATTCAACTATGTTTGAATGAAATGGGGCCAATTCGATTTTTTTTATATTAAAAAAGATTAAATTGTGTTTATCTGTTATTATTAGGGATGTTCGATATTGGCTTTTTTACCGTTATACCGATATTGTCCAACTCTTAATTTCCGATACCGATATATAATAATATAATGCAGGACCTGTCGCAGAGGTCTTTAATTGGCATGCAATTATCCTCAATGTTAGCGGTTAGCACACACGGTTAGCACACACACACACATTGTTTTTGTAGGATAGCCAATGTGATACTCCTCTGCGCTTAACCCATCCCGTCGTCCTTCCCCCCCCAAGGGCAGCCGGGAGCAGACAAGGGCTGTGGCGCGAGCCACGCCCGGGGACCATCCGAGTGCTCCTGCCCGTCTTCATCACGGACGCGACAGCGTTAGCGATCTGTTGTTTTGCATGTTTTTCCATTGAGTTTCTCTTATGGGGGGGGGGGGACCCTTGCGAGCACGGGGAGAACATGCAAACTCCACACAGAAAGGCCCGGGAGACAGATAGCCCACCTGGGTACCTGGCATCGCGGAAACCCCAAGCGAGAATCGAACCCTGGACCTTCTTGCTGTGAGGCGACAGTGTTACACCACCATGCCGCTCAACCAATAGCAACCGATACCGATATATGCGAACTGATACCGGTACCTGTGAATCGATACCGGTACCCAAAAAAGTTGAAATTGTGTTTATCTGTTACCACTAGGTAGGGTTGGGTACCGTTCACATTTGAACTGATACCGGTACACTTTTTCAGTACTTTAGTCTCTAAAAATGTAATCTCAGTTGTAAATTCTAATTATTTATTATCATTATTTATTTAGAACATCATTTGTTAATATATATTTAATATATAATATTGCAGCGAGCGTTGTCTGCATCTAGCTTTGTAAAGTGTAACCACACTTGCGACCGTTTTCGGCTTGCCATTGCCCTGACTGCTTTGTTGTTGAATCAAGTCAAGTCCTAGGTAAGCGTGTATATGTATTGTGTGCGTGAACGTTGATGTGAACATGCGGCACACTTCATAGGTTTCGTTTAGCTGTAAACGAAACGTTGACGTCATCCAATAGGAAACAATCAATAGGCATTGGGATGTGCTTTTGCGACACAAATTGGCAGTTATCTACACAATCTCACCAACAGAGTAGACTCATCAACAGTAGATGTTTGTGCACTCCGTTTCCAGCTGGCAAGTTGCGCTCATTCATAGCTAGTTGTAATCTATACTATAGCCTATAGTTTGAACATGGATCCCCATATTAGTCGTAGTGAATTGATATTTCAGTTTATGTTTGCAAAGTCGACAGGCATTTATGTTTGCAAAGTCGACAGGCAGTGTCCATCTGCTGAACTTTGCCCTGTAAAACAGAATCTAAATATTTCCAAAACAGCACTTCTGAGATGTTGCGGAGTAATGTTAGTAGTACAACAACAATAGCTAGCAGAGACTAATGTTAGTAGTACAACAACACTATCTAGCAGAGAGTAATGTTAGTAGTACAACAACAGTACAACACTAGCTAGCAGAGACTAATGTTAGTAGTACAACAACACTAGCTAGCAGAGGAACCACAACAACACATTTGTGATGGTAAATCAGTAAATGGGAGCCCGAGTTGCGTTAAAGAGCAGCATTTGAGAATGTGTTCATCAAAATATATAGGCTAGTTGTTTTCACAGATTTGACTAGTGATTTGTCATTCAAATTAATTCAATTATTTATCAAATTTGACTGAAATGCAACTTTTGAAATTGGTTCTGACCCTGTCCTAATGTCCACCAGTGGCACAGCACAGGAGGGGCTGAACAACCAATGATTTGGTTTTGGGCCGAAGGTGGCGACTAATTACTGAACAAAGTTCATCGACTCTCTTTAGAGAAAACGCTTGTTCTCCCGAGCGCTTGAGCCAATGAAGGCCAGAGGTTCTCAGGACAAAAGTCTTGGAATGTCACAACAAAGTGAAGAAGTGGCATTGTTGTCCCACAGGAAGAGACACTGTTTGGACTGGGCATGGGGTAGAGGACACCAATAATCTGACAACACTAGTAGTCCTGGCTTGACTTCTATAGGCTTACAAAGAGTTAATTTTTTTTCTTCTTTTTTTTCAAATCATTAAATTATATAAAATCCTAGAAACTTGACATTACAACCCACTCTCATCCTCTGGCACTCTAATTTCTCAATCACCCTATTAATCAACTCTAAAGTCAAAAGGTGTGTGACAATATGCCTAGTTTGAATCTAACAAACTTCAAAGTTCTTCAGTGGCACTAAATAGCATTTGAACAATTCCATGTCTTATCTGTCGGCGCGAAAGCAAGGCAAACATATTAACCTTGAGGTGGTGCCAGTGACGATAGGGACTCTCACGTGACTGCTGAGGGATTAACAGGGTCGTTTGATACTATCTTTCGTTAAACTGCAAGGTTATAACATTATCACAAGCATGCTATGTGTAACCAAAATTATCACAATGGTATAGGCACCAAAACTGACGATCCCATGCTACTAGGGGTGTAACGGTACACAAAAACCACGGCACGGTACGTACCTCAGTTTTGAAGTCAAGGTTCGTTACGGGTTTTACCTTTCGGTACAGTGGGGGAAAGTTTGGCTTTACATGTTCCACTCAGGGGTCATGTAGTGTGCAGTAACTAATTGTACTTGTAGGGCTGTCAACAAATATTCTATATTGAAACTAATGGACTTGTAAAAAAAAAGATTATAATAATTATATTAGATTGTGAAAATACAGCCCCTGGTGGGTGGTCGTTAGTGGTTAACATACCGTTGTATTCGTTCGGTACACAGCCGCACTGAACCTAAGGTCAAGTACTGAAACGGTTCGGTACGGATACTTTACACCCCTACATGCTACTACATTTCTTTTCTTTTTTGAACAAATGTTTTTAATTTTCCCTTTTTTAACATGAAACAAGACAAACAATACAGTAACAGTAATAATCAATGATAAATCACAGGACAATAACAGAAATAATAACAACAATAATGACAGTCCAGTAATTAAATCAGAATGAATGTAGATTAAAAAGACGTAAAAAAAAAATACAATACATGGGCTCTTGCTCGCTCTCTCTTCTCTTCCCTCCCCCCCCCCCCCCCCCCACCCTCAGGACCCCCACATGGACTATACATCCACTACTTCATTTAACATCAGAAAAATAAAAATGTATATGCGTTCCTTTATCTTCTCCACCACAGCTACCCAGACTGCTATGCTGGCTTCATTAACACCTAAAATTCATGCAGTGGATATCTCTAGATAAATCACATCGAGATAGGTAAGAACCCATACCTTCCGGCACATTAATTATCCGGTTGAATCCTATGCTACTTGAATGCTACTACATTTCTATATTCTAGTATACATTATGGAAAAAAGAGAGAGAGAGAGCGAGAGAGAGAGATTTCTCCGGAGCTATGCTCGGACTCGGAGCATTTATTAACGTTACATTTTCAACAAGATTGCTGCTACTTAAACACTTCATGGAAACGGGGTAACGTTATGTCGAGTTCATATGTGTACTAGTGTAGTTAGTATGAACTCGACTTAACGTTACTCCGTTTCCATGAAGTAATTATAAAGGTGGCCAGCTAGCTAGCATAAGCTAACGTTAGCTAATAGCTGTATCGTTGGCACTGCTCTGTAACAACGCTTGCAAATGGGCATCGTGGCATCTTTAGCTTTTCCCGAAACGGGGTAACGTTATGTCGAGTTCATACGTGTACTAGTGTAGTTACTAGTTAGTATGAACTCGACTTAACGTTACTCCGTTTCCATGAAGTAATTATAAAGGTGGCCAGCTAGCTAGCATAAGCTAACGTTAGCTAATAGCTGTATCGTTGGCAGTGCTCTGTAACAACGCTTTAGCTTTTCCTTCGTCGTTTACTTCAAACCCGAAGTACTTCCAAACAGCACTTCTGCTGTTTTCTTTATCCACAAGCACAAGTTACGGAGGCTCTGCACTGGCCATATTCGGAGCTAAAATCTTTGTTTACAAACTGAAGACAGGTCTGTGAGGAAGAGGAGGAGGGGCAAGCGTGCTCTGCAACAGCGTGTGTCTGTCTGTCAACAACTTGCGGTAGAACACTGCGAGCAAGCCAGCTGGTATCGATACTGCAGAAAGTATCGATATTTCGGGAAATTAGTATTGAAACAGTTTTAAATATTCAGAATCGATATGTATCGATTTTTCGATATTTTTGACAACACTACTTCATGGATCCATGGAAAGGTATGCATTTTTACTATTATTGTCGTCAACACATTGTAAGAAAATAGTGTATGTTTTTTCATTTGGAAGAATATCCTAGCACCATGATAGATGTCATGTAATGTCATTGTAATTTGTACTGGGAAACAAAATACTGTCAAAAAAAAAATACAACAAATATTGTGATTAGGCTGGCCGTGGTCTGTGTTAAGGCATCCACTGAGTACATTACTTACCCCCCACCGGTGTATGCTTTTAAACATTTTATATATATATATAATATATATATATATATCAGTGCCGATGTTCATCAGAAAATAAATAAACAAATTGTAAAATACTAAGCGTGTTATCAATACTTAGTCAGACAATACTATAAACTGAAAGTGCGGACAGCAGAGCTATTTTATAGTACAGTCCCAGTACAGAGTAGCTTAAGTTTCACTTTGAGAGTTGATTTAACTTCATGTGAGGGAGAGAAAGAAGGCCTTAGAGGAATCACGACATGTTACACAACAAAGGCAAAGGATTTACCCATCTTTTTTTTTTTATTATTATCTTTTTCCACCCTCCTTTTTTCCGATTTTTCTCCCATCCCACTGTTAGTCGTTATGCCAATTCCCAACCCCCTTCCTGGTTGTTGCGCACTCCCCCCTACTGTTGGTCCGGGAGGCCAGAGACTGTCACATGCTTTCCTCCGATGCATGTGCAGCCAGCCGGCAGCCAGCGCAGATTCTCACCGGGAGAGTGTAACGTGTGGAAGGTCACACTACCTCCCTCCAGATCCTACCCTCGCTGTGCAGGCGCCCCGACCGAACTGTAGGGGTCGCTGTCCACAACGCCCAGGACCCACGCATCAGCTTTCCCACCCCTAACACTGCCAATTGTGTTAAGGCCTCTGCATGCTACAGAAACTGCAAAGCAACTGCAACACAACATCGACAACGCAACGGTGTTGCAGACACTCTGCCTTTATGCTTCTGCAACATCGACGCGCAGCCTATGATGCAACATTGTACCCCGGATGTGCGGCACGCGCCCAGCCCCGCTGCACATAACTGATTTCCCTTCTCAACCATACGTTAGTATAATAATAGCCCTGTTTATGTTTGTTTTCGCTTGTGTTCTTGTATATAGTGTAATATAGTTATATCTACTTTAGTTAAGTTAAGTTTGTTTGTTAGTTAACTTGACTTACTTGACTTAAGCCTTTGCACTCCCTGCGGAGCATAGGCCACTGACGATTTCTTTCCATGTTGCGCTGTTTTTGGCCTCCCGAGCGATGTTGTGCCATCCCAGTCCAGCCTCTTTCATTTCCCCTTCCCAAGAACGGCGCCAGGTGTTTCGAAGCCTGCCGCGTTTCCTCTTTCCAGGTGGGTTCCATCGTAGGGCTTGCCGGGTGATATTTGTGTCTTCCTTTCTCAGGGTATGGCCTATCCACATCCACTTTCTCTTCTTTATTTCTTCTGGCGGGGGTAGTTGTTTTGTACGCTCCCACAGGTCCAGATTTATAATGACATTTGGCCATCTCACTCTTAGAATGCGGCGGAGGCAGGAATTTATGAAGGACTGTACTTTCTGCTTCAGCCCTACGGTTGTCTTCCAGGTCTCCGAGCCATACAGGAGGACTGATTTAACATTGGAGTTAAAGATCCTCAGCTTTGTGTTGGTTTTTATTTCGCGAGACCTCCATACTCGACCAAGTAGGTTGTATGCCGTTCTTGCTTTTCCGATTCGCACTCTGATGTCTTCTTCTGTGTCACACGCTGTATCTACTACGCTCCCAAGGTAGGAGTTAGTTAACTTAGTTAGTTCATTATTTTAGATTCGTTTTATAGTTTAGGTAACTTTCATTTTATGTTAACTAACGTTGGTTTTACTTTAATGGGATGGACGTTAATGTGCAGATGCAAATACATCTGTTACAGCAACAGGCTATTGACGACGAGGAGGAAGAGCTGCTTATTTTAATTGCCAGGAGAGAGAGTGTGTCGAAGACGGCGAGAATTCATGGTCATGTTACTATCCTTATAGTCTTTAGATGCGCTATTATATAAATGCTGGTACTTTCGGACCTCCTCTGCTATCCGTTCCTGTGTTTGATTCATTTTAAACTCTTATAAATGACAATCCACTCTGTAAACTTCGGCCATGGAATTTTTTGTGAATTATGTGAATATGTACTGTTGGACTGTGGTGATTCCATGTACGAATAAATAAATGATAAATGAAATGATAAACTATCGAGCTACACCTGTCAGTAAGGTGTTTTTTTTGTCTCGAGCCAGGAACACTAGAAGTGACAGGCAGCCCCGCCCCCATTCACTACCAACCAATCACTGCTACGCAATATCAACGCAACGGTTGTTCAGATTAGATTTTGGGGAGATGTACGCAACATCCTTGCAACACAGTCTACAAGACCCTCTGCAACATGTTGCGTTGAAGTCGCGCTGATGTTGTGTTGCAGTTGCTTTGCAGTTTCTGTAGCATGCAGAGGCCTTTAGTGTGAACGACCAGCCAAGCTGATAGCAACGCAGAGAGCTGGATTCGAACCCAGCGTCTCCAGCGTTGATGGCGAGCGCCTTGCCCACTACACCACCTAGCCGCCCCGGATTTACCCATATTTAAGATTTAAACCCTGCAGCAGCTCGACTGGAGAAGCTCAGAGGACCACTCCAGAGGACCACTCCAGAGGACCCCTCCAAATAGAGCCATATGAAATCAGTTTTATTTTTTTCCAAATTCCATTAGATTTTTTTCCAAATTCAGTTTTTTCCGTTTTAATATTTCAGAATTCTGTATTTTGCTTTGTACGCTCATTTTACCATCAGAAATAGTGTCTAATAAGTGGGAATGAATAAATGTCTACAATTTAACAAGATATAACAGTCCATTTAATGTTTTTAAGTGCTGCAACTCAGAAATAGTTAAATTTTTCAAATAATATTGTGACAAAATAAAAATACACATTTCAAGTGTAAACAAACAATAGCCTCGCCTTCACGAGGGATCATCGTTAGAGAGCTGGTGTGTATGGGGCTGCGGCACTGCAGATATACCCTACTTTTTTGAAGCACAGTGTTTTTCCGTGTTCCTGACATGGCTTTTGGAGAGTGATCTTCGCACGTGTTTTGCGAGTCCAGTCCACGGCATGTTGACAGAATTTGCAAAACACCTTATCGCCGGTCATATACAAGTCATTAGGATACTGCGCTGCTCTGAATTTAGGGCTTAGTGTGGAATTTCTTCAGACGCTAACGTTAACACCAAAGCAGCTAGACGCTTGGAAATTGCTGTGTGTTGTGTGTAACATGCTGTAGCGTCCCCGGTCATGTTCGCGTTGCACCAAACGTTCCATGTTCTCCCGAACATGGAATTTCAGTCCAGATTAGGGCAAATTCTGCAATATTCCATTTTTATTGCTCAATTCCGCGATTCCGTCCGCGATTTCATGAATGCGGATTTCATATGGCTCTACCAGAGGGGGAGCGGGAGGGGGGGGGGGGGGAGTTCGTACTGGAGTTCGCACACAGGACGGAGCGAGGACGGAGCAGAGCACCCGTTCCTAATGAGAAAGCCCCCCTGAGTCTAGGCCGTGTCCCGTCATGGGCCACACTAACATGGTGCAGTGAGTCTAGGCCGTGTCCCGTCATGGGCCACACTAACATGGTGCAGTGAGTCTAGGCCGTGTCCCATCATGGGCCACACTAACATGGTGCAGTGAGTCTAGGCCGTGTCCCCGTCATGGGCCACACTAACATGGTGCAGTGAGTCTAGGCCGTGTCCCCGTCATGGGCCACACTAACATGGTGCAGTGAGTCTAGGCCGTGTCCCCGTCATGGGCCACACTAACACAGGGTTGTACAGTGCTACGAGGGCGTCGCATATTGCCCCTAAAAATAGCCTGTGCAAGTAGAAAAAAATATTTGGGGCACCCTTACAAGTACTGATTTCAACCCTTTCATTCGCATTTCACTCCTTTTTTTTCAAGGAATTTAAACGTTGCGAACTAATCTTGTTGGCCATTTTCTATATCTCTCCTCCCTCTGTCTCTCTGCGTCTGCCCGAGGAGCGGGGCTGTTACTTACACACTCGCGCGACTGACACTCACATGCACATACGGGTACTTGAGGTGCTGTCCGTGCTGAAGCAGAGCAGAGCTCATCATAGCGGAGAGAACGAAACGTTCGAAAAAAGCATGCATAGCGCGACCTGTGTAACAATAAGTTACACTGCTATCTCCTATCTTAACGTTAGCAAGCTAAGCATGCATAGCGAGACGTGTGTAACATTATGTTACACTGCTATCGTTAGCAAGCTAAGCATGCATAGCGCGACCCGTGTAACGTTAAGTAACTTGTGTTCCGCGGGGAAAGACCGGTCATCACTGCATACAACTTGGTTTAATCCAAATATCCATTCAGAAACTTTGTATTATGAAATAATTCTGGGATGTCTGACTATTTACCTATGCCTTGTTTGGTGCGAGTTCAGCCGACACTGTTGACACGCCCACTACGCAAAGCGTGCGCTCTCACACACACACACACTGCTCCGGTCATGCATCCACTCAACTCATGGAAAATACAGCATCAGGCTATTGTTCTAAAAGTATCTCTACTAATAAAATGGAGTATTTAACCGTTTTTAACAGCTGGGTATTGGGTGGGACATTCTGATTTAAGAACTTTCTAAATAAAATAGAAAGTCCCAAAATTGTTAATTTATCTGACTGCTTGTATTAATTGATCAAAAAGTAGCATGTGCAGTGATAGTTATATAAAAGAATAATAAAGCAATGTTGATTATGTTCTTAATAAAAAGACAAATGCAAAATAATCAAAAATAACCGATAAGAGTATCGATAAAGTACCAAACCGTTAAGCAATATCGAATCGATAATAGTAGTATCGATAAAATCCTAACCCATCCCTAATGAACACTGTTATCAATGAAAGAAGAAATGTTTGCAGTTGTGGTAATACTTCAGTTGGTTCATTATAAAATATACAAACCTGAAAACAAAAGCACTTAAATGTTAAATAAAAGGACCACAGTAATGAGGCAGGCGGAACATATTTATTAGCACTATAATGGTAAAATTGTTATTTAAAAAGGTGCCCCTAGCAGGGTTTCCGTTAGAATTTTTTTTTGTAGGTCTGAGTGTCCGGTAGATTTCAATCTACCGGACAAATGGGATAAATTCCGGTCAGAGTTTATTGAGCTTAAAAACAATTGATAGGCCTATATAAAGAATGACATGTGTGTAGGTTTTTTTTTTTTAGATAACAGGTATTATGGGTATATCTTATATAAAACAACTAACCAAAAGGTGATCTCATTGGATGTGCCCTGACAATTAATGCTTGTATATCTTATCGTGTGTTGTCATGTTTGTTTATATGTTTGTTTAAAAAATAATACAAAAATAAAATACAAAAAAAATAAAGAATGACATCATCAAGGCATTTATAATATTTTAACTTAAAACTAGACTACTTTTGCGTATATACAGTCATTAATATATTCCAAATAAAATAAGTCCCTCGATACTGCGTGCTGCTGCCGACTTGAGGTGTCGGTGGGCAGTCTGCCCGACCTTAATAAACAGCAGTCTGTTATAATCACATTTTTATGAGCTAACGAATTCCGTTATATTGGACATTTGTATTAATTATATCAAGCGAAGAACTGAGAAATTTGGCAGAGAGACGGCAACATTATCGTGGGTTTGCGCCGTGATGTATATCTCCACCTCCCAACGACTTGGTGCTGCTCATAATGTCCGGTGAAAATAATTCCCTCTAAGCACAATTTGATTATTTGAATTGTATTAAAATAGGCTAAAATTAAATAGCCTATGCGATGAACGAAACAATCATTACATTTGTCGTTGCTTCACCAAGCAGCCGGTCAATGACATCCTGTGTCAGCGAGCTGGCAGCTGATATATTTACGTGAAGCATGGAGCAGGAGCAGACAGAGCAGAGCAGCGGTGTCAGCAGCGCCCCCACCCAACAGCTGAATTGCCAATGGCTGAATTGGAGTACTGCACCCTGCCAAGCCATGCTTCACGTAAATATATCAGCTGCCAGCTCGCTGACACAGGATGTCATTGACCGGCTGCTTGGTGAAGCAACGACAAATGTAATGATTGTTTCGTTCATCGCATAGGCTATTTAATTTTAGCCTATTTTAATACAAATAGTTCAATTCAAATAATCTAATTGTGTTTAGAGGGAATTATTTTCACCGGACATTATGACCGGAGAGATTAGATATGTCGGACTTCAACAGATTTTGCCGGTCAAATACCGGTAATTACCGGCTAACGGAAACGCTGGCCCCTAGTGAAAAAGCTTAGCGTACAGGCCTTGTCCCCATCATGGGCCACACTAACACATAGCAGTGAGTCTAGGCCGTGTCCCAGTCATGGGCCACACTAACACATGGAGCAGTGAGTCTAGGCCAGGGGTCAGCAACCTTTACTATCAAAAGAGCCACTTTTCCCCCGTCCCACAAAATAAAATGCTCAGGGAGCCGCACAACCTATTTACCCTTAAAATGAAGATAACAGTGTATAACGTTTTATATATCTCCAAGCATACCCAACATTTAGCATAAAACGCCTGACAATTGCATACCCAAAGTAATTTGCGATTTATTATACTTTATACTTATAGCACACAGTTTATTGCATTAGGGATTATAAAGCAACAAAAAGAAAAATGTTGACTTTTTATTGCTGTTTTTACCTGTTATAACAAAGGAAAACCTCAAACTCTTATGAAGGAGAAAAAAATACTGGCTGTGTAGACCTATTTTTAAATAAAACACAGACGGAGACAAAACACTGGTGTCTGTAGACCTACTTTGAAATAAAACCCTGAACTATTCAGGTATATTTGAGTCCTTCCCTTATTTGTGGAACATTTATAAAATAAAAAGTAGTCCACTTTGAAAAAAGACTACCATGTGTAGACCTACTTTGAAATAAAACACAGAAAAGGAGAAAAAACACTGGCATCTGTAGACCTACTTTGAAATAAAACCCTGAACTATGCAGCTCTATTAGAGTCATTCCCTTATTTGTGGAAAATCTATAAAATAAAAAGTAAATTTGGGCGGCTACGTGGCGTAGTGGGCAAGGCACTCGCCACGAAATGCTGGAGACGCTGGGCTCGTCAGTTCGAGCCCAGCGCTCCACATCAGTTTAGCTGGTCGTCCGTACTAATACACATTGGCCGTATTAGGGGGTGGGAAACTGATGGGTGGGGATCGGGCGTTGTGGACAGCGACTCCTACAGGTGGGTTGGTGCGCTTGCGCAGTAGAATCAGGAAGTGTCGGGGGCAGCATGAGCCTCCCACGCGTTACTCCTCGCCACTGAGAGATCGAGCTGCGCAGGTGAAAAGATGCGACTGCCGTTACCTCAAGTACCGGAGGGGACTTGTGCTATGTATGACTTAGTCCACATTGCAGCCGGCTTGTGGGAGGCAAGAAACAGCGTCCGTGACAGGGGAGGGTTGAATTGGATGATACGAAATTGGGATGGGAGAAAATATAGAAAAGTGGGAGAAAAAGTGGATCAAAAAAATAAAAAATAAAAAGTAAATTTTTCGTTGTTCGCAAATTTCGCACCACATATCAGGCATACAGGTAAGCCTTTTGTTGACTAAATATCTTAGTTGATGAAATATTTTCTCATTTCAGTGTCACAGTATGACATCGATCTCCAAAATAAGAAAAAAAGAAAAGAAAAATTGGGCCAGGGAGCCGCAGGTTGCCGACCCCTGGTCTAGGCCTTGTCCCTGCCATGCGCCAAACTAAGGGGCCTTTCTCACTCACCATTCGGGGTCGAATCAGCACCGGGTTGAACTAGGGCTGGGCGATATGGCCTCTAAATGATATCGCGATATTTTTTTGCCATATATATATATCGCGATATTTTGACATTTCCTCTAAAGCACTTAAAAATGTTTGATTTAACCCTTTGATGGATACAGCCACGCCAATATGATGATTATAATAAGTCCCTGCAACATATGTTTGCATTATTAAACCATGAAGATGCTTTAAAAAATAATTTAATGAAAATGTACTAAGAGTAGTCTACTGACACACTAATACAAAAAAATATTTACATCTAAAGGCCCTCCCATAGTCGAGCAGACTGTACACAGAGCAGACTCCGCGGAGGTCCGCGCGGCTCTTTGAGCTTTGATCTCAGCGGACAGCAGACCCACAGGTACGAAGCTACTATTTTCTGACGCGCGGACATCCGCGCCGCTGACTTGGTGTCACACAAAACGCTGCTCGGCGTTTTGGTTGACATCGAACTGCATTTAATGTGACGCCGATCTGCATTTTACTCTGACCACTCGCTCCGTGCCAAGAGAGATGTTTGAATGGCTTTTCTAAATGAAGTGTGTAAAATTGCCAGTTTTATTTCGAAATATTGGAAACGGAGATAACAGAATGTTATCTCCGTTTCCAATATTTTGAAATAAAACTGGTGCTTTTATTTCATGCAATGCGTGTTTGTCATTTCAGCACCAGCGCTGTCCACCTCAAGCCTATACGGTACATTGCATCTCGCTGCCTATATACCTGTTATTCAAGTGCGTAAAACTGCCCGTTTTATTATAGAAATATTGGAAACGGAGATAACTCTTTATTTTGACATCGGATGACGACGACATGACAGAAGTTGAACAGCGTGGGGACAATTGTGTAAACTGGCGCGTGACATGTAGGAAATTGGTCCGCGGAGGTCCGCTCGACTATGAAAGCTCAAAGAGTCCAGTGGACCTCCGCGGAGTCTGCTCTGAGTCCAGTCCGCTCAACTATGGGAGGGCCTTAAGACCATTTATATAAAAACTCTTGGGTGCCTTTTTTTTGCACAGTACTGTGTTTTCTATCCACTTTAGCCAAACACACACACATATATGTATATATATATATATACACACACACTACTGTGAGAAAATAATAATCACACACAAAAGGTATAATGGCTTATAGCAGACTTAATGATTTTAGAATATTTCAGATAATGAAATAAAATGTTTATATCATCAACTATCCAGTTAGTATTTATTATATACCGTCTGTAACGTTTGGCTACTTTAAATCATTGAATGTAGAGAGCGAGAGGGGGCGAGAATGAACAAGAGAGCCAGCCCCCCCCCCTCGGGTTTTGTTCTAGGTTCGCGTTTTGATCGTCTAAGCCAGGGGTGGCCAACCTTTTTTGAACCAAGATCTACTTTTTTATTTACCACCTAGCCCGAGAGCTACCAGCCAAAATTGTATATTGTAAGCAGTCATTTGAGGCTTTATAAAAGCAGCATAATGAACACAAATCTGTCAGTGCCGAGTCCGACCTCATCTTAAATAACAAACAGCATTGCTTGTTGTAGTTAACAAGGAGAGGAAGAGTTGATTTAGCAAAAAAAAAAAAAAAAAAAAATGTTTTTTTTTTTTTAATAATCAAATTTTATTAATCAAGATCTACTTGAAATCAGCCCGCGATCTACCTGTCGATCGCGATCGACTGGTTGGGCACCACTGGTCTAAGCTGCCGTAGGTGATGACGTCACACTCAAATGTAAACAGGAAGAGATGGAGACACACGGAGATGGAAATTGGATGATATACAGAAACGAATAACCAATAAATATGAAGTTATGTTTAAACTTCTGTTGTCAAGCGTTGTCAATATAACCCACCCACTTTCCTCAGGAATGGAACTAGTCTTGTGGAGTCCGCTTTGACCGTTTTCCAGGGTTAGCAGCTATCGCTAGTTAGCTTAGCATAATCCTAATGGATACCTTGGTTAGCAGCTACCGTTAGCTCATTGCTTGTGTCAATTAAATTGCATGTTATTAAAGGTCCGCGCTGGTCTGTCTAATGAAATTACAACCACAACATTATATCGCACTGTACAGCCCTGACTACACTAACGTTAGCCTATAGCTCCGCCGTCCCTGCTACACTCGGGACCAGTACACTAACGTTAGCCTATAGCTCCGCCGTCCCTTCTCGAGGAAAGCACTGAGAGTGTCTCTCGGCCGCGGGCGGCGCCATATAAACTAATACTCGATGTTCGTGATATAGTACAGTACTACATCTCGGGTAGAACAATCCGCGATACATCGAGTATACTCGATATATCGCCCACCCCTAGGTCGAACCAGAAAAGGGTGTGTCCGTCTGAGTGAGAACACTCCCCGTCCCCGTCCCCCCCCCGTCCCCGTCCCCCGCTGATTCGTCCCCGGGGGCGCTGAACCTGGACCGATGAAATAGGTGGTATCAGGTGCGGGCCAGTGGGAGCGGGGGGCGTGACACACACAACGTCGTTACTGTAATGCTTTCATGCTTGCTTGAATTTTGGGCAGATAAAACCACACAGCAACAACTGGACAATACCCACAAAAACGATATTAATGGGCAAAAACAAGCATGTGGAGCCTCACAGCTCAGTGGATGAAAACATGAAGCCACGTTACACAAAGCACACTTCCCTGGCTCGCATTAGGCCTGGCAATTTTGTTTGCCATTGCTATGTCTATACATTGGTTTCTTCTTCGAATGCATTTATTTCTATTAGACCAGTGGTGCCCAACCAGTCGGCCGTGGTCGACCAGTAGATCAATGACATGCAATATAATTGCCACGAGCAATGGGATAATGGGGAGCATGTCTATGTGCCGGATAATGTTAGCTGCTGAACAGGCTAAGCTAACTAGCGTTAGCCATTAGCTTAGCGTTTGCCATTGCTATGTCTACTATACTTTCTTGTTCGAATGCATTTATTTCTATAGACCAGTGGTGCCCAACCAGTCGGCCGTGATCGACCGGTAGATCAATGACATGCAATATAATTGATGCGAGCAATGTTACTAGTAATAGGCTAAGCTAACTAGCGTTAGCCATTAGCTTGGCGTTAGCCCTGGGAAACGCTCAAAAGCGGACTCTACAACACCATCCATTCGTGAGAAAAGGGGGTGGGTTATATTGACAAGGCTTGACAACAGAGGTTCAAATATAACTTCATATTTATTGGTTATTTGTTTATTTTATATCAGCATCCAGTCTCCACCGCCGTGTTAACATCTTCCTGTGTTTACATTTTCGAGCGTGACATCATCGCCTACGGCAAGCGTACATGCTCAAAACGCAAACCGTAAACAGAACCCGGAGCGAACCAAGACTGAAATGTGTACAAACTAGAGGGGGGAGAGGGAGGGGGGAAGTCCGCACCCTAACCCGGAATGAGGACGGTACGGACCGGAACGGACCCGAATGGTGAGTGAGAAAGCACCCTAACACATAGCAGTGAGTCTAGGCCTTGTCCCCGTCATGGGCCACACTAACTCATGGAGCAGTGGCACAGCCAGGGGAGGAAATTAGGCCATTTTACTCACCAAATGAGAGTATTCTTTATGTTTGGCGAGTGATTCATGAAGAGCGTTCGCCACACTGGCGAAAGTAGTAAACTAAACAAAACAAAACAATCATTCTGCAATCTGCTGATCGCTCACTGGCACAAGCCGAACTCTGACTCCCCCCTTATGATTCCTCCCATTTGCGCCTCATAATAATCCATAACCAATGAACATCATCGTTGCGCTCTAAGCTCCTCCAATGAACACTAGTTTTCTAGAAGATGTCGCCCATCTAGGGGAAGTGGACAGACCACTGCGTGCGGCGCTACAGACTCCTGTCACCGGCTTGACAACGTAGACAAACTTAGACAAAAACACATCAGTGGATGAAAATAATTGCATGTAGAGTCGTCGCTTTCGGATATCAGTGCGGTCTGTCTGACATGGGGGCGATTCCACTCACTCACTCAAGTCAACCAGCATTAGCCGGCTAGCCACCTAGCATGTAACACGCTACCATAACACGCGTTCAACATAGTGGACTATACTGAGCGGCTTTGCTTAAATGCAGCCGAGTGACATTTTATTATTACCAAATTACCGGGTTTCCCCCCATATCACCACTCGCCCATATGCCCTTCACAACGGTGATGTTGTCATACTTGTCATTCAGAATACACCTGCTGAACCCCTAGCGTTGACAGGAGATTCGATTCCAATGTATAATTGTCATCATACAGCACAAGTACAGTACAACCAGAATACGTTTGGCATCCAACCAGAGTAATGTAACAAGTCAAGTTCAAGTTGTTTTATTTAGCTAAGCTATTACATTACAGTGAAATGCTTGGTTCTTTCACTGCCCAGCCCAGTCCAGTCCAACCTAGACCAGCCCAACTTTCCCTGCCCAACCCAGTCCAGCCCAGCATCTTTCACTGCCCAGTTCAGCCCAACCCAGTCCAGAATAGTTCCCTCTTTCATGTTAATATGTGATATCCTAATAATTTGAAGAGTAGAGACGGTGTGATTAATATATGTTTTATGCTAATATTGTGAAGAGTAGAGACACTTATTAATGTTTTATGGTAATAAATATTTTAAAGAGTAGAGACACGGTGTGATTATTACTATGATTGAAAATCAATTTAGACGAAGACATACAAAGAAGTAATTATCACAATTAGAGATTTATTTATGGCTGGTAAAAAATCTGTTTGGCTGTTAAAAAAAAAACATATACTCGCCAGTTGGCTGGTAAGCCAAAAAGTTTGTTTCCTCCCCTGGGCACAGCTGTATTCAGACTGACGACATGGGGAAGGAGAGCAGGTGCAGTTACTCAACATCAATACCTATGGAACTCTTTGAAGTCTGAGCCGTTTGTGGCAGATGTCAAAATATAAAAACTAAGTAACAATATCAAATTCTTCAAAACAAAAGAAAGTGTCAGGGCGGCTACGTGGCGTAGTGGGCAAGGCGCTCGCCGCGGAATCTGGAGACGCTGGGCTCGCCTGTTCGAGCCCAGCGCTCCACATTTGCTTTCAGTTTAGCTGGTCGTCCGTACTAATACACATTGGCCGTATTAGGGGGTGGGAAACTGATGGGTGGGGATCGGGCGCTGTGGACAGCGACTCCTACAGGTCGGTTGGTGCGCCTGCGCAGTAGAATCAGGAAGTGTCGGGGGCAGAGTGAGCCTCCCACGCGTTACTCCTCGCCACTGAGAGATCGAGCTGCGCAGGTGAAAAGATGAGACTGCTGTTACCTCAAGTACCGGAGGAGACTTGTGCTATGTATGACTTAGTCCACATTGCAGCCGGCTTGTGGGAGGCAAGAAACAGCGTTCGTGACAGAGGTGGGTTGAATTGGATGATACGAAATTGGGATGGGAGAAAAAAATATAGAAAATGGGAGAAAAAGTGGATAAAAAAATAAAAATAAAAGTGTCCTTTCATACTTCAAGGAGGGCATACTGCTCATCCTATCCCTTGCCGTATCAATTTGTCCAGTGGTGAGAAAAAAGCCATCAACATGTAGTGAAAAGTCAGCCATCTCCAACTTTCCATAAGATCCTTTACATAGCATAATTTTCATATCAACTACGATGTAGTGAATAATTCACAACTAATGGTGTAACTGCAACGAAATGCTAACACTTCACTGCCAGTACCACAAGTTGTGGCCCAAGTGAGCGTGTTATTACTGCATTACTGATTCCGAAGCCAAGTCATACAGCTGTGAGAGCCCATCAGGCAGATTAGAATGTTTAACATACAAGGTTCACTTCCCACGCCGAGATCATTCCCCAACAAGCAAAACAAATGACTGCCCTCTCTCCACTTTCAGATTGGTATAATTTGCAACAGCTGGCCACACTAAAAGGGGGGGGGGGGGAATGTCTTTTTCTTTTTTGTGGCGTTTGGGAAAACATAGGAGGAGCATGACAAGCACCCCTGGGGCCAGAGAGAAAGAGTCCTCTTGGCTTTCCCACACTGCCCTGCTGCAACTCATCCCTGGGATAGTCAAGACTCCTTCCTGTGTGCTGGAGCCAAAGCTATGATTTGGGCCAGGACCCCACGTCACAGAACACTAGAACAGGGAAGGAATGACAGACAAGAGAGACGCCAGCGGGTTTTTATTCAATCCATAGACCACTTGTACTGCAATCAACCCCCAGGGTTCAAGTAGGCATTCTTGCAGCATAGGGAGCAAACTAGCCAAAAGAGCGTGTACAGCCATATCAGATCCAGTGGTGTGGGGGTTAACAAACAACAATCCCATTGTTATATGGATAACAGCCGGATATGTTCAAGACTGCAGGTGGTAGGAGTGAACAGTATGGGCTAGATCCACAAAGAATGGATTGCACGGAGCAAGTTGCACCCTTACTTAAGGCCCATGTTAGACTAGTGTTTTTGAGTCATTTTGAATACGTTTGAATACGTTCATGTCCCTTTTACACAGAAATGCGTTTTTTGGCGGATACGTTGTGGCCCTACTGAAACGCTAAATTGTGTTTTCTGTTTTTGAGCAGCGCCAAAACTCGCCGACAACAGTCGTGTAGCCTTCACGGAGCAGTTGTTGCGAAAACGCCCATGCGCAGTAGATACCATCTGCGTGCCCTTCCGGTGACAGCAGAGCTGTCCCAAATAGCTGCAGCTACCATGTGTTGTCAAGTTATTGTTATAAGGACCCCAGTCCAAGCTACAACAGTCTGCATTCCCTTAACAATTGTTTGTATTGAGCCGTATTGTATTGTACCCATGCAATATGTTAAATAAAGTTTACATCCATTCATTCTGCTAGCATTACCGATTGCATGAGCAGCTGGCTAACGTTAGCTATCAGACCCTGTTAGCTCAGAGCTCCTCTTTCAATCTTTAACAAGCATTAAACAAATGGCCCAGCCATCTATTCACCTTTGTTTAATACACACAGCGTTGTCTCTAATGTTATCTAGCTACTGATAGCTCCCGATATCATCAGTTTGGTGCTGGCTAACTAGCGTGAGCTAACGTTAGCTTCTAGCCACAATGCTATACTGTTATAATGGCATATTCCATCCACGTTAGCATGCAGCTAACAATCCCCCCGCCGATCCTTTTTGAGACTAAACTATCCGCTCTTGGTGGTCACTTGTGTTGATGTTAGTTTTGTCTCATCAACAAATGAGAGGCAGAACACACAGTGAATGTATCCGTTTTGTTTATTGCACTTTTATTACACTTTGCTGAAAAAGAAGTGCTGCATTGGCGGCGCCCGCTTGTTGACATTTTCTTTGCAGGAAGTATATTGGCACATTAAAGTTCTGATTGGTTGAAAATTGCTCGGGTTGCAAACGTATGTCTCACTTGGCTACCGTTGCGTTGCGATCTGGAGAAACCGAAAACGAAACTAAGGTGTAACCGGCGCCTAAAATTCATTATGAATTGAAAATGGGGAACCCTGATGTAAACAAGACGAAAGTCTCTCTCTGGTCTGCATCCCCTTAACAAGTGAAGTGTGTGTATTGAGCCGTACTGTATTGTACCCATTCTGCAATCTGTTAATAAAGTTTTCATTCAATGAATCAATCTGCACGGTGATTGATTGAATGAAAACTTTATTAACAGATTGCAGAATGGGTACAATACAGTACGGCTCAATACACACAATTGTTAAGGGAATGCAGACCAGAGAAAGACTTTCGTCTTGTTTACATCAGGGTCCCCCATTTTCAATTCATAATGAATTTTAATTAAGGGTGCAACTTGCTCCGTGCAATCCATTCTTTGTGGATCTAGCCCTATGTGTGTGAGAATGGTAGAGAGCTCCAAACCTACAGTATGGATTTGGTTGTCAACAGCACACAGGCAGATACGCTTCTTCCCACATGAGGAACACTGTCTTTAAAGTATGCTGGAATAGAGGCCTCGAGGGGATGTCTCCTTCATGGAGAGCATTCTTCCTGGACTGACACTTTTGAGCTTAAGTGGAGAGAATCGCCCCCCAGAGGGACTAGTACATGAATATTCAAACCTCTTCTTAGGCAACGAGCAAAGTGTGTGGAATTTCCGGTTTTCAAACGCTGGGTAATTTGTTCAATTCTTATTCCTTTTCGGTCCGAAATCAGAACTGATCATTTATCATAATGTAGATTTCTGGTTGTCATATAACACAATGTCCAGGCTTTCCTAATTTGGCAGGGTTGCCGGGGAGATGTGTAATTTCCGGTGACACATTTGACAAAATAACACTCAATATCTGTAGAGCGCTTACTTTGATCTTTAACGTTATGTGGCTACATTGCTCCGATGTGTCCGTCTGTTTACATCTGATTAGTATTTATTTGTTGGACAGAATGAATGTTTGGTTTATTTTAAAATTAGGACCTAAGGACCGTAATATCTTCTGTCACTTTTCTATCTGTTCATTGACGGATGGATCAATGTAGAATATTGATCACATACTGCGCAAACATACTTTTGCTGGTTGCGACTGGTCCTCTGAGCTCCTCTCCAGTCTAGCTTTCGCTGCTGTGGAGTTTAATCCAAAAGTATTTCCAAATCCTATCGTCTTGCCATCTCTAGAGCCTCCTTTCTCTCCTTCATTGTGAACTCTGTAGGTGAAAGTGAAACCTAAGCATAGCTGCTGTCCACACACATGTTTAGTTTATAATGTTGTCCGATTTATACACTTGATAGCGCGTTTAGTATTTTACAAATTAGCGGTTATTTGAATGTGGGCACTGATATGGGAAAATTAACTCAATGGGGTTTATTCTATTAAAAAACATAGAAAAATGTTATTCAAATATTGATTATTACAACTATATGTCATTTGACATACATTGTAGAATTTATTTTTCCTATATCACGTCAAAGGTCAACCACTCATACATATTTAACTTCAATATCTGAAATATTCTAAAATGCTTAACTCTGCTATAAGACATTCTCCATCTGAGTGACTGTTGTGTGTAATATGTATATTACTGCCCCATCTCTTGGGTCTGTGGAAAGACCAAATGTGGTCAGGGGAGTTTGATAGTATATTTACTAAGGATGGCCAGATATAATGTTGACATTCAAAATACATAAAGAATTGTATACATGATCATTCAATGTATAATAAAAAAAAGTAATTAAAAAAAGGTTGTAGGGACAGGCTTGAGAGTTAGTGAGGGGGTTTCTTTTGTGTGGTGTACAACAATAAATAAAATGTTCTAGATAAAATGCATTTTAAATTGAAAAGTTTGGACTTAACTGAAATGAAATTTTTGTTATTAAAGGGAGTAAAGTACCAAAAGATGTGCCATGGGTTACCAGTACCCGTATCCGTTATGTGAGCGGTACCGAAGCCTAACCAGCACCCGTACCAGTTATGTGAGCGGTACCCCTCGCTGACCAGGGCAAACCAGCTACATTTTTTACAAATGTTTTTTATTTTCCCTTTTTTTTTTTACATGAAACAAGACAAACAATACAATAACAGTAATAATCAACGATAAATCACAGGACAATAACAGAAATAATAATAACAATAATGACAGTCCAGTAATTAAATCAGAATGAAAGTAGATTAAAAGACGTAAAAATAATAAATACAATACATGGGCTCTTGCTCGCTCTTCGCTCTTCCCCCCCCCCCCCCCCCCCCCCTCAAACCAGCTACATTTGTAGGGAATTTGAGCTTGACTTTAGCCTATATCACTGAGATAAGGAAAACAGATCTAACCGCCTGCCAGGTTACTTCTCTTCCCCACTTCTTTTGTACACCTTTCATGTTGTGTACACCTTTCAACCAGCTTGCCAGCCTGGGACATCTCCTCAACACCCCCCCCCCCCCCCCCCCCTACTGCTGTAATGTCAAGTTGGGACATGCCCTCTTCCTGCACAAACCAGTCATTCAGAGGGCACACAGAGATGAAAGTCCTAACAAAAGCCTGAACCATAACTCTTACAAAAATATAGCAAGCGGTAATTGTACTCGATATTAAAATTGTGAGCATGGTGCCCTAACACCAATATACAGTTTCACCAAGTTAAGTCTAGAGCCATATGAAATCCGTTTTATTTTTTCCCAAATTCCATTTTATTTTTTCCCAAATTCCATTTTTTCCGTTTTAATATTTCAGAATTCTGTATTTTGCCTTTTATGCTCATTTTACCATCAGAAATAGTGTCTAATAAGTGGGAATGAATAAATGTCCACAATTGAATAAGATATAACAGTCCATTTAATGTTTTTAAGTGCTGCAACTCAGAAATACAGTTAAATTTTACACAATATTTTTCAATTAATATTGTGACAAAATAAAAATACATATTTCAAGTGTAAACAATAGATACAGCTAGCTACTACTGACATTATCACAATGACAATGTCAGTAACCTAGCTATATCTATTATATTGTGATGAAATTTAGTAATGCATAATTTAGGCACCTTTAGTTTAGTTTATTTCGTTTATAAAGGACAGTGTATAATGGCAATCGTTTGCATTAAACAAATGGATGGGTGCACTAGATTTAGCAAGAAGCTATCATTTCCATCTATAGTCCTATGTACTGTAACGTTTCATAGCTATTTAAGTTTATTTAGATTATAAAGGGCAGTGTATAATGACAATCGTTTGCATTAAACAAATATGGGTGCACCAGATTTAGCTAGAACTTCTAGAAGCTATCATTTCCATATATAGTCCTATAACGTTACATAGCTATTTAAGTGTATTTAGTTTATAAAGGGCAGTGTATAATGACAATCGTTTGCATTAAACAAATGGATGGGTGCACTAGATTTAGCTAGACGCTAAACGTCCTAACGTTATAGCTATTTAATCACAATAGTGTCGCAAGTGTTTTTGCGGGTCCAGTCCACGGAACGTTGACAGAATTAGCAAAACACCTTATCACCGGAGGCATAAAAGTCATTAGGATACTGTTCTGCTCTGAATTGAGGGCTTATTGTGGAATTGTTTAGCTTCTTGACGATGTTAACACTGAAGCAGCCAGACGCTTGAGCACCGCGGCTGTGTTGTGTGTAACACGCTGTAGAGTCCCCGCCTCCCCGGTCGCGTGTGCACCAAACGTTCCACCCAAAAACGAAATTTCAGTCCAGATTAGGCCAAATTCTGCAATATTCCACGTTTTGCAGTTGATTCCATTTTTATTGGTTAATTCCGCGATTCCGTCCGCGATTCCGTGAACGCGGATTTCATATGGCTCTAGTTAAGTCATTAGAATGGAATAGAAATACTTTTATTATCCTGAGGGAAATTTGACACTGCAAATCGCTCAACATTAAACATTTAGACAGAACAGGTCACGAATAAGAATAACAAAACCAATCAAAATGCCTAAGAATAAGAATAGAATAAAATATAATAGAATAAAATATACAGTAAATAAATACAGTAAAAATATACTGAAGTCTACAGTAGGTGAAATATTGCACAGTGCCGTTTCAAAAGTAAGAGTCCAGAAAGATGGTAACTGTCACTCTGTGCTCAGTGATGCACAGTGATGCATTGTATAGTCTGATGGCTGTTGGAACGAAGGACTTCCTGTGCCATTCAGTGCTGCATTTAGGTAGTGTGAGCCTAGCACTGAACCTGCTCCTCCTGTCAGCCAAGTCTGTGTATAGTGGGTGGGAGGGGTTTTCCCTGATGATCTGGAGCTTAGCAAGGCTCCTCCTCTCCGCCACCCTCGCTAGGGAGTCCAGCTCCACCCCAACCACGCTACTGGCCTTCCTGACCAGCTTATGCAGCCTGTTTGTGTCCCCTGCTCTCAGTCCGCTGCCCCAGCAGGTCACTGCCTGCAAGAAGGCGCCCGCCACCACCGACTCATAGAACATCCTCAACATCCTTGTACAGACATTGAAGGATCTCAGCCTTCTGAGGAAGTAGAGTGGGCTCTCCTCTGGCCCTTCTTGTACAGTGCCTCTGCGTGTTTTGACTAGAGTGATAGATCAACTATAGCCCAAGGGAAGGTCTGACAAAAACACTTGAGTGTAGAGATGCTCCGATACTAGTGTGGGATACTGGGCCAAAATACCAGGGGCCATCAGTGTCAGAAATCAAAGCAGGGTTCCCACAGACATTGCTAAATGAAATTCAAGAACTTTCAAGTACTTTTCCAAGCACTCTTTCATTTTAAAAGGGTGTTTAAAAGGATACTTTTAAATGCCGTTTTTTATAGGGGAAAATCGGATCCAATATTTATGGCTTAAAACAAATTTCGACAATTAGTTACACTTTAAAATAAATTCAATTTCTTGATTCAGAACAATTATCATGGATGAACAAAACTTTGATTGATTTGAATTTCAAGGAGTTTTTAAGCACCTTGTTAAAATGCGCCGTTTAAGGAATTCCAGGCCTAGACTTTTTTTTGTAAAAAAAAAATCAAGCACTGTAAGCACTTCAAGGACCTTGTGCGAACCCTGTCAAAGTAAAGCAACTTGAATCTTTGCATTTTTTACAGATAGCTTAGAAGGATGCTGGATCTCTCCAATAGATAAAAGGGCGGCGACCCACTTTTCTTCACATATATTACACATTCTAACAACTATAGTTAAATTATTTTGAGGTTAAATAATTTTAAATTCAACATCTAGTTAACCTGCATGCATGGTTTTGTCTTTACTCAATAGCAAACGCAAGATAATCAAACAAGAGGAGCTAGCTGGCTGCTGTGACTGTCATTGCTAACAGCTAACGCTGGACCAGGTGAAAAGCATTCATTCCGAAAGTCACTGATGCTTGAAATGGCAAACCGCCGTAAATGTTGCTACAATGTAACATTTCCAGTATCTCTTTCATCGTTCTTTTCAGAATTCAGTTCAGAGCGGTGTCACAGTTAGCACCTTGTTGTACAAGTATCGCAGATAAAAAAAAAATTTGATCTACTTTTTCTCCCCATTTTCTATTTTTCTCCCATCCCAATTTCGTATTATCTAATTCTACCCTCCCCTGTCTCGAACGTTGTTAGACCATGCCTCCCACTGGTCGGCTGCAATGTGGACGAAGCCTTGCATCATGTGTCCCCTCCGGTACACGAGGAGGCAGCCGTCGCATCTTTTCACCTGCACAGCGCGATCTCTCAGTGGCGAGGAGTAACGCAACGCTGCCCCCGATACTTCCTGATTCTGCTGTACAGGCGCACCTATCGCAGATACATTTCAAAATGTACTCACAGTTGCACAAGGGTTTTGGACAGAGAAAGTAGAAACGCAATGGTTTGAAAGCTTGGCGTTGCTAATAAACATTTAAAATAATTTTTATAAACTGGTCAACACAGCTTTATTTCCAGCCGAGCTTTCAAACCATTGCGTTTCTCTGTCCAAAACCCTTGTGCAACTGTGAGTACCTTTTTTTTGTATCCACTTTCTCCTTATTTTCGCCGTTTCCAATTCTCCCCTTCCCTGTCTTGATTCTTGCTCGCATATGCCCCCCACAGGTCGGTCATATGAAGGATAGAAGCCTTGCATTACGTGTCCCCTCCGGTACGCGAGGAGGCAGCCTGTCACATCTTTTCACCTGCCAGCGCGGACTCTCATTGGCGAGGTGTAACGTGTGGGAGGCTCACACTACCCCCGCTATTTCCTGTCTCTGCTGTGCAGGCGTCCCCCAACCGACCTGTAGGAGTCGCTGTCCACAATGTCCAGATTACCACCAAATCGACTTCCACCCGCTGACTCTGCCAATTGAGCCAGTATGACGGCCGGCCCAAGCCGGAGGCAACGCCGACAGCCGGATTTGAACCCGGTGTCTCTTGCGTTGGTGATGAGCGCAATGTCCGCTGCGCCACCCAGCCGCCTAACTGTGAGTACCTTTCAAATGTATCTGCGATACTTGTAACAAGCGTTTCGCGGAGGACCAGTTCTTCAGAGTTAATTATGGGATTTTCCTATGGAGGAATAAGGGACTGTGTATTCACTCGTCCTGGTTGTCCAACCCTGTTGGCGTGAATCAGTCACGAAAGGGGCTATGTAACAGTTAATAGGGTCCCCTCTCAATACACTACTAGACCGTGTAAATGCTGGTAAAAACCAGAGAAATTTAGTTTTTTGAGACAAAGCATTATTCGCATAAACTAACAAAAAAAAATCAATTTAAATTAAAAGTATTTAAACCCGAGTGCCATTCAGTTCTATTGTAACGTAATTGTAAACGAGGCCAAATACACAGAAATATGCTTTTTATTTTATTTTGGGTGAACTGCCCCTTTAAGCGTGACTCAGGGCTAATCAGGGAAGCTGTCTGGGAAAGGCCCGAACCTCATTGGAGCGCTGCAGTCATCAATCACACTTCAAGGATAGAACAGAGAAACTTGGCTGACAAAAACGATGCAGAACAGCATCAGTAAGGTATGAAATAATGAAAACAGCTTATTTGACCATTTAAAAAGTGAACGTTTCAATGTTAAAATGACATATTTGTGTACATATGATCATGGTTCACCGCCCACCGGCTCTCTTGCAAGGTACCCACAGCAGCTTTAACAAGAAAGATCAAAAATAAAATAACGTTTACACAATTCCTTCTTACACAAGCTCCCTACATGGCTACATCCCTCCTATTTATTTGATTAAACTAAAAAAAAAGCCAAAAGTTAGTCCACAGTTTGTAGTTTCATTTTATTTGACTATTATTGTTTTACAGTTGGTTACTTAGTTAGTATAGTGCGATACTTAAACCTTAGTACTCAAACTCAGTATGAGTACTGGCAGTCAAGAAGTACTGTCTGTTGGCTATATCCAGAACAGCCACAAGCCCAGTAAGATACCTTGTAAATATGATAATTGCCAGACCACTGCTGGCGAGCCAAGTTAACATGTTGCAAGGAGAGCAGAAACTCATTGATAATGTAATGTGAACTCATGCCTGCCATGATGGAATCGGGAAACAAGTATGGGGTCGTTTCACGCCAAGGGCACCGGTCTTGTGAGCTCCTGAGAAACCTATGCAGTATTCCTATTCTTCCGTCTTTCCAAAAGGAAAAAACACCCCAATTGCTATCAACATGTAGCTGGCCTTATCATGAAAGCAACTTCAACTTGTATGAAGAGGTCTAGTATTCTAGTAAGACCTACAACACTTGCATGGCCATGGGCAGTGTTCCGAGTAGCTCAACAACAGACCAAAACAAAAGGATCTGCAGAGAAGCTGGCCTACGAATCATATTCTACACAGCGTATGGTTTAGTACAGAATGATCCCCGCAAAAATCACACCATGATGATTTTGAATATGCATTTCAGTGAAAATTAGAACAATGAAAATCACGGAGCCCTAATTCTAAACGTAGCTTTAATCAAAGTGTGTTCCCCAAGGCTACAATGAGACCATGACTAACCCACTCAGGAATGTCGAGCACTATTAAAAACAGTAGGTGGATATAGCTAAACCAGTCTCGGAAATAGCCTACCATTTTAAGTTCATCCAGCAGCTCTATAGGTACCCTACCCGTTAGACTCACATTTATGCTACATAATATGTACTACTCAGTTGTGAACACCTGGCTAATAAAATAATAGGCCTACTAACATTGGATCACAGCAACAACAACAAAAGATAACACCGTAGTTGAAACAAGAGCGCTATGTTCCTAAGGGACGTGGAATTACCCATGGATTGTGCCTTGAGCAAAAACTACTTTCTGAGCGAAGAAATGCATTCTCCTTCCCTCAACAACTGAATACACATACGAGGTGACATCTATAGGACATGACAGGACACGGGTATAGTAATAACTTAACACCTCGCAAGCTGTTGGACAAAGGTTGCCAATTCCGCAGAAATGGTCCACTCGAAAGTAAACAAGGTACCACGGCTGCATGCGTGTCCAAATAAATAACGTATTTACACGTTATGAAGTAGCTGGTGGCCTGGCACAGTTTAGAGTGTTATTATTGTCGCTGGCTTGGTCGATGCTTTGTTATTCCTTATTACACAAATATGATGTAGCTTCCTGATGAGGGGGGGACCCTGATGTAAACAAGACGAAAGTCTTTATCTGGTCTGCATCCCCTTAACAATTGTGTGTATTGAGCCGTACTGTATTGTACCCATTCTGCAATCTGTTAAAGTTTTCAATCAATCAATTCAATCAATCAATGACTTACCGAGATGAAGGGTGATATTGATCGCATTCGGGTACTGGATGCCCGCTAACATGGTTTGACTTTGCCACCAGGTGGTGTCCTGCTGGTTGTTGTAGTCGGTGAGATACACCGCTTTGTGGTGGTGCCGGTGGTCGCCGGCGTCGCAGATGTGGCACGACTTGGTGACCCCCGTGACCCCGGTCTGCACGCAGTACTCTTCTGGCGGAGAGCCGCACGTATTGGTGGCGACCACGGTGACATTGAAGGCGGCGTTGACAAACTCCGGCATGCACCTCTGAGCCTGGGAGTCATCCATGCATTCATCCATGGCACCACGGCACAGTGACAAACAAGTCAATGAAAACACAACTCTGAGAAACGAACGCATCATTGAGTCCCTTCTTTCCGACCTCACGTTATCTTCAGCTACAAACTACAACACGGATCCCCCGACGACACCCTCTCGGCAATCTCTCCCAAAACTTGGTGGTAACAAACCAAGTTACCGCGACCCCGAGAAACCGAGTAAAACCATGCGGGGAGTTGTTTTGAAGCGGTGCCTCCTTTTCCAACAAAACGCGGTCGTTCTTCTTCTTCCCGAAATCCTATCCTTTCCTCGCAGCTCCGCTTTCTGCTCCAGAACGTCCTCGGTCTCGGTGCTTTGTGTCTCAGTGCTTTGGTTCCACCGCCATGGAGACACTACTTCGCCAGGAGAAAGAACTATATCCGACTACACCCTACTAGCAGCTACTGCGCAGGTGCAGAAGCACAGAGACGAGCCCTACGTCGACTTCCGTAAGAAGGATGTACTGCGTTCCTTTAGGCTCGGAGGCTGGAAGGGGGTCGTCTCCGACTAGCTACAGGTCCTTAAAACATGGAAACCCACGCTTAACCCTTTTGCAGTTTTTTTCCTTACAATTTGTCTTGTAATGAACTACAACTCACAAAGACAGTTTACAACTGTATATAGCTAATATACGTACACATGTACTCAGCTAATAACAAAATTAACTTTTATACGATGTGCGTGGCCGTGTTGAAATTACGTCAAATGACGCTGAGGCTTGAAGTCGGGGTTGAGAAATCATACCGGAGTTTGCGACTATGAACTACCGAGTTGACGTGCCGTTTTATTCGATTTTTACTAGTGGGAAGTCGGAATTTCCTACCTGCGAGTTATATGGAATGAAGTGGAAAGGGTATGAGGGTCCTAACCCAACCCCCTCCAATGTACAGTAAATGTCCTAACCCAACCCCCTCCAATGTACAGTAAATGTCCTAACCCAACCCCCTCCAAATGTACAGTTGCCTACCCAACCCACCCAACCACCTCCAATGTACAGTTTCCCCCACCCAACCTCCTCCAATGTACAGTTTCTTCATCAAATGTATACTCTCTTTTTTAGACTATTTTTGTATCACAAACTACTGTATTTGTAAATCTGGTATGTCATACATGTCTAGATGTAGCAGTAGGCCTACTGTCTATCTGTATGTCATATTATGTTAAGATGAATTGAAAATGGGGGACCCTGATGTAAACAAGACGAAAGTCTTTCTCTGGTCTGCATCCCCTTAACAATTGTGTGTATTGAGCTGTATGAGCCCCATTCTGCAATCTGTTAATAAAATAATCAATCAATCAATCAATGACTTTGATGCTCAGCCGAGCACTGTAGGATGCTTCTACCCCTGTAAATAATAATAATAATGATCAGATCCAACTTTTTAAAACAAGTCTTTCACTTAATGACAGCGTCCTGGAAAAGACACAAAAGCATACACGTTCAAAAACAAGTCATAAACTGAGAAGTGGAATTCTCTAGAACTCTAAATGTGTCAATGAACAGCACCTGTTTTGAATGAATGTCCATTAGGACATTTGTCTTGTACAATCATTGTGCCATAAAGACACCACCACACGTTTGGGACACATTGCAATATGTTAACGCAGACAAGATATCCCATTGATATGACTGGACAAGATACATACACAGTCCATTCTTCATCAGTCATATAGGAATGCAGATTTTGTTCCTCGCTGCCCTGCTAATTCATATTGGCTGGAGTTGAGTGGATGTACAGTGTCTTTGATGATTTAGTTAACCTCGTGATTTGCAATAATTTGAAGCCCGTGATTTGAAAAGTCTTGTAATCTAATGTCCGTGCATTTTATTCCACACAAGGGCATCACTTTGTTTTGAAAAGTGGTGGGGACACTTTTTTCAAATAAAAAAAATAAAACATCAACCTCTATTTCCTATCATATTTATGACTTCTACCATATCACACATCCTGGCATAGAGATATACAATAGCCTAATGTTTTCCACCATATCGCTGGTCGTGTCTCCCCATAAAGCTGGATCTGTAACATTGTTCAAGCAGTCCTCCTGCGTCTAGAATCCATACTTATAGGTCCTGGTTGTGGGTTTCCAGGTTCAATCAAGTCGAGTTGAGGTGGGGCCATGTTCACACTGTCATCCTCGCCAGGTTCTTTGCTAGTAACATTAGTAGCATTGTACAGTATGTTTTCTTATTGTGCAAATAAACCTTCTCAAAAAAAATCTCAAGATGTTCTCATTCATTACATTTCTTTGTGCACATTATTTTTCAGATTTTATTTTATAATTCTTTTTACAAATTGTACTTTTACAAAGTGGTGGGGACATGTCCTCAGTGTCCCCAGCGTAAATTAAACACATTTTTGTTTGAGATGTTGATGTATTTTGTGATCTGGTTTTTGTTGATAACTGTTATGTTAGGGCACTAAACCAGGAGAGGAAACCAAAGGTGAGAATATTTTCTATGAAGGTTAGATAAAAGAGCTGATTGATTGATTGATTGATTGATGATTGATTGATTGATTGATTGATTGATTGAAAACTTTATTAACAGATTGTAGAATGGGTACAATACAGTATGGCTCAATACACACAATTGTTAAGGGGATGCAGACCAGAGAAATACTTTAGTTTTGTTTACATCAGGGTCCCCCATTTTCAATTCATAATGAAGCTGCTGGCAGTGAATTTGTGTAGTGTCCTTAGCAGGTTTAGTGTCTGTTGTTCTTTGCTGTATATGGTCTGTGTGTTGATATTCCAGGTTACGTAGTAGAAAAGACTCACGCACATCCCAAGTATAGTCACGGGTGCTCGACTCAAATAGATATGTAAGATTGTGGGAAAAAAGTCAGCACACCGTCTGCCGTGTTCCCAAGTTTAATTTACTATAACACAACGTTTCGGCCTATGGCCTTTGTCAAGTGTCCGATATTCCAGGTTACTCATTAGAATATTGAAAGATTCAAATTTGTATAGCCCACACCTCAAAGAGCTGCAATGGGCAACAGTATTGCAATTTGACCACTTTAGATTAAAAGAAGACACTGACATAATGTGAAATAGCAAATAGGCTATCTGGAAGCCTATTTCTTGTTAATAATTTCAAGTCATGCTGTAACTGAGGGGTACAATTCCCTGACTGTATTGTTAGATATGATACTTACTACCACTACCTCTTGTACTTTAGACTCTGGCCACCCAGTACTAGGTATAAATAATTATGATAAACACTCCCACCTGATGAAACGGATCCAACACAAATGTACCAAGTCGAAAGTCTGCGTTTAATAATAATACATAGCAAAAGGTATGTACAACGATCACTTAATTACATTTATGATTTGAAATAGTATGCACTTTTATGGCAAATGAGTATTCGTAGGTAGATCAATATCGAATGTCCAATCTCTGATTGCGCAGGAAGCAAATATACAACCTGGAATATTTAGGGAACAATAGCAATGATACTTGAATGATTATATAGCTGGATACACTAGGGGAAGGTTCCGACTGCTTGTAGGACAGCTGGAGGGGGGGGGGTAGAGTCTGGCTGTATCCCGTCTGGCCGAGGGTATCCTGGGAGAGCCCACAGTCGTGCGACCCGGTGCCCAGCGATCCTCGATCCACAGATGAAAGCAGTTGGACTCTCTGTGGCCGGCGTCCTCCGGTCCACGATGGAGAGACGTGAGGCGACCTCGTCGTGTAGAGCGTCTTCTCACCTGTCGTCCTCTCCGGGGGGGGTATTTCCAACACACCGCAGTGTTGGCCTTTATCCATAGAATAATGTTGTGGCTGATGGTTGTTTAACACAGCAGGAGACGATATTTCCAATTTTAACAAGTAGGTAATTTATTTAGGAAAAGAAGTTTCAACAGCAGAGCTATGGATCGAGCAGAGGATCACCACAGCTTGAACAAAAAACACTCTACCCCTCAATCCCTCTGCTTGTCCCCTAAATCCCCTCTCAGTCCTGCCCCCACATGACAGATATGATGACGTGTCATATCATGTCAGATATGACATGACGTACATTAAGATGACACGTAGATTTAACATCGGAGAGAGATAAAAACATTAAGAACATCGAAGAGAGATAAAGACATTAAGAAGAACATAGATTTAGATAAGAGATAAACAAGATATGATGTACACACACGATATGATGTAAAACATTAAGAACATCGAAGAGAGATAAAGATTTAGTGAGATGTGTGTGTGTTTGTGTGTGTGTGTGTGTGTATGTGTGTGTGTGTCTGTGTGTGTGTGCGTCTGTGTACAGACGTGTGTGTATTGTATGTGTGTATTGTGTGTGTGTGTCTGTGTGTGTGTGCGTCTGTGTACAGACGTGTGTGTATTGTATGTGTGTATTGCGACACAGGGAATGTGTGTGTGTGTGTGTGTCGGTGTGTATGTCTGTGCGACTGTGTGTGTCTGTGTGTGTGTCTGTGTGACTGTGTGTGTCTGTGTGTCTGTGTGTGTGTGTTGTGTCTGTGTGTGTGTGCTGTGTATGTGTGTGTCTGTGTGTCTGTGTGTGTGTGCTGTGTATGTATGAAAGAGAGAAAAGACACAAGATTAGAGCACACGATATGATGTACTGAAATGTCCATCTGCCTATCTTGAGGTTGTTTTAAGAACATCAGCCAGACTGTCACCCTAGTGTCTTTGAGCCCTGCTAGTTGACCTATATTAAACTAGTCAAGACTAACCCCTTTCCTACCTCCACCCCCGTATACACATTTTCCACAACAATAATCAAAGTACTCAAAGCATAATCCAAGCCGGGGAAGGCTAGCCGTCGTCGGTAGAATAATCCAATATACAGGTCCACTCGCTCTTTGGCCTGGAGCTCCTCGGGTGCAGCTTCACGTGGGGTCAACCACCCTGGATAAGCGTCCAGCTGATGCCCGAAACGATGGGGGTGCTGATTACTATAGAACTCTTACCGCACGAGGCACTACATATGAATAGACTATTATTAGCTTAATAGAATACGTCCAACTCGACGATATAGTGCCAAATATGACTATTCAAATATTAATATACACGATGTCTCAATGCCGATACTGGGCCGAATTGGCCTTACTGCCCACACGTGGTTCGCGGGGAGGCTTTTGCGTCTGTCACTCTGTTGGAGGGTAAGGAACTGGACTAAAGGGAAGCTCTACTTTAATAGCGCAGTATATATACGCACTATGAACAAATAGTACCATTAGTGGTGCGGTAGACATATTCCTACGCGGAACTAGGACTTGTCCATACATGTTGAGCGGTACGATTGAACCTGGTCTGAGGGGTATGGCGACCTGGCACCAAGGTCTCGTCCAATGGTAGAATGGAGACTATTATGGGATGTTCAGTAGACTAGAAGGGATATTCAATGCATATTGTACAAGGAATATACAAGGGATATCAGGGGATATACAAATACAATTAAATATATATATATAAATAAATATATATATTCGGTTTAATCTGATCCTTCAGAACACATGCTATTAATCTTCCTTTGACCAACTTTTGTTTCTCAAATCAATCTTTGAATAATACAGTATAAGTCTGAGCCAACATTTTCCATGTAGGCCCTATGTCTAAATATTTGTTAGGCTGAATATGCAAGGATTAACTCACTCAAGCCTATGAAACTCACAATCAAAAGAGTGAGCTGATAGTGTCAGGAGAATGCTTTCTCTGCTCTTTGAACCTTCATTCTCCCCAATGTCAAACAAGATAAGCTGATTGATTGAATGAGCAAAGATACAGACCAAGTTAAATTTGTCTTGTTCAGGTAACCCACAGTTTCACAAAATGACTATAATGACTTAATCTTGTCACATTTAAACTTGATGTGGGGCGACAGTGGCTCGGGAGGTAGAGCAGTCGTCTGGCAATCTGGAGGTTCCCGGTTCGATTCCTGCTCCTCTCTGGCAGCGTGTCGATGTGTCCTTGAGCAAGACACTTAACCCCTAATTGCTCCCGATGAGCAATTTGGCACCTTGCATGGTTGCCTCCGCCATCGGTGTGTGAGTGAATGGGTAAAAATGTGAGTAACAAATTGTAAAGCGCTTTGGATAAAAGCGCTATATAAAAAGCAGCCATTTACCATTTACCATGATGTTCTTAAACCCGCTTCGTCAAGAGAATGTTTGATTTCTGTTAAAAAAAAAAGACAATTAAATAGCTTTAGGTGTCAGAGGAGATTATTGAACCTACTGCTATAAGAACCTCTATAAGGGAGGGGGTTACATATTTTAAATGTTACATTTGTTTTAAATAGTTAGCACCAGTGGTGTAAAAGTAGAAATACCCAGATAAATGAGTACTCTGGTAAAAGTAAAGGTCCTCCATTCAAATTTTGCTTAAGTAAAAGTAGAGAAGTATTTGCAATTGAATACGTACTTATGTATCTAAAGTAAAAGTATGCATTCTACATGACGTTTGTGTATTCAAATGCTTGGGAGCGTTCAAACCTCCATCCACTGACGTCTAAAGGTTATTGTTAAAGTAGTATGTGGTCCAGTTATGCTGCTCTGATTACATCCTCTTGAAGTTGACAGGCTTCAGATTTGAAAGTACACAATCTTCATATAATTTTGCCATGTTTTCTATGCAAAATCTTTTTCCCCCCAAAGTAACTAGTAACTTGGGTTCATATAAATGTAGTGGAGTAAAAGTATAAAGTTCCCTAAAAATACTCACGTAAAGTACAAGTAGCTCGAAATACAGTAAGTACAGTACTCAAGTACAGTACTTGAGTAAAAATACTTACTTACTTTCCACCACTGGTTAGCACACACTGTAAATTATGGTATTTCTATCAGGGAGTGAGATTGACCAACTTCTCCAACCCCTTCACACAGTCCTCATCCACTCTAGTCTCTCTCTATTCCGTTACAAGAATGACCCCTGCTGGACATCCTCTGAAATAGAGATCAGTCACCTTTTTAAGTTGATGGGTCAAAATCTTTTTAGCTGCAATCAGCAGCTCTATAGGTCGGTCGGTTGGTCCACAAAAATTCCCCCGTTCCTCTAGTGGCCACAGGTTTCACCCTAAGAGGCTGAGATTGGGCATGGAGGTCAAATGTGTGTGTTCATGCCAATGGCAGACATTCATAAAGCTGCCGTGACATCACATGCAGCCCACAATGCAACGCGCACTGAGCATTGGTCCTCATTCTGAATGAATGAATGAATGAATGAATGAATGAATGAATGAATGAAAACTTTATTTAACAGATTGCAGAATGGGTACAATACAGTACGGTTCAATACACACAATTGTTAAGGGGATGCAGACCAGAGAAAGACGTTTGTCTTGTTTACATCAGGGTCCCCCATTTTCAATTCATAGTGACATTTATGACATACACAACATACATGACATCATGAGATTTATGGCATAGGGACATACATGACATACAGGTATATAGTAGTACTGTTACATTTGTGACATATACGATATGCAAATATACAGTACTGTTACCCATAGATCCTAACAGTGAATATATACATATAATGGGGAGGAGACTGTACATTAGGAGGGGGTGGGTGGGTGGGTGGGAGAGAAATATACATATGGTGGGGAGAGAATATATACATACGGTAGGGAGGAGACTGTCTATTAGGAGGGGGTGGGGGGGTTTGGACATTTAGGGTGGCCAGTTTCGAATTGCAGCCTCCCGTAGGTGCTCTTTAAGAGCGGTTTTGAATGTGGGTAGGGATTCACATTCCTTTACAGCTTTGGGTAGGGCGTTCCACATTGATGTGGCATAATTGCGAAACGTGATTAGTCCCTTGTTTGAGCCGAATCTGGGTTTAACATGATTTGTTGAGCTCCCTCTGGTGTTGTGGTCGTGGTAATACTTTGGGAAGTATTTTGACATGTACATGGGTACCTTATTCGTATAGTGTATCTTGTAGACCAGGCCCATTGCAAGTTGCTGTACTCTGTCGTCTACTCTAAGCCATCCTAGGTAGTCAAAGTGGGCAGGGGTGAGGTGGGTTCTAGGAGTAAGGTCAAGTAGTAGTCTGACCAGTTTGTTTTGTGATGTTTGTAATCTTGTTTTTAGCGTCTTTGAGGTGCTTTGGTACCATGAGGTGCAAGCATAGTCGTAGTAACTTTTTTTCTTTTTTTTTTAAACTTTATTTTTTAGCGTTTATCGCTTTTCTGGTCAAGCATGACCGACAGAAACAGGTTGAATGGGATGTAGAGTAGGGGAAGACACTCTGAGAAAATAAGGCGGGTCCGGGAATCGAACTCGTGTACCCCAGATCCGTGACGAGCACGGTTGTCCCCGACGCAGAAATGGCGCCGAGATACGCGGTGAGCTACGGGAGCTCCCCCGGTCGTAGTAACCTTGAATGAGTGCTCCTGCCAGAGTCTTCAGGGTATTCTTGTTTACATCTGCATCATAGCAAGCTCAGGATGGGCAAAGTAGTCTATAGCCTGTTCATCCCTGTCTCTCTCCTCCACAACCTGGCTTGACTAGACATAAGGAGAGAGAGATGATTACAATTAACTGGTACATTCAGGTCCAGAATTGTTGGAATTCCCTGACAAAGATGTGCAAAAAGCTGTACAATTTAAACAATACCATACTGGTAATGAGCAAATAGTTGTTTATTCAATGAATGCATGGAGCTGTTCCATCTTATTTCATTTGATACTAACTACTCAGTTCATACAGATTTCAAGTATTCAAATATCAATGATGAATATTGCATAAGGTTTACACAGTTAATAGATCACCTTCTTGTTTTTATATTCATGTTCAGAGAGGAGTAATAGTTAGATCTTTGTATGTGATTTATATGGCAATTAAATCAATGGAGTGCTTGTTTGTTTGGGGAGTTTGACCTACAGTTAATGTGCCTACCATGTGAAGGTGCATGATCAATGGACAGCACAAAAACTATTTGTGTAGGTGGAGACTAGAGCTACCACAGATAGTAATAAGTTATAAGAGTAAGTAATCCATACCATATATATCCTAATAGTTACCTTATTACCATACTTGGCTGAAAATAAACGTTGCTGCCTGTTGTGAATGTGTTTTTCCCTGTAGGCTAATACATAAGTAGGCAGTTGTGCAGTTGAGCAAAAATTAGCAGTTGAGTAGGCTATATGTGCTGTGTTTTTATGTCTTCCATCGAGGACCACCTTGGAAATAAGTGTTTTAATGAATGCTTTTAGGCGATATCCTCAGGAATACAAATTGGTCAAGATCATTTGTTTTTATGATGCGTTTTTAATTTCCAAATACAAATCTAATCAAATAAAAAAAGCAGTTTTTGCAGTTGAGCTACAGGTGTTGTATATTATACAGCCTTTTCATGCATCTTTATCAAGGGAACCCTTATCCTAATGATTTTCTAAATAATATTATGATGATACGATATGGACCTAGTAGTTGGGTCATCTGTGGCACTTCGTTTCTCAATGGATTTGTCATCTAGGAGGGTTAATAAACAAATTTAGCCGGGGTGTATTTTTTTAAAAGGCGGGGGAAATTTGTGAGAGACCAAAATCCAAAATGGCTGCTGTGGAAATTAACTTTTTAATTGTTTGACCTACAATGATGCACAATACATGGTACCCTCTCAGTCATGTACCAGCCCCCTCTCAGTCATGTACCAGCCAGCCCCCTCTCAGTCATGTACCAGCCCCCTCTCAGTCATGTACCAGCCTCCTCTCAGTCATGTGTACCAGCCCCCTCTCAGTCCTGTATACCAGTCCCCTCTCAGTCATGTACCAGCCCCCTCTCAGTCATGTACCAGCCCCCTCTCAGTCCTGTATACCAGCCCCCTCTCAGTCATGTACCAGCCCCCTCTCAGTCATGTATACCAGCCCCCTCTCAGTCATGTACCAGCCTCTCAGTCATGTACCAGCCCCCTCTCAGTCATGTACCACAGCCCCCTCTCAGTCATGTACCACAGCCCCCTCTCAGTCATGTACCACAGCCCCATCTCAGTCATGTACCAGCCCCCCTCTCAGTCATGTACCACACGACTGGCGGGGGGTGCTTAGTAAGAGATGTGATTGGGCCAGCCCAGTGTTAGTCAGTACCAATACATGGTACCAGCCCCCTCTCAATCATGTACCAACCCCCTCTCAGTCATGTACCAGCCAGCCCCCTCTCAGTCATGTACCAGCCAGCCCCCTCTCAGTCATGTATACCAGCCCCCCTCAGTCCTGTATACCAGCCCCCTCTCAGTCATGTACCAGCCCCCTCTCAGTCATGTACCACAGCCCCCTCTCAGTCATGTACCAGCCCCCTCTCAGTCATGTACCACAGCCCCATCTCAGTCATGTACCACAGCCCTATCTCAGTCATGTACCACAGCCCCATCTCAGTCATGTACCAAAGCCCCATCTCAGTCATGTACCAGCCCCCCTCTCAGTCATGTACCTGCACGACTGGCGGGGGGTGCTTAGTAAGATATGTGATTGGGCCAGACCAGTGTCAGTCATTACCAATGGGCCGCTGTCCCAGCCTAGTAGTGGGCCGGTCGTTGACCAAATAAATTTTTTAAAAAGTTTTAAAAAATGTTTTAAATTTTAAAAATTTTCTTTTTATAAATATATATAATTTTTTTTATCAAATCATAACGGCCCAAATATGCGTCGGCCCACCCGGTATGCCAGATGGCCAGTCCAGGCCTGTACATGGTCAGTTACCAGGGTGAAGTGCCGTCCCAACAGATAGTATTTTAACTATATCCTAAGGCCCATTTGATCGCCAGGCATTGCTTCTCGACTGTGGAATATTTTTGTTCCCTAGGCAGCAGCTTCCGGCTGATATAAGTGATGGGATGCTCCTCACCTTCTTGCAGTTGGGATAGCACAGCACCCACCCCGATTTCTGAGGTGTCCGTCTGCACCACTAGTGGTTTGGTGAAGTCTGGAGCCACCAACCCCAAGTCGGAGCAGAGGGCCGCCTTTAGCTCCACGAAGGCCTTCTCCATCTCGGTCGTCCACAGGATCCGGTCAGGCAGCCAGCTCTGGGTCCGGTCCGTTAGCGGCACTGCTAGGGACGAGAAGTGGGGGACAAATCGGCTGTAGTAGCTAGCGAGCCCTATAAATGTTCGTACCCGTTTCTTGGTTTGGAGGCGGGGCCAACTCTGTATGGCGTCGACTTTTCCGACCTGGGGATTGACATGGCCGCGGCCGATGGTGTACCCTAGGTAGTCGGCATCATTCCCAGGACTAGGCGACACTTTTTGGGGTTCGCCGTCAGCCCCGCCCCGCTCAGGGCTCGTAGTACCGCCTCCACCTGTTGGAGATGGGTCCCCCAATCCTCCCTATGTATGACGATATCATCCAGATAGGCCGCTGCATAGTGCTGATGGGGCCGCAGGACTCAATCCATGAGTCGCTGGAACGTGGCCGGGGCTCTGTGTAACCCGAATGGTAGTCGCACGTAGTAGAAGAGCCCCTCTGGTGTGGCAAACGCTGTCTTCTCCCGAGCTGCTGGGGCTAGGGGTACCTGCCAGTACCCCTTCATGAGATACAGCGTTGTGATAAACCGGGCCGCTCGATCATCTCGTCGACCCTGGGCATAGGATATGCATCAAATTTGGTCATTTCATTCAGTTTGCAGAAGTCATTGCATAACCTCGTTGATCCGTCTGGTTTTGGTACCAGCATGATGGGGCTTGACCAGCCGCTGTGGGACTCCTCAATGACACCCACATCCAGCATGGCCTTTACCTCTTTCGTGATGGCCTCTCGTCGTCCGGTACGGCCGTAACTTCACCTTCTTTCCAGGTTCTGTAATGATCTGGTGTTCTGCCATCGTGGTGTGTCCTGGTTCCGAAGAGAACACGTCCTGGTATCTCTGGACCAGCTCCTTCAGCTCCCGTTTCTGGCCCGGCGTCAGCTGCTCGCCCATCGGCACTGTGGCCAGTTCCGGTTTCGCTGTACAGGGAGGAGGGGAGAGAGAGAAGAACACATCGCGGGCCACCCATTTCTTCAGCAAGTTTACATGGTATACCTTGGTCGGATGTCTTCGTCCCGGCTGTCTCACTCTATAGTTGACCTCGCCCACTTTTTCCATGACCTCATAGGGTCCATTCCACTTTGCCAGGAACTTGCACTCTATCGAGGACCATCACTATCACCGGGGGCGAACTCTCTGGGTTGCACGCCCCGGTTGTACACCCGTGCTTGTGCTCTTTGGGCGGCCGCCATGTGTTCCCTAACCATGGGCCAAATAGTAGCCATTCTCTCTCTCACCTCCTCGACATGTTCCACCATGGTCCGGTGGGGTGACGGCTGGTGTTCCCAGGCCTCCATGGCGAGGTCCAACATCCCTCTGGGCTTCCGGGCCATACAGCAGCTCAAAGGGCGAGAAGCCGGTAGATGCTTGTGGAACCTCCCTAATAGAAAACAATAGAAATGGGAGCAGCTGGTCCCAGTTCCGTCCGTCGGCTTCCATCGCCTTCTTTATCATCTGCTTGAGGGTTTGATTGAACCGCTCCACCAAGCCATCTGTTTGGGGATGATACACAGAAGGTCTCAACTGTTTTACCTTCATCAGGTGACACAGGTCCTTCATGATCCGGGACATGAATGGAGTGCCTTGGTCGGTCAAGATCTCATCGGGCAGGCTGACCCGGGAGAACAGCATCATCAGTTCTCAAGCAATTCCCTTCGTGGCCATCGTCTGCAGGGGGATTGCTTCTGGGTACCTGGTGGCATAGTCAAGGATGACGAGGATATACTGATGTCCCCATCCGCTCTTTGGTACGGGTCCCACCAGGTCCATTGCGATCCTGCTGAAAGGCACAGAGATAATGGGGAGTGGGATTAATGGGCTCCTCACGTGAGGTCTTGGCGCCACCTGCTGGCACTCGGGGCAACTACGGCAGTTGTCTTCCACCGCCTTCTTGATGCCCAGCCAGTAGAACCTCGCCTTGATCCTCTTCAGTGTTTTCTAGACTCCCAGGTGCGCTCCTAGCAGATGGGCTGGCCGTCCACCACAGTCACCTGTTGTAGGGCGCTGGTGAGGTTCACGTCTTCGAGTTGGGTGCTCCCGAACCGACCAGCCAAGGCAGGCAGCCTGGGCAGGTCTTCCTCGTCTAAGTTGAGGGGGAATAGATCTCCCAGGGACGGATTGTTGTCCTCCTCATTGGGTGGGGTCACGGCACCTTTGTTCCTCGCCGCCCCTGGTCCAGCTTCTTCTTCGGCTTCTGCTGCCACTTCGCTGGACTCTCCCTCAGAGAGCGGGTCGGTGGAGGCCTCTGGGTCCACGTCTTGAAATCCACAGAGGTGTCGGCACACGTGATGCTGTTTGGGTGGTGTCCGGGTGGGGGTTCCCTGGGTTGGTCGTCGGGCCTCCCCGGCGAGACTCAGCCAGAGCGGCCGGAAGAGCGGGACGCGGGAGGTCACGTCCAATTAGGATGTCCACGGGCAGGTCCGGTACAACACCAGCAGCCCCGTGTACGTTCCTCTGGTGGTCTGCAGCACCAGCTGGGTCTTCGTGTACTCCTGGGTCTCACCGTGAATGCAGGTGACCCCCACCCTTGTAGCTAGGTGGGGTTGTTGGGCAAACTCGGGCCTCACCAGTGTCATGGTGCTTCCGGAGTCCAGGAGAGCGGTGGCGTCCTTCCCGTTGGCGCGCGCGCTCCCACGCATAAATGTTCCCTCGCATAAGGACAGACTAAAAACAATGCCGAATTGCCTCTACGAATGGAATGTAACACCTGACGACCGGCGCTATTGATATGCAAAGTAGCCAGGTGTGTACTGCGAGTTGGCGCATCAGTCGAGTGCAGCACATTCCTGTGTGCACGCACGTGCACATCCATGCGTGTGCGTGCACGCGCTTCTGCTCACAAAACTTTGGTTGCACGGAGTGCAATCTCGTCCCATGAGCAACGCATCACTGGTCCCGACCCTCCTGGGCCCAGCAAGTAGTCAGTAGTCCACAGGGTCGGCTTGTTTCACTTGCCGCTGTAGGCATCTCGGTGTCGTGCCGGTGGGGGCAGTGCCATGAAAGGTGTCCCTTTTCCCCACACTCGAAGCACCTCCGGTTGTCCTCACTCGGGCTGGGTTGCTCCCAATTTTTCGGGTTCCGCTGACAGGCCAACTCTTTTGCTTGCAATGGGAGGGCTCGGATATAGCGGTCCATGATCACCCTCTCTACTGCAGTTAAGGCATGGGGCTCCGCCATCAGCCAGCTATTTGTGATCCTGGTGAGGTCATACATTTGGGCCCTGGGCGATATGGTTGTATATTATTGTATATAGTACTCATTACCTTTAATTCTTAAGCTTAGCATTGTATTTTATTCGTATTACTTTTTATCATGTCTAATTTATTATCTATCTATTTAATTATTTGTATTTTTGCACAATCAAGGCGGGCATGGCCACCTTCATTTCACTACATGTCTCGTGTATGTATGTGACAAATAAATATCTTGAATCTTGATGTTGAACACCATCTAATCCCTGTTTATTGAGTTATGTTTCGAGACTGGCTATGCGTCCTGCTTCGCCTTACTGGACTAGCTCGTTATACATATTGTATACATTGAAAGTATTTCTCATGCACCTTCTTCTACCCAGCCACGCCCACTCCCAGTCACGTGGCGTGACTGTGCTCCTCCTCCCTCGTTCTCTCATTCAAAAGTGTTGCTACATGCGCTCTGCAGCTTGAGAGATTAGGAGTATTTGTGTTTTTGTCTTTCTTCTTCACAAGTGAAATTTGGATAGTGATGGCATCGCCACCAAGAACCAAACAGTCCTTTTCAGGACTCCACCAGCGCTTCCTCCTCTCGGCCTCCACCGTTTGCCGCAGGGGTTCCCTGGACCAGCTGTCATGGCAAGGGGGTGAGCCCTCGCGGCGTGCAGTGCCGAGTTCGAGCCGCCCGGAGGCCGTGGAGGGTCCCTCACGCGTGAGGAGGACCCCCGGCGTCCCCATCAGTCTGGGCAGACCACCAACCAGCCCGGGTGTGGTCTCTCTGATGGCGGATGATTTGCGGCTCAGACTCTCCGCTCACGCTTGCTCCTGACGTTCGACGGTGAGCGAGTGTAGCGGGTGGTCAGGCGAGGAGGAGGTAGAGTATGCAGGACCGGACACATTCGGTATCGCGGAAGAGCTGGAGCCGGAGGAGGACCCATACGCCTTCCTGAGGCCACCGTCGATGGAGACGGATGACATGGAGGAGGTGGAGGGTCCCTTCTCCGATGCCTCGCTGGCTGAGTTGGGCTGACCCCGACCCCGCGAGATGTGAGTTTGGAGGAAGAGAGGCAGCAGAATAGGCTTCTCTCTCTCTTCCCCAGACTGATGGCGGCAGCGGCCGCAGCCAACGGTGTCCCGTTGCCAGTGCCCCCACCGACACCTGTCCCCGATGGCATGGTGGGTCATTTCTTTCGGGAGAGCCCGTGTGGCAGGCCGGACATGCTATGCCCGGGCTTTCCCCCTATGGATACTTACATTGCCCGGGGCCAGGTGGTATCCCACATCAAGGGCCTGACACGCTCCCACCTGCCTTTTATGCAGGTGGAGGGTCGGGTCCGGGGCTTGAAGAATAGCATGCCACGGCTGGACAAGCCGCTGGCAGCAGTCCTCTGCCCTGACATGATGTGGCATCCGAAGCTAAAGCCGATGCCAAGGGGGAAGTCGGCCCGGCAGCTGGCGAAGTGGGCCGACAAAGCCTACGTTGCCGCAACTCAGAACCTGGCCGCCGTGACCAACATTGCTCAGCTCTCGGCTTTCCAGTCGAGGCTGGTGATGAGTGGGGAGGCCCTGGGTCCCGACCATTGCGAGATCCTCGCCCAGGCCCTGGGGGCTATCTTGCACCTATCCCAGCTGCAGGGCATAGCCTCTGGGAAGATGATGGCGCTGGCTTCCCTGACCCATCGGCATCTTTGGCTGGAGCAGTCTTCTCTGGAGGACCGGAGAAGACTGCCCCTCTTCCTGGCCCCCCTCTCCGAAGATGGCCTTTTCGGGTCTTGGCGGTGGCCTGCAGGGAGATGGAGGAGCAGCGGTTGCTCCTTGGTTGCCATTTTCCAGGCCGGAGACCAGGGAGCGACCCAACCCGAGGCATCGCAAGGCTGCAGCCAGCACGTCTCGCAACGCTCCCCACGGTACCAGCGCCCCCCACGAGGCATCAGGCCGTGCGCCGAGGGATGGGCCCAGCAGCGTGCACCGCCCCGTGGTGAGCCTAGCGCCTCCGCCTACCCTGTGCTCAGATGGGAAGGTAGGGACCTGCCAGCACCCGCTGCACGACCCCTGACCCGTCTTCCCAGAGAATCTGCCCCTTTGGGCAAACGAGGGCGCGCGGCACAAGGCAGCAGGAGGTGATGGCCGTGGGACCGGGCCTATATACCGCCTGTGATTCCCCCTCCCTCCACCCCTCTTTTCTCTTTTCTCCCCCCCTCCCCACATATGTTTTGTTAAAATAAAGAAAGACCCTCTTTGGTTGAAACAACGTGCAATCATTTCACTAATGTGTTTAATGTATGCCTCAAACAAAGTGACAATGAAAGCCCTGTTACCTTTTCTGATAAAGAAAAGTAAGCGGGCGGCGATTCTTGTCTTATGAAATGGAGCCGTGGGGCTCTCTTAAACAACGTAGACTCAGAGCCCACGGATGGTGGTTGGCTTTCGTGTTTGGCTTTTTTCAAGTGTTAAAAGGGACATATGCTTGCGTATGCTTTTCACTTATAAATCAACACAGGGCTAAAAACACTGCTCCTCGAGGTTCCATTTTCACCTTGTATGTTTTTGGCTTTCATGAGGTTGTTCGGGGGGTGGAAAAATAAACCCTTATCTTTGGGTATATATCAATTTGGTGAAATCCTGACAAGGGTGCGTGTAATAAAGCGAATGCCTTGAACAGGTGCGCTCATCACTAAGGGGAGCCCTGTCAGGATGGACTGACGTCCTCAGCATCAGAGCAGATATTAACATATGCTGCTTGTCGCAGAGGGGGGGGGGGGGGGGGGGGGGGGTTCCGATACGCGTGAATACTTTCGACAACAAAAGTTTGTTTCCGCGTGCGAGTTTTGCGCTCTGATTGACCAGGTCATGTGACATGTGCGCCAATCGTGGGACAGCAAGTTCTGAGCCTGCAAACTACCTGCCGTTCTATCGCCATGCTCTAAGACAAACTCTAACCTTAACCAACTTCGAAAGAGTGCCTAAGCTTAACCGTCGAAAGAAGGGCAGGCGTTCTATCGCCATGCTCTAAGACAAACTCTAACCTTAACCAACTTCGAAAGAGCGCCTAAGCTTAACCAGTGTAGACACTTGCGGTCCCACGATTGGGCGTACATGTCACATGACCAGAAATGACCTGGCCAATCAGAGATGCGGAAATAAACATTTGTTGTCAAAAGCATTCAGGCTTCCCATACCCATCGACTCAAAACAGTGGAGCTATGTGTGGGTCCCGTCTAAATGTCGTCACAGGGTTCCAGTTTTGAATTAATCTGAGAGGTTATGCTGGTAAATTGTCGGGCTGCTTAGTTTTTTTTTTATCCACCTTTTCTCCCATTTTCTATATTTTCTCCCATCCCAATTTCGTATCATCCAATTCAACCCTCCCCTGTCACGGACGCTGTTTCTTGCCTCCCACAAGCCGGCTGCAATGTGGACTAAGTCATACATAGCACAAGTCCCCTCCGGTACTTGAGGTAACAGCAGTCGCATCTTTTCACCTGCGCAGCTCGATCTCTCAGTGGCGAGGAGTAACGCGTGGGAGGCTCACGCTGCCCCCGACACTTCCTGATTCTACTGCGCAGGCGCACCAACCGACCTGTAGGAGTCGCTGTCCACAACGCCCGATCCCCACCCATCAGTTTCCCACCCCCTAATACGGCCAATGTTTATTAGTATGAACGACCAGCTAAACTGAAAGCAAATGTGGAGCGCTGGGCTCGAACTGACGAGCCCAGCGTCTCCAGCATTTCGTGGCGAGCGCCTTGCCCACTACACCACGTAACCAGCTGCTTAGTTAAGATCCAAGCTCACGCTGTCAAAAGGATCTGGCTCTGCGGGATAAACTAGCGTCGTCCCCCTCTCAAAGAGGCGGATGTAACGACGTTGTTAGGGTAGCGTCAACTTGAGCCCAAGAGCACAGGGGAGAGGAGAATGAGGCGGTTTAGGTTGTTTAATGGAGGTATCAAGCAGACAAGGTAAAATGAACAGGAATGTGCGACAGGTGCGAGCAGGAGCACTCCTCGTGATTCACAGGAACGTCCAGGCGGGTGTCTCGGGAGACAGCGTAGACCAAGCGGCAGGCGATCCTGGCCACAGGGAGACAGGGTTAGGACAAGGCAGGGAAACAGACAGAGTAGCAAGTAGGTTACGTCCTCGTACCTAGGTAGGTGTAGCAACACTCGGACAGGGAGTGGCAGGAAACGCAGGTCTCTTGTCAGGGCTGGTGATGACCTGACGAGTCTCAGGTGTGCAGATTGAACCTGGCTGACAGCGTGTGGAAGCAGCAACAGGAAGCTGCCCATATAAGGGCGTGGAAGCAGCAGGTGAGAGAGAGGCCCTGGCTGTGATTGTAACAGACGGGTGTTTTTTCCCAGGTTCTGTATGGAAATCCCATGTCAAGGGCCCATTCAGGGGACCGGGTCTCCCCCTTTTCTGAATAGGGGAGAAACGATGGGTTGGGGCTTGTCTTATCAATACACCCAACGCTGTTCTCAGGTTTTACGAACCTAGCTCTGTTATCTGAGCCTGCAGCTTTGACAGCCCTGGCCAAACAGAGACAGATTTTTTAATCAAGTCTTTTTCTTTTGGCGAAACAGGACAGTTACAGCCCCAATGAATGGGTCATAATGTAAAGGTCTATTCCCTATCCTTTGATGCAATTAACATACTGGGGAAGGGAAGTCGGTGCCCGGTCCCGGGCGTTTAAACGCTGTCTTGGGGACCGGCACGTCCTGGTCTGCCCGAACAACATAACAGGCGTTTATGTGGTCAGACAGGAGGGAGTACGTCTCCGCCAGGCGGCAGCCGAGCTCTCCTCTTGCTAAGGAATCTGCCAGCTTAAGATCCCCCTACATTTCCGGGTAGAAATGACGGGGCAGATCAAACATCACAAGGGGGTCTTCCCCCGCCGCGGAACTGCTTTTGAGCAGTTCGTTCCGGTAGAGCCCCCTGTGGTTTACGATCAAACGGACCTGACGTCACCAGTTATGGAGGGACGGCTGCGTCAGAGACTCAGGACTCATCCTGAACCCCCACCTACCAGTCAACGATTCGTTAGAACATGGAACTTGGTGGTCCTGACGAAGGGGAGGTGGTGTCGCAAACAATGCCTGGGGAGGACACGTATGCCACAGCCTCGTTGTCCTCACCAGGTCCCTTTGGTCGGGTTCTAGTTCCTGGATGCGACAGAGAACCCTGTTGCTCGTGCGGTCCATGGGGCTGGGACCTCCTTTGTATCCCGCTGCTAGGTAACGGGCGGGATGCGTGGTGAGGTAGACACGGTAGACGCCTTTTCCCACACGGTCTACTCACCTTGTGCGTGTTTTGGGTACTGCACCCTTTTTTCGCATAGTCTGTGTTCTATCCCTCCGCTCCTCACTAGGACGGGTGTGAGGGCCCGGACCCTCCCCGTTGTTCTGCTGGTCGTAAAGGGGACCTCAGCGGGTACATTTATCGGGCCTACGTGCCTTGCTCCGCCCACTTATCCAGTAAGGCGAAGCAGGACGCGTAGCCAGTCCATACCTGTCAACCCTCCCGTTTTTCCCGGGATTCTCCCGTATTTCACCGTTCTTTCCAGCCATTCTCCCGGTTAAATATTTTCCCGTAAATCTCCAGTTTTTTTCTTTTTACAAAAAGGCTGCAATTCCCCTCCGTGACAGCACAGAAAGTCAGACCGGAAGAAGGTTGAGACCCGAAGAAGAAGAAGTAGGCCCACCGGATAAAGAAGGATTCTAGGCTAGAATCAAGTCACCAAAGCTGATGTTAAAATGTCTATGCTTTGTGCAAAAGCCAACGTGGCCTTCAGTTTTTGTGACAATTTCTGAGCGTAGCAGACATGTTCCCTGACTCTGCCATTGCTCAGAGGTACTCGGCGGGGAAAACGAAAGCCACCCACCTCATCAAAGGTAAGATGGCTTTGTTATGGCTAGCCACAGACTAGCTAGCAGCTAACGTTACTAATGAACAACGGTGCAGTGCTGGTATAACTCGGTATAACGGCGTTATACCTCGGTCACTGAGGCTGAAGTACGCGCAATCGCGCACGAATATGTTCCCGCGTGTACGCGCAGTCACGCACACAAAAATCCGCTGTTCCCATTCGTTGTAACTAAGTACCGGCTCGGCCCGGGCCGCGGCCACCGTTTTTACATAACAAAAGCACAGGTAGAGTAGGCTGACCAAACGTCCTCTTTTGCCCGGACATGTCCTCTTTTCACGCCCTGTCCGGGGCGTCCGGGGGGGGTTTATTAATTCATCGAAATGTCCGGGGTTTCACTGTTTTTCAGTTTCAGTTTCAGTTTCACGGCCCTTTGCGAGCATCTGAAGGCTCGGGGCTGCATTTTTCGCCGAACATATAAATTACCGAATAAAGCGCTATTCGTTGCCGTTCGAATGCCATCTGGATCGCCAAAATCCGTGCCTCGGTTCTCGAGTTACATGCCGATATGTCAGGCATGCGACTTTTTACATGGCATTATCCAACCGGACTCCCGGAGAAGCATGCAGCTGCAGAGCCGCAGAGCCAGCGGCGCTCTCTGGGCCGCGCGCTGACGGCCGCGCTGTGAGGCAATAGTATCCAGCTGCAGGACGAGAGCACCAACACTCTCAGGACCGCAACACTTTAAGGACCCACACTAGGACCCTCGCTTCCATTGGCTGATTTGGGTCACATGACCGTCCCACCCAATGGCTGAATTGGAGTATTGCACTGCGGGATTGATTGATTGATTGATTGATTGATTGATTGATTGAAAACTTTATTAACAGATTGCAGAATGGGTACAGTACAGCTAAATACATACAATTGTTAAGGGGATGCAGACCAGAGAAAGACTTTCGTCTTGTTTACATCAGGGATTTGCAAATACAGTACTGTTTGTGATACAAAAGTTTCATACGCTGCTACCTTTTTCAGCTTCTCTATTTCAAGGCAAAAAAAAAAAAAAGATCTGTGCCAAAAAAACTGTGCATGCGCGCGCACATGCGCGCGCACGCGCGTGGAGCGTTTGACCTACTGTCAATTTGCCACTGCACCACTGCTAATGAATAGACAATATACTAGCCTAGGTTTACCCTGGTTTCTGTTAAATGGCTGCTGTGAAAAGGATCTATAGATAGACTGTTTTGCAAATATAAAGGACAATCAAATCTAATCACTGGACTCTTTTGCTCAACAGGTGCCATAGCTGTGGAGTTTGATGACGAAGTTACAAGCATATGTAAAGCTCAGCCTTTTTCATTGTTGTGCGACAAATCGAACAACAGAAAAAACTACAAAGAATTCATCATTCTGTGTCTCTCCAAAGCATCCAGAGTGATAAGACAGTCTAATTATACATTTATACATACATGTCATTATACAGCACAAGTACAGTACAACGAAAAGACGTTTGGCATCCAACCAGAGTGCAAATGTAACAGTAAAGTGCAACAGTAATATACAATGTACTGGGTATAAAATATATAAATGAGTACTACTGAGTAATAGTGCTAGTATGTACAGATCACTTTAAACAAAATGTCACTTTAAAGGAAGGAGGTATTGTATAGTATAGTTTAGATACATTAAGAGTTAAAATTGTATAGTAGTGTACATAGGAACCAGTTTCTCAGGAACTTAGCATGTCTTTTTTTATCATGCATATCTTGTGTCTTACCTATTTTCTTTTTTTCTATGCCTATTTTTATTGTATTTTGCACAATCAATGCGGGCATGACCACCCGCATTTCACTGTATTCCCTGATATGTATGTGACAAATAAACCTCTTGATTCTTCTTGAGTTGTAGTATTAATATGTACAGTGATGAAGGTATAAAGACACTATGGTAATACATTGATTGATTGATTGATTGATTGATTGAAAACGTTTACAGATTGCAGAATGGGTACAAAGTATGGCTCAATACACACAAATGTTAAGGGGATGCAGACCAGAGAGGTTTCTTTCAAGTTTCTTTATTAGTTGTTATACAAAAGTACAGAATACTTTTATATAAAATGCTTCTTTCTGTTTTGCTCCAGAGATTGTGCTAGATAAGAATAGATAAGTATAAAAAAAGTACTTCTTGTTTACATCACAGTCCCCCATTTTCAATTCATCGTAACATTTATGTATGAATTGTAAAAGATTTCAATACATATGAACTAGGGCTGACCCCTATTAGTCGATTAGTCGATTAATCGGTCGAAAGGAGCCGTAGTCGACTGCCAAACCTAGTCGAATACAAAAAAAATATATATATTTTTTTTTAATCATTCTTTCCAAAATAAAAGAGGCCTAGAAGCGTGGCTAACGCTAATGGCACGCATACCAGAGGCTAACTGCCTAAGAAAACAGGCACAGAGGCACTGAAAGAGGATTTCACCCATCTAATGAACACACTAGACTAGACAAATATCAAGATGTATCCATCAGTGGACCAATTGCATGCTTTTGCAGAGGACAAGAAGCCTTCAGTCGACTCCTTCAGACATTAAGCACCCCCCACAGCCCAAATGGAATGATAAATATATATATATTTTTTTAATTATACTTTTTTTAATTTCTTTTTTTATGGTTGACTAATAGTCGACTAACGGCAAATTTCATCCAATCATAGTCGACTATCCAAATCCCTAGTCGGGGACAGCCCTAATATGAACATACTACATAGTATAGTATGCTATACTACTACATGAAGTGAATTTATACTGAATTTGTCTTACGCTTCCATTAATTTAATGCAGGGATGTTCACAGCATTTCACTTTCAACCAGGTATCTGATTAATTTAATTTAATTTACCAACTAGTAGTTCACCCAGTCCTTGTTGGACTGATAAGTGGTTGCCTAGTGGAGATTTAGGATTCACTGTGTACCCTTGCCTATTATTGATTGATTGATTGAAAACATACGGTTATCCTATAACCATAGTTATATGAGTATAGCAAGCGCTCTGCACTCTAGTGGAACCCTATCCCTTATCAATCTAATACTGAATAATTTTCTTCACATGTACACACCCATCTGCCTGGCCACACCCACATCCGCTCCTCTACATAAGCGGGGTCGTGGCCATACTAACAGCTCCTTCCCAAGTCTTTCACCACTGAAGGCGAAGACCACGGGGTCCTCAGTGAGTCAGTGCAGAGCGTTCGCTATACTCATATAACTATGGTTATAGCCTATAGGATCATTATATATCGTATAGCTTACGCTCTGCACTCTAGTGGAACACAGGAGCTGAGCAGAGCGGAAGCTCGACAAATGTACCCGCTGAGGCCCCCCACAACCATCAGAACCGGGGAGGACCCGAGCCCCCGGATCCCCCTAGAGGGGGACGGGAGGGAATCGGATCCGACTGTGCGAAGAGGGTTTAGCAACTCAACGCACAGGGTGAGCAGATCGTGGGACTTACCTTCACACAGAAGGACCCGCGACTACTCAGGCGCGCATCCCACATGCCACTAGGGAACGAACGGGAAGAAGAAAACCCCTGTTACAGCCCCTAACATCACAGGGTCAAAGGTCAAGAACCCAACCCCGTGGCAAGGCCATAGCAGCGGAGCGCGGAGGAGGACCCAGCCCCAGGAACAGCCTGAGGGTCAGGACCCCCCAGAAAGGGGGCCTGGTGAGGCCAACGATGCCATAGCATCGAGACCCCACCAGACGGTCACTAGTGACACCACCCCCCACATCGCCAGCGTATCGGACAGGGCCCAATCCAAGAGCAGGCCCTTCCCCCCTACAGCACGCCGCCCTGAAGCACTCCACAGAGGCTACACCCCCCACAACACTGTGGGGCCAGTCGGCGCACCGGGGAGACAACCCCCAAAGAGGTTGATCCCTCAATCCTGGCAACAGGTCAAGAGCGTAACTCAACCTGTGCCCGGAGCACTGCGGACTAGACAGGCGCCTAAGGGGTCTACTGTGAACAGCACCCCGGCGGAAGGGCCGTTCGGTATGCTGTGCACCATGTCGCAGCCTCCACAAAACCCGACCCCCTAGAGAGGCAGAGGTAAAGAAGGCTGACACGATTGGCAGACGTCATGAAAAGTGCGGGGGCACACTCGTAGGCAGACGGGGTCAAGCCCGGCCTAAACCCGAGAGTCGACTCTGCTACCAACACACCGGAGAACCTCCCTATGTTTAGTTTAACAGGAGGCGGTTGTTCCCTTAACCCACCAAGAAAAACCTAGAAACAAAGTGTTTCAGTTTTCAAAGGGTTAACCCAGGCCAACAGGTCGACGGGAACGAGTCCGGACCTGGGCCTGGCGGACCGGGACCTACACAGGGATGCCTAGAGGGGTTGACAGCAACCACCTCGACAGCCCCCTCCCATACCTGCCCAGCAGGGGGAGGGAGGAGTGAATACAATGGAGAAGGACCAGGCCCCCTAACACAGCACAAGGTACAACACAGTATGGACCAAGCACGTCACTGTTATGGGCAAGCCGTAGTGGCATACATATGACACACATATCCACGACATCAATCCCTGCGAAGCCCGGACCGACCCGGCATTTCCCCCCAGGAAAAAAACAAAAACAAAAACAAAAAAACAAACCCCTCCGCCAATGTAATGATCTACTCTGTCATCTCCCCCCGGAGATGCATGTGAGTCATCGAGTCTTGCACTGGCGCTCGGTAGAGATAAAAAAATCTCCTTCCTAGTCATCCGCATAAAAAACGCTGTTTCTATGAATTGGGCAACCAAGGCGCGCCGGCCCAAAAACGTGGTTCCACATAGGAAGCACCCAGGGCCAGCGCTATATGCACGTCAAGAACCCAAAACACATCAATGGTGAATTCCAATAAGAAAACACCAGACGACGTTCCCTCCATGCTGTCTGGGACGAGCAGCAGGAAGCCGGTCAATAAGACACAGACCCGACTGAGGGCAACCCCGTCAATTCCGCTCCTCACATAAGAGGGGAAGACAGAAGTTCCCCCAGAGAGACCTCCACGTGAGTACAATTGAAAAAGATACATGCAATAATAATTGGGCCAAGTGACCAACAGCCCAATACAGGGGGGGGGCACCCACCCCTCACCACCTTACCCCTGATACGACGCCAAATGTGTAGAGTAAGCTTTACATCATGCACACCAGCACAGCCGAAGATCTTGTTTTAACAGGTTTCCCACAGCTCTGCTTATGTGTGAAAAAAACTTGCCACTTGTTATTTTCATCACTACCCTCAAGTAAAGAATAACAAGCTAAGAGAGGGACTCAGCCCTCGATCACATGCCACTATGCACAGCATTGTAGGGTAACCCAGCCAGTTGTGGGCTCAGCCACGTTGTCTAAACGTTACATGAAGACACAACTTCTCATCATACAACAAAAAACCCAGTTAATTTTTACTCACGTAAAAAACAACGCTGTTCCTAGGTAGAGAGAAAGGCACAAGCCTTGGCCAACGCTACCCCAAGCTATACAAAGCGACCAAGACAATTCTCACACAGCACACGTCGTATCTCCAAATGTAGTGAAGTAACATATGTTTTGTAGACAAAGACATCGTTATTAATAATAATAATAATAATAACTTTATTTGTATAGCACTTTTCATACAGAGGTTGCAGTTCAAAGTGCTTCACAACAGTAAAAAATACAGGCATAAGCGAGCATAAAAAGATAGACAGGTAGAATCACAGTGTTTCACATTAGGATCTAGCATCCCAATAGGCTCTCCGCTTACAGTTTTCAGTAACACAAATAGTAAAAAATAGTTTAAAATGATTCAGTTTAAAAATAGTAAAAAAAAAAAAAAAAAAATAGAACGGACATAAAAAATACAGGCATGAGCGAGCATAGCAAGATATGGCAAATCACAGTGTTTCACATTAGGATCTAGCATCCTAATAGGCTCTCTATTCAGTAATACTCCTGTAATTCCCAACATACTTCACAGTACATATTGCTGTAACTTTAGTGATATTAGATCACAGGGACACGAACCCACACTGTAACTTTAGTGATACTAGATCACAGGGACTCGAACCCACACTGTAACTTTAGTGATACTAGATCACAGGGACTCGAACCCACACTGTAACTTTAGTGATACTAGATCACAGGGACTCGAACCCACACTGTAACTTTAGTGATACTAGATCACAGGGACTCGAACCCACACTGTAACTTTAGTGATACTAGATCACAGGGACTCGAACCCACACTGTAACTTTAGTGATACTAGATCACAGGGACTCAAACCCACACTGTAACTTTAGTGATATTAGATCACAGGGACGCGAACCCATACTAAATAGTGGGACTTATTGCATGAACAAATAATCACAGTGTTTCACATTTGGATCTAGCAAATAATAAAAATAGTTTAAAATGATTCAGTTTAAAAATAGTCATCAGTAAGAAGTAAAAAGTGCAATAACCGACACATGAATTTGATAGGCAGTGTATAAGAGTAGGCAGGGTAAGAATAGTGCAGGTAAATACAAGTTGTGTCAGGATATCCCTGATGTTTCCTCTTGCCACTAGGTGGTAGCAGATATCTATCAGTGAAATGCCTGAGCAAAGAGATAGGTTTTAAGCTGTCTTTTAAAGATGTCTAGCTAGATGTTGGCTTCCCTGATGTTTTGGGGTAGTTTGTTCCATAGTTTTGGGGCATAGTTGATAAAGGCTGCATAGAAGACTTGGTCTGGCAACGCAAGAAGCGATGGAGGTTCCCATCGCGACCAACAGCATCTACAACGCAACCTGTGGCTACATCCACAGCGCGGGCGGCGAAGCTCCCCCAATGACGCCGCAGCAGACGAGCACACGTGAGGCAGTGACGAGAGGAGGTGAACCGAGGGTCGAAACCATGACGACCAACTCGACGCGGGATTTAAACATCTCGACGCCCGATAGCCGGCTAGCTAGCAGAGCTAACAACGAAAACAACCAGGAACGAGTCCTTTGTTGTTCCAGCACGGCGCGGGACCCTCCCCCCCCCTCCCCCCTTCTTTGTTGTTCCAGCACGGCGCGGGACCCGACCCCCCCCTCCCCCCTTCCCACCCTCAACAACAAAGCCCCCCAGCCCCACACAGAGGAACAGATCACAAACGAACAATACTTCGAACCTGCCAACATCAATGAAATAACCAACGCCAATGGACTGAACATTTTTCACATTAACATTAACAGCTTAAAAAACAAACTGGATGAAATCAAACAATTATTCATAAATGGTAAGGCAAACATACTGTGCTTCTCAGAAACTAAGCTTGACGATTCTGTAAAAGATCCAGAGATAGAGATTGAGAACTACTCAATAATCAGGAATGATAGAAACAAACATGGAGGTGGTGTCTGTATGTACATACACAAGGACACCAAATTCATCAACAGAAATGACCTGAATCATAAACCAATTGAAACTGTATGGGTGGAAATCCTATTCGAAAGGGCGAAATCCCTACTGGTTGGCACAGTCTACAGGCCGCCAGATCATAGTGGCTTTTATGATACACTGGATGGGTGTTTGGCTGGAGTTGAGGATGTAGACAAAATTCTTATTGGAGACTGGAACACGGATATGCAACGAAAAGATGCACCCGTCTTCAAGTCATTCAGTAGGTTTTGTGATCTGCACGGCCTCAGCCAGCTAATCACCCAACCCACACGTGTATGTGAATCAACTCAGACTACCATTGACCTCATTCTGACCTCCGACAAGTCCAAGATCTCCAATAAAGGGGTTATAGCATGCGGGTTAAGTGATCATTATATGATATTCTGTACCCGAAAAAAACTAAAACAAAAGGCTGGCTGCCACAAAACAGTCACATCTAGAGACCTAAAAACCTACTCTAGCGAGGCCTTCAACCTTGAACTGGAGAGTCTGGACTGGTCAGATGAACTCAATGGTACACTGGTTGAAGAAACATGGCATGGTTTCAAAACCAAATTCTCAACAATACTAAACGACATGGCCCCCCTAAGAACCACCAGGGTAAAAAATCGCGCTGAGCCGTGGATGCACTCCGAAATACTGGCCGCTATGAAAACCAGAGACAAAAAATGCTCTGAGTTTCGTAAAAGTCAGTCAAAGCTTACTAAAAGCACGAGCAGTGAACTCCAAGCCCACGTGACTGAACTCAAACTAGAAAGAAACAGACTAAGAAACGACGTAAACTCCATGATCAAAACTGCAAAAAAGAATTTCATCAATGACAAAACTGAGGAAAACAAAAACAAACCACGTGAACTTTGGAAATTACTCAATAATCAACTAGGATGCAGTAAAAAACTTAAAACCAGATTCTCAAACATAAACATAAAAACGGACAACACGCTCATCACAGACAAGCTGGATGTAGCCAATTACTTAAACATTTTCTTCACAAACATAGCCACAACACTAGTAAACAAACTACCCTCCCACTCAGGGCTTTATGGGGTAGAACACATAGTAGCTTACTACAAAAACCTAGGGGTCCGCAAGGACGACTTCAAGCTGGAAATGGTAACAACAGATGAGGTACTCAATAAACTGAGCGCCCTCCAACCTAACAAGGCCACTGGCCATGACAACATCCCCTCCAAATTCCTCAGAGACTCAGCAGCCGCCATCACCCCAATCATCACACACATAATAAACCTCTCCATAAAACAGGGACACGTCCCCAAGGACTTCAAAATTGCGAGGGTGACCCCTCTGCACAAAAAGGGCAGCAAATTAGACCCAGGCAACTACCGCCCTGTTTCTATTCTCACCTCCATCTCGAAAGTCATGGAAAAAATAGTCTACGAACAGGTCGAAAAGTACCTAGCGGAAAAAATCTAATCTACGAATTCCAATCTGGCTTCAGAACATCCCACTCCACTGACACATGCCTTCTCTATTTGAATGACCACATCAAACAAGAGGTGGACGCAGGCAAATACTGCGGCATGGTCATGCTGGACCTACAAAAGGCCTTTGACACGGTCAATCACTCCATTCTGATTGACAAGCTAAAAGCAATTGGTTTTGATAGTCTATCAGTGAGCTGGATGCAATCCTACCTTGAGGGGAGGGAACAGATGGTGGAGGTAAACGGTACCCTATCCCCCCCCCTCACAGTGAGCTGTGGTGTTCCACAAGGAAGCATACTAGGACCGCTACTGTTCCTAATTTATGCAAATGACATGTCGTCAGCTTGTGACTGCAACTTGTTCCTGTTTGCGGACGACTCAGCCCTGCTGGTCTCTGACAAGAGCAAGTTACAGGTTGAAAAAACCCTCAGCTCGGAACTAGGCAGAATCTGCATATGGCTCGCTGATAACAAACTATCATTACACATGGGCAAAACAGAGTCCATTCTCTTCGGTTCAAATAACAAACTCAGCAAGACCGACGGCTTCTCAGTTACAGTGGGTGACAATATTGTCACAAGGAAAGATGAAATTACCTACCTGGGTTCCATCCTAGAGGCTAATCTCTCCTGTGACAAAATGGCATCCAATGTAATAAAAAAAGTCAACCAACGAACTCGATTCTTGTACCGGATCTCCTCTCTGGTAAACAAGAATACCCTGAAGACTCTGGCAGGAGCACTCATTCAGGGGTACTACGACTATGCTTGCACCTCATGGTACCAAAGCACCTCAAAGGCGCTAAAAACAAAATTACAAACATCTCAAAACAAACTGGTCAGACTACTGCTTGACCTTACTCCTAGAACCCACCTCACCCCTGCCCACTTTGACAACCTAGGATGGCTTAGAGTAGACGACAGAGTACAGCAACTTGCAATGGGCCTGGTCTACAAGATACACTACACGACCAAGGTACCCATGTACATGTCAAAATACTTCCCAAAGGTCAGTGAATACCACGATCACAACACCAGAGGGAGCTCCACAAATCATGTTAAACCCAGATTCGGCTCAAATAAGGGACTAAACACGTTTCGCAATTATGCCACATCAATGTGGAACGCCCTACCCAAAGCTGTAAAGGAATGTGGATCACTACCCACTTTCAAAACCTCTCTCAAGGGACACCTACGGGAGACTGCAATTCAACACTGGCCCCTGTAAATATCCTAACCCAACCCCCTCCAATGTACAGTCATTTACCTAGTATGGTTTTGTCAATAGTCCAATGTACAATTTTGTTTGTTTGTACAGTGTCTCCTCCCCCCCCCCCTCAATGTACAGTTTTACTTGTTTATACAGTGTGCCCCCCCCCCCCCCCCCAACCACCTCCAATGTAAATTACCCAGTATGGTTGTCAATATCCCAATGTACCCAACCCCCCCCCCACCCAACCTCCTCCAATGTACAGTTTCTACGTCAAATGTATATACTCCCTTTTCTTGACTCCTTCTGTATCACAAACAGTACTGTATTTGCAAATCTGGTATGTCATAAATGTATAGATGTAGCAGTACTGACTATCTGTATGTCATGTATGTCATATATGTCCTGATGAATTGAAAATGGGGGACCCTGATGTAAACAAGACGAAAGTCTTTCTCTGGTCTGCATCCCCTTAACAATTGTGTGTATTGAGCTGTACTGTATTGTACCCATTCTGCAATCTGTTAATAAAGTTTTCAATCAATCAATCAATCAAACCGATCCTCTTTTGACTGCTTCTGGGAGCCTCTAGTAGTCCAGCAGCTGATGATCGCAGTGTTCTTGCTGGTGTGTAATTTATTAGAGTGTTGGCGATGTAGCTAGGTCCCTGTCCATTTAGAGCTTTGTATGTAAGGAGAAGGACCTTAAAGTCAATTCTAAATGTTACAGGAAGCCAGTGTAAAGCAGCTAAGACTGGACTAATGTGCTCTCTCCTTTTGGTTCTAGTTAGCAGTCGGGCTGCAGAGTTTTGGATTAGCTGAAGCCTCTCTGTGGTTTTCTTAGGGAGACCTGTGAAAAGTGCATTACAGTAGTCTAACCGGCTAGATATGAATGCATGAATTAGCTTCTCAGCATCGTTCTGATTAATAAATGGTCGTACTTTTGCTATATTTCTGAGATGGAAGAACGATGTTTTCGTCACTTTGCTAATATGAGAATTGAAGTTCAGTTCTGAATCTATGATAACCCCAAGACTAGTGACCTCAGATTTGATCCAAGGGGTTAGTCCCCCCAGGTTCTTTATTAATGTTTCTTTTCTAGTTTTGGAGCCGATAATTAGAATTTCAGTTTTGTTCTCGTTTAGTTTCAGGAAGTTCTTACTCATCCATTTATTTATTGCCAGTAAGCAGTCTGTAATGGAGCTAATCGCTGTATCATTTGGTTCAGCAGATATGTACAGTTGTGTATCATCCGCATAGCTATGGAAATCTACATTATGTTCTCTGATGATATCACCCAGCGGTAACATGTAAAGGGAGAAGAGTAAAGGACCTAAGCAACTCCCTTGTGCAACTCCATAGTTGTTGTCGTATATATCAGACATGTGATCTCCTAGTTTAACATAGAATTTCCTCCCTCTGATGTATGTTTTAAACCAGCCCAGCACATGTTCTGAGAAACCGACATGGTTTTCAAGACGATCGATTAGAATATCGTGATCGATTGTATCAAATGCTGCACTGAGATCTAACAGGATAAGGATAGAGATCTTATTCTCGTCAGAGTTTAGTCTGAGGTCACTGATTATTTTGGTGAGGGCAGTTTCAGTGCTATGATATTTTCTGAATCCTGACTGAAATTCTTCTAAGATGTTGTTTTCTTCAAGAAAGGAATTTATTTGAACTGAAACTATCTTTTCAAGTACTTTACTAATGAATGGTAGGTTGGATATTGGACGATAATTTGCCATTTCATTACTATCCAAGTTAGGTTTTTTTAGTAATGGCTTTACAACTGCTGTTTTAAAGGCATCCGGGAAAATACCAGTCCTAAGGGAAGTGTTTATGATATCTAGCACAGGACTTGAAACACTATTAAATACCCGTTTGAAGAAAGCTGTAGGTATGGGGTCAATGTCTGAGGTGGAGGAGTTACATTCTGAGACAGTTTTGCAGAGTACATCTAATGTGATGCATGTGAAACTTCTCATGGTTACATTGCACGGTTTGCAGCAATCAGCTTTATTTCCATCATGAGTAATGCTGGCCCTGATCAAGGTTATTTTGTTGATAAAGAATAGTGCAAGTTCTTCACACTTAACCGTTGATGACTGAGGAGGTGTAGGGGCAGTGTTGAGTAGTACATTAATAGTGGAAAAGAGGATTCTGGAGTTTCCAGCATTTTCTGTAATGATTTTAGAGAAGTAATCTTTCCTTGCTAAGCGGATGGTTTTATTATAAGCAGTTAAAGCATCTTTGTATATATCACAGCATATGGTGGTTTTTGTTTTTCTCCATTTTCGCTCCGCTGCACGACATTTCCTTTTTTCTTCGTTGACCGTATTATAGTTTAACCAGGGCGAGGCTCTAGTTTTCTTCTTTTTCGTTTTTAATGGGGCGACAGAATTTAATATAGATGACATTGCATCATTGAGATTTTCTACCATTTCATTTAGAGAGCTGTCATGATTGTGTGGTTCATGTAGTCTGATAAGATCAATGAACTTTGATTCAGCTTTGTCGTTTAAGAGCCTCTTTTTAACTATGATTTCTTTTTTTGTTTTAGTAAGGGTTATTTGAGTATCAAAAAATATACAGTGATGGTCGGAGAGAGGTAATTCAGTTATTGAGATATTTGTTATGCTTAGCCCAGTTGTTGTTATAACTAAGTCTAGTGTATTCCCAAGCCTGTGAGTTGCATTTGTTATATGCTGTATTAGGTCAAAGCTATCCAGTAGATTTTTTAGTTCTATAGTTTTGGAGTCTGTTTTCTTATTAAAATGGATGTTCAAGTCTCCATTTAGGATCACCTTATCATATCCGGTAACACATAGTGAGATCAGTTCAGAGAGCTCCTGTATAAATATTGGTGAGTGTCTAGGCGGGCGGTATATTGTGACAATAATAGTTGATTCTGTTTTTAGTTCAATGGCAAGATATTCCATTGACATGAACTCGCCTAGTTCTGTGATTCTAAACAAGAGTTTTGAGGAGAAGATTGCTGCAACTCCTCCGCCCCTTTTATTTTTTCTGGGTATTTGAAAAAAGTTATAGTCTGGTGGACAAGCTTCTATCATTATTGATGTAGCTGTGTCATTATTTAGCCATGTCTCTACTAGGCAGATGCAATCTAAGTTATTTTCTTTAATCAGATAATTTACTAAGAATGTTTTATTATTCAGTGATCTGACATTTAGGAAAGCTAATTTTATTTGCTGGACTTCTTTAGAGGAGGTCTGCTTTGGCTTGACCGTGATGGCCCTGAGGTTAATAGCAGGTAAACGCATTGATGGCGTATATTTTTCACCATGCCATTGGCTGGTTATGATTACTGGTATGTTTTGAGAGATGGCATGGCAATTGTGCTATACTGCACTGCACTGACTGTACTGTGCTTTCGGGGACATTTGATCAGACGAGATGGCCTTGTGTGATATGGGGGGGGGGGACGGGGGGGGGACGCCTTGTGCTGCTGCACTTCGTGGTGAGATTGTGTCCTTCATGACTATCTCTCGTGCTGGTATGAGCTTAATATTCTTGGAGGCCATCAAGGCATGACGCATGTTTGCTGCTAGGAGCTTTGAACCTAAGCGATTTGGGAAGAAGCCATTTCTTTGAAAACGTTCTGGGTTATTCCAGAAAACATTGAAGTTGTCAATGAATTTCAGGCCGTGTACAAGACATGCAGCCCCTAACCATGAATTAAAATTTAGGAGTCGACTGAATGCTTCTTGTCCTCTGCGAAAGCATGCAATTGGTCCACTGATGGACACAGACTGATGTTTGTCTAGTGTGTTCATTAAACGTGTGAAATCGTCTTTCAAAGTCTCTGTGCCAGTCTTCTTTCGCAGGATGTCAAACGATCCAGAGTGAATGACAATTTTTGTTATTCCCGGTCTGATTAGTGTTGGAAGTTTTTCGGCCAGCTCTTTCACAGATGTATTGTCTAGACAGATATTTTCTGTGTTTGCCATCTCCACATACCTTGTTGTGGAATCTCCAATCAGTATACAGTCTATTTTCTGTGTGAGGTTAGCATTTTTCTTTCCAACAGTTTTGGGGCCGTTTGTTTTTGGGCTAGGCCTAGTCTGCCGGTTCTTTCCACAGTCCTGTGGCCTTGGTGAAGCCTCGTTAGCCTTCTCAATAGCCGGCATGTTAACGCTGGTCCCGTACCTTCGGCGTTGGCTACCGCGACGTTCTCCTCGGCGCATGATAGTCTCTTCGCTGTTAGCCGTTCGCTCGGTCTGGGTCGTGTTTGCTAGCCGCGTCGCTCGTGGCTCTGTTTTCCTCATCGTCTCGTCGTTAGCGTGTGCTCCGATGTGCCGGCTGTTAGCTTCGCTAGCATTAGCGTGAGCTCCGGCATGCCAGCTGTTTGCTTCGCTAGTGTTAGCGTGAGCTCCGGTATTCTTGCTATTAGCGTCGTTAGCGTGAGCTCCGTTTCGCTCGCTGTTTGCTTCGTTAGCGTTGTTAGCCACGCTTCTATGTCTCTTTGCTTTGGGTGTTGATATGCATGTTTCCGAGAGTAGGTTGAAACTATTTCCTGGCGGTACCGGGGGTGAGGTCCTGGTTCGTTTTTTTCTCCTTTTATCCTTGACGGTGATCCACTGCTTTGGTCTAGCTCCTTGGTTGTGCCAAGGACCGTCTTTTGGGTGGTGCTGTTCTGTAGCTACTAGCATAGGCCAGGTCTCAATCATGGTATTGTTGGCTATATTTGTAGTAGCTTCAAACATAGAGTCAAGGAATTGCTCATCCTGCTGTATTTGGTACAGGGTAGAAACCCGAGCCTCCAGCTCTACAATCCTCATACTCATCTTCAAGCAATTAGTACATTCTGTGGGAGAGCCGAGTCCCGGCATCCTCCCTTATTTCCTGTCTTTTCAGGTTAGGCTAAACTGAAGCTAAGCTAGGTACTTAGCTGGTGGTGGTGGTGGTGATGATGATGATGATGATGGTGGTGATGATGGTGGTGGTGGTGGTGGTGATGGTGGTGGTGGTGATGGTGGTGGTGGTGATGGTGGTGGTGGTGGTGGTGATGGTGGGTCACTCACTTCACAACCGGGGTCTTTATGAAATATCATACAAGAGAGCTGTCCGTCGCTCTCTCCTAAACGGGGCAGCTTCCGTCGCCCCCGGAGATGTCCGTTTCTCTCCCCTACACGGGGCAGTTCCGTTGCCCTGGAGCTGTGCTATTACTCACACGACCAAAACCACTGTCGTCTTCCGTCTCGTTAAAACTCAAAATAACAAGGAAAACCTTCCTCGTCTTTCATAAATATCCTTGCCTTCCGACATAGTCCTTTGTGTGTAGTTGATAAGACGGCTCGCTATTCCTCCCACGGAGAATCTTGCGACTCGTCCTTTCGACTGTGGTAAAAAATCTGAATAGATAAGAAGATTCACAGTTCTGGAGAAGTACCATAGGAACTGGGAGTTAACATACAGAGTAATTAAAGTTGAAAGGGCTGTAATAAATCATTATAATAGCGATAGGCAAAAGCAGCGGAGCTTTGCTCAATTAACAAAAACATTCGGGAGGGGAAGGAAGGAAGAGTGGGGTAATGTCCATTGGACATCTTACCTGCACCAAGGAACGCAGGCGAAAGGCCGCAACACAGGTTGGTCTCCACGTCGACGAAGGCCTCTCGCTGGTTAGGCCAGAAGAAGCAATGGTCGGAGCCTAGCTCCGGCGTGACGCCCCCCTCCTGCAGCCGGTCATGGCGCAGGCCCGACTACATCTTCTGCCAAAGATGACGTCGTAGTCAGAGTGCCAGGGCCTGCTATTCTCACGGCTACGCCAATGGTTGTAGCACAAGCCAAACAGCTAACTCTAGGCTAACTGATAGCATCAAGCTAACGTGCCCAGCCGAGCGCAGCCGGCAGCTAACGTCGTAGCTAACAGCTAACTGGCTAACAGTTTGCTCAAACCGGCTATCGCTAGCCACTAGCTCACGCAGAAGCAAGCTAAGCGGCTACTACTGAAAACTGTACAACGTGAGAAAAGCAATACAGGCCAACACTTCAGACAGTCGCTGTCTTTTCCTCTTCTTATCCGAAGAAAAAGGGGAAAAAGGCAACACACGTCCCTCTTCAGAACAATGTTTACCAGACACAGCGGTGCCGGCAACAAGTCCCTCGTTGTACGCGGGCTTATAGCTGACTTGAGCATGGAGATATTCTCATAACGAACACCAAGCTCACCTCCCTCGCGCCGGGCGATTTTCATCTTGAAAAGCGGGGCCAGCACGGCGACAGTGGGTATCCGTTTGTCCAGAGACCAGGGGAATTGAACAGCAGATTCTGAATCACAGTCCCAGGAAAACAAAGCTACAACTTCACTTGAGGAGGAGCTAATGTTTATCGTGGGGCATCAAACTAGAACCCCCTCCACGCCGCTAAGGGGCAGCGAAAAGAATCCTAGCCTGGAGCCGACCTTCGTAAGCTGTGTAGTTGTTCCCCCCACAACCGACACACCTGGCGCCCGCGTCGCAAAAAACATCACCCGCCCAGAGAGGCCATCAGCCCCCACCCGGCCGATCGCCTCCCAAGCAAAGTGTCCAGCTGCAGAGCCGGAGGCAATGCCGGCGGGAATTGCTCAGCGACGCGAGCCCCTTATACGAAATGCCGGTGGAGGTCAGAATGATCATCATCTTCTAGACACTCCGGTGGCGAAGACATTTTCGCTGTATTTCCTAGAAAAATAGTGAGAGAGAAAACAAAGATATAAAGTCAACACAGCTCCTTTTCTCCAAACGTAACTCCTTTCCAATAACTATTTCGGCACTAAACTCAAGTGGTGTATACAGACACTTGTCGGTGGTGAAAATAGGGAAGGAGCTGTTAGTATGGCCACGACCCCGCTTATGTAGAGGAGCGGATGTGGGTGTGGCCAGGTGGATGGGTGTGTACATGTGAAGAAAATTATTCAGTATTAGATTGATAAGGGATAGGGTTCCACTAGAGTGCAGAGCGTAAGCTATATGATATATAACTTTATTAACAGATTGTAGAATGGGTACAATACAGTACGGCTCAATACACAATTGTTAAGGGGATGCAGACCAGAGAAAGACTTTCGTCTTGTTTACATCAGGGTCCCCCATTTTCAACTTATGACAGACACAATATAAAATCTCCAGTTTTTTCAAATCCCAATGTTGACAGCTATGAGCCAGTCTCGAAAGTCGAAATATAACGAAGGTTATCCTATAACCCTAGTTATGTGAGTACTGGCAAGCGTCCTGCTTTGCGCCCTGACTGTCTTTCGAATGAAGTTCAGACTCGGGAGGAGGAGCACGGTCACGCGACCGGGTTATATACGTGACAGGGAGTGGGCGTGGCTGGGTAGATGAAGGTGCATGAGAAATACTTTCAAATTGAAGTTTCAACGTATGTATAATGAGCTAGTCCAGTAAGGCCTAGCAGGACGCTTGCCAGTACTCAGATAACTAGGGTTATAGGACAACCTGTCCCACTATTAAGTGTCAATGTTAGGATATGGAGGATCAAGAGGGGTCAGCAAGTTACACAACGTCATCGCTAACACAGATAATGCAAGGAATTAACGTTAGACACATTGAATTATTGTTAGACATATTCAGGTGTCTACATTTGTAATGCTAAAACTAATCCATATTGCGTTTTCTAACCATGAGGAACCAACATTCCTAGGAATATTTTTTATATACACCGTGGGAAGGGGGAACAAAATGTCATGTCTTGCACAGTATGAGAAGCGACAATAAGGGCTGGGCGATGTGTACTCCATGTATCGTGGCTTGTTCTGCACTCTGCTGAGTCTGGTAGGCTTTGAAAAGGAAGGCCCACAAAATGGGCAGTGATAGTTGCTGCAACAGGTTCTGCATTCCACTACTGGTGGAAGTGACTGGCCTCTTCGTATCGTTATGTGGTCCTGGAAAAAAGAGAATATAATTACTTTCAAAATGTCAGGGTCAGTTAGTGTTCTGGCTCTGAGTATGTGGAGGGGGTAGTATTTGAAATGTATGGCGATTGGGGTGTCTGGTCTTCTTGTTGAAGATAGGAGACAGCGTTTCAGGTGAAGCTATTCTCCATCTCATCATCGGACAGTGGCACGTTTTAGAAATGTTCATTTCCATTTTCAATTCATCAAGACAAATATACAAGATTCAATAGTTTAATTTCAAACCACTATTAGTTTGGCTACATTTTCCATTGTCTGGCAAAAGGACATGGAAGCTGAGAAAGAGAGAGAAAGAGAGAGAGAAAAAGAGAAAGAGAAAAAGAAAGAGAGAGCGAGAAAGAGAGAGAAAGAGGGAGAGAGAAAGAGAGAGAGCGAGTTAGCTAATTCAATTCGATTGCATGTCAATTCGATTGCACAGCTGGTCTGTGTCTAATGAAATGACAATTGCTCATCATTGAAGGTCCGCACTGGTCTGTGTCTAATGAAATGAGAGGAAAGTACTGCGCTAAAGCAAGTCGGTCCGTGTTGATAGTTTGTTTTTAGCCTAGCCGCGGTGGCTAACTGACATAACATATATACTCGATGTTCACAATATGTTAGTAATTTACTACATCCCATTGAATAGCTCCTGTATCCCTCTCCCTCTTCCTCCCCTCTCTCCCCACCTACGGGGAAACAAACAAGTATCTAAACCCTTAAAGGGACGGGTTTTATTACTGTGTCTTGCCCAGTGTGGGAAGAACTTTAGTCATTACCGTAGAGCGAGAGCACTAGGTGCCCAGTGTGGAAAGAGCTTTTATTCTTGTGTAAATACATGTCAAAAGAATAAGACTTTCAGTAAAAGAGAGCTAAATGGGAACAATGTGTGCGTGTCTGTTAATGTGCATTCTGTCTAACCCTTTCTTTTCCGGGTAATGCTCATTATTGTTTAACCCTTTCCCCACCCCCTGCCTATGCCTCATTGGGACAGGTCTCTACTCACCAATCAGGAAGGGTACTGCTTTGGGGAGAAAGTATATCATCCATCATTACTGCCATCGGGTGTGGGAGGGCACAGGAAGTATTTGGGGAAGTGTGGGTGTGTGGGGAGCTACTGCTAATCGCCCTGGAGGGCAAGAAGGATCAGTGCACCACCCCTAGGTTAGTGAATCCTAGGCCCCATCCACTCCCTCTGCTAAACTTCCACTCCGATACTCCTGGCCTACAGTCGGGGACTCAGCCGGACCCAGCTCTGCTGCGTTCCCACTACCAGGTGGCAGTGTACATCCACTCCCATAAAGCAGGGATAATCCACCCTGCTACACACATATTTGCAAGATACAGCAGGTGGCCTTGATAAGCAACGTGCGTTTTTTTTAAATAGCGTTTGATTAAAAATAGATAGAAACAAAGTAACATATAATATATAGGACACTAGAAACATAAAGTAACATACGGAAAATAGGACCTAATGTCCAAAATAGCGAAATAGGTACATTTTTACTGAAAGACATCTTTGGTTGAGAAAGAACTTCTTCTTCTGTCGGCCACTGTGAGAAAGAGCTAGGAAAAAATTTGACTCTTATACTCTGACGTGCTCCAGTCCACACGCATGCGCACTATGAAGCCCCGCCCAACAAAACCAGGTACACGCCACGGCACGACGCCCCGCCCACGCACAGTCAAACCTAGTCCACGCCACGAACACCGTAGGCTTGTTCGAGATGGATTGCGGTTCGCCTCGAAAGTAAACGAGAGTAGCCGAGTGAAGCCGGGGGAGGAGTTAAAAAGGCGGACACTTCAGATTTCACGAGAGCCTCTCGCCTAGTCTCGCATGGCAGATACGCTTTCACGTCACCACACACACATTACACACCTGTCTAGGGAATATTGCACTCCGGTTACATATTGGTGCACGCACCGGAAAGGGAAGTAGTTAGACTACTGCTATGATGTAAACAGACACACGTTTCCCCCGGCTCATGACTTGTTTGATTGTTGTCATTTCGCCTATTAAAGCAAGTGAACAAATAGAATGTTGTTCTTATTTACTGTCCAGCTCATTATAATGCGATGGCCGTGTGCTAAATTAGATCAGATTGAGCACACATAGGCGGCGCGTGGGCTTTAGTTCAAGGAAGGCTGTATAGGGAACGGCCCCCGCGTTTGACCTTTTATTTTTGGTTGCACGCAAACTGTCCAGGTTCTGATTTCATATACACACACACACTACTAGGCTATACTACAGCGAGCCCCACTCATTTATATATAGTGCAAATTAAGTGTTCAAATGAAGGCATCCAATAATATATTAACCATTGTCTTACCTTAATGCAGATAAATGCGACGTTTCGTCTTGGTGAGAAAGACCGTTCACAACTTGAATCACAAGTTGCAATGAAGTGAACGTTTTTCGTAATTTAGATCTCATCATGCTTTGAAAACAATGTACATACAGTAGCTCTAAAAAGTTTCCACGATTTGATGAACTCGGACTCTCATCATGTCCTCTTAGAGCAAGCCCTTGTTTGCCAAGATAAAACAACATACAGCCTCAGGTGATCGGTAGTTATGCCCAGGGCCAGCCCGGTGCAGCTTCTAAATTACTTTGTTTATGCCTTGGAAAAATACCGTATCCATTTTGCTTTTTGAAATTTGACTCAAAATAGTGCGCTGGTGTTCGCTACAAAGCGATCGGCGGGCTGAAATTCAGAACACAGATGTTTGCTTTACTCTGCCTGCGGGATCAGGATGATCATGTGAATGATGTGATTGGCTACATTATTTAACCTGAGCCTATGCGTGATTGGTTACTGCCTGTACCTGGAATGTTAAACGCTGCCACCGATTGACACCTTCGTCGTTGACACCTCGGCCAGCCGGCTGCAGCACAAGACACACACAATAGCCAGCAGCCTGCGCATATATTATATACATTTCAAGATTCCCCCATTTTCAATTCATAGGCTGTGATTTGGTGTTCTATGTCTTACTTTGACTTTGTCTGTTTTGCTCATCGTATGCCTGTCTTTTGTGAAGCACTTCACAAAGCTGCATTTCTTGTATGAAATGTGCTATACAAATACAGTTTATTATTATTAGTATGTCCTGCATGTAACATTGGTCATGATGTTATTGTATTAGACAAATGGAAAGAGCCTAGCAAGCACACAAGCTCTCTCTCCCTTACACACACACACACACACACACACACACACACACACACACACACACACACACACACACACACACACACACACACACACATTTGAAATGTTTATTTATGTCCACATGAACAGAAGTACAAGGAGGCCTCATACAAAGGACATAAACAATGCGAGTGCAATCAGAAAATTATGAAAGAACAGTCAGGTACAAGGTGCATGGACGGCAGAATCATGGGAAAAGGTAACAGCGCCTCCTCCAAATTGAGCGGCTTCCTATAATTGCTGATACTGAGCAGTACCTGGCTAACTGCTTGGCCTTCCTTTTGGGGAGACCGGCTATTTGTAGGCCCCTCACAACCAACTTGTGCACATGCCCTAGGCTGCCAAAGATAAAAACTAGGAGTTTACATCTGTAGCCTATAGCTGTGAGATGGTCTGCTGTAGCTGTTGGTATTTCAGCATTTTGGTTAGGAAGGCTTCTTCTAAGCTGTAGTCAAAAGTACAGCCAACCTCAAGAATGGTCTTCATTTACCACAAATACATCAGGGGTGTTAGCTGTAATACGCACGCACGCACGCACGCACGCACGCACGCACGCACGCACGCACGCACGCACACACACACACACACACACACACACACACACACACACACACACACACACACACACACACACACACACACACACACACACACACACACACACACACACACACACACACACACACACAGCTACATCTAGGTATTGTTTTCTTCTAGTGATAGCATGTGCATGTGATGCAAGCATAGTCATAGTACCCTTGAATGAGTGCTCCTGCCAGAGTCTTCAGTGTATTCAGGCCGTCTGGAATGTTAAGTGTCACCACACCTATCCATTGACGGTCGGTCGGCCGACCCCAGCCCCCCCACACACACACAGGTACACAGGGGAAAAAATAAAGGCTAATTTTTTTATTTATTTTTTTAAATAAATAAATAAAAATAATGTGTCGACTGGTCTGGGAAGGCACAGCCTGCCCCAGCCTTACACACCCGCCGCCTATGTCAGCACACCATACTGCTATAGTGGAATATACTATTCATATACCATAATGTATACCATCTTAATGCGCGCTCCTGGCTGCACGCACACACAACACACTGCTGAATAATTCTGTTTTGCATCAATATATATATGTATACTGTGTATATTGAGGCAAAACAGAATTATATACCGTACTTTTCGCACTATAAGCCGCACCCGACTATAAGCCGCAGCAGCTAAATTGAATGATGTGTACATATATAAGCCGCACTGGACTATAAGCCGCAGGTGTTTTAATGTTTAATTACCATATGTAATTAGCATTGGGACACAATACTGTCGGACAAATAACAAGCATTAACTCATTAAGTTTAGCAAATAAGGGAACAGATAAATAACATTTCAATGCAGTCAAAAAAGCAATATTTAGATGTTTACATTTTCGAGTTTGGTCACGTCGAGTCACATATAAGCCGCACCGTTATATAAGCCGCAGGGTCGAAAAATGGGGAAAAAAGCTGCGGCTTATAGTCCGAAAAGTACGGTATACAGTATTGAGGCAAAACAGACGACGCATGTGTGTATGTGTGTGTGTGTGTGTGTCTGACAGCTTGAAGTTTATCATGATGATATGATGATAACGCATAACATAATAAAGTTTTCAATCAATCAAACGTCTCATAACTCCCTGGCTGTCACGTGGCTGGTGACTGACAACTTTTCTGAGCCAATAGGCGCTTTGCGCGACCGTAGCAAGTCGCTTCCCAGCCGGGAGCAGCCGGCTGAGAGGTACTGTGGAGCCTCGCTCTGAAGGCTGTGCGTGGCTCGCTCCCGCGAGAGTTCCGCGCCTCGTCTCGTCAGATTTTCAGAGCATGTCGGACAGCGTGTAGCATAATGACAAGCAAGCAGTGCAAAAATGCGGAAGCATTCGTCACCGCACGCCACTACGGTAAAGCGCCTTTCTTTTCAGGCCCGCTTTGGGAGCTGTCGCGCGGAAATAGGCTGTCTATTGCCATTCTCTTTGACAAACTCTAACCTTAACCAGCTCCTTAACAGCGCCTAAACTTAACCGTTCTAACCTTAACCAACTCCGAAACAATGCCTAACCTTAACCTTAACCTTAACCATGCCTAACCTTAACCATAGAAAGAATATTGCCATTCTCTTTGACAAACTCTAACCTTAACCAGCTCCTTAACAGCGCCTAAACTTAACCGTTCTAACCTTAACCAACTCCGAAACAATGCCTAACCTTAACCTTAACCATGCCTAACCTTAACCGGCGAAAGAATACACGTTAAAAAAAAAATCACGTTAAAAAAAAATATTTGATGGGATTCGAACTCACCAGCAAACAAGCCGTAGGATCCACAGCCATGCAGTCTTGCCAATTGAGCTATTTCTGGATACTGAATAAAGGGCGGTGACTTATATATATTGAGCTCCGCTCGTGTCGAACCAAGGCGGGATCTCATGCGCATGCGCGGGCACCTCGCGCGAGCACGCCGGCGCACGCACGCACCTGAGCGAGCACGCCGCCGCCGGTGCACGCACCTGGGCGCTGGGCGAAGGAAAATGAAAGGCGCATTACCGCACGCCACTACGGTAGAATGCTTCCGCATTCTTGCACTGCTTGCTTGACATTGGAACAGGCTGTCGGACAACATTCTAACCGTCATGCAACGTGCTTGGCGAGGCCGTAGTAAAACCTGCGCAGATCTGCGTCCGCCTATCCCATCTCAAACCTAGTCCAAGCCACGAAGCCCCGCCCAGACGTTGGGCTCTGTGGCACGTTATTTTCTTTCCGTAGCCACATTTTGCGGAGACGCTCTCTGATTGGCCACTGACTGACGCTCTCTGATTGGCCACTGACATGTGCACCCAATCGTGTGACGAGCTGTGTCTTTGCCCATTTCCGGGTCTAATTCCGCGTTCACGTTACGTGGGAAGAAGCGGAAGAACCAGAGGACATCTCGTTGCTACAACTAGGAAGCCTTCACGCGTTGACTCGATGAAACGCCCACATCCATACTTCCGCAATTCGTGACGCGAAGTGGGAGATATCGGGGTCTATAAAAAAATCCCATATGTCCTAGTGGGAATTACCACTAGGAGGCTGACGTGAATGGTTTTTCCCAGTCGGAAGCTGGTTCTTCCGGTTCTTCCCACATAACGTGAACGCGGCATTATAAAGCCTGCAAACTACCTAACTCCTAGTTTATCACTGGTTAAGCTTAGGCTACGTTTAGACGGAGAGAGTCTGAACAGAAACCGCAAGCCCCGGAGATGTTCTCTCACGGGCAACTTCCGCCAGCCACACGACATTTCTGCCGCTGACAGGACACGCGCTGATTGGCGGAAAGTACGGAAGTATCTCGAAGTACGTCTGACGTATCTCGAAGTACGTCTGCCGTTTCTCTACGTCCGTTACGTCTGCGCTGACGTGCGGTTGTTGAGAGTGATTGATTGAAGAGTTCCTTGTTCCATGAGAGGGGGGGGGGGGGGGGCTTGTATTGATCAGGTTAGTAGATATTGTACCGATCAGGTATTACAGATCATATCACTCAAAATAGAGCTGCCCGACTCACTCTTCACTGCTCTATAAGGAATAGTGTGGAGGGAATGCATGCTAGACTGTCGTGGATGAGGGTGGAGGAGAGACTAGCATGCAGTTTGATTAGGTTTTTAAAGAACATTTGTACCTTGGGTAAACCCACTCAATTGTATTCTATGCTTTTATCCACCAATGATAGACATGACCATAATACCAGACATGCTTCAAGTAGTCGCTTCACCCTACCTCTGCCTAGAACCAACGCTCTAAAGAAAACTGCAATGTATAGAGCCATAACATACTGGAATAGGATCCCATTACATATTATACGGACGGAAAACAAGGACAGTTTCAAAAAGAAACTCAAAGGAGCCATAATCCGGAAGGAAATTAATATATGTCATGCATGAGTGTATGCTGCAGCCATGTTATCCAAAACTTCTTCTGATTACTTTGTGTGTTTTTTCTTTTCTTTTTAAAGGTATGGTGAAATTGATGTTTTAGTAACATTGATGAGCATTCTAAAAGCAATTCTTAAAAATATTCAATTTTAAAAACAATCTTAAATTGTATTTAACACTGTATTTTGTATTTTGTTTTTTTGTTTTCTGTTTCTTTGCTTGCATGTAATTTTAGCCATCTTAATTGTTAGTTTCATTGTGTATTGTATGTTGAGTACTGGCTTTTAATAATTCTGTTTTTCAATAATTGTTTTTGTATGTTTTTTTGTGTGGACCCCAGGAAGCGTCTATATTTATCACAGCCGAAGAGTGCGTCGCGTTTCTCTGATTGGCCATGACGCCCATGTGACCGCGGCAGCGCGAGAGAGCGGCAGTGCGGAAATAGGCTGCATCCTCCACGTCAAGAAAGACAGACAGGCATTCTCTGTGACAAACCCTAACCTTAACCAACTCCGAAATAATGCCTAACCTTAACCCTCCCTAACCTTAACTTAACCCTAACCTTAACCAACTCCGAAATAATGCCTAACCCTAACTTAACCCTAACCTTAACCAACTCCGAAAGAATGCCTAACCTTAACCCTCCCTAACCTTAACTTAACCCTAACCTTAACCAACTCCGAAATAATGCCTAACCTTAACTTAACCCTAACCTTAACCAACTCCGAAAGAATGCCTAAACTTAACCAGCGGAAGAATGCACGTTTATAGCGAGAGATGATAAACGTAAAAAAGAAAAAAAAAATTGAAGTGATTCGAACTTGTGACCAACCGCACCGACAGCTTAGATCAATAACACTTGTGTTACCTAAAAGCTGTAAATAGTCTCCCTGGAAGAAGAGATCCTGTATCTCAATGGGACATTCCTGGATAAATAAAGGATAAATAAATTGATTGATTGATTGAAAACTTTATTAACAGATTGCAGAATGGGTACAGTACAGTACAGCTCAATACATACAATTGTTAAGGGGATGCAGACCAGAGAAAGACTTTCGTCTTGTTTACATCAGGGTCCCCCATTTTCAATTCATCATAACATATATGACATACACGACATACAGATAGACAGTACTGCTACATCTATACATTTATGACATACCAGATTTGCAAATACAGTATTGTTTGTGATACAAAAAGAGTCCAGAAAAGAGAGTATATACATTTGACGTAGAAACTGTACATTGGAGGAGGTTGGGTAGGTGGGGGGGGGACTGTACATTGGAGGTGGTTGGGGGGGGGGGGGGGGGGAGGGTCGGGTAGGAGGGGTGGGTGGGTGGGGGACACTGTACAACTGTACAAGCAAAACTGTACATTGGAATATTGACAAAACCATACTTGGTCATTTACTGTACACAGGAATGAGAAACAGTCTAAATGGGTTTTAACATTTTAGTTTATTTCATGCGGATATGATCTGTAATACCTGATCGGTACAATATCTACTAACCTGATCAATACAAGCCCCCCCCCCCCCCCCTCTCATGGAACAAGGAACTCTTCAATCAATCACTCTCAACAACCGCACGTCAGCGCAGACGTAACGGACGTAGAGAAACGTCAGACGTACTTCGAGATACGTCAGACGTACTTCGAGATACTTCCGTACTTTCCGCCAATCAGCTCGTGTCCTGTCAGCGGCAGAAATGTCGTGTGGCTGGCGGAAGTTGCCCGTGAGAGAACATCTCCAGGGCGCGTGTAGCTTAATCCCAGCGGAAGAGTGCAAGAGCGCTTCCGCATTCTTCGCCATACGCCAGTACGGTAATGCGCATTTCCTTTTCCTTCGCCCAGGTGCTCGCGTGCGCGCATGCGCATGAGATCCCCGCTTGGTTCGACGCTTTGGTTCATATTAATCACATATTAACACGCTTTGGTTCATATTAATCACATATTAACGCTAACGCGCCATATTAGCACACATATATACACGCGATGGACGCAGCAGGCGATCATATTAATCACATATTAACACGCTTTGGTTCATATTAATCACATATTAACGCTAACGCGCCATATTAGCACACATATATACACGCGATGGACGCAGCAGGCGATCACTGCTACTGTTATTCAGCCGCGCCGAGGTACATGATTGATTGAGTAGTTCATACAAGACATTATCCTCTAAGCCAAGCTGCACTTTAACATACGCCTGGGTTGTTTTTATTTCTGTTAGCGCTGCCACTACATCACTGATATAGAGTGTCTGGTCAGTAACATGGGTCTAGAACCCACCTCTGCCCACTTTGACAACCTAGGATGGCGTAGAGTAGACGACAGAGTACATTTTCCTTTTTGAAAATCATCTGACATGAAGGCGTAACACATTTTTGTTGTTAATATGATTTATATTACTGGTAGTTCATACAAGACATTATCCTCTAATATAAGCCAAGCTGCACTTTAACATAGGCCTGGGTTGTTTTTATTTCTGTTAGCGCTGCAGATATAACAAAGAGGTCTAGCTGAGTCAATGTTGGCTGTTTTGTTGAACATTTGTATGTCACAGGAGAGAAACCATGTATTTAAAGAAAGCTATTAAAATAGTCTTTGAATCTAAATATACTTTCTTTGTAAAATTTGTCATAATGTAGCATTTGTGTGTGTAACGTACTGTAAAAAATAAATGTTTTTTCACAGGAAATTCACTATTATTTTACAGATTACTTTTGTTTTTCTACTTTAAGTGTAAATGCCATACAAATATAGTAAATTACCTTTTATCAAAATATTAAACATTAAATAAAGGTTGTAATTAGGACTGTCAGTTTATCTGTATGTCATATATGTCCTGATGAATTGAAAATGGGGGACCCTGATGTAAACAAGACGAAAGTCTTTCTCTGGTCTGCATGTATTGAGCCGTACTGTATTGTACCCATTCTGCAATCTGTTATTATTTTCATTCAATCAATTTCATTCAATCAATTTCATTCAATCAATTTTATGAATGACCGAAAAAACAATGTTACAAAGTAAAGTTGACAGCTGCGTTGTGTTATCGTTACAATGTACAGGGAAATAACATTATGGCGTTGCGAGTGAATCGCGTTGCGATAATATACATGTATTCCATAATTAATATGTAAAGTACAGTTGACAGCTGCATTGTGTTAACGTTACTTACAATCAGGCATGCGTTGTTCATGGGACGGGGTAGCACGGTGTGCAAGCTCACTCGCTATTTGCATATCAATAGCGCCGGTCGTCAGGTGTGTTAAATACGTTCTCAGGCACATTCACACCTAACTTGTTGTGAAGACGTGTTACATTCCATTCGTAGAGGCAATTAGGCACTGTCTTTAGTCTGTGCCCAAGCGAGGGGACATTAAATGCGCATTTGCGGGAGCGCGCGCACGTGCCGGGAGCGCGCGTGCACGTGGTGCGTGTCACCCCAGATGATTTCAATAACGCACCACTGCTTACAATGTACAGGCAAATAACATTATGGCGTTGCGAGTGAATCGCGTCGCGATAATATACATGTATTCCATAATATGTAAAGTACAGTTGACAGCTGCGTTGTGTTAACGTTACAATGTACAGGGAAATAACATTATGTGGTCCTCGTTTGGATAATATGTAAAGTGCATTCCATTTCGGCGTCTGAGCGGGGGGAAAGAAAATGCGCATTTGGAGGGCGTTACCGCGGCCAATCAGGGCAAAATGCGGAAGCGCTCTTGCACTCTTCCGCTGGGATTAAGCTACACGCTTCCGGGGCTGCAGCTGGAGGTTACTCAGAAACTCCAATAGGGTCCAGCTGCAGACTCGGAGCCTCGAGGTCCAGATTGGTACTTCCGGCGGCCACAGGACTTCCGGCGGCCACAGGACTTATCTCGAAGTACGTCTGACGCAGAGCCCTTTAATTAATCAATTATACGGCTCTGGTCTGACGTATCTCGAGGGCCGGGGGGAGGGGAGGTACAGGTAGTAGAAGACATAGAGGTACAGGTCACATAATTATAGTACAGTGGAGAAGTAAAAATGGAATAAAAAGGCAGTGTAAACAATATACAATATTATTAACTCTAATAATAACACGCCTCGCGGGCTCATTATAATACGAGAGCCGTGGGTCTGCATTGTATAGAGCGGATCCCCCGGCCGTATTCAAGCGCTGGAGCGCTTTGCGATGGATCAAACTGTATTAATATAGTAGTAATAATAGTAGTTGGCTAGTTGCGCGCTTCTGGCCACCTCCCGCAGTGCGCGCATACACACATACTGTCTGTAGCTATACAGTACGTGCAAATCGCACAGGTTGCCTCATCTCATCTGGCTCTGCAAATAGATCTAGAGTCTGAATATCATATAATAGCCTGCTGATGATCTCTCTCTCGAGTCAAATCCATTCTGAGAACGGAATGCAGTGCCCGCGATGAGGGTCTTGATTGATTGATTGATTGATTGATTGAAAATTGTATTAACAGATCATGCTGGACCTACAAAAGGCCTTTGACACTGTCAATCACTCCATTCTTGATTGAACATTTTATTAACAGATTGCAGAATGGGTACAGTACAGTACAGCTCAATACACACAATTGTTAAGGGAATGCAGACCAGAGAAAGACTTTCGCCTTGGGGGGGGGGGGGGGGGGGGGGGTAGGAGGGGTGGGGGACACTGTACAACTGTACAAGCAAAACTGTACATTGGAATATTGACAAAACCATACTTGGTCATTTACTGTACATTGGAGGGGGTTGGGTTACAACACAGGAGCAGAGTATAAACAACAGTACAGGAATGAGAAACAGTACTGTACTGTTGTTTATACTCTGCTCCTGTGTTGTAACCCAACCCCCTCCAATGTACAGTAAATGACCAAATATGGTTGTCAATATTCCAATGTACAGTTTTGCTTGTACAGTGTCCCCCCCCCCCACCCACCCCTCCTACCCGATTTTATATTATTTTATGAATACAACGTTTAATGTTCGCTTAGCTAACGTAGAGAAACGTCAGACGTAATTCGAGATACGTCAGACGTACTTCGAGATACTTCCGCATAGTCCTGCCACAGGACTATTACGTCAGACGTACTTCGAGATACTTCCGCATTAGTCCTGTGGCCGCCGGAAGTACCAATCTGGACCTCGAGGCTCCGAGTCTGCAGCTCGACCCTACTCAGATTGACTGCCTGCCGAAATCCCACGTGACCGGTGTGTGTTGTATTTACGCCTGTACGTCACAGCCTCCTATGTTTCACAGTGGAACGTCGTCCAACTCTCTGTGTACGAGTGTGAAACGAAGCCGTTTTCATAATTCCATGGTAACAGTCGTTGGAGTTGTGTTCGGTGTGGTATTTCAGCGGGTAGGTAAACAATGATATACACAAGATCTATTGTGTATTGCTATTTACTCACGAAAAATATAAACGCAATCATTAATGTAACCATTGTTTGTTTGTAGCAACTGTGACGTTAGCTAGCTAGTGCGCTACCATGCATGGCGCAAATGTTGTTAAGCTGATGCTAACTTGAGCGAATGTTTTAATGTTGGTAGGTTTCACTGTGTGAAGAAGTTAGATAATATTTACATCTATTTATAGTAGCTATTCCAACATCATCGCAGACATTTTGGTTGGCAAACATGATTGTAAACAAAGAACGTGCTCAATTCAAGACAACCATGGCCTAACGTTAGCCCTAGAATGCATGTACAGCCGTAGGACGTGTTCCATGCAATGTGTTGGATTCGCCCTCCCGGCATTCGAATTTCTGCTCTTATCAAATCCCGCTATGCCTATATAGTCACAAAAACCTTTCCAACGAGATTCACACGGACCACGCTATGTATATGCAAAGAAAGCAGTTAGGTTATCTGGGTAACAGTGTGTATTGAGCCGTACTGTATTGTACCCATTCTGCAATCTGTTAAAGTTTTCATTCATTCACCAATCACATGATAACTTCCGATAAGATGTTCCATTATTGGTCCCTGTTGTGGAAAATGTGCTTGGTAAGCTTAAAGGAAAACTCAAATTTTGGGAAATTACCGGTAGCTTATTTGCCATCTACCCTGGAGTTAGTCAAGAAGATGCATACCTTTTTTCTTCTCTGTGCATGCAGTAGGAGTAGGAAGACACGCACCGTTAGCCTAGCTTACAGCTTAGAGTCAGTCACTGGAAGTAGGTTCCCCCATTAGCCTAGTTCCCAACGTCTTCCTACGCCTACTGCATGCACAGAGAAGAAAAGGGTATGCATCTTCTTGTCTAACTCCAGGGTTCCCAAAATGTTGGTGTTAAGATGCATACCTTTTTCTTCTCTGTGCATGCAGTCGGAGTAGGAAGACGCGCACAGTTAGCCTAGCTTAGAGTCAGTCACTGGAAGTAGGTTCCTCCATTAGCCTAGTTCCCAACGTCTTCCTACTCCTACTGCATGCACAGAGAAGAAAAGGGTATGTATCTTCTTGTCTAACTCCAGGGTAGATGGCAAATAAGCTAATTTCCCAAAATGTTGGAGTTTTCCTTTAAGATAAATTGAGATCCAGTCAAAAGGGGACCCTGATGGAAACAAGACAAACGTCTTTCTCAGGTCTGCATCCCCTTAACAATTGTATGTATTGAGCCGTACTGTATTGTACCTATTCTGCAATCTGTTAAATAAAGTTTTCATTCATTCATTCATTCATTCATTCAGGATAGAAAAGAAAATAGTTTATTCTGTGCACATTGTCTCGGTTCAAAGCAGAGTGTAGTGTACAAGACAATCTGAGAAGTGAGCCCTGTGTTATGGGTAACCCTGATCTTTATACAGTAAGAGAAACAAGGGTTGCATACAGGAAAAACATTTCTATGACATGGGATTAATACTCGGTATTATCGGTTATATTTTATATTACAATAAATATAGGCAATAAATAATTTGAATCTCAATATGTACTGTGCGTACGAGTAAAAGTAAACGGTATATAGAAGGTGCAGGATGCACAATATACATCATTATACGCTGTAGTCTGCAGGTTTTGGTGGTTAACACATTGGTTGCCAACAACGAGATTTCTCGTTATTGTCCGCCATGCGTTGGTTGCCAATAACGAGGTTTCTCGTTATTTAATCGTTATTTCTTTTATTAGCGATATCTATTCATTTTTCATCCGTCCAGCCTGACATTATCATTGGGAATGGCTCTGAGCTTGAAAAGGGCAAATACAGCTCCCTATCGTCTCCCGGATGGTAATGCACATCATTGGATTGGATTGAGTGAAAAAGTGCATCAGAGAAACTCCGGGCCAGGTTCCCATCTCTGGCAAGCAGTGTCGTGTTACCAGATTCACTGGCGAGGCTGGGAGCAGCTTGGATTATGCGTTTCGGACTAACGTTGGATCAATAAACACGATCAATATTTGGAATGGCGATCAGGAATTGGATTCATCTTTTTGCAGAACATCTGATCTGAGGTAAGGAATCTATGTTACCAGTTTTGGGTTAATCAGAGTTGTTTTTCACAGATTTCAGTGTGTGTGGCGTTAGGCGCTGAGCACGGCACAAATAAATGATTTTTCAGCCCGCTTTTGTATCGTGCATAAGAACACAAATACTCTCGATAATCTAGTGTTTATTTGAAAACTATTCATAAATCAGCCGGAAAATGACAAGGTGTTATAAGTCGTGTAGCTCCGCTCTGCGTCATACTGGAATCCACTTCCATATCAGTACTAGCACTGAATACATTTTCACATGCACCTTTACACGCGTCTCTACATTTCGTAGCCGCATTTCTGCAGACCCCTCTCTGATTGGCCGAGCGCGCGCATGCGCATGATCCGCGACAAGCTCCTCTAGCCAGGAGTCAAAACTCTGTTAAGCTCCAGAGAGAGAGGCTGAAAACCCACAGTTCTTGCCCGACGGATGGGAGCCGAATCCCGGATCCGAGTTTTCTGATGAATAGCCCCAAAACATGGAGGTCGCGAACGCAATTTATACGCATGGAAGTATTGATTACGCCATAACGAATCATTAAAAAAATATACCGTTAACTGGAATATGTTGTGTGTGCCTTTACACATATGTTGGATAGGCTTATGTAATTGGTTTGTCATTAAAAACCAATAATAATCGCTCGCCGGCTTCGCTGATCAGAGCTCTCTCAGATTCAAAGTTTTAATTGCAGCCTGGAACATACATGTTTCGGAACCAATGTGTTAACATTTATATTAATTAACCCAGTTAATGCCTTAAGAGAGAGAGTCTGGTGGTCAATTGCTACGGAAATGTTGTGTCTTACTAATAATAACTAATTGCTTGGTCAATAGAAGTCTCTGTGATACTTTCTGAATATGATTTGGGAACATCAAATGGGCAGGCTGCGAAATAACATAATGTTACAATGTACAGTTTCTGACAGCTGGCTGTGTTGTGAAATGTGCATAACGTTATGAATAAACCGTGAAGTCACGCGAAATAACGTTATACGCGATTGATATAACATTACATCCGCCTTTTACTGCGTGACGAGCTAAACCAATCAGAGATGAACTTCGCTCAACCAATCAGAGAGTGGTCTGCAGAAATGCGGCTACGAAATGTAGAAACGCCCTTTACACACCCATCCGCCTGGCCATACCCCCATCCGCTCCTCTACATAAGCAGGGGTGTGGCCATACTAACAGCTCCTTCCTTGTTTTCATCACGGCGAGTGTCTGTATACACCACTTTGTAAGAAGAGGAGCTACGATGAAGGAGCTGCGTTGACATTAGAGATGTTCTGATACCATTTTTTCCTTTCCGATTCCGATACCAGTGCTGTGCATACATAAAAAAAAAGATGTATATTATATATAGTATATATTATATAAATTATAAAACTTTTTTTAATATTTTTTTATACAGCTACGGTTTTATATAATAACTATAAAGTAATGGTATTTATTCAACAACAGGTGATTGTATAGATTAGTATTAGTATCAGTAATTGAAAACTATCTCAATGAGTTCACCAACGGAAAGGTTGTTGGCACATTAGTTCCACACGGACATTATTCATTATTCCACAAGGCTCAGTTTAAGTAGCAGAGGCTCTGTTGGGATTTTTGCACAATAAATATTCAACATTCTCTTTTGAGACTCCGCCTCAGACTCTTATCATTTGGCACTAAAAGCGAAACATTGTCACCGATATGGCTGTCCGCAACATGTCATTAATTGTGTACGCGAGGTAGGGGTGGACGGTATGGTCTAAAATTTATATCACGGTATAATTTGAAGCATAGACGGTAACGGTATATATCACGGTATCAGTGTCATCAAGAATGACATCCTCAAAGCATGTAGATTTATAATATTTTAACTTAAAACTATGCTACTTTTGCGTATAAAGTCATTATATTCCAAATAAAATAAGTCCTGAGTCGAGACTCCGTGCTGCTCCCATTGCAAACAGCAGGGCTGGATGCTGGATTTTGCTAGAAGCATATGTAGCTGCAGAGCCGCAGAGCCAGGGGCTCTTTCAGGTCAATTCAGGGCAATTCAGCCGTTGGGTGGGGGGGCGCTGTTGAGCGGCCTGTGACCAGACCTGAAAGAGCCCCTGGCTCTGCGGCTCTGCAGCTGCATGCTATTTCGCAAATCCACTGCTGCAGCCTGCCTCCCGCACGCCTTCCTCCCGCTGCAGCCGTCGTTATCATAACACTACACACATATCATAATGTTTACAGCAAACTGTAGTTGATCACCAGGTATGTTTTATTAACGTAGAATAATTCATATAAGAAAAACGATAGGTAAGATCTCTTACCTTTCTCCATTGGTTAAAAATGCCAGGAACTGAAATTGAAACTTGCTGTGCGCCGCGGTGATATGTGTTTATTATGAAATGACAATTGCGTGTTGACACGCCCAGTGCGCCCACTGCGCGAAGCCTCCTAAATAACTTTTTCCAGTTTGCACATATCTATTATCTATGACTAATTCTATCTATTTTTAGGGGCAAATGCGATTGAAATAGTCGCGCTGTGGTTACATGACGACGATGTCATTGCTATTTTAGAGCTGCTCTACCGGTTACACGGTCAAAATCCATACCGTAGAGCAGGGGTGTCAAACTCATTTTCACAGAGGGCCACATCAGCATTATGGTTGCCCTCAAAGGGCCAAAGACCGTATAAATGTTAATGTAATGTAAAATAAATGTAGCTACACATTTACATATTGTTAAACATGGTGTTTCTGTATTTATTACTTATTCAAGTTATACATATTGCATATTCATTTGCATAAATGTAAAAATATATGTTAGCTTATGTTATTTTAACAAATAATTTTAGTTTATCAGAACCCCATATTACTCCACCAATCAATGATCAAACCATTCAAGTAAATAAAGAAGAATATCATCAAATACAAGCTATGACATTAAGTTTGTTCAAAACCTTTTTGTCACAGTCAAGAGGGGCAGAACTAACAACTGTGAGCTGCAAAGAACACGTGGGACAGATGTAGCAGATGTTACAAAAACAAATGGCTGCACACAACCTTGCAGAGGCCATACATCCAACTAATGGAAGATAGTTTAATTAACTTTAATTAACAGATTGCAGAATGGGTACAGTACAGTACAGCTCAATACACACAATTGTTAAGGGGATGCAGACCAGAGAAAGACTTTCGACTTGTTTACATCAGGGTCCCCCATTTTCAATTTGTAATGAAATTGCTATTATGTGTCTGCATGAACACACAACTGTAACTGTACTCAAAAATAACAAAATAAGGGTTGTCTCAGTTCACAACTATATTGGTCAAGTTTTGGGTGGGACTTGTTTGCGTCCCTACAGCTTCTTATTCAATTGAGCGAGATGCTCGGTTATGTCACACAGCCAGTTTGCATCTGACAGTTCAGACAATATTTCTTCAACCCTTTGTTACCTATTCCGCCTGGATCGTTTTTGTATTTTGGGCTGTAAAATTGTCAAAGAATGTCTGAGGAGTAAGTGCTTTTGGCTTTTTTCCTTTGTTACCTCAGATGTTCAACATACATGTATGTGTAAGAATGTGTAATAACTAAGGCTGTCAAGTTAAAGCTTTATTAACGCATTAACCCACAATTATTTTAACACTGGTATTTTTTAACCCAATATTAATGTAAAAAAAAAAAAAAAAAAAAAAAAAACGTTTTTTTTTTTTTTTTTTTTTTTTTTTTTTAACCTGAGCTCTTGGGGGGCCACATCAAATGACGTGGCGGGCCGGATTTGGCCCGCGGGCCGTGAGTTTGACACCTATGCCGTAGAGCAAATTCATACCGTTTATACCGTATACCGTTTATACCGTCCACCCCTAACGCGAGGTGGTCGATCAGTGATGACGTTAACGTGAGCTAGGTTAGCTAGTAGTGTTGTCAAAAATATCGAAATATCGATACTGAATATTTAAAACGGCTTCAATACTCATTTCCCGAAGTACCGATACTTTCTGCAGTATCGGTACCAGCTGGCTTGCTCCCGCAAGTTGTTGACAGACAGACGCGCTGCCAGAGCCTTGCCCTTCCGCCTCCTCCTCCTCGCTCAGAGCAACAGACACAAGCTGCTGCAGCCTCCTCCCCCGGGCAGCGCAGCCCTGTCTTCAGTTTGTAAACAACGCTATTATTAGCCAACGTTAGCTGTCGTTCCTCCGTTAGCTTAATGCTAGCTAGCTGGCCACCTATTACTTCATGGAAACGGAGTAATGTCAAGCCGAGCCCACTACACCAGTACACGCATGAACTCGACACAACTACCCCGTTTCCAACGTTCGGTCGAGCGGAGTGGAAGTCGAGGAGGAGACATGAATAGAATTGATCAACTGGCTATTGTGGCTAACGCTAGTAGCCTCAGTGGCTAACGCCAGTTAGCCGTTCAGCTAACGCTAAACTACAGTGTCTAACTAACTAACTAACTAACTAACTAACGTGACTCTGCAACACCAGTTCCATTAGTGAGGAGGGGGGGGTATATTGAAGACGCTTGACAACATGTTCAAAGATAACTTCACATTTATTGGCAATTCGTTTCCTTATATCGCTTCCTCCAGGTCCCAGTGTGTTGACAAAATGCGATCCTGCTCAGCTACGGATCTCTCTCTCTCTCTCTCTCTCCCTCTCTCCCTCCCTCTCTCTCTCTCCCTCTCTCTCTCACCCTTGTTTTCGGGTCATAACATAGCAGCGGCACGGTGGTGTAGTGGTTAACACTGTCGCCTCACAGCAAGAAGGTCCAGGGTTCGAATCCCGCTTGGGGACCAGGTTTCCATGATGCCAGTTACCCAGGTGGGGTATCTCCCAGGCCTTTCTGTGTGGAGTTTGCATGTTCTCCCCGTGCTCGCAAGGGTTTCCCCCCCCGATAAGATAAACCCAATGGAAAAACATGCACAACAACAAGATCGCTAACGCTGTGGCGTCCTTGACGAAGACGGACAGGAGCACTTGGATTGGTCCCCTGGCGCGGCTCACGTGGCGCCTGTCTGCTCCCGGCTGCCCTTGGGGGGGAAGGACGACGGGATGGGTTAATCGCAGATACGCATTGTATGCATGGTTCGCATGTGTGCCAAATGGTGACCTCGGAGCAGGTCCTAAATTATTATTATTATTTTAACTAGAAAGGTGCGCTCAGTCAGTAGACCTAAAATCTCCAGCAGCCACTCTCTCTTTCTCTCTCTGATCTAAAGATAAACAAAGGGTTTTAAAAGTGTATTTATCTTCTCGTATAGTACCAGAGAGAAGCTGAGGAGAATCAACCAGCAACAAAAGCAAAATTTGTAAAAAAAAAAAAAATTATAATAAAAAAAGAATTATAATAATTTTTTTTTTTGGTATTGAAAGTATCGAAAGTATCGATACTTTTCAAGGTATCGTATCGAAGTCGAAATTCCAGTATCGTGACAACACTATTAGCTAGCATGAGCTACCGGTAGATGGAAAGACTAACGTTACTGGTGAAAATGTGATTTACGTTGGAATACTCCTTTGCCAACTTGCTGTACTTTGCTTGCAGGTCTGCAGCCATTATTGCTGGATTATGAATAGCCCCAACTTTAGCCAAGGTAACGTTAAAGCTAAAACTTTAAACGTTAGTTAACGCTAGCTTTCGGTTAGCTGTTCAATGCTAATAACACCACCAAGCGAACCCATCAGAGCTCCCCGTCAACAGCGCTCTGTCGGGACGATGTGGCATTTAATAATTTTATTTTCATTTTCAACCAGCATGGATACATACAGGATATGGTCAGTGTCAAACAGAGAATCATCCATTTTGGTTATTCCCCCCCCCCCACACACCCACTCCCTCCCACCAGCCCACCCCCCCCCCCCCTCCCAGGTTCAACTCAGACTCACATTAGGCAAACACTAAACTAACAGAAATAAGTAAAATGTAGGGCTGTCTTAAATACTTCGAAGCTTCGAAGCTTCGTTCGATGGCACAAGCTTCGAACATTAAAAAAAATCGAATTGTGTGTGTGTGTGAACTACCCATCCCAGTTAGGACAGCCGAATCCCGTCCAATCTTTCGCCGTCGACTAAAGACTCACTTCTTCAACCATTATCTGAAATGATAAAAAAAAAAAAAAAAAAAAAAAAACTAACAGTGACTAACCTTACTGTCATGCACTTGTACTTAAGCATTACATCACACGCAGGAGTGGTTTGTGACCAATAAACCATGCCTAGGGGTGGTTGTTAGGCCCGAGGCGCAGCCGAGGGTCGTTAGACCCCCCTAGGCATGGTTTATTGGTCACAAATCACGACTGCACGTGGTGTAAAGCTTTTATACAACTGCCAGATTCATCCAACCTTATTTCTATACAATAAACACACATTAATCGAAGATTTATTGAAAAAACCATCCGCCAGAAAAAGTAGTTCCCACAACTCCATGTGGAAGCAGCTTGAAGTGCATCCAACCAAACTAACACATCCAACTGTGTATTATTGGAATGATTGAGAGAAGTTGCCTCATGTGGAAGCAGCTTGAAGTGCATCCAACCAACTAACAACTGTGTATTATTGGAATGATTGATTGAAAATTTATTAAAACGTTTTCTTTGCCCTATAGGAAAAAAACGTTTTCTTCGCCCTATTTTTTTATTTATTTCTTTTAGCCTAAACTTAACCAGTTGGAAACCAGGGGTACAGTAATAAAATTAGCAATCAATCAATTCAATAGACCATGCTCACTTAAAACAGCGCTGCTTCTCTCTCAGTCTGACTCCCCCGCTGTTGCAGACAGGAGTGTGTGTGTGTGTGTGTGCGTGTGTGTGTGTGTGTGTGTGTGTGTGTGTCACAGTGTGTGTGTGCGTGTGTGTGTGTGTGTGTGTGTGTGTGTGTATGTGTGTGTGTGTGTTTGTGGGTACGCCAGCGTCAGTCAGACAGTGTGAGAGAGAACGCTGCAGTCAGTAGAAAGTAGGAAGGAAGAAATTTAAATCAATCAATTAATCTATCAATCAATCCGCGATTTTTCTTTTGTTCTAGATTGAGTCAAGACCCATCAATTACATCATCCAACATTGTTTAAAGGACTAACACATTCCCCTTGACAGAATCGCTTCATATTAGTCGTTATGGTGCTTTCAACATAACCATTTGTTGTCCGCGATCTTGTTTTCTCCCGGAGTGAGCCGGGGAGGGTTATGTGATTGGGTTGTGGGCGGGTCCTGAGCCCAGGACCGTGGATTGTTGCCAATAAAGACGTGTGAATGGCCAATCAGAATCGAGAAATTTGCATGCCGTTGTATAATAATAAACTAACCTACACTGTAACACGCAGCACTTTGATGAACATTGTTACTCAGCTGATAGAGTTGTACCCTTCTTGCTGTCTTGTCGTACAGAACTTGTAAGTCGCTTTGGATAAAAGCGTCAGCTAAATGACTAAATGTAAGTGTGTGTAAGTGTGTGTGTGTGTGTGTGCGCGCGCCTTGTAGAATTCCACACATAAGAAAGAAAGATACTGGGATGAATAAACAAAATAGGAAATAAAATGTAGAAATGTAGAGTTGCCCTTCTTAAAAATGCATGAACATTCACTGATAATTGGTCTGTAGTGGAGTCTACAAGGTCTACATTGCCGGACCATGTAGAATCCGGACCTTGTAGACTGACATAATTCTGTGCATAGTTTAGTCTACACAGGCCATATTTCAAATAATCAAAATCTTACTTCATTCATCTTAAACATTCTTGATTTAAAAACAACAAAGTTTACGAAAGTGCTGTACAAGTCCAACAACATAAGAGATAAAAAAAAAAAAAAAACATATTAAAAAAAAATTAAATTCTGTTTTTTAATTTAAAAACAAAAAAAAATTTGAAGCTTCGAATTAAAATCGAAGCTCGGCCCCGAAGCTTCGATTTCCAAAAAAAGCTTCGAAGGTCAGCCCTAGTAAAATGCAAACGTAACAAAACAAAAACAAAAACACATTCACATCTTCAACTTGCTCCGAGGTCCCAACATGGTCTCATAGAGTCAACTATGGAAGTGTACCCAACCTTTCATTCTCCATATGTCAAAAAAGGTTGCCATGTCTTATAGAATCTATCCGTAGAGCCTCCTAAGGTGCATCTCATCTTTTCCAAGTGCAGGAACCCCATTACATCTCTGGTCCATTGGACATGTGTGGGAGAGGCCTCCTGCTTCCACATCATAAGTATTAAACGCCTAGCAATTAGTGTAGAAAAAGCAATGATTTTCGAGTGTTTTATGTGAATAGGCATATCCTCTGGTGCCACTCCAAAGATTGCGATTATAGGGGAGGGTCAATTTTGGTTCCAAATATTGCAGAAAAAGTATCGTATAGATGTCCAATAGTTATATAAATTTGGACACGTCCAGAATGTATGAACGAGAGAACCCGTCATCGTCTTGCACCTATTGCACAAAGGATCTGTCCCTGGATAAAACTTAGCCAACTTCTCCTTTGAGAAATGTAGACGGTGTAGCACCTTCAACTGTATGAGCCCATGTCTGGCACATATTGAGGAAGAGTGAACAATCCGGAGAATAGATTGCCATTGTTCATCTGAAAATTCTACAGACGGATCATCCTCCCAATGTGATTTGATAATAGTGAGAGGGGGAATGTAGGGTCGACAATATATCATACAATACTCCAATCGCTCCCCTTCTGTATACATTAACATCTAGAAATTCATCTAAAGTTGTTTTTTCAGGCATGTTGGGAAATTTAGGATATCTGTTGCGTACAAAGTCACGAATTTGCATATAGCGGAAGAAATGAGTCAGAGGGATGTCATGCTTTTGAGTCAGCTGAGTAAATGAGGCAAAAACAATATACAGATCTTTAAAACTAGATATACCCTTATTGCTCCAGATCTTAAAGGCCAATAGGGACGTTAACACGAACCTAAACTAACTTTAGGTTAGTTGTAACGTTAGTTTAGGTTCGTGTTAACGTTAGATAATGTACAAAATAAACGTTTTCCGCTGCTATAAACGTTGCACTTTTATTTTGAAAACCCCAGAATAGGCGAGTCAATCTATGAAAAAAAGCACTTAACCCAAAAAAAATGTATACAAAAGGTTTTTCGATGGATTCCGATAGTATTGGGCGTGCTAAATAACATACTAAAAGTCGACCAAAATCGACCCCCCCCCGAAAGCCGCCATTTCCAAGATGGCGTCCCAGATGGCGGTGGAGATATTAAAATGGCTATATCTCAAATTGAGAATATGGTGCAAAGGATTTCTCAACTGATTCTGGTACCTCTGGGCATGTTCACTAACATACTAAAGATCTAGGAAAATACACCTTCCAGAAAGGCTTAATTTTCAAGATGGCGTCCAAAATGGCGGCAGACCAAGCTTAAAATGGCTATATATCTCAATAGAAAAAAATATATAACTATGATTTTTCACTTGATTCTGGTACCTCTAGACATGCTTGTGAACATACAAAAAATCTAGGAAAATACACCTTCCGGAAAGGCATCATTTTCAAGATGGCGTCCAAATTGGCGCCCAGGAGCTTAAAATGACTATACAAATACAAATAGCTTACTAAAAAAGGTGTTTGCACTCTCCAGCTCTCAAGCTAGCATAGTTGAAGCCTTCTTTTTGACCATTATAGTTGTTATAGTTAGAGGTGTGCTCTTCCTATTCTGAACTGCAGAGGTTTGAAATGAATGCTGCAAATTATACTGCACCAAACATGCTTGGTAAGGATATTGATGTGTTGAACACGACCGTCTTATTTGCTGCAGACAATGTAGATCATAATATTCTAACAATTGATGGGAAAGGGACATTTCATGGGATGGACATGATAGCTGCCTTGACACCAGGACAGAAGACAGACCAAAGGATTCCGAGGTTCAGAATTAATGAACTGAATCTTGTGCAGAGGTCAAAAGTTGTGATAATAGATTAATTTATCACTTTGCCAAACACTTTTGCAGAGACACTACATTTAAAGAACTTCCAAGACTCGCAGAATGTAACAAGATGGTTGATCTGCTTTGGGAGTTATCGTTCAATTTCAAACAGCCTGCACCTGGTTGGCAGGGGATGATGCACATTATTCATAAGGGAGATGAACATCCAGGGCAGTCTTCAGTGAGATACTTACCAATGATAGACATGTACTCCGGAGTAGGGCTGCACGATTAATCGTTTTTAATCGAAATCGCGATTTGGAATGATGCAATTATCAAATCGCCAAGCCTGCAATTAAAATATATATATATATATATTTTTTTTATATAACCAGGAAGTCCCATTGAGATACAAGATCTCCTTTGCAAGGTAGACCTGGCCAAGATGACAGCAATAACATTTGCAATACATCACACAGCAATAAAATGTGCGATACATCACACAAGAACATAATAAATGTGCATGTATACAATACATCACATGTAAACACAAAGCAGAATAGTCTACATGATAGTAAAAGTGTATAATACAGGGTAATACAGTAATTTTGCAGTTGGGACCTGACTACAGAAAGCAGCAACATGCTTCTTGTAAAAAAAATAAAAAATATGTTATAATCGCATTGCAAATCGCAATCGCAATATCTGTCAGAATAATCGCAATTAGATTATTTCCCAAAATCGTGCAGCCCTACTCTGGAGACAAAACATGCATTCTGTCAACACTGGAGTTCATTTGTGGTCTGGCATCCAAACACCACCTTGCCCCAGTAGTTACATTTGACCAACCCCTATATTGGAAAGCAGCAGAGATAATCCTAGATTCACCACAGTGCAGTCACCTCAAGTCCTTTGTCCTGCTCCTAGGAGGATTTCACACATTTATGAATTTGCTAGGAGCAATTGGTACACTGATGGACGGTACAGGACTTAAGGACATTCTAGGGGTAGTCTATGGGGAGAACTCAGTAGCCCATATGATGACAGGCAAATCAGTTCAGAGAGCATTCCGTGGCCATCTTCTGGTTGACAAATGTCTTAACCGCATGATAATATCAGAAATGGTAGATGATAGTCATGAATTTGCAGCAATGGTTGAACAGTCTGAAGCAATGTATACCTCAATAGTTAAGGGTGAAATGCCATTGGAAACAGTGTTCACATCAGAGACCCTCATTACAATAAATGAAGAGCTGGGAAAAAGGAAGATGGAACTGTGTGCTAGATCCAAAACTAGTCAGTTGTGGCTAAATTACCAACACATGTTAGAAGTTGCTAGGTCACTGATAACAGCAGATCACACAGGTTCCTGGCTTTTGCACCTACGCGCTGTTTCTGAATGCATGCCGATATTTGCTGCGGCTGGGCATTACAATTACTTGAAATCGGCACACTTTTATGTCCAAGGCAAGAGATGAGTCAGCTTCACATCAACCACCCAGATGTCTTCAGACAATTTGAAAAGGGTTTTCATGTTATCCGTCGCAGCAGCCAATCATGGGCAGGCCTCAGCTCAGATCTTGTAATCGAAACAACATTGATGAGGTCATTGAAGACTACAGGAGGGATGACACATGGAAGTGGAATGACCGACAATCAGAGATCCCTTTGGACAATGTCAAAGGGCATAACATCAGAGTATAACACCGCAATGCAGGAGTTCTCAAACCAGACATACACAACATCAGAACAGCACAAGGATTCAACAGAGGCAAGGATGAAAAGGGATGCTGCTGACCTGGAGAAGATCACTTCAAAACTTGCTATATGTTCACTTTTCTCTCCAGACTCTTCTTTAAGGAATGTTGTTACAGGTGTTGTCGCTGAGGATGGAGTAAACGTGCATGATTATGACTCTGTTGGACGCAACATCATGCACAAAATGATCGGACAGCCGGCATTCACATTTTCATTTAGTAGAAAGGATAAAGCCATAACCCTTGGACAAAAATCGTCTATCAAGGTTGCTCCTGATCGAATCATTGATTCTGCACTTCTTTTTCAACGTTTCCTTATTGTCTCCCAAACTGGAGAGCTGTCATTGGAGGAGGTTATGCGTTACGAACTCAGTCCTTTCCCTCCTGCCCTCTTTGAAGCCGGAAACGTCTTCCGCAAAGCTGATAAACCACAACTAGCGCACGCGATCTGTGATCATGCAAGTGATGCAATCCTAGATTCTGTACCAGAAACGGAGCATTATGTTCTTGATGGTGGTTCACTCCTTCACCGAATACAATGGAAGCACGGACAAAGCTATGGTAAAATTGCACAGTCATATGCAGACTTCACCATCCAACATTATGGCTCAGCTACAACCATTGTGTTTGATGGCTATGAGGATGGGCCATCCATTAAAGACAACACACATCAAAGAAGAGGAAACAATATTCATCCCATTGTCAACTTCACTGCTGAGACAGAGTTCTCAGGTAAGAAGGAGGAGTTCCTGTCAAGAGATCTGAATAAACAGAAACTGATCCACATGATAAGTGATGAACTGAAAGAACGGGATTGCACTGTGGTCAATTCACTTGGAGATGCTGATGTAGACATAGTAAGGGCCGCAGTGGGATCATCTCTTCTTCACACCACGACGCTGATTGGAGAAGATACTGATCTCCTCGTCTTACTTCTTTACTATGCACAGAGCGATAGCAAGGGCCTTTATTTCAGATCAGACAAGTCGAAAGCTGATGGCAGTTTTAAAGTGTACGCCATAAACCATTTGAAAGAAGTACTCGGACAGGATGTGTGTTCTCAGTTGCTGTTCATCCATGCTGTGACTGGCTGTGACACAACTTCCCGGATCTTCGGAGTTGGCAAAAAGACAGCATTCCAAAAACTTGTAAAAGGGGATCCTGTCCTTCAGGCTTGTGCCAATGCATTCACTGTACCAAACCAGACAACAGATGTGATCGATGACCTTGGGTGCCAAGCAATGGCTGTCTTTTTTGGTGGAAAGTGCACAGATTCGCTTGCAAAAATGAGATAACATTTTCAGCAAGAAGGTTGTCTCAGCTTCATCAACGGTAACGCCTGAACGTCTACCACCAACTGAATCTGCTACCAAATTCCACTGTCGTAGAGCATACTATCAGGTCATGGTCTGGATGGGAACAGATGATGGTATAGATGCTCTAGACTGGGGCTGGAACCTGCAGGACAATAGATTTGTCCCACTCATGTCAACAATGAATGCTGCTCCAGACAGTCTCTTGAAGGTCATTCATTGTAACTGTACCACTGCCTGCAAGACACTTCGCTGCTCATGCAGAAAAAAGTTTTTTTTTTATTTATTTTTAATTTTTTTCGGTTTCTCATTTGATTCGATACTCGGTAGTACCGACGTGTTTCGGTTCGGTACCTCAAAAGTACCGAATTCGGTACCCATCCCTACAATCCACATAACAAGTTTCTCCCAGAGGATCCTGAAGATGATGATGAGTAGGCCTAAAGACCACAATAAGTGGGTCATTTATTTTGTGTTCAACACCAAAGCCAGCTTTCTAGGTTGAATATAATAACCAATTTAAATTTTAGCCAAAATAAGCTACAGGCAGCCATTTTGATGATGCAAATGATGCATTCCTAGCAGATATATTTAGCTAGATATTTTGCTAGTTATTAATGTATAGAGGTGCCAGAATCAGTTTATAAATCCTTTAGAAATGTTTTCCCATTTGAGATACAGGCATTCTAAGCTCCCAGTCGTCATTTTGGACACCATTTTGAAAATTAAGCCTCTTCGGAAAGGTGTATTTCCCTAAAACTTTAGTATGTTCCTAAGTATGTCTAGGGGTACTTGGGGTACCAGAATCAAATGACAAAATCATTTATATAATTTTTATATTGACATATATATAGCCATTTTAAGCTTGGCCAGCCGCAATTTTGGACGCCATCTTGAAAATGAAGCCTTTATGGAAGGTGTATTTTCCTAGATTTATAGTATGTTAGTGAGCATGCCCAGAGGTACCAGAATCAGTTGAGAAATCCTTTGCACCATTTTCTTAATTTGAGATATAGCCATTTTAATCGCCCCGGCGCCATCTGGGACGCCATCTTGGAAATGACGGCTTTCGGAGGGGTCGATTTTGGTCGACTTTTAGTATGTTATTTAGCACGCCCAATACTACCAGAATCCATTGAAAAACCTTTTGTATCAATTTTTTTGGGGTTAAACCATATATTGACTCGCCTAGAAAGGAAGTCATTATATTTGCTTTACTGACCGTCCGGTTCTGTGTTAGCTCCGGTTAGCTACGTGCAGTAGTTAGTATTATATTATCAATAGGGATGGGTACCTTCACATTTGAACCGATACCGGTACCTGTGAATCGATACCGGTATCCAACGGTACCTTTTTTCGGTACTTTAGTCTCAAGAAATTTAATTTACCTACCTGTCGTAAAAAAAAAATCCAAACTTCAAATAACTACAATTTCGACAGTTTTCGGCTTGTCATTGCTCAGACTGCTTTGTTGTTGAATCAAGTCAAATCCTAGGTAAGCATATATTGTGCGTGTGAACGTTGACATGAAAAGAAAAAAGTAAAAAAAAAAAAAAATTATTTTCGGTTTCTCACTTGATTCGATACTCGGTAGTACCGACGTGTTTCGGTTCGGTGCCTCAAAAGTACCGAATTCGGTACCCATCCCTAATTATCAATACCAGCCATTGGATTACTGTTTTCTAAATTGGGGAGGCTTTTAATCGTCAAGGTATCCATAAACTTCAATCGGTTCGGATCCTTTGAATGAATGAGAATGTCCACAAACACGGCTTCACGTAGAAATCACTGGCTGCGCGCAGAGACGAGTGCTTAGGCAAAAAATTGTTCAGAGTATATTTGCTTAGAAAACGTAATTGTCTAATTCAATTATTTTTTTTAAATTTCTCCATGGTAAATACACGGGTCACAAGATGTTTACATGAACGTTTTGGAGTTGTATTTGGAGTGTATTTGGTGACTGTATACACTGTAAGGGAACGTCAGGCTATTGTCCTCCCCCACTTCCAGTGATGAAGCTATGCTACGCTAACGGAGCGACTGTTCCCAAAGCTAAATGCACGCACAGAGACAAAAAAGGTATGTATCTTCTTGTCTAACTCCAGGGAAGATGTTAAATAAGCTAATTTCCCAAAATGTTGGAGTTTTCCTTTAACGGCTAACAACTCGCTTTTATGCATGTTCAATTTATATCCAGAGATACAGCCGAAATCTCTGAAAATGGTAAGAGCATGGGGAAGCGATTCCATGGGGTCAGACACATAAAGTAACAGGTCGTCAGCATAGAGGGATAATTTGTGTTCTAGGCCAGCCCTATGGATTCCCCTGATCCTGTCTTCCGCTCGCAACTTCATAGCTAAAGGTTCTATAGAAATTGCAAACAGGAGAGGGGATAATGGGCATCCTTGTCTGGTTCCACGATTCGGTGGGAAATAAGGGGAACATACATCGTTTGTCTTGACACAGGCCATGGGCGAGTTATACAAGAGCCTTACCCACGAAATGTACCATTCAGATTCCTTTATTGAGCCATTTGTGTAAAATACATTGGTAATTGTTGCAGCAATACAGTGTATGCATTTTCTTTTCTTTTTTCACAGTAAACACCAACACAGACAAGAAACGAAACAGTGCAGTGGGGGATTAATCAATAAAATACATATATATATATATATTAGAGGTGGGCATAGATTAATTTTTTTAATCTAGATTAATCTATCTGCAATCCTGGATTTAATCTAGATTAAAATGGCCCAAAAAAAGAAAAAAACTGCCGAAGGCATTCAAAATATGTGTGTTCTACCCAAATAATGACCAGAAGTAAGTCCTTGCTTTTTCTTTCCTCCTTATGTTTCTCAGGCCAGGTGGCCCATTACACCATGAGCCCATCTCCTGTTTCCAAAATGCATTACAGACTGTTTGAAAAAGCTGTTTTGCTATGATAATTGGTAATGAAATATCAAAATAATGTTCAATAAGATGTACTTGTGTTTAATAAGTTGTTTTATTCAGAAGTTAACACAAATAAATAATATTACCAGTACAGTACAGTATCTAGCACTCTCAGGAGCAAAACAGAAAGAATCATTTCAAACTTGAACTATGTGACATGGCTTGAATCAACTGCTCCAGTGGAGTTGCTCAGTGGCCAATGGTGTCAACTGCAGGTTGTACTGGGCAGCTCCCAGGTGTGAATGGAACTGTGTGAATGTGAAGCAGGGCGTTCCTGAAAAAGAGCATCTGTGCTCAGCGAACCTACCCTGGGTAAATAAAGGTGATTAATGCGTTAATTATATTATCGCGCGATACTAGTATAGCGTTAACGCAGCACGTTAACACCGTTAACGGCCCAGCTCTAATATATATATATATATAAAGTGAAGAGTGCAGAGTTCCAGTATGGACTAGTGCAGTGCATCAGTGTCATTGTGCCAGTGTCACTTGGGGGCAGAGGGGGGGGGGCAACCGAATTTTCCAAGAGTAAAAAGCAAATAGTCCCACTCCACCCTATCAAACGCCTTTTTGGCGTCTAGTGACAGAGCAATCTCAGGTGTCGAGGGTGAAGGGGTGTATAAAATATTAAATAGCCTACGCAAATTAAAGAAGCCCTGTCTGCCCTTTATAAATCCTGTCTGAACCGGGGATATCATAGAAGGTAACACATGTTCTAATCTGAGAGCTAGAGTTTTGTTTTAAATCTTTTTATTTTTCATGAGGTTTCACATTCAATCGACAGATCTACAGAATGTTCAGTGTCTCTCATGAACAATTTTTAACAATTTTCCTTGTGCTCCCCACTCAATCCATTCTCCCATCTCTCACTCACACTCACACACTGGGACATACACACACGTACACGCGCACACACGCGCATACAGGCATACACACACACACACATACACACATACACTTGCCCACATACACACAAATAAACAATTAGACAACAAAAAAAATAATAATAAAAATAAAGTAAAATAAAATAAAGGGACAGTAGGTAAATCATAAGTAAATAAGGAATAAAAGTGCAAATGTCGGTATTGTAAACAGTGACATTTTATAGCACCCAGTTGCTCACACCCGCTTATCGATATAGCTACTCCGACAGAGAAGGGTCCGGGCCGCTGCGTGTTCAGCTCCCTTTCCCAGACCCGACCCCGTGGGGGCAGGGTTTGACAGCCATGCGCAGGCAACCAGGCACTTATACGCAGACAAAGAGCCTCAACAGATCAGCTAATCTAATCTGCTAAAACTCCACGTCTGTTATTTAGATATGACACATTTATAGGACTACATTATGAGTTTCCAGTTGAGTATAGAGTGGATTCCAGAGTTCTTGAAATAAGTGACCCTGGTTGTGCTTTTCAAGCGTTATCTTTTCTAAGGGAAGAAACTGAGATATTTGTTCTATGAACATATTGAATGTTGGTGCGATTTCATTTTTCCATAGAAGAAGTATACATTTCTTTGCAAAATATGTTATGTATACCAACAGTCTGCATTTCTTTTGGTCTAAGTGGCAGTTTGTTATATTATTTAATAGATAGACACATGGTGATAACTCAAATTCCAACTCCATGACAGATTTAGTAAATAAGTGGATCTTGTTCCATAAATGCTTCAATTTGCTACATTGCCAGAACATATGTAGAAATGTTCCTTCTTTAATTTTACATCTTGGGCAATTTGGTGAGTTTTCTTTCGAGATTTTGTGCATTTTTACAGGAGTAAGGTAGAATTTATGAATAAATTAGAAATTACTTTCTTTGATCTTATTGCTTGTAAAGGGAAAGAAAGTTCGATCACAGATATCTTGCCAATTGTTTTCTTCAAATTTCGTTGCCAGGTCCGTCTCCCAGCATCTTAATAGAGCTGGGAAGACTGTTTGGCATTCATTAGTTAGAATTTCATATAGTTCACTGATTTTACCTTTAATTGTGGATGAGGTAGTTAGTTTTTCTTCCAATTCTGTCATTTCAAAGCTTAACTTGTTTTCTTTAGTAAGTGAACTTAAAGTGCTTTGAATTTGCATATATTTTAAGAAGTCTGAGTTAGGAATGTTGTATTCTTCTCTTAGCTCCTGAAATGCTTTTAATTTCCAGTTTTTATGAAAAAGGTCTTTAAGTTGAGTTACCCCCAAGTGTCTCCACTTGTTTATATAAGTTGAATGAAAATATTTTTTTAGGTCAGGGTTTTGATGAATAGGTATAAACAGAGATGCATTTAGTTATGCCAAACTTTTTCGAGCAATCTTTCCATGCAGATAGGGTTAGACTAGGCAGAATTTCAGAAAATGTGCTTGTATAAAGTGCTGAAGGCATTTCGTGTTTATTTTTGGTACACAACATTTCTAGGGGTATTAAGGGGTGCTGAATCCAAATCTGCTGTATACCAAGCTCAAAAATGTCAAATAAGGCCTCAAAATTGAGAAATCCAACATGGCCGCCAGCACCAGGCCCTCTCTCCACAAAAACAGGGGCTAAACCCACAGTTTTTATTTTACTGACATGAAACTTTGCACAGAACATCTGCACCTATGGAGGAAGAAAGTAGGAATATAGCTGGGGTGCAACCATGAGTAACAGGGTGTTTTTGACTGTCTAACTGTAATCTTTGTATAGGCGAGGATAAAAGAAATTACATTTCTTCAGTATTTGCAGGAATACTACAGCAATTTGGTAATAACTGTACAGTGTTGGACACGAACATTAGAAGCCCCCAAGTCTTAGCTTTCTTCAGGTACCAAGTTTATGCAAGTAGCTCTTATAAATCTGGATATATAAGCATTTTAATGTAAGCATGCTGTTTTAGGCGAATTTTCAAAAAATAAATGGTGGGGCTTAATGAGTTAAGTGTGACTACACAAGGTACAAACCTGAATTAAATGTGCTTTTGTAAGTTTTCTTACATACATCAACAAGGACGTAGTCACACCGGAGATTCAAGAATCCATACTTGGCGCGGACCACCTTGGACAGGCACAACTGAACATGTTTGTGGACAAACGTTTGTGTGAACCTCCAGATAGTGACCAGCACCTGAACCTGAAATCACCCATTCGAATGAACAAAGCCAAGACATTTGCCTCTTTGTATGAAGTTGTGCAACTTTCCAAGAACAAGCAAAACACCATCAAAGTGGACAGGCAGATTCTACAAATGCTCATCACAGCTTACAGAGCAGGTCGTAAGGTAGACCTTGACAATATCCTCCAGCATGAGCTCATGCCCATCCCGCCATCTCTGGCCACAACTAACGGGAGTCTACATTCTATCAACAAGTCTGTGTTCGCAAATATACTGACGAAACAAGTTAAAACCCCTGCAGATCTTACCCTTCAGGGACCCAGCTGCCTGGTCATTGATGGCCAAGCTCTGGTAATGGCACTCGGAAAGCCACCTGACACTACAACATTTGGTGACTATGCCAACAAGTTCACTGACACCGTGTTGAAGATGGGAGCAAAATACCAGAGAGTAGATGTCGTCTTTGACAAATACCATTACCAATCCATCAAAACAGGCACAAGGGTGAAACGCAAACAGCGCCACAGGCCAGTACGTTGTGAAATCAAAAACAAGTCTGTTCCACTTCCTGCCGATTGGTCGAGCTTCATGGCCCTTGAAGACAACAAATCAGATATCGCTCAACTACTCTCAAACCACCTGATAGAGCACAGCCCGGATGATGAACCTGTAGTTGTAGTATCAGAGAGGTTTGCTGAAGGGACAACAGATCCAGATCTTGAAGTCTCCTCTCTGAGTGCTGACCATGAGGAAGCTGATACACGTCTGATTTTCTCATCCAGGCTCCAGTGGAAACAATCGTCGTGTCAGTGCGTGACACAGATGTGCTGCTTCTACTCTTGGCTCACTATGACATAATCCGATGTACGCATCTCTACATGAAAGCTGGGACATTGAAGGATCCAAAATATTTTCCAGTACATGACATTAGAAAGCTACTATCTGATGATCAACTGGACACAATCCTTGCCTTCCATGCCCTCACCGGATGTGACAGTGTGTCCCAGTTCAGTGGTCACGGAAAGAAAACAGCCTGGCAGGTGTTCGAGCACCATCACACTGATCTTGCTGGCCTTGGGAAGGGCCCTTTCACAGAAGATCTTGTGACATCAACAGAGAGATTCATCTACAAGATCTATGGTGTGCCTGAGGTGGATACGTGCAACAAGGCAAGAGTTATTCTGCAAAGGCCGTCCACAAGAGACTCTGCCACCAACCTCGGATGCTACATCTGTTCCTCCCTCCCCATCAACCTGGACCCCCTGCAATTTGAATACCGCCCTAACAGGTCCACGGAGGACGCCATAGCCCATGTGCTGCACACAGCAGCATCACACCTGGACAAGAGGCAGGGGAACTATGTGAGAATGCTATTCATCGACTACAGCTCAGCATTCAATACCATAGTCTCCTCCAAACTCATAGCCAAGCTCAGGGACCTGGGCTTGAACTATGACCTCTGCCAGTGGGTCTTGGACTTCCTGACGGGCAGACCCCAGGTGGTGAGAGCAGGCAACTGCACCTCCTCATCCATCACTCTCAACATAGGTGCCCCCAGGGCTGTGTCCTGAGTCCCCTCCTCCACTCCCTGTACACACATGACTGTGTGGCACAGCGGAACAACAACACAATCATCAAATTTGCTGACGACACAGTAGTGGTGGGCCTGATCTCTGCAAACGACGAGAGGGCCTACGTGGAAGAGGTTAAGGTTCTAGCGGGATGGTGTCAAGAGAACAGCCTCTCCCTGAACGTCAGCAAAACAAAGGAGATGATTGTGGACTTTAGGAGGTCGGGGTCAGGGAATACAGCCCCCTCAGCATCGACGGGGCACCGGTTGAGAGAGTGAACAGTTTTAAGTACCTCGGAGTCCACATATCCGAGGACTTGACATGGACCACAGACATTGACAGTGTTATCAAGAAGGCACGACAACGCCTCTACTTCCTTAGGCGCTTAAGGAAGTTCAACGTGAGTCAGAAAATCCTCAAGAACTTCTACTCATGCACAATAGAGAGCATCCTGACTGGCAATATCACCTCCTGGTTTGGGAATAGCACTGCACAAGACCGCAGCAGACTACAGAGAGTGGCCCGTTCAGCCGAACGCACAATTGAAGGTGGGCTTCCCACTCTCCAAGACATTTACAACAAGCGGTGCATGGGCAAGGCTAAGAGAATAATCAAAGACTCCAGCCACTCAAACAACTGCCTCTTTGAACTGCTGCGGTCAGGCAAGCGATACCGGAGTCTCATGGCAAGCACAGAGAGACTCAGAAGGAGCTTCTATCCCCAGATGATCAGGATGCTCAATGAATGAACAATGAACAATAAGCAAACCATCAACACACCCACAGCGCACATACACTCACTTAAATAAACAACACCCACTTTACCACTTTAGACACACTTTACACTTTATATTTATATTTATATTATTGGTAAGGAAATTGCACATCATTCTCATTCCTTATTGCACCTCACCACTACAAGGTGGCACCACAAGCTAAGCTATACTTCACCATTTTTGTACCAGCTGTACTGTATATATAGATACACTGAACAATTTTGTTGTTTACACTTATTTACGTACTTGACTTCTTGACTTTCTATTTTATACTTATTATACTTATTTTATACTATCTTGTTATTATCTAGCACACTCTCAGGAGCAACACAGAAAGAAACATTTTATGCAAAGTATTCTGTATGACAACTAATAAAGAAACTTGAACATTCACTTATATTGATATGGTAAAATAATATTTTTATTTTATTATATTATATTATAATCTATTCTATTCTATTCAGGAAAAGTGGCATTGGATGAATCATGCAACTGCAAGACACCTGACACCTGACTGACAATAAATTACTGTACCTAAGATACTGTACGCATATTAAGGACTATCTAATTTGCATAAATGGCATGTTGATTAAAAAAATTCAAGAGAAAATAGTTTGATGAATAAATCCATGGCCTGGGATCATCCTGCTTTTCTTTCTTATTTGGTTATGCATCAATAACAACCACAGTTTCTGCTATAAATATGAGTTTCAAGCAACATTTTCACAACTGATCTAAAATCAGGATATGATTTTAAATTCCTCATGTATGCAAACATATAAAAACACATTTCATTCATGTTTCTACCTTGTTTAGTCAAAAAGATATGCACTTAAATAGATTTCAGCCTGGCGTTGGCGGCCATGTTGGATTTCTCAATTTTGAGGCCTTATTTGACATTTTTGAGCTTGGTATACAGCAGATTTGGATTCAGCACCCCTTAATACCCCTAGAAATGTTGTGTACCAAAAATAAACACGAAATGCCTTCAGGGTTATGATTTTCTGAAAATGTACCCTGTCTAGGTATTCACAACCGTGAAATATTGCTTTATATTTTCTATTTTGTCAAAATTCTTTATAAAAAAAAGAGAGTTTAGAGGTAAAGGATCAACCTGTCCCGCTTCTATCTGTATCCAGTGTGAGTCTGGTCCTCCCAATGACCATGATACTATAGTTCGAAGTTGGGCTGACCAGTAGTAGTGTTGGAGATTGGGAAGACCTAGACCACCCATGGACTCAGGTTTCATAAGAGTCAGTAATTTAATCCTTGGTTTTTTATTGGACCAAATAAATTGAGATACGTTTATTCAGTATGTTAAAATATGTTATAGATAGGTAGCAGGGTACATTTTGAAAGAGAAAGTTCAATCTCGGAAGGATATTCATCCTGATGACGTTTATCCTTCCTAGAAGGGATAGGGGTAGTTTGTCCCATCTACCTAGATCTGTGTTAATTTCAATTGTAAGAGGAGTGTAATTTTCTTCAAATAAATCATTTAATTGCGGTGTAAAGTGTACTCCCAAGTATTTGAAGCCTCCTGGTGACCATCGAAATGGGTAGGATTTCTGCATTTCTTTTGTTGGTTTCATATGTAGGAGACATGCATTAGATTTATTATAATTTATCTTGTATCCTGAGTACTTTCCAAATTGTTCGATTGTGTTATACAGATGTAATAAGGAGTTTTCTGGTTGCTCAATGTATAGAACAATGTCGTCAGCATATAAAGATATTTTGTGTTCAACCTTATCGATATACACTCCTTTTATGTTAATGTTGTCTCGTACAGATGCAGCCAAAATTTCTATTATTATTGCGAATAATGAGCTTGACATTGGGCACCCCTGTCTTGTTCCTCTCATTAAGAGAAACGGATCAGATGTATTGCCATTAGTAATAACTGCTGCTTTTGGAGTTTGATAAATTGCTTTAATCCACTGGATAAAATTTGACCCGATATTAAGTTTTTGCAGCACGTTAAAAAGAAAGTTCCACTTGACTCTGTCAAAAGCCTTCTCTGCATCCAGAGATAGGAGTAGAGAGGGCCTCTGTTTTAGATTCAAATGATTGGTTATATTTAATAACCGTCTGATGTTATCGGTAGCATATCTTCCCTTAACAAATCCAGCCTGATCTGGGTTTACCAATTTCGGCGTGATGGTTTCAAGTCTTTTCGCTAATGCTTTGGTGATAGTCTTATAATCATGATCTAAAAGACTTATAGGTCTGTATGATGAACAGTCTAGTGGATCCTTACCACTTTTATGCAGTACTGTGATGTTTGCCAAGCTCATTGTTTGAGGAAGTGCCTTGTTGCGTCCAAAGTTGTTAATCATTCCCATAAAAATGGGTTTCAAGTCATTCCAATACTCCTTATATAGCTGTGCCGGGAAGCCATCTGGTCCTGGACTTTTGTCTATAGGCATTGAATTAATTGTTGCTAGTATTTCTTGTTCGGTAAAGGGTGCATTAAGACTCTCTTGATCTGATTCTGAGAGCTTTGGCATTTTGATACCTTCTAAGAATCTATCCAGTTCCTCCTGTGTGTAATTACTTTGAGATTTGTATAGTATATTGTAATACTCCTGGAATGCCTGATTGATTTCTTTTGGATGATGTGTGATGTTGCCCTTGAACCGAATTGCTTTTATAGTCTTTTCGGCTTGTTCTTTTTTTAGTTGATGGGCTAATAGTTTACTGGGTTTGTTGCCAAATTCATAGTGTTTTTGTCTAACCTGATTCATTTGTTGCATGATTATATTTGTAGTCTTGATATTTAATTTGGCTCTGGCAGTTACTAAATGTTTCCAGTTGTCTTCTGTTGCTGCAACTTTATGGAGGGCTTCGCATCTTTCAATTTCTTTTTCTAGTTCTTTTGTGTGTGCGATTTCTTCCCTTTTACTAAATGATGTGTATGAGATAATATGTCCTCTTAAAGTGGCTTTTGCAGCTTCCCAGATTATGTTTGGGTCCATGCTAGGATCATTGTTTTCATCTATGTAATTTTTAATCCATACCTTCATTTTTGATCTAAATGTTTCATCCCTCAGCAATGAGGTATTGAATCTCCATTGCCTACGAGTGAACTTTTCTCCATCCAGACGAACGGTCAAGTCAATTCTCGCATGGTCTGATAGTGTGATTGGATTGATACAACAGTTTTTTACCATGTGAAGATGTCTTGAGTAGATCAAAAAGTAATCAATCCTAGAATATGAGACATTGGCATTTGAATAGTAAGTGTAGTCTTTAACCTTTGGATTTAGTTCCCGCCACACATCAACTAGGCCACTTTCTTTGCATAAACCTTTGAGTACTTTTATGGACTTTGGTTTGTTACTTTTAGACTGTGTGGTCTTGTCCATCTTCTGATTCAGTGCACAGTTAAAGTCTCCGCCTATGACCCCAAATCCTTTGCAGTTTTCGTTAAAAAGCAATACCATATCTGACATAAATGCAGGGTCATCTGTGTTAGGAGCGTAGATATTAAGGAAAGTGGTAGATATTCCATTAATAGAACCTGAAATCAAAACATATCGCCCATTTGGGTCAGTGATTTTTTTCTCATTTAAATGGCGTGTTTCTATTGATTAGAATAGCAGTTCCCCTACTGTGACTTTTGTATGAAGAAAAATACACTTGTCCCACCCAATCCTTTTGTAGCTTTAAATGTTCAATTTCTGATAAGAATGTTTCTTGCAGGAAGGCTATATGTACCATCTTATCTTTTAGAACAGATAATTTGTTTGCCCTTATAATGGGATTACCCAAGCCTTTGACATTCCATGAGTTTATTATCAAATCCGACATAATGGTTGCAAAATCTTATTAGTATTGCTTATGAGTATGTCAAGTTGTTCTAAAGCATATATTGTCACTGTATGCATTGAGATATTTAGAAAAGAAAATAACAAACAATAAAGAAAAAGACAATAACATACAATTATACACCCTTGTTGTGGTTCCCAGACCCACAACATTGTGTTGGCTTCACTTTTAGTAGGCCAGAGAAAGAAAACAGTAGAGAAATAAAAACTAAAGAATACTAACGTTTTCATAAATGGTGTGGTGCCCGGAGCTCCTACCCTCATTTATTTTAACCCCCCCCCCCCCCCCCCCACTTCCATCATAAAAATAGTTCTTCAATTTCATCCATGCTTAATTGTGTAGAATTGAAAGAAGCAGTCATTGCAATAGTATTATAGCTTACAAGTGTTGACGTCTTATCGTGGGGTAAACCCCTTTCAAATGGTACAGTCCGCGTGACGTCACTCTTTGTTGCAGGAAGTATGAGCGCAAACGTGACTGCAGGACGGTGTATACTAAACCATCAACACACACGCTTTTCATAGATGGATATTTCTACTACACGATTTTCATGAGGAGGGGACCTAACAACGTCTTACCTCCACTCTTGGTGGCAGAATGCAGAGTTAATGTGAAACTTACTGCGACAGTTCGATTGTCTCGAGAAACTCCTTCACCGCTGTTGGGTTGTTGAAGAGGACGATGCTGTCCTCGTGAAGGACACGCAGTCGATTTGGATATGCAAATCCTCTGAAGATATTCTTTTGGATGAGTACTTTGATCACCTCGTCGAATTCTCTGCGTTTGATCCGTACTTCCCTTGGCAGATCCTGACGGATGGTGAGTTTGATTCCCTTTTCTTGCATCTGTGTCTTCTTTGCAGTTTGTAGTATTAGTTTCGCATCTCTGAACCGTAGGAGACGAATCAGTGTTGGTCTTGGTGGTTTTCCTGGTTAGAGCTAGAGTTTTGGATAGTATTTTACAGTCGACATTCAAAAGTGATATTGGGCGATACGACGAACATTGCAATGGGTCCTTGTTTGATTTTAACAGAAATGAAATTGTCGCTTGCTGGAGAGTAGGAGGCAGGCACCCCGAGTTGAAGGATTCCGAGTACATGTCCAGCAAGAGCGAACTAAATACCTTAAAAAATTCCGCCGGAAAGCCATCTGGACCGGGTGATTTACCAGACTGCATTGATTTGATCGCCAATTTAATTTCTTCTAAGGTGATATGCTGATCAAGTTCACGTCTGTCATCGTCCCCCAAAGTTTGAAACACCAGGTCCCCACAAAATGCATCAAACACTCCAGGGTTTTTTAACGAGTCAGAATTATAAAGTTTCGAATAGAAATGTTGGAAACTCATTTATTACTTTAGGGTCCTTAGAGGGGTGTCCAGATTGGGTTTCAATTTCAGGGATCATGTGCAAGCCTCCGATTTACGTATTTGGTGAGCTAAAATCTAGGGATGCACGATAATTATCGGGCCGATATCATCAATTATGACGTCATCCCGATAAACTCGATAACGTTATTGATAGCTCCGATAACATATAATAAATCTTTTGGTTAAAAGAAATCCGGTGTGGGTGGATTTGGATGAAGGGCGCTTGTTTTTATTATAGCCTCCTCCCGTTTTGCCAGTACTGTGGTAAAACTGATAGCGTGTGGTTTAGGAACAGGGAGTTTTTCACAAATCCAGCGCTCCCTTTCTTGGCTGTGACGTAGTCACGTTACATTCGGAGACAGACAGTCGATCTGCCAATTACGTCCCACGGCTTGCACCCACCTCTTCTTCTTACCACCAATCAGAAGCTCTCGTTCGTTTATTTACCTCCGGATTGTCAGCCATTACTCTACTCGGAGCTAACGTTATCTCCCCGCCAGCCACATTGACAAGTACCAGCGCTTATACATTACTGGCAAATGTCTTGTTGCACTTGTGGCAACGAGCGTTGTCCGCATCGACTTTAGTAAAATAGACCCAGACGTTTGAACATTTCGTTCTGTCCGCCATTATGAGAGCAAAGCTGTCTGTACTCGGTGTGTGAGTGTGTGTGTGTGTGTGTGTGTGGGAGGGGAAGAGAGGAGAGAGCAGGCAGCCCGCTCCCCGCGAGACACAGAGGCAGGAGAGATATAGACAACGGCCAACAAGATTAGTTTGCGACGTTTAAATTCCTCAAAAAACCTCCATAATTTCTCGAGTACCGATAGCAGTACCGATGACGTTGGAGCTTATAAATACTAAAAAAAAAAAAAAAATTGTTGATAAAAAAAAAATATATATATATATATATACAGTTAAAAAATATATAATACAATAAATATCGGCTTGAGGAGCATAAAGTTATCGGTATCGGTGTCAAAAAATCAATATCGTGCATCCCTACTAAAATCTTGGATGGTTTGTCCTAGGGGTGCACCGATATATCGGTCGGGTATCGGTATCGGCCGATAAGTGCCTTGTTGACTGCTATCGGCCTATCGGCCGATAAGCTCAGATGTGCCGATAGCAGTCGCCGATAAATACCCATCAATTTGTGTAGCGTCAAAAGGCAAAAAAAAAAAAGTTCACTCGCGACCTACCTGCACAACGCCCGCCGTCCCCCACACACACACAAGCTACTGCATCAAAGTAACTACTTATGATTAACAAGGCATTCGTTTTGTGGCATTAACGTTATATAGTTAGTGTTACACGGACAATAACATCAGCATATTATTATTACCCATAGCAGCAAGGCATTACTCGAGTCCGTTCATTAGCTACCGGGAGATGCAAGACTAACGTTACTGGTGAAAATGTGATTTGCGTTGGAATACTCCTTTGCCAACTTGCTGTACTTTGCTTGCAGGTCTGCAGCCATTATTGCTGCATTATGAATAGCCCCAACTTTAGCCAAGGTAACGTTATGGCTAAACCTTTAACAATAGTTAACGCTAGCTTTCGGTTAGCTGTTCAATGCTATTAATAACACAACTCCCCGTCAACACCCTCTCTCGGGAAGATGGCATTTAAGAAAGTATCTGCTGTTAAAATGACACAAACATTCGGTTTGTGGCATTAACGTTATATAGTTAGTGTTACACGTTCAATAACAAGCATATTATTTACCCGAAGATAGCAGTAAACAAGGCATTACTCCGTTAGTCCGTTCATAGCTCGGTTCCATTCCGTTGCTCATTCCGTACCCAACTACACATTCTGCAATCTGTTAATAAAGTTTTCAACCAGACAAATGTATAGAAAGGCTTTTTTTTTGGAGTTCCGGTATAGCTGCAATATGTAGCGCACGCATTTGGTAATAGCTCCGCTCCCGTTAACGTTAATTTCGTTTAAAAACCTTATTTGGACAATACCAAAAGAGATTAAACCACATCGTATGTATTGATAAGACCTTCTACTGACTATATCAAAAGACAACATGGATAAGGATAAGAAAAAGATTGGAAAGAAACAAGAAACAGCAATCCAACGGCGCAGATTGAAACACGTTCAAGAAAAATAACAGTCACCGACGCTGCGGCAGATCCGTCGGTGACAAGCCCCAACGAGGGGAATATAGAGGAGAATACACCGGGACCAACGACTATTGTCCCCGAGAGGGAGACAATAGATGACAACATAACAGGAACGACAGGAAAAAGTACAGTGAGAGATAAAGCAGGTGATTTTGAGAAGATAATAGCAAACAAATCCATCGGATCCCTCACTGCACCCATATCATCAACTGACACAAGCAGTGCAATTACACCACCCGACTTCAACTCACTGACTATCCTGATGAAAGAACAGATGGTCGCTTTCAAATTACACATCGATACTAAATTCGAACACATCGATGCTAAATTAGAAGAAGTTAAGAAAGCGGTCGCTGTACAGTCCGAGCTAATCACGACAGTGGAGAATACGGTGACAGATATTACACGGGCAGTCAAAGAGAACGAGAACACCATCAACGTTGGTATGACAGAGGTAACAAAGGAGATAAAAAGGGTGGAAGAGGCATGCCGGAGGAAAATACAAGAAGTTAAAGATGAAGCGATGGAGAGGCTACTCGAAACCCAACGCTACTACAAGCGAAATAACATCCGCATTGTAGGACTTGATGAAGCAGTCAATTGCGCAGACGACAACTTTCCAACAGTGCTATCAGAGATTTTGGGTAACAACTTTCTAAACACAGTGCCGACAGTGGACCAAGCTTACAGAATCGGTACTCGGGATCAAAGAAGCAACGGGCCAAGAGTCATCATTGTTACTCTGCGGAAGACGGCAATAAGAGATGACATCATCAAAATTGCTCGCAACCAAAGGGGAAAGCTGAAACATGGTGAAAACCCAATATTCATCTACGAGGATCTTTGCAAAGAGGCCATCGCTCGGCGTCTCCCCTACAAGGAGGTGATGCAGAAATTGTTCAAGTCTGGCCTCAGACCAAGGCTAGCATACCCGGCGCTATTATCGATCGTGGGCAGTGACAGCCGTAGGGTAGGATTACACACGCCTAAAGAAGCAGAGGAATACTGGAATCTACATGGAGTAGAACCCCCAAGGCAGAGCGAAACACTGTCTAAAAACAGATAAGCCTTCTCATCTCTCTTTTTCTCTGTGTATATCAGTATTAGAATGACTTTATCCGGGCTCAACAAAAGTAGCAGATGATATGCATGCCGGCTACACCAAGGCATATTGTGTATAATATGATTCGTAATGCATTATATTTTCAGACCTCTGGTCTCCGTGGAGACAAGAATATATCATTGACAATAAGAACAATCTGGAATATTCTGGGCTTATCGCTCGACTGCTCTGGGTCACTTAGAAATCTCCCGAAAATACTAGTAGTCATGAACCCTGGGTAGGAAGATCATTCTGGAACATAACAACAGTCTGTTAGTATATACTAGTGTATTCTACAACCTTCTAAAATATAATGCACCATTACTGCAACTCTAACATTAACATCCGGTGTGTATAAGCATAAGCATATGATCAATTGACTGAAGTTTAATCAGGCCTTAATAAGACTTAAAAAAAAATCAACCACACCTAAACGTATGAGCACAACAAGGTTATTCTAACAATTTAAATAATCACTCCACTGATGTAGAGATTGGCACATTGTAGCTCTAAAAGGCTCTGTTTTTCTCTTATCTAATTACTCAATTCTGTTCTAGTGGCTTCTCCACGTTAAGTTTTATTCTATCTCTCACTCCTTATTTTTATTTTTTTTCTCCCTTTTATCTTACATTGTTCTTTCCCATTGTTCTTCATATTAAGGTGTTAATGTTTCTCTACAATCTTTTCCTTTTTTCTGATGTTTCCTACATAAGTTAGTAGAGGGTTTAAATGAATATATCGATTTTTTTTTCATAATATTTCATTAAAGTAAGGGAAGGCACAAGACCAAAAGCGACATTCTATTGTATTAGAATGAAAATGTTAGATCCTATGGCAATTAGCATAGGAAGATTAGGATTACAAAGCTCAGTTTGGGCAATCGGTGGCCTAAGGGAGGGAGTCATACGCGGAGGATGTGTTTTTGGAACACAGGCCTGTACGACAGTCTGGGTGAGGGGAAAAAAGGGGATTTTTATTTGTATATATATATGTTTTTAAGCTCGGCTCTCAACGGGACCTCAATAATTGGATGTACATCTATTGTAGCTTCGCACTCCAGAAGCATTACCAAAAACTACACAAAAACATGCATAGATTATGGCTAGTTTGAATATAATGATATGGAACACTGGTGGGATAAACAAACAACACAAACGCAAAAGCGTGCTCACACTGATGAAAAAAGAACACGTGGACGTGGCTCTACTAAGCGAAACGCACATTTTAGAGGAAGACATAGATACGTTAGCGGATAACACATACCATAATATTAGTCACTCTTCTTTTGGTACGAGAACTCGAGGTGTAGCCATAGTCGTCAGACGTAAGTTAAATATTGAATTAAAGGGGGTATGGTCGGATGCGGATGGGCGTATAACTATAGCTAGGATTGTACACAATAACAGGAAAATAGCGTTGGCAGCGGTATATGCCCCAAATTTGTACGAAGAGGGTTTCTTCACTACACTAACCGATGAAATGTTAAACCATCCCGATTACTCATTTATAATAGGTGCGGATTTTAATGCCATTTGGAATCCAAGGATGGACAAATCTTACCTCGCCTTTTCCAGCGAACAAAAAAATTCATCTAAAGCATTAAAGGATTGGTCAAAGATTACAGGTGTAAATGATTTATGGCGTTCACTTAATCCCACGACCCGAAAGTACTCTTGTCGATCGGCGAGACATAACACATTATCCAGAATTGATTATGTCTTTGCATCCCCGAGACTATTTGATAAATATGAAGTGGAAATGATACCCAATGCACTATCAGATCACTGTTATTTACTCCTAAAAGCAACATTTGGTATACTATCTTCCCGGGCCCCAAGATGGCGTTTTAATTCGATGCTGCTTAATAACAAGGAATTCATTACACAACTCAAAGAAGCTCTCACAGTATTCCTACGGGAGAATGCAAACTCGGTGCAAGACCCCAGAATAATATGGATGTCGGTAAAGGGTATGATCAAGGATTTCACTGATAGATTTTCCTCCATAATGCGCAAGAATCAATGCACAAAACTGTCTGAACTGGAAACGCTTTACTCAACGTTATTTAATTCTTTAAAATACAACAACTCAACTAGACTAGAAAATCAAGTTAACGTACTAAAAACAGATCAATGCCATATACAGACAACAATCGGAAATGCAAATACGCAGCACAAGAAGTACTCCCAAGGTTCTAAACCTAGTCACCTATTAGCCATGCGATTAAGAATTAATGCAAAATTTGCAGATATAACTGCCATTAGAAAACAACAAGTACTTGAAACGGACCCCAAAATAATAAACGATACATTCAAAGAATTCTACTCCGACTTATATAAATCAGAAACGACCTTTGATCAAAACAAAATGGACACATATCTTAATCAAATTATTCTCCCTAAACTTTCGGAGGATGACGCTAAACAGTTAGAAACACCGATCACACTAGAGGAACTCAAGAAGGCCATATCCGAAATGAAAAATGGTAAGGCTCCTGGAAGAGATGGTATCCCATCAGAAATGTACCTTTCTTGTTGGGACATAATTGGACCCTTATTACTAAATATGATCTTATACTCAGTCAAGGAGGGGAGCTTCCATAAACACGACAATATTGCACTCATTTCAGTCCTTCTCAAAAAAGACAAAGACCCCACCGAGTGCGGTAGTTACAGACCATTAAGCCTCCTCGGAACCGATGTCAAACTGTACTCTAAGGTATTAGCCATCAGATTACAAAAGCATATGACGTCTTTAGTTCATCCGGACCAAACTGGCTTCATAAGAGGTCGCCTGATCACTGATAACATAAGACGAATACTGCACGTACTAGATGCAGACAAAGAAGACACCATACCTAAGGCGATGCTGTCCCTGGATGCTATGAAAGCCTTTGACAGGCTGGAATGGTCGTATCTATGGGCAGTATTAGAAAGGATGGGGTTAGGAAAACGATTCATTGATATGATTAAAGTATTATACAAAGACCCATCGGCCATGATTACAACAGGTACATTCATCTCCAAAATCTTTCCGGTATCACGCTCAGCCAGACAGGGTTGCCCTCTTAGTCCCGGACTATTCGATCTATCATTAGAGCCTTTAGCACAATATATAAGACAATCCCAATCCATAGAACCAATCGTAATCAAGGGCACACAACATAAAATTAGTTTATATGCGGACGACGTAATATTGTTCATGCAAAGCCCCAACACCACATTGCCTCATCTACTCAAGTTGATTGAGAACTTTGGTGATTTATCGGGATTTAAAATAAATTGGCCGAAGTCGGCTTTCCTTCCACTTAACACCCATGCAAAAAAAGATACAACCCTCCCAGGTGAGATACCTATGGTAAAACATTTTAGATGCTTGGGTGTGGAAATATTTCCCACCATAAGACAAACGGTGAAGCACAATTACACAAAAATACAGAACAAAATCAAAGACGACCTGGACAGGTGGGCAAAACTTAAAAACTCAGTACAGGCAAGGGTATCAATAGTTAAGATGGATGTACTACCTAGAATCAACTTCATCAGTTCAATGCTACCGTTACCCCCTCCAGAGGGTTACTGGAAAAGATTACACTCCTCCACATACACATTTATTTGGAATAACAAACCACCTCGCATAAAAAGATCCACCGCACAGAGAAATAAAGCAGACTGTGGCATGGCAGTTCCAGATTTTTTCCAATATTTTAAGGCATACACATTAAGACCATTGACAATATGGTTTGATCCCCAGGCATTGGTATCCTGGAGAAAATGGGAAGAAAACATAGTAGCCCCACATAGACTGAAGGACATAGCACACACTAAACTACCAATCAAGCACTGTGAGCGTAAAGTTTAACCTCACCGGGTCCACATGGCTTTTTTACATAAAGTTACAGCTATGTTTGAAGTCTCACGGTGTTCCATTAGACATACCAGTTGAACACCACAGATACCACAAATTCTTCTATGAAAGAGAGACATCGAGAGGTTTTGTATCAGGTTTTTATTATCAATTACTAACGTCCTCGTATGAAACCCTCCAACTAGACTCTGTCTGGAGGAGGGATATACCAGACCTGGAAAGTGACTTTGATTGGCAAGGAGCATGGGCAAATGTCCGTCTTACATCAAGGAACCCGGACCATCAACAAATCAATCTTAACTATATTCACAGGACATACTTGACTCCTATAAGACTGAACAGTATGGGAGCATTTTGAGTCTTGTTTAAGACCCAATGTACAAATGGAGACGAAGGGACATTTATGCACATGTATTGGGACTGCCCACCAGTTAAGGCATTCTGGAAAGATGTGACCCATCAATTATCAAAACTCGTATCTTGGAATATACCAGTACACCCCTCTGTATTACTATTTAATGATGTTTTTGAGTTTGCAGTAAATCCACAGCTAAAGAGATTGGTTTTATCGGGTATCACAGTAGCTAAAAAAACTGATCGCATCACGCTGGTTTCAACCGGAAAAAATGTGCCGGAAGGTTTGGTTTCTTACATATCTCGATGTGATTTATCAAGAAATATCTACAGCAAGAATTCTGGGTCTCAACGAATCCAAAATGTCAATGTGGGTAGAAGTGGTGGAGAGAATAAAAGCTAGCTTATAATGGTAGTGTCTGGTTAGGAGTGAGGGATAATGGAGGTACTATCCGAGGGGTCCGGGAGGGGGGGGTTCGAGCTGGAGCATATGTGTGTAGGGTTTTAGATAATAGGTATTAGGGGTATATCCTGTATAAGGCATTGGTATAATTGGTAATTTCGTTGGATATACACTGTATACGGTAAAATATTATTATAGACTTTTTTTTGTTTTCTGTTTCTGTACTTGCATGTCATTTTAGCCACCTTAATTGTTAGTTTCATTATGCATTGTGTGTTGAGTACTGACTTTTAATAATTTTTGTTTTGCAATAATAAAAAAAAAAAAAAAATAGGCTTTTTTTATTATAACATTTGTTGCAGTAAAATCATTATGTCTCATTTGGTCATGCTGTGGAGCGCCGGTCGGCGGGCCGGGCAGCTAACGTAGCTACGTTAAGTGTGTTCTGCTCTCGCAAACAGAACAATGGCGGCATGCCCGAAAGTAGAAAATGAATAAACGCTTGCCGATTGGTGGTAAGGACAGCAGGAGGTGGGTGCTAGCGGTGTGGCGTAATTGGCCGAATCGACTGTCAATCAAAATGGTTCCATTGCATTGGTTGAACGCTCTGGTTGAGAAAATAGTATCCCTCTGCAGGCCGTCAGACGATACTGGGAGAGAGATAGTGATACCATAAACATATTTCTTGATGTTTCCTTTTTTTAAGTAAGTAAAGAGGCCTACAAATACAAACATACACATACAAATATACAGTAGTTTCATTAAAAAAAAAAAAAATTACAAATACTTGTATACAAATATCGGTATCGGTATCGGCCGATAGTGTTAGTTGAACAATCGGTATCGGCGGCCAATTTTCATATCGGTGCATCCCTAGTTTGTCCCCATGCTCATACCATGACTGTCTGGATCTGTGCATCAGCTGTTCCGTCTGCTTAGTGGAGAGTAGATTGAATTCCGTTTGTAAGTTTAGTCTTTGTTTATAAAGGTCTGGCGACGGTGCCATTGAGTGCTGCTGATCCAGCTTCTTAATGAGATCTGCTAGTTCAGTTAAGCGCTTTTCTTTCTGCTTTCTGATAAACTAACAATACGAAATTATATGGCCCCGTAGAAATGCCTTTAAGCTCTCCCAAATAGTGCCGAATGTTACATCAGCAGTCATATTTGTTTCAAGGAAAATGTCAATTTGCTCCGAGATATGTTGGACAAAACCGTTATCTGACAGTATTAGAGGACTAAGGACGTGTAAGCCGAGTGCTGTTTGGAAAGTTGAGCTCTAAAGTAAGGGGACTGTGATCCGAAATTACTATGCTATTATATGTGCAGGTCTTAACATTAGGAAACAGTTTTTGATCAACAAAAAAATTATCATTCCGTGAATACGTTTGGTGAACAGGAGAGAAGAAAGAATATTGTCTAGCTAATGGATAGAGAGATCGCCAAGCATCAACAGCACCGTATAACTCCAAGTAGGACTTTAGGACCACAGAGGATTTTGATATAACACGGGATCTTATCGAGGATCTATCTAACACCGGGTCCATTGTGGTATTCATATCTCCCCCAAGGATCAGCTGATGCGTATCTACATTGGGCAAGGAGTAAAGGAATTTTTTGAAGAATGTACTATCATCCCAATTAGGGGCGTATACATTTGCCAAAATTAGAGGGGTATTATATAATGAGCCCACCACTACCACATAGCGACCCTGTGGATCAGTGTTTACACTTGAGACAATAAATGGGGTAGATTTATGAATGAGAATCGCAGCACCCCGTGCTGTATTGTTAAATGTTGAATGGAACAATTGACCAACCCAATTTCTCTTAACACTTTGGCGACCAGAGTCCTGCAGCGATTTATAGTCCAGAGGACCAAGCTTTGTCAACAAACCGATGTACTTTCTAACAGCTATATATATACTTTATAGTATTGCTATCTGTCCATTCTCAGTCACTTGAGTGCATAAACCGTGCCTTCATAATGGCTTAAAGAAAATAAAAATCCATCGGTTGGTTTGTCATTTTATAGCGCCGTGAATATAAGGTTTATCGCAGTTTTCGCCTCGTCTTTTTTCTGGAGAGCTAGATATGAGGCTAAAGGCTAGTCACGTTATATCAAACGCCATTTCTGTTGTATATATACGAATGAAATAAAACAAACTGCGTAGCATCCGGACTATTACAGAGCATCTATGGATGAAATGGGGGCGGCGGGGGACGCCGATCAGTATTATTGATTAGCAATACAGTGTGCGTTCAAGTAGCCATTTTCACTGATCGATCGCTTGCGTGTTACAACAATGTCCAATCCAGCTGTAATTTGGGGGAATAGTATCCTACCGTCAGCCCATGTGATCGCCGGCAGCATTTCGTCATCGGAATCTGGTAGATCGATATGTCCATTGGCTGATCATAAATCCCATTATTCCAGGCTGAAATCTGTGTTCGGTAACGTGATCAAAGATAGCGTATGTTCGGCTGGGATCAAGGCTCATATGAAACGCCCCAGACAGTAAAAAAAATTATTTTCCTTCGGCCTCAATGATACTGCAGTGGAGCGATGGCGCCCCTAAGAGGATCTGACCGGTATTGCATGTCGCCGATTTAAATCTGGCGGGTAAATCTGCAGAGCCGATCGGGGACCTTGATCCGTTTATTAATATGGAATAAAACAATAACAACTTGCCACAAGTTAACTCGTGGCTCTGGTCCTCAACGGGTGGAATCGAAACACGAGTTAACTCGTGGTTGGGCGGCAAAGTGTTAATTCTCAAGTGGGATGCATTTCTCAGATGCGTTTCTTGAAGAAAAGCTATATTCACCTTAAGGTGCAAAAGATGAGACAATACCTTAGTACACTTGAGTGGACGGTTCAGTCCTTTGACATTCCAACTGATAAGGTTGACTTGGCAACCCTTAACTTTCGAGGTTGTAGTGGAGGGTGTCACCATCCTGAATCACTGGAGAAAATATGAAAAACCCTGTATACACGTTTGCACAGGTAAAATGTATGAAAAAAGAACAGTTGTGTGACCTCAGAGCAAGAGAAGATGTGAAACGGAGACAAAAAAAACTAACCAGAACTTAGATAACAAAACATTGACCCCCCCCCTCCCCAATATCCCCCCATGTCATCTCTAGGACAACCAAAAAAAGCCCAAGCTTTTGTAGCTTCTCTCCAGACCACAACACTCAATGGAACCCTGGTCCTACCAGGCTAACCTAAACAAATCTTTAGCTAAGCAAACAACAATAATATAAAAGAAAAGGGTATATCCCTATTGCAGTGCAGGCAACCTACAGTACCATGCTTTGTCAAGATACCCGAAAATATATTTTTGGTCACTACCGTGGTATTTTATATTAACGAATAACCCCAGTTGCCATAATACATGGAGCAATACAAATAAAAAAACACCTTCAGAAAGAAAGGTAGGGAAACAGAGAAAGAGGAGGGGGTAGTAAAAGGCCCCCCCCTTTTTTAATTTTTTTTTTTTATCTAAATCTATAGTCTATATAATTTACAGATGTATAGCAATATTAACAGAGAAGGCATTTCATAGCAGAGAAGGCATTTCAATGTTCAGTGTCCTTTTGTGTTCACAAATAGTCCCACGGTATAAAACTTAGTAGATGGGTAAGATGGGAACAAAAAGAAGAAGAAAAAAGAGAGAGAAAGAGATGGATTTCATTATCTGGTCTGTAAATCAAGTCTAAAATGAGCGTCTGGGTCCATCTGCTGGACACTTGAATATGGTACAACTTAGGTGGTAATCTACATTCAAATAGGTACAATAGTCTCTCAAGTTCGAAACAAAATTGTGGCTTATACAGCCATTACCTGACCATACTCATGTCATGGTGTTGATCGAATCTTCTCTTTCACGTAGGACATGGCCAGATCGGGGTCCTCGAATGATTTCTCCACTCCGTTGAATGTGATGCGGAGTATGGCAGGGAAGCGGAGGCCGAATTTGACGTTTGGCTTGTCATATTCATAAAGAAGGCGCTTCACCGCTGTGAAGGCGGCCCGCTTCCTGGCAATCTCCGGTGCGTAGTCGGGAAAGATAAATACCCGCTTCCCCTTATAAAATAGTTGTTTCTTCTGATTTGAGAGTTGGAGAATGTGATCTTTGACGTCTCCATGGTGAAGCCGCATTATAAACGGCCTGGGTTTCTCTCCATCCCGTGGTTTCTGTGCCAGTGTGCGGTGGCCACGGTCCAACCGTGGAGCATCCTCGAGGTCCAAAATCTCCTTCAGCACAGCTGCACAGAATTGTCGTGGATCCCCATCTCGTTCGCTGCCCTCCTCGATTCCAATCAGGCGAATGTTCTGGCGCCGGCTGCAGCCTTCCAAGTCCAAACATTTGTCCTTCAAAGTGCGCATATCCAACTGTAGCCGTCCAACTGTAGTTTCCAGAGCCGTGATAGATGAGCTGCATTCTGTAGCATTTCCCTCTATGTCGTCAATGCGTTTAGCATTATGCAAGTTAGCAGACTGTAGAGCGCTGACGGTCGTATGTAGCTCTTGGCGGATCGAAGCTATTTCTTTATGTATAGTGGCCGTCTGTGTATCCATCTTTGCTCCAAGGGTTTCAATAGCCGACATAATCTTATCCACAGACCTCGAATCAATCTCAGGCGGCCCTTGGGTAGTGTCAGACCCCGAGGAAAGTGCGTCATCTTCAGGTGTCTCACGGCTATCGTCATCTTCCATAGCTTTTACTTGGGCACCTTTTCGTCTCCCACCACGTCGAGGAGACCGCAGTTTAGTGTATAAACTGATTAAATTCGATTCGCCGAGTGGTGGAAAATGTTATATATAAAGATTAAGCGTAGGTTTGATTCAATCACATGGTATATTAACTTCAATTATGATAGTTGTTTGCTGAGCTTCTGGCTGCACGACCTCACATGTCGGCCATCTTGGTGTGGCATTTAAGAAAGTATCTGCTGTTAAAATGACAAATGGCATTGACACTTTAATTCACGGTCGGTTAAAAACACGTTTCTTTTATAATGCTCATTGCTCACTCAGCAGAATGATTGTAGTAATAATAAGTAAGTAAAAATAAGTAATTGTAGCAGTAATTGATGAATTTACATCATATGTTATCGGAGCGCAGAATTAGAGTGTACTCACCAATACCAGCATTTTAGGCAGTATCGGCGGCATTTCCGATACTTGTATCGGTATCGGAACAACTCTAGTTGACATTATATCTTTATTTTCTCTCTCACTATTTTCGAGGAAATACAGCGATGTCTTCGCCACCGGGGTGTCTAGAAGATTTTTTATTTTATTTATCCAGGAATGTCCCATTGAGATACAAGATCTCTTCTTCCAGGGAGTCCTGAAATGACCATTCTGACCTCCACCGGCATTTTCGTATTAGGGGCTCGCGTCGCTGGCTTAATCCCCACCGGCATTCCTCCAGCTCTGCAGTTGGACAGGTATTACCTCCGCCCTGCAGTTGGACTTTGCTTGAGAGGCGCTCGGCTGTGTGAGGGCTAGCTGCTAGGCTTGGCCGGTATAATTTTTTTCATACCGTTATACTTTGATGACCTAATACCCCGGTATACGGTATATGACGGTATGACTTTCATTTTCATCAGCGGGGGGGGGGGGCAACCCGTGTTACCAAGTAAACAAATCGGAGATGGCCAGTTAGCCCGCAGCATCCGAGTGCTACTATCATTAGCTCTCAGAATGGTAGCCATAGCCACTAGCCAGAAGCCTGCAGCATCCTAGTACTACAAACGTTAGCGCTCAGAATGGTAGCCAGGAGCCCCGCAGCACCCTAGTACTAGTAACGTTAGTATTGTGTATTCAAAAACGCACCGAACTGCGACGTAACGTTTTACCGTTTATTTGCTTGCTCCACCAGTGCACAACAGCACCAACTTCGAAGAGTGCCTAAGCCTAACCAGTGTAGAAACTGTCGTCGGCCAGTCAGAGAGCGTCCGCCAGAAATGCGGCTACGGAAAGTATAGACTCGGCACAACAACACACACTCTCGTTACCACAACACTTTACGGTATTTTCACAGCACTGTCGCAACATTACCGTAAAGCGTGACCACCGTTGTGATACACATACACAACAGTTAGCTCTCAGAACAGCCAGTTAGCCTGCAGCACCAGGCAGCAACGGTAAGCGTGTCTCATTTATTTTCTAGTGATGCGGGGTTTCCCCTCCTCCTCCTGTGTGTAGACAACCAGCTCTGCGGCTCGCTCCACTAGTGAGGACTGGTCTCGCCCTCTGCTGGCGCGTGTGTGCAGTGCACTACAACCAACCACTGTCAAAACTCCGTTTCACTGTAATATAAACTGAAACGGATCTGTGATTTTGACGGTATTGATTTTCAATACCGTCGGTATTTCTAAATACCCTGGTATACCGTAATACCGTCATACCGCCCAAGCCTACTAGCTGCCTCTCCGGGTGGGTGATTGTTTTGATATGCGAGCGCCAGTTGTAGGGGGGGGGGGGGGGGGGGAGTTTCCTGGTCCCACGCCATATTGGGCGGTGGGCCACGGAATTCCCCCCGCCATATAGTACGTCACTGGGCACGTTTCTATTGGTTGTGACTGAGACTTTCGTGAGTTATTTTCAGGCTCCATGTTGTGGACCTCTGTTATTGTCAAGGTGAGTAGAACTTAAAAAGAAGTTCTGCTCTGTTGTATGTGTATTGAGCTTGGTAGGTGATGCAATGCAGTAGAGACGATTTGTTCTTCTGCTCTGCTTCCTACTAGTAGTGTGTATATTGGGTCAGAGCCTCCTCTTCAGGGAGTTTCAGAGCCTCCTCCTCAGGGAGTTTCAGAGCCTCCTCGGTGAGTTCAGAGCCTCCCTCTCAGTGAGGGAGCCTTCTCCTCGGGGAGTTTCAGAGCCTCCTCGGTGAGTTCAGAACCTCCCTCTCAGTGAGGGAGCCTCCTCAGAGTTTCAGAGCCTCCTCCTCAGAGTCCTAGTCCAATTGTTACATAGCTCAATGTTGCATATGTCTTTTCAATTTATTGCTCACGTGGGAAGTCTCTCTGGGGGTTCCCCATCCCCTCTTTTATGGAGCAGGTTGACGGGGTGTTTTCCCTCAGCCACGTCGTATGGGACCCATGTCCGTATTTTTTTTCTGTGAAAAAACGGCTTCTTGTCGTTCTCCCAGGCGGCTTGGAGGAACGGTATCTGGGTTCTTGTTAGAATGTCCATTGATATGTTTTGGGTCTAGACGTGTACATAGTTGTGGCCCTGGGTGCTTCTGATAGGAACCATGCATGGGCTTGCGCGCCTTGGTTGCTCATCATTGAAACAGCGTTTTTATGGGGCAACTGGGATGGAGTTTGTCTCTTCCGAGCTTGTCTTCCTAGGCTTGTCTGGACGAATTCTCGTTCATCTCTGGGGGATGTTGACGGAATAGATCAAAGCATTGGTAGAGGGGTCTCACGCCCTTGGGGTGGGCCACCGGGCACAGGGCTTTCTGTTCTGACCGTCTGGGTGGCGCCCTCTATAATGTTTTGGATCGACACGCGTACCTACCACCCTCCTGGGACTGGGGGGTAGGGGTGGATGGTATGGTCTAAAATTTATATCACGGTATAATTTGAAGCATAGACGGTAGGTATATATCACGGTATCAGTGTTTCCGTTAGAATAATTTTTTTTGCCTGATAGGCAGGCTATATAAAGAATGACATCCTCAAGGCATGTAGATTTATAATATTTTAACTTAAAACTAGGCTACTTTTGCGTATAAAGTCATTATATTCCAAATAAAATAAGTCCCGAGTCCGTGCTGCTCCCATTGCAAACAGCAGGGCTGGATGCTGGATGCTGGATTTAGCTAGAAGCATATGTAGCCGCAGAGCCAGCGGCGCTTTCAGGTCTGGTCACAGCTTTCAGCCGTTGGGTGGGGGGGCGCTGTTGAGCGGATCTGACCTGAAAGCGCGGCTGGCTCTGCGTCTCTGCAGCTGCATGCTATTCGCAAATCCACTGCTTCCGCCATCCTCCCGGCTCCCGCTGCAGCCGTCGTTATCATAATACTACACGCATATCATAATGTTTACAGCAAACTGTAGTTGATCACCAGGTATGTTTTATTAACGTAGAATAATTCATATAAGAAAAACGATAGGGACATCTCTTACCTTTCTCCACTGGTTAAAAATGCCAGGAACTGAAATTGAAACTTGCTGTGCATCGCGGTGATTATGTGTTTATTATGAAATGACAATTGCGTGTTGACACGCCCACTGCGCGAAGCCTCCTAAATAACTTTTTCCAGTTTGCACATATCTATTATCTATGACTAATTCTATCTATTTTTAGGGGCAAATGCGATTGAAATAGTCGCGCTGTGGTTACATGACGTCATTGCTATTTTAGAGCTACTCTACCGGTTACACGGTATAGTCAAAATCCATACCGTAGAGCAAATTAATACCGTTTATACCGTATACCGTTTATACCGTCCACCCCTACTGGGGGGTGATTAGGGCACGGGACTGGTTCTGGTCGCGCTGGACCAGGTCAGTTAACCCGTTGTCCGCCGGGGCGCAGATCTGCTGTTCTGGTACCCTGAGGGACTTGTGCTTTTTCCGGGGGGAAAATGCCGGGTCGGTCCGGGCGTTGCAGGGTTTGATGTTATGGAGATGTTCGTGGTTATGTTACTACGTGTTATCCCTCACTGTTGCTTGGTCCATGTTGTGTTGTACCTTGCGCCGTGCTGAAGGAGCCTGGACCTTCTCCATTCTTTTTCGCCCCTCTTCTCCTGCTTGGCCGGGCTGGGAGGGGGCTGTTGAGGTGGTTCTTGTACAACTCCTCTGGCATCCCTGTGTACGTCCCGGTCCGCCGGGCCCGGGTTCGAATTTGTTTTTGTCTACCTGTTGGCCTGGGTTAACCCCTTCTTGAAAACTGAAACACTTGTACTGCTGTATAGCCAGTGTATACCCGCAGTTGTGTTTTGGAGTTTTTTCTTGGGGGGTTATAGGAACAACCGCCTCATGTTAGAACCAAGGGGGTGGTTTGGCGCCGGTCTAGTCCGCAGTGCTCCAGGCTCAGGTCGAGTGGCCTGTTGCCTGGATTGAGGGGTCGACCTCTTTTGGGGATTGTCTCCCCTGTGCGCTTCCTGGTTCTGCTGTGGGTGTAGCCTCTTGAGTGCTTCGGGGGCGGCGTGCTGTAGGGGGGAAGGGCCTGCTCTTGGATGGGCCCTGTCCGAATACGCTGGCGATGTGGGGGGTGGTGTCACTAGTGACCGCCTGGTGGGGTCTCGATGCTGCAGCGTCGTTGGCCTCACCAGGCCCCCTTTTTCGGGGTTGCCAGTCCCTTCCTGGGGCTGGGTCCTCCTTCGCGCTACGGCCTTGCCACAGGGTTGGGTTTTTGCCCTTGACCCAGTGATATAGGCCTGCCGCGATAATCAATACATCGATTAATCGGTGCGATAATTAAAATGAATGCAATGATTTTGACGCGCGTGATTAATTGCTATTTGCGCGTTTGTTTTAATGAGGCGGAACCAGTACCCCTTGTCAGTCACTCCATGTGGGGAGGCGGGACGCTGGCGTTACTAGAGCACAGCACGGGAGCTCCTGTGAGCACATAGCTTAACTACATTTCTCAATAGTGTTGCTCCTTTTAACCAAGTAGCGTTCTTTGTAGTGTAGCTATTTTTAGACCCAAGTAGTTACTCGCTACTGCCCGGAGAAACTGGACTGCTAAATAAAGATTAAAGATCTAGCGTTGATGCTATTCAATGCTATCAACATTAGCTAAATAGCTAACAAACGAAATACAATGTATAGCATAGCTACAACACACAATAACGTTAATACAATTACATGCATCATTGTTTACAATGAACGGGTGGGGCTAGTCAAAGGACTGGACACGGGGACAAGTTAAACATGAATTAATTTATTATAACAGGTAGTTTCGAGTTGTGCTGTAGTGCCTACGCACCACAGGGCTATTCTATTATATACGGCTTTGACGCTTCCTCCTCATCATTGATTGCCTGTAGTAGCTGCATCTAACGTTAGTAGCTAACGTTAAAACTAACCTAAAGTTAGTTGTTCACCAACAATCTCAACATTTGTTTTATCATTAGCTCAAAAACGCAGAACCGGACGAGACAAATTGTCCACTCATACGTTCTGCTAGGATAATAACAACAATACTTCCGCTCCGGTCGGTTTCAAAATAAAAGCCTAAAACACCGGAAAAGACATTTATTTTGTACAGCGTTTTCCTCCACGAGTACTCGAGTACATCATGTGATCAATCGATCTGGATTATTTTTGCCCATCCCTAGTTTATCCTGTGCTGAAGTCTCCATTCCAATAGAGATAGTATATATTTTGGTGTTTATTTGATTGTTTCACTGCCTTTTTATTTATTACGTTTCCACAGTTTTTTCCTCATACTTTATTAACATTTTGTACATGGTACCGTCCGCAAGGTACATTAATAATACATGTACATGTTAAAAGGATGATACAAAAAGCCAGACAGAGGGCTTGTTTCCAGTTTCAGTGTTTTATAATAAACAATCAAACTGAATTTTTTTTTATTTAGGATATTTAAAATGTCTTTCAATGTTAAATAAAGGTTTATTGCACTTTGAAACGGTTTCCTTGCATTATTATGCTATTATATTAGTAAAAAAAAATAAAAAGGCTAATTGAAAACTTTTGGGAAACGGTCCCACGGTCTGCTCACCCTGTGCGTTTGAGTTGCTAAACTCCTCTTCGCACAGTCTGATCCGATACCCTCCCGTCCTCCGCTAGGGGGGTCCGGGGGCTCGGGTCCTCCCCGGTTCTGATGGTTGTGGGGGGCCTCAGCGGGTACATTTGTCGAGCTCCGCTCTGCTCAGCTCCTGTATGACGCAGAGCGGAGCTATACGACTTATAACGTACGGTTATGTCTATAACCATTAGGGATGCCCCGATCGATCGGCCACCGATCGTTATCGGCCGATAATCAGTATAAATATGTGATCGGTGATAATGCTTTATTTTCGCTGATCGTCAAAACCGATCTCACTCGCTGAGTTCTGTCTCAGACACCGGGAGCTGCACACACTCTCACACAGTGGTGCGGCGTCTGCTCCTCCCTCCAGCCCCTCCCGCACACATGTAAACAAGGGTCTAGTCTAGTCTAGTGGGACGGGACGAGTCTCCCTGAGCTAACGTTAGCTACCGTTACAAAATGACCCAGTCAACCATTCACTTCCAGTCCAATACATGATGAGGCATTGTCTAACCGAACGGTATCTAGCCGGCCAGCTACTGATGGCTCCTGACATCAACAAACGCTCCAGCAAGTCTAGTAGAGACGTGTATGATACCTCCGCTAGCTCACGTTAGCCGACGCCAGCTCACTGTTCAAAACGAAATGTCCCACTGAACTAAATAGTTAACTGAGGCGCTGTATCAACGTTATATAGCCGGCCAGCAGTAGCCACAGATGGCTCCTGATATCAATGTTTTATAACACTCATTCGATGCGTATTCGAGCTGAGGGCATGTTGTTGAATGTGATCAATAGGGTCCAGCTGCAGCTCCGGAGAATCCTGGCCGTAGCTGCAGGCTAATCGAGTATAGGGTCCAGCTGCAGCTCCGGAGAATCCTGGCCGTAGCTGGAGGCTACTAGAGTACACACAGACAGTGGAGCTTCTTGCGTGGTGGCGATGTCTCGCAGATAATACAAGTACAAGTCTAATTATATAATATATATATTTTATAAAAAAATATATATATATATATATAATTTTTAATTTTTTTGTAATCAAACGATCGGTATCGGTATCGGCCGATATGGCTCACGACGATCGGTGATCGGTATCGGTGGCAAAAAACGTGATCGGGGCATCCCTAATAACCATAGTTATGAGTGTAGTGACGCTCTGCGTCGGACTCACTGAGGACGGTCTTCGCCTTTGTGGTGAAAGACTTGGGAAGGAGCTGTTAGTATGGCCACACCCCTGCTTATGTAGAGGAGCGGATGGGGGTGTGGCCAGGCGGATGGGTGTGTAAAGGTGCATGTGAAAATGTATTCAGTGCTAGTTAGGGCTGCCGTGGTAGGGGTGGACGGTATAAACGGTATACGGTATAAACGGTATGAATTTGCTCTACGGTATGGATTTTGACTATACCGTGTAACCGGTAGTGCAGCTCTAAAATAGCAATGACGTCATGTAACCACAGCGCAACTATTTCACTCGCATTTGCCCCTAAAAATAGATAGAATTAGTCATAGATGATAGATATGTGCGAACTGGAAAAAGTTATTTAGGAGGCTTCGCGCAGTGGGCGTGCCAGCCCCTACCGCACGCATGTAAACACGGGTCTAGTGGGACGGGACACGGGAGGACGGCGGCGTCTCCCTGAGCTAACGTTAGCTTAGCTACCGTTACAAAATGACCCAGTCAACTATTCACTTTTAGTTTAATACATGATGAGGCATTGTCTAACCGAACGGTATCTAGTCGGCCAGCTACCGATAGCTCCTGACATCAACAAACGCTCCACAAAGTCTAGTAGAGACGTGTGTGCTACCTGTTAGCTGTTAGCTCACGTTAACGCAAGTTAGTTCACCGTTCAAAACGAAATGTCCCATTGAACTAAATAATTCACTGAGGCGTTGTATTAACGTTATATATCCGGCTAGCAGTAGCTACAGATAGCTCCTGATATCAATGTCTTATAACACTGATTCGATGCGTATTCGAGCTGAGGGCTTGCTGAGCACAGTTAAGTAACGTTATACCAATACAATAGGGTCCAGGTGCAGCGCCGGTGAATCCTGGCCGTAGCTCTGCTCGAGGCTACTCTAGTATAGGTCCAGGTGCAGCTCCGGAGAATCCTGGCCGTAGCTGGAGGCTACTAGAGTACACACAGACAGTGGAGCTTGTTGCGTGGTGCCGATGTCTCGCAGATAATACAAGTACAAGTCTAATTATATATATATTTTATAAAAAAAAAAAAAATTATATAAAATAAAGAATTTTTTTTTATCAAAAATGATGATACCGTGATATATACCGTTACCGTCTATGCTTCAAATTATACCGTGATATAAATTTTAGACCATACCGTCCACCCCTATGCTGCGGTATTGATTTTTTCCTTACCGCACAAATTTGCGAAATATTTCCTACCGCCGCGGTTACGTCAAAAACAATAATAAAAAAAAAAGTTTGAATGCATTATTATAATATTTTTTTTGGTAGTCTACTCTTTATAGCATATAGCCTGCCTCTAGTCTACATGTCTATCTTTAGAGGATGACTTTGCAGCATGAATATTAGGGATGGGTACCGAATTCGGTACTTTTGAGGTACCGAACCGAAACACGTCTGTACTACAGAGTATCGATTCAAGTGAGATACCAAATTCAATTTTTACTTTTTTTTCTTTTTCATGTCAACGTTCACACGCACAATATATGCTTACCTAGGATTTGACTTGATTCAACAACAAAGCAGTCGGAGCAATGGCAAGCCGAAATCTGTCAATTGTAGTTATTTGAAGTTTGGATTCTTTTTTTCACGACTGAGGTAGGTAAATTAAAGTACCGTTGGGTACCGGTATCGATTCACGGGTACCGGTACCGTATCGGTTCAAATGTGAAAGGTACCCATCCCTAATGAATATTGTTTGGGATTCGGCAAGCATGCATTCGTTATTGAAAGTGAAACATGGATTCGAAGTCTCCCCTCTGGGCGTGCACCGTTCACTCTGTGTCGCGGGCAGGGGTGGTAGCGGTTACCCCCCCCCTGACCCTTTTTTCTTCTTATTATTATAAAGTTACTACTTATGATTAACAAAGGCATTCGTTTTGTGGCATTAACGTTATATAGTTACACGTTCAATAACATCAGCGTATTTACCGGACCATAGCAAGGCAAGCATGAGCGTGCTGAGTTGTGCCCATTCTGCGGTCTGTTAATAAAGTTTTCAATCTAAGTGTATAGAACGAAGGGCTTTTATTATAACATTCGTTGCAGTAAAATCATTATGCCTCGTTTAGTACTCCTGAGGAGCGATGGTAGTCCACTCCGGCGGGGAGCTAACGTTAGCCTTGTTGTGAGCTCTGATCAATGGCTAACATTCAGGAAGTAAAAAACGAATAAGCGCTTGCCGATTGGTGGTAACAGCAGAGGTGGGTGCAAGCGGTGTGACGTAATTGGCAGAATCGACTGTCAATCAAAATTGTTCCGTTGGATTGCTTTGGTTGAGAGTATTATTATAAAAAACAGTGGTGATGCGGTATTCAGGGTAATGCGGTAACCACGGCAGCTCTAGTGCTAGTACTGATGTGGAAGTGGATTCCAGTATGACGCAGAGCGTCACTACACTCATATAACTATGGTTATAGACATAACCGTACGTTTTGTGTATTCCAGTAAATGGCTATTTTCGCGGAATTTCTTTGAAATTACTAGAACTCTCCGAAACTATACTCTTATTCAAAACGGTATAAAACAGAAATGTACTGATGAAAAAACAATCCGTTTCGTACATGTTGACTGCAAGCAAGTCATTGATAAGCGACGGGTGTATTAGACACCATAATTTAAGATAGTTTATGCGTTCGCAAATGTGCTCGTCCTCCCATTGATTAACACTTTGAGTGCCAACGACGAGAATGCTCGTTATTTCATGCCAACCGTTCAGTGCCAACGACGAGAAATCTCATTAGTAATCGGTATTTGTTTTAGTAGCGATTTCCATTTTCATCAATCTAGCCTCACGTTACCACTGGGACTCTCTCTGAGCGCGAACAGGGAAAATACCGCCCCCTATCGTCTCCCGGATGATAATGCACCCTGTAGGAGCCAAAGCTAGGTTATTGTATTGTATCAATGTTTATGTTTATTTTTATAACCTTACATTGAAACGGCATTAGGAATATTGATTGGATTTAGATAAAGTCATTGAACCGTCTTATTTGTCATAATAGAACATTCTAGAACATTTGTGATGTCACAGTATGATGTCATGACCGAACGTTCTAGAACATTTGTGATGTCACAGTATGATGTCATGACCGAACGTTCTAGAACATTTGTGATGTCACAGTATGATGTCATGATCGAACGTTCTGGAACATTTGTGATGTCACCGTATGATGTTTTAACCGAACATTCTAGAACATTTGTGTCTATATATAGTCCACAATTCTCTCAGAGCAGCAGTGTGCATCTTGAAACAGGACTGAACAGATAGACTGAAGCCTGCATTTCTCAACCAAGGTGCCAAGCCTACCGTGTTGCTGTGGAAAGAGCTGGCAAGTGGATTTACGGCTTTCCAGTGTGGAGGAATTTTCATGTGTCGAGTCGGCGGGGATTTTGGAGACTGGGAAAATACAGTTTTCTTACCTTGTAGTAGTAACGTGAATATTTAGGAAAATAGCTTTAGGACCACTTCTGTAAAGAAAGACTTCGCTATGAAAGAGAAATAAACCATTTGGATATCTTTGTTTTACACTGGAGCAGCTGTGGACATTATTTTTCTTTATCAACGCACTTACTACTCACGAGTAAGCAACTTTAATCAGTAGAGTGGAACGTCGGCCCTCATACACCCATTGGATTGGACTGAATGAAAACGCATGGGGAAAAGAAAATCCGGAATCCACATTTTACTTGTCAGTAGGGCTGGGCGATATATCGAGTATACTCGGATGTATCGCGGCTTGTTCTACATGAGATGTAGTAAATTACTATATCGTGAACAGCGAGTATATGTTGTGTCACGCGCAGAGCTTTCCTCTAATTTCATTATAGACAGACCTTCAATGACATGCAATTGTAATTTCATTAGACCGACTAGCGCGGACCTTTAATGACATGCAATTTAATTGACGTGAGCAATGGGCTAACGTTAGCTGCTAAGTTATCCCATAAATAGGCTAAGCTAACTAGCGTTAGCTGCTAACCCTGGAAGCGTTCAAAGCGACTCCACGACACTAGTTCCATTCATGAGGAAAGGGGGTGGGTTATATTGACGATGCTTGACAACAGAGGTTTAAAGAGAACTTCATATTTATTTGTTATTCGTTTCTTTATATTGGGCATCCAGTTTCAATCTCTGTGTGTTAAACTCTTCCTGTTGACGTTCGAGTGTGACATCATTGCCTACTAAGGCTGAGCCCGAACGTTCGTTCGTTACGTTGACATTCGGACTTTAATTAATAGGTTCGAACGTTCGGTGAAAAAAAAAAAAAGCAGGCGCGCGACGTTGAGGCGATGTGAAGCGGCGCGTCCCCCGAGCGCGCTCGGCTCAACCAGTGTGGTCTCTGCCTGGCTGTAGCTGGATACTATTGTCTCAACCAATGCAATAGAACCATTTTGATTGACAGGCGATTCTGCCAATTACGTCACACCGCTTGCACCCGCCGCTGCTGTTACCACCAATCGGCAAGCGTTTATTAATTTTTTTACTTCCGGCAATACATTTATCTGCTTGCGAGACCGAGAAGCACAACAGAGTGAACAGACTCCGTAGCTCCCCGCCGAGGAAGGATCATTAATGAATACCAGCCTTTTTCGGCCACGGAGCGCGAGCTTCATGGCGGGAGGTGGTTGCGTTGTAAACAACTCTGGCCGAGGGCGGACGGGCGGCAGGCGTGTTGGGAGCCCGGCGGCACCCCGCCGGTGTCTCTCTGTCGTCCCCCGTTCCGAGGTAGACGGTGGAAGGAGCCGAGGCGCGCGCCTCTCTCCTTCCCGTCGACCAAGAGTGAATACTTGTTATTGAACGTGTAACACTAACTTAACGTTAATGCCACAAAACGAATGCATTTGTTTATCTAGCCCCTTACGTGACTGCGGTGTGCAAGGGCTATTGTTTATCATAAGTAGGAACTTTATGCAGTACTCAGTAGCTTGTTTATTTTCTTCTGAGTGCTTTGTTTAATTACATGTTTACATGAACAGCCACCACTGTAAACAACATGTTTTTTCACCAATAGATTATGCAATGCCGCCCTCCGTAGGATCTATAATAAAAAAAAATAAAAAATTATATATAAAAAGAAATTTAATAAAAAACGAACGTTCGAACGTTCGTTCGATAAACCCTGGCGAACGTTCGAACCCTAAAAACAGGGTTCGGGCTCAGCCTTATTGCCTACGGCAGCTTATACGTTCAAACCGTGAACCTAAAACAAAATCCGGGGGGGGGGGGGGGGGGGGGGCTGGCTGGCTCTCTTCTCACGCGTTCTCTCGCTCTCTCTCTACATTCAATGATTTAAAGTAGCCAAACGTTACAGTATAAATACTAACTGATGTTGATGATATAAACATTTAATTATTTGAAATATTCTAAAATCATTAAGTCAGCTATAAGCCATTATCCCTTTGTGTGTGATTATAATTTTCTCACAGTAGTGTGTATATATATATTGTGGCAATTCCAGGTGTAGGGGTGGCAGAATAAACAACACACAGACAGGTTGCAGTTCCCAAAATCATGCTCTTTATTTTCTACTAAATAATAATCGCTTTCGGGCATTCATCTGTCGGCCGGGCGGCGTCTCCGCTCTGTGGCCTGTCGCCTTGCGCTGCTACGGGAGAGTGAGAGGGGGCTCCTCGGCTCCATTAAGTCCCCCCTCCTCAACAGGCGCACCGCGCCGTGATTCGATAATCACTCCTGATGATCCTCTAGCGACTGGTGCGTCCGGAAGCGGACGCCCAAACATGGGCAGCACCCAGCCATTGGGTTGCTACGAAACGTCCATCAATCACCAAGCCCAGGGGTAGCTTGGGGTTGCCACAGTACCCCCCCTCCAGCTCCGACCGTCGGGGAAGAGCGTCCGACACCCAACAGGCATCCTTCCTGGAGAGGGCGTCTGCGTTGCCATGCGCCACCCCGAACCTGTGGATGACAGAAAAGTTAAATGACTAACTCCAGAAACCATCGAGTCACCCTGGCATTGGTCCCCTTTGTCTTGGCCATCCAGACGAGGGGAGCGTGATCCGTCACCAGCGTGAAGCGCCTCCCCAGCAGATAATAACGGAGCGTCTCCAGTGCCCACTTAATTGCCAGACCTTCGCGCTCCACCGCAGAATAGTTGCGCTCGTGTGGCAGTAGCTTCCTGCTCGCATATAAGATTGGATGTTCCTCACCCTCCAGCTGCTGGGAGAGGACCGCTCCCAGTCCCACCTCTGATGCATCTGTCTGTACTGTCATCTCCTGTCATCTCCTTATCGAAGTTCGGGGAGACCAGCACCGGTCCCGAACAGAGGGCCGTCTTGAGGTCCTCGAACTCCGCCTCCGGTGTCCACTTCACCGCGAACGGCCGCCGCGCCTGGGTCAGATCTGTGAGGGGAGCAGCGCGAGCCGCAAAGTTAGGGATAAACCTCCTATAATAGCTCGCTAGCCCATTAAATGTCCTGACTTGCTTCTTGGTTAAAGGGCGAGGCCACTCCCTTATCGCATCAATTTTCCTCTTCTGTGGTTTTACATTGCCTCGGCCTATCGTGAACCCCAGGTATTCTGCCTCTTCCAGTCCCAGCCTGCATTTCTTTGGGTTGGCGGTGAGACCCGCCTCCCAGAGGGCACCCAACACCGCTCTCACCTTTTGGAGGTGGGAGTCCCAATCTGACGAATGAATGATTATGTCATCGAGATATGCGGCTGCATAGTCCCGATGGGGCCGTAGTACTCTGTCCATCAGCCTCTGAAAGGTAGATGGCGCCCCATGCAGGCCAAACGGGAGAACTTTATAGTGAAACAGCCCGTCTGGGGTGGAGAAAGCTGTCTTCTCCCTCGAGGCGGGGGACAGAGGGACTTGCCAATAACCCTTCGTTAAATCTAGTGTTGTGATGAACCTGGCCTGGCCCAGTCTATCGATGAGCTCATCCACTCTAGGCATGGGATAGGCGTCAAACTTCGAAATGTCATTAAGCTTCCTGAAATCGTTACAGAATCTGGTTGAGTCGGGTTTCGGCACTAAAACAATAGGACTAGACCACCCGCTATGAGACTCTTCAATTACTCATCTCTTTTTGCCTCTGGGATACGATAGGGCTTCAGCTTTACCTTGTCTCCCGGGCTGGTGATAATGTGGTGCTGGGCCAATGTGGTGCGGCCCGGTGTGGCCGAAAACACGTCCCCGTTCTGTTGGACCAACTCCCGAAGCTCCTGCCGTTGGGTCGGGGACAATTGTTCCCCGATGGGAACATCGGCCGCCTCTGCCACCTGCTGCGCCAAAGGGGGGAGAGGGGGGGGCCAGAGCAACACATCCCGGGCATGCCATTTCTTTAACAGGTTAACATGGTATAACTGTCGATGCTTCCTACAGTCGGGCTGGTGGACCTTGTAGTTGACGGGACCCCTCCTTGTTCTTAGTCGCTCTGGCTTTTCCCCTCAGCCCCCTTTGAGTAACTCCCGTGTTACTTGGTGGGCCTCCACAATGTTCACTAGCTGCTCCACGGAGCGGGGATCCGCCTGTTTCTTTGTGTCATAAGGGAGGGCTCTAACAAAGCGGTCCATAATACGTTCCAAGACCGTGGGCCCTGCAGGGTCGGTCATTAGCCAGGCTCGGCTTATGCGGACTAAGTCGTGCATCTGGGAGAGCGGGGAGGCCTGTGCGTCATACACCTAGTCATGAAACCGCTGCGCACGGGTGACGGGACTGCAGACTATGGCCGTAGCGGGCCAAAATCTCTTGCTTTCTTGCCCCGGTGGCAGGTCCTGGTAGGCCTTTTGCGCATTACCCGACAGGAAGGGGGCCAGCAGTCGCCCCCAGTCCTCCTCTGGCCAGCCCTCCCGGCCGGCGGTGCGCTCAAACACTAGGAGATAGGCTTCTACATCCTCCTGCTCTGTCAGCTTGGGGATGAAGCACCCGGGGTTAGGCCGTGTCCCTGTGAGCCCTTCGTCCCGCCCGTGAGAGGCCATCCGCTGGAGCTCCGCGTGGATCATCCCTGTCTGTTTCCTCTGTTCTTGTAGGGTCTCTTCATGCCGGGCCTGTTGTTCCAGGTTCGCCTGTACGAGCTGCTGGACCAGCGCGTCCATGCTTCTTTTCGTTATTATATATATATTTTCGTTATTATATATATTTTTTCCCTTTTTATATATAATCTTTTCCTTTTTCTTTTCCCTATTTCTATAAAGTCTATCGTTGTTTATTCTGCACCCCTTATTACCAGTAGACTATGCCCGCATTCTCCACCACTGTGGCAATTCCAGGTGTAGGGGTGGCAGAATAAACAACACACAGACGGGTTGCAGTTCCCAAAATCATGCTCTTTATTTTCTACTAAATAATAATCGCTTTCGGGCATTAATCTGTCGGCCGGGCGGTGTCTCCGCTCTGTGGCCTGTCGCCTTGCGCTGCTACGGGAGAGTGAGAGGGGGCTCCTCGGGTCCATTAAGTCCCCCCTCCTCAACAGGCGCACTGCGCTGTGATTCGATAATCACTCCTGATGATCCTCTAGCAACAGGTGCGTCCGGAAGCGGACGCCCAAACATGGGCAGCGCCCAGCCATTGGGTTGCTACGTAACGTCCATCAATCACCAAGCCCAGGGGTGGCTTGGGGTTGCCACAATAATTATATATGTGTGTGTTTGGCTAAAGTGGATAGAAAACACAGGACTGTGCAAAAGTCTTAGGCACCCAAGAGTTTTTATATAAATTGTCTTAGATGTAAATACATTTTTTATTAGTGTGTCAGTAGACTACTCACTTTGTGGTCAGACATTCCTAATAGTTCTCAGAGTTTTGCAGCTGTTAGTTCATTAATTTAGTTAGTTAATCACAAATATGGTGAGGGGCAATTGGTTCAATTGTAAACACACCTGTCTCATAAGCGGAAGTTTTCATGTAATTGATGTCAAAAACCTAAGCAAAGCAGCTAGGTGTGTTTTGGACACCATATTAGAGCTCTCTAATGGTGAACAAATGGAAGCTGTCTCAATCACTTGTATCCCTTGACCCAAAGTGAATGGTCCTGCTTGGGAAAAGTAATGCATCAGATCAGTACCCTGCATCGGTACCATGCATCAGTACCTGCATCAGTACCCTGTAGGGCTGTCTTAATTAAATACTTCGAAGCTTCGTTCGATGGGAATGGGATTCGAATGGGAAAATTGAATTCGAATATATATATATATATTATTTTTTTGCAAAATCAAGTCTCTCTTTGTTAACTACTACAAGCAATGCTGTTTGTTATTTAAGATGAGGTCGGATTTGGCACTGAAAGATTTGTGTTCATTGTGTCTCTTTTATAATTGTACTTTTTTTTTCTGTATGTATGTTTTTATGTCTCGTCTCATAGCATGTTATGCTTCACTGCCTGCATGTTTAGTTTTTATGCTTTGTGTGGGGACCAGCGTTTCCGTTAGCCGGTAATTACCGGTATTTGACCGGCAAAATATGTTGAAGTCCGAATATTTAAATATCTCCGGTCTTAATGTCCGGTGAAAATAATTTCTCTAAGCACAATTTTATTATTTTAATTGTATTAAAATCGGCTAAAATTAAATAGCCTATGCGATGAATGAAACAATAATTCCATTTTCAGTTTAATTGTTGCTTCACTCTGATAGGATGGCGCCGCTCGGATGTGAAACTTATTTTTCTTTTTTTTGAGCCTGCGCGCTCTGGCCACCATAACGACAAACAGGTATACGAGGAAGAGAGAGAGATGGCGAAACAAGCTAAGCTTAGTAAATATTTCATGAAACCAAGCACAAGCAGGTCTAATAATGACAACGAAGATGAGTCTTCTGAACTTGAAGTCACAGAGACCGCTGACGCTCCGTGGTGGCTCCCGCGGAAAAGAAACAAAAATGTCGAGCGTACTTTTACTATTAATTTATTGATTGAACCACAAAGAGCATCCCCAGTCTGCTGCTACCGTTGCGAGCCTCGCCTGTTCCAATGGGGATCTATTAAAGTCGAACCAGCAACTAAAGTCGCTGTTCTCGCAGCCGTCGCAGGTACAAAACGGATAGGCACAAACAACGAGAGACGGGGTGAGTGAGTGTTGACATTTTTAATCATATGCAACTGTTGGTTGACTGCCGTGTCACATAGTAATGCATATTATTGATTATAACTAAATGTAGGCTATAACCTATAATGAAATTAACAAATGCGTTACACGCATGTGGCTCCACTGGCTCGTCCTCTCTGCATGTGGCGACGAGCTAGCAAACGAGGCAATGTGATGATCAACTACAGTTTGCTGTGTGTGAAGTTGAACATTATGATATGTGTGACGTGTCTGATACAACGAGGTGAAGCGATGTCTACTCGAGATTCATTTGGGGGTGCGTGTGACAGCTGCTGCAGCGCAAGCCTGCAGGGGGGAGCTTGATGCTGGTAGCGTATCGCACTAACTTGAGAGGCGAGAGATAGTAATTTGATTCTGCAAATCAATTTCTCATTCTTCGCTTGATGTAATTAATACACATGTCCAATTATAACGGAATTCGTTAGCTCATAAAAATGTGATTATAATAGACTGCTGTTTAAAACTCTGACCGGAATATCTCGAATATGTCCGGTGATAGAAATCTTGCAGGACACCCAGACCGGCACGAATATGTTCTAACGGAAACGCTGGTGGGGACTGCGGATGAAAATTAGCATCCTTGCTAAATCCGGTGTATTTACACTGCATTTATTTGTAGTGTCCACTAAATGTAATATGCTCTGTTAGGGCTGGGCGATATAACGATAACGATAAATATCGCGATATATTTTAATAATCGATATCGAATATCGTTTTTTTTTTTTTTTTTTTTATATATATATATATATATATATATATATATATATATCTTTTTTTTTGTGACCTGCAACAGGGCAGTTTTAAAACCAGAGACAGTGGACAGACTTGTCTTTCTTGCCTGCAACTTAAGTAATGGCTTTGCTTGTCCAAATGACAATACTGACCAAATTGAGATTTATTTTTCTCTTGTCCATTTATTTTGTTTGCTTTTTTTTTTTTTTTTTTTTTTTTTTTTGTCTTTTTCCCCCTCCATTTTCCTCCGATTTTCTCCCATCCCAATGTTAGTCGTATGCCAATTCCCAGTCCCTTCCTGGTCGCTGCGCTTTACCCCCCACAGTCAGATCATTTGGGAGAGTGGAGGCTACCACGTGCTTCCTCCGACACACGTCCAGCCAATCACCGCTTCTTTTCACCTGGCAGCGCGGATTCTCATTGAGAGGGCGTAGCGTGTGGGAGGACCACACTATCCCCCTCACGTCCAATCCGCGCTTAGCAGGCGCCCCGACCGAACTGTAGGAGTCGCTGTTTACAACGACCCGGACCCACCCCGCCAGCTTCTCCCACCCTCTGATACAGCCAATTGTATCAGTGCAGACGGCCAGCCAAGCTGGTGACAACCCCGGAGCTGTGAGCTGGATTCGAACAGGCGAACCAAGCTCACAGCTCCGGGGCTGGTGACGAACGCAATCTCCGCTCGACCACCTAACCGATTTTGTTTGCTTTCTAATTTAAAATACAGTTTGTGAAACGGTCTGTACACAGTAGGCTATGTGTGCTAGCAGAGCTAGACTCCAGTCACGGTGCACATGTGCGGTGGTTTGTCCACCAAAAAAGCGCCAAAAGATCGAAAATAAACTAGCAGAGCCAGAACTGTTCAACTCCCCTGGAGCCACAGCCAGCAGAGAAGCCGGTTTACTTTAGCTTTTAAACCAGCTGCAGCCTGAGAACTGGAGTGTGAGGGGATATAACACGAAAGATGGTGGCAACGACAAAGAATTGCTGCAAAATAAACATACATCTGTTTACATTTTTATTTTTATTTTTTTTATACTTTATGTACATAACAATTTCGATAATTATCTATATCGAGAAATATGATAACATTATCATATCGTTATCGTGATATGATTTTTTGCCATATCGCCCAGCCCTATGCTCTGTCCCGTCTAAATAAACAAATAAATACATTTATAAAGCCTCAAATGACGGCTTACAATATTTCATGAAAGCAAAGTGTTTAGTTTGTCTAAGATTTGAAAATGTTTAAACTTTACAGCACTGACAAAGTTGAACAAAGTGCTGTACAAGTCTCACAACATAATATATATATTTGTATTTTAATCTATTTTTAAATTTTTTATCTCGAAGCTTCGAATTAAAATCGAATCTCTGCCCCGAAGCTTCGAATGCCAATTTTTTTTCCCGAAGGTCAGCCCTAGTAGTACCCTGCATCAGTACCCGCATCAGTACCATCACTACCCTGTATCAGTACCCTGCAACAGCCCCTACTTTTACATTTAATACTGAGAATATTATTGGCAGTGAAAAGTGTTTGTAAACTGATGTTTTGTTTGTTTCATGTTGAAGGTTTAACAGGAATAGACCCACCTGTCCACAATGGGGGACATCAAGAACTTCTTGTATGCTTGGTGCGGTAAGAAGAAGTTAACGCCCGGCTATGACATTCGAGCAGCTGGGAATAAAAACAGGCAGAAGTTTTTGTGTGAGGTGAGTTGTCCCTGCATAGATGTGTTGTCTTTCAGACGTTTTTGTGTGAGGTGAGTTGTCCCTAGGGGTGCACCGATGTATCGGTCGGGTATTTGTATCGGCCGATAAGTGCCTTGTTGACTGCAATCGGCCTATCGGCCGATAAGCTCAAATGTGCCGATGGCAGTAGCCGATAAATATCTATCAATTTGTGTTGCGTCAAAAGGCAAAAAAAATTCAGTCAAGCGACCTGCACAACGCCGCCCCCACACACACAAGCTACTGCATCAAAGTTACTACTTATGATTAACAAAGGCATTCGTTTTGTGTCCTTAACGTTATATAGTTAGTGTTACACGTTCAATAACATCAGCATATTAATTACCCGAACATAGCAAGTAGCAAGCATTACTCATTCATAGCTCAGTTCCTTCCGTTTCTCATAGAGCCCGTACTGAGTTGTACCCATTTTGCAATCTGTTAATAAAGTTTTCAATCAGACAAATGTATAGAAAAGCTTTGTTTTATTATAACATTCGTTGCAGTAAAATCATTATGCCTCGTTTGGTCATCCTGCGGAGCGCTGGTAATCTACTCGTGGCCGGCCGGGAGCTAGCGTTATTAGCGCCGGTAGGTTTGTTGTGGTTCTCGAAAGCAATGGCGGAATTCCCGGAAGTAAAAAACGAATAAACGCTTGCCGATTGGTGGTAAGAACAGCAGGAGGTGGGTGCTAGCGGTGTGACGTAATTGGCAGAATCGACTGTCAATAAAGATTGTTCTGTTGCCGTCACCTGTCACCATGCATTGCTTTGGTTGAGAGAGATGGTGCTCTCTCTTAAAACTCATAAGTCATAAACAAGTCTTGAGCAAGACAAGAAGTTAGTCTGTGAGGTTATGAAAGCCAGTGAGTATTGTATAAAACCTGACAGTCTTTCTTCCCTGTTTGATACCCACACAGTTTAAAACCATCTGATACTCAGTTTAAAACCATCTGATACCCAGACAGTTTAAAACCGTGATACCCACACAGTATACACACACGCACACAAAATAGCCCAGGTGGTGGTGTGATGACAGGTAGTGTGTTTCACTCATTCATTATGAAGGTGATGGTGGTGTGATGACAGGTAGTGTGTTTCACTCATTCATGATGATGATGGTGATGATGATTATGATGGTGATGATGATGACCGGTAGTGTGTTTCACTCATTCATTATGACAGTGATGATGATGATGACGGGTAGTAGGGGTGCACCGATGTATCATGTATGTATTGGTACCATTGGCCATTATCAATGGTTTATTATGTGCAGTAAATGGGTTTGACATTGCACCAGTAGGGGGCAGCTGGCGATCCTCTGTTATGAACGGGTTGAGACTTTGTCCATGTTGGTACTTAATTTCACGTCTCAGGTTAACGTGGTGGTGACATATGGGCGCTCGTGCACATATACAGTAGTTAAAAAATAATAATAATAATAATAATAAATATATATAAATGTTTTTTTTTTTTTTGCCACAAATATCGGTATCGGCCGATTGTGTTAGTTGAACAATTGGTATCGGTGTCAAACTTTCATATCTGTGCACCCCTAGTTGTCCCTGAATAGATTAGTTCTCTTTCAGAAGTTTGTGTGAGGTTGTAACGGTACACAAAAACCACGGTTTGGGTACGTACCTCGGTTTTGAAGTCACGGTTTCTGTACGGGTTTTCGGTACAGTGGGTGAAGGTTTGGCTTTCCATGTTCCCCTCAGGGGTGATGTAGTGTACACTAGTAACTAATTGTACTTGTAGGGCTGTCAACAAATATTCTATATTGATGAACACCCGGCCCTTTTGCGCAAATTATATTTTGGGGGGGGGGGTGAACTTGGAGTTTTGAATTAAATTCTGTACGCAAAAAAAAGTTTGTTAGTGGTTAACGTACTGTTGTATTAGTTCGGTACACAGCCGGTTTGGTACGGATACGTGTACCTTTACACCACTAGAGGTGAGTTGTCTTGCATAGATGAGTTCTCTTTCCAAATTGATTCTCCATGTGGTTATTTACAAACTTGGCTGACAAATCCACCTCCCATCCTTCCCAGGTCCGCGTTGATGGCTACAACTACACCGGAATGGGCAACTCGACCAACAAGAAGGATGCCCAGGCCAATGCTGCACGCGACTTTGTGAATTATCTGGTCCGAATTAGTGAAATGAATGCGGCTGAGGTCCCAGCCTTTGGGGTGGGCAAATTATTTGTGACTTTCCATTAGGGCTGCAACTAACGATTTTTTTGGTAATCGACTAATCTGTCTTATTTTTTCGATTAGTCGACTAATCTAACGGTTATTTTTGTCACACCCTCAATCTCTGCTTCCTGTGGGCATGGCTCCTTCTCCAATGCATGTTTTACCTCACATGCTCAAGTCTGCACACCTGTGAATGTCACCCTGTTGTCCAGTCCCTCTGCCTTAACAGTTAACTTAACATAACATGATGATCCCATAGCAAATTAAAATAATTACTCATGAAACATTTGAATTTGGATCTTAAGCAACTTTAAATCAAAATGTATTTGAATAATACAACAATCACTCATAACAAGATAAATAAATTAAATAATACAAATTAAAGTGGAAGTGTTTAAATAACAAAAAAAAAATATATAGCAGACTTCTTAGCTTAACATCCCAGGGAACTAATGAGATAACTGGGGATGTTGTTTGCTCCTGACAAGAGTCTCAAAGTCTGGGGTGATGGTAGACAAAGCAACTCTGAGGTCATGCTCAATGTCCAATCTGTTCCTCTGCTTTGTCTTCAGCTGGACCAGAGCTGAGAAGCCACTTTCACAAAGATAGGTAGTGCAAAAAAATAAATAATAATAATTTATATAAAAAATATGACTAATCGACGCAAAAATTCTGCGTCTACGAGTTTTTATGATCGACGTTGTCGATTATGTCGACTAATTGTTGCAGCCCTACTTTCCATGATATATATACTTGAGGTCAGGCTATATGATGGTTTATTGGCACCAGTTATCTATAGAGCCTATGGCCTACAACCTATCTTACAACAAATGTTATTGCTTGAAGGGGAACGCCAGAAACCAGAGAAGTAAGATTCAAACTAGTGGCGGGACTCGATTAAAACATTTAATCAAATTCATTCAAGACTTTATAGTTAATCATTCTAAATGAATCACATTTTAAACGCATATCAATATTTGATGCGAAAAGCAATATTTTTCAATTCAAATGAATTTTGGTATACAAGTGAATCAATGAATATACATGCATTTAAGCAGCAAACTCTTGTTTATTAGCTACTACACAGACCAACAGATCAATGCAATTTTTAACAGTGCAGCAATTTTAGGAATAATATATTATATACTGTATATATATATATAGTGAAAAGTACCTTTCGTAAACTCAAGCACTTTCAAGGTAAAAGTAAAACACAGTACTTTCAAGTACTTTCCAGAACAGTTGACATTGTAAAAAAACAGTCTTGATTTATCTAAATTCTTATTATTTTTTTCAATATTCTGTATGAACAAACCAGACTAAGAAAACTGTTGCATCAGAGGCCATAACAATTACTTTGTTGATTTACCAACACTTTAGTTTGCTCAAAATACTAAATAAAATTGACTGCTTTCAGTCCAACCCTCCCTCAATATCCTTATAGCCAAAATATTAACAAAGTGCCTTTTCTACCATCTAGCCATCTACAATGATAACAAAAAAAGGTCATGTGATTAACCTCAATCCAATTACCTTATCTTCCAATATCCTTGGCAGAAATGTCTGTTGCAACATACAGTAGGCCATAACAGTTTTATCAACATTTTAGTGTGCCTTCACAATAACCTCAAACCCATTGGTCTCAGAATACCTCTAAGCCTACTTATTCTCCTTCAGCCAGTTGCTGAGACAAACTAGTCTGTTTACCTGCTGGTGAGAAACGTCTCTTGCCAGGGACAGAGGTGGCAGGGCTGGCCAGATATTGCGGGCCAGGGCAGACAGTTTGTTTGTTAATTTGTTAGACGTGGTCCGACTCATCTTGGCTCTGAACCCTGTCATCAGTGTGGCTTGGCGACCTTGCTTGCTCGTACTAGGGCTAACGTTAGCCTGACCAGCGTTAGCTCTAGCATCCACGGTAGCTGCAACATGCTTAGCATTGAGGTGATACAGTAGGCTTGAAATGCTCTGGTGATATGCAAAGTCTTTGTTGCACAAAGTGCACACAACCGTTCTCGTATCAAAATGTCCATCTGTTTAACATTTTTTATTTGATCTAAATCTAAATCTCTCATTTAACGGGCCAAGCAAATCAGTCAACTGATTTTTCCATGTAGCCTACAACTGTCTGACGTCACCCAATGCACGCTGTGCAACTGTATAAACGGTATGCCTGGAACTCGTCCACTGAGAAACCTTCCGCGTTGTCTCGAGTGCAAAGAAATTATAAATTTATTTTTATGTGTAATTTTTTCTGTAGTTAATTAATCTAAATTCACGCATTAAAGTCCCAGCCCTAATTCTTTTTTTGACCTACTTTCTCTCCTTTTTTCTGTGATTTTTCTCCCACCCCAATTTCCCCTCGTGCCAATTCTCCCACCCCTGTCCTGATCGTTGCTTGCATGTGCCCCCCCACTGGCCGGTCGTAGGGAGGATAGAAGCCCATCACATGTCCCCTCCGATACATGTGGAGGCAGCCAGTCACTTCTTTTCACCTGCCAGCGCGGACTCTCATTGGCGAGGTGTAACGTGTGGGAGGCTCACACTGCCCCCACCATTTCTTGTCTTTGCTGTGCAGGCGCCCTGACCGACCTGTAGGAGTCGCTGTTTACAACGACCAGATTACCACTTATCGACTCCCCTCCCGCTGACTGCCAATTGAGTCAGTATGACGGCCGGCCCAGGCCGGAGGCAACGCTGACAGCCGGATTCGATACCGGTGTCTCTTGCGTTGGTGACAAGCGCAATGTCCGCTGCGCCACCCATCCGCCCCAGTCCCAGCCCTAATTTAAACCTGTGATGTCATCAGGTATAAAATCATGGAGCGGTTCCATTGACAATGAAACTGGAGACTTTGTTGGCCCAAATGAGCTTTACTCTATACTTGTATTCTCAGTTCTAAAACGGATGTACCCGTATACTCTCAATATACATGTACCCCAGGGTGCTCTGTCATCTTTTGCTGTTCATTCTCTATGGAGCTAATATCTTTGGACTGTCTTAGACCATAGGAGTAACGTGTATGAAATCATAAATGAGGCATTCCTTTAATTCACTGACTTATCTCTTTTCAACAGGTGAGTGCGCCAGAAATCAGTGAGCCTGACGGTGGAGGAGGAGGAGGAGGAGAAGGAGAAGGAGGAGAAGGAGGAGGAGGAGGAGGTGGCAACGGTGGCGACGGCTTCGGAAACCTCCCTTCTAGTGGGCCTTTGCCACCTCACATGGTTCTGAAGGCTGAGCAAGGTGAGGGAATACTGTTAAAACCCAGTGTTTTAAACCCATGCTAATGTTAGTCGATGCAGCCCCTAATGTGTCACTGAAAATATTTATTTTTAAATCGACCGGTAGAGCCGATATTTATTTAAATGGCATATTCTGAGATGGTCTACAAATGCCATTGTGTGCACACAGCACAGGGCGTGGCTACAGTTCGAGTGGTTGTTTGTTCTACTAATTGAAAATATCGCTTTGGATTTTTGTGAGGGGAGTGGTCCGAAAATGTAAGTGCGGAAACTGCAATCTGAATAGCATTGTGGGCGTAGCTCCCATCTGATTACATTATGGTTAGGCAGAAGGTTTCACTTCCCTACTGATTTGATTTGATGTTTTTATATTTTCGTGTCTTACTTACAGGTGTATGCCCAGTCCATATGGGCTTACAAGACACATAATATAGTATATAATAGTATACTTGACATTGACAATAGGTTATATAATAATAATAATAATAATAATATCTTAAATTTATATAGCGCCTTTCAGGAGACCCAAGGCGCTTAACAGCTAAGGGCTGGGGACAGGGAACAACGTAACAACAAAATATTAATCAAAAGGAAAGAAAAGAGAGAAAACGAAAGAAAAAGGGGAAATCAGGCAGTCATTTACAAATTTGGTGAAAAGGTGGGTTTTGAGTTGGGATTTGAAAGAGTGCAGGGATGTAGCACTATGGATGTTTGGAGGGAGTGAGTTCCAGAGGGTGGGTGCGGCCACAGAGAAGGCTCTGGGACCAACATTTTGGTGGTGGGGATGGAGAGGAGACCGGAGTCAGAGGACCGCAGCCATATAGACCAAGATGGCAAAAAAAAATAAAGAAAAAAAAATTAAACGTAATATAACAAGCTGTAAACAAAGAAACAAGAGGAATTCATATACAATTATATAGGATATAGTGTGTTTTGTCTCAAGTGCCATGCTTTCTCCAAAAATCCTGCAAAACTGAAGATCTCAATATGTACAATAATACTGTATACTGTATATATATTTATTCACATCTGTCTGAAAATCACCTGCATATATTCCTGTTTACATACCCGTATATACTATATCTGTATATATCTCTTACTAGTTATACCACTGGCCAGTATGGCTACTACCATAGGGTTGTTATACCTGTATCACTGTATATAATACTGTATATATATAATTTATAATACTATATTGGACAGCACCTTGCTTCCTTTAAACATTTTATTTTTATTTTTTTTACTACATATACACTACCGTTCAAACGTTTGGGGTCACTCAGACAATTTCGTGTTTTCCTTGAAAACTCACTTTTATTTATCAATTATGAGTTTCAAAATGAATAGAAAATATAGTGAAGACATTGACAAGGTTAGAAATAATGATTTTTTTATTTGAAATAATAATTTTGTCCTTCAAACATTGCTTTTGTCAAAGAATGCTCCCTTTGCAGCAATTACAGCATTGCAGACCTTTGGCATTCTAGCTGTTAATTTGTGGAGGGAATCACCCCACGCTTCCTGAAGCACCTCCCATAAGTTGGATTGGCTTGTTGGGCACTTCTTGCGTGTACCATAAGATCAAGCTGCTCCCGCAACAGCTCAATGGGGTTGAGATCTGGTGACTGCGCTGGTCACTCCATTACAGACAGAATACCAGCTGCCTGCTTCTTCCCTAAATGTTCTTGCATAATTTGGAGGTGTGCTTTGGGTCATTGTCCTGTTGTAGGAGGAAATTGGCTCCAATCAAGCGCTGTCCACACTGGGTACAGTATGGCATGGTGCAAAATTTAGTGATAGCCTCCCTTATTCAAAATCCCTTTTAAATCTCCCACTTTACCAGCACCAAAGCAGCCCCAGACCATCACATTACCTCCACCATGCTTGACAGATGGTGTCAGGCACTCTTCCAGCATCTTTTCACTTGTTCTGCGTCTCACAAATGTTCTTCTGTGTGATCCAAACGCCTCAAACTTCGATTAGTCTTTCCATAACACTTTTTTATAGGGATGCTCGATATTGGCTTTTTTACCGATACCGATATTCCGATATTGTCCAACTCTTAATTTCCGATACCGATATCAACCGATATCAACCGATACCGATATATGCAGGGTTTCCCACCCAAAAAACTGAATAATTTCAGGTAACTAATCATTTCACTGGATGCAATATTGTTATTGTTTTTTAGATTTTTTAAACCGATACCGATATTTTCCGATATCACATTTTACTGCCGATATCGGCCGATAATATCGGTCGGCCGATAATATCGGACATCCCTACTTTTTTACAATCTTCCTCTGTCCAATGTCTGTGTTCTTTTGCCCATATTAATATTTTCCTTTTTTTGACCAGTCTCAGATATGGATTTTTCTTTGCCACTCTGCCTAGAAGGCCAGATTGATTGATTGATTGAAAAGTTTATTAACAGATTGCAGAATGGGTACAGTACAGTACATCTCAATACATACAATTGTTAAGGGGATGCAGACCAGAGAAAGACTTTCGTCTTGTTTCCACCAGGGTCCCCCATTTTCAATTCATCATAACATATATGACATACATGACATACAGATAGACAGTACTGCTACATCTATACATTTATGACATATCAGATTTGCAAATACAGTACTGTTTGTGATACAAAAGTGTCCAGAAAAGGAGTGTATATACATTTGGCGTAGAAACTGTACATTGGAGGAGGTTGGTGGGGTGGGGTTGGGTGGGGGCTGTACATTGGAGGTGGGGGGGGGGGGGGGGGGGGGGGGTTGGGTAGGGGACACATACACATTTTACACTGTACATTGGAATGTTGACAAAGCCTTACTTGGTCATTTACTGTACAACTAGGTTAGGACATTTGTAGGGGCCAGTTTCGAATTGCAGTCTCACGTAGGTGTTTTTTGAGAGTGTTTTTGAAGGTGGGTAGTGATTCACATTCCTTTACAGCTTTAGGCAGGGCGTTCCACATTGATGTGGCATAATTGCGAAACGTGTTTAGTCCCTTGTTTGAGCCGAATCTGGGTTTTACATGATTTGTGGAGCTCCCTCTGGTGTTGTGATCGTGGTATTCACTGACCTTTGGGAAGTATTTTGACATGTACATGGGTACCTTGGTCGCGTAGTGTATCTTGTAGACCAGGCCCATTGCAAGTTGCTGTACTCTGTCGTCTACTCTAAGCCATCCTAGGTTGTCAAAGTGGGCAGGGGTGAGGTGGGTTCTAGGAGTCAGGTCAAGTAGTAGTCTGACTAGCTTGTTTTGAGATGTTTGTAATTTGTTTTTTAGTGCCTTTGAGGTGCTTTGGTACCATGAGGTGCAAGCATAGTCGTAGTACCCTTGAATGAGTGCTCCTGCTAGAGTCTTCAGGGTATTCTTGTTTACCAGAGAGGAGATCCGGTACAAGAATCGCGTTCGTTGGTTGACTTTTTTTATTACATTGGATGCCATTTTGTCACAGGAAAGATTAGCCTCTAGGATGGAACCCAGGTAGGTAATTTCATCTTTCCTTGTGACAATATTGTCACCCACTGTAACCGAGAAGCCGTCAGTCTTGCTGAGTTTGTTATTTGAACCGAAGAGAATGGACTCTGTTTTGCCCATGTGTAATGATAGTTTGTTGTCGGCGAGCCATATGCAGATTTTGCCTAGTTCCGAGCTGAGGGCTTTTTCAACCTGTAACTTGTTCTTGTCAGAGACCAGCAGGGCTGAGTCGTCCGCAAACAGGAACAAGTTGCAGTCACAAGCTGACGACATGTCATTTGCATAAATTAGGAATAGTAGCGGTCCTAGTATGCTTCCTTGTGGAACACCACAGCTCACTGTGAGGGGGGGGGATAGGGTACCGTTTACTTCCACCATCTGTTCCCTCCCCTCCAGGTAGGATTGTATCCAGCTCACTGATAAACTATCAAAACCAATTGCTTTTAGCTTGTCAATCAGAATGGTGTGATTGACCGTGTCAAAGGCCTTTTGTAGGTCCAGCATGACCATGCCGCAGTATTTGCCCGCGTCCACCTCTTGTTTGATGTGGTCGTTCAAGTAGAGAAGGCATGTGTCAGTGGAGTGGGATGTTCTGAAGCCAGATTGGAATTCGTAGATTAGATTTTTTTCCGCGAGGTATTTTTCGATCTGTTCGTATACTATTTTTTCTATGACTTTCGAGATGGATGTAAGGATAGAAACAGGGCGGTAGTTACCCGGGTCTAATTTGCTGCCCTTTTTGTGCAGGGGTGTTACTCTCGCAATTTTGAAGTCCTTGGGGACGTGTCCCTGTTTTATGGAGAGGTTTATTATGTGTGTGATGACTGGGGTGATGGCTGCTGCTGAGTCTCTGAGGAATTTGGAGGGGATGTTGTCATGGCCAGTGGCCTTGTTTGGTTGGAGGGCGCTCAGTTTTTTGAGTACCTCATCTGTAGTTACTATTTCCAGTCTGAAGTCGTCTTTGTGGACGCCTAGGTTCATGTAGTATGCTACTATGTGTTCTACCCCATACTGCCCTGAGTGGGAGGGTAGTTTGTTTACCAGTGTTGTGGCTATGTTTGTGAAGAAAGTGTTTAAGTAATTGGCTACATCCAGCTTGTCTGTGATGAGCGTGTTGTCCGTCTTTATGTTTATGTTTGAGAACCTGGTTTTGAGTTTTTTACTGCAGCCTAGTTGATTGTTGAGTAATTTCCAAAGTTCACGTGGTTTATTTTTGTTTTCCTCGGTTTTGTCATTGATGAAATTTTTTTTTGCAGTTTTGATCATGGAGTTTACGTCATTTCTTAGTCTGTTTCTTTCTAGTTTGAGTTCAGTCACGTGGTCTTGGAGTTCACTGCTCGTGCTTTTGGTAAGCTTTGACTGACTTTTACGAAACTCAGAGCATTTTTTGTCTCTGGCTTTCATAGCGGTCAGTATTTCAGTGTGCATCCATGGCTCAGCGCGATTTTTTACCCTGGTGGTTCTTAGGGGGGCCATTTTGTTTAGTATTGATGAAAATTTGGTTTTGAAGCCAAGCCAAGTTTCTTCAACCAGTGTACCATTGAGTTCATCTGACCAGTCCAGACTCTCCAGTTCAAGGTTAAAGGCCTCGCTAGAGTAGGTTTTGAGGTCTCTAGATGTGACTGTTTTGTGACAGCCAGCCTTTAGTTTTAGCTTTTTGCGGGTACAGAATATCATGTAATGATCACTTAACCCGCATGCTATAACCCCTTTACTGGAGATCTTGGACTTGTCAGAGGTCAGTATGAGGTCAATGGTAGTCTGAGTTGATTCACATATCCTTGTGGGTTGGGTGATTAGTTGGCTGAGGCCGTGCAGATCACAAAACCTATTGAAGGATTTGAAGACGGGTGCATTTTTTTGTTGCATATCCGTGTTCCAATCCCCAATAAGAATTTTTTCCGCATCCTCAGCTCCAGCTAAGCACACATCCAGAGTATCATAAAAACCAGTCTGTTCTGGTGGTCTATAGATTGTGCCTATTAGTACTGATTTTGCCCTTTCAAATAAGATTTCAATCCATACAGTTTCAATCTCGTCATGGTTAAGGTCAGTACGGTTGCTGAATTTGGTATCTTTGTGTATATACACACAGACACCACCTCCATACTGGTTCCTATCCCTCCTGATGATTGAATAGTCCTCGATTTCTATCTCTGGATCCTGAACAGATGAGTCAAGTTTTGTTTCTGTGAAACATAATATATTTGCCTTACCGTTTAGAAACAAATGTCTGATTTCAGCCAATTTCGGTTTCAAGCTGTTTATGTTTAAGTGAAATATGTGAAGTCCATTTTTGCTTGTAATAAGTTTGATGTCGTCACAGTTGAGGTAACTCTGTTCCATTGTGTCCTGTCCTGTGGTGGGGGGAGGGGGGGCGTTGTTGCTGTTTGTGCCGTGGGTGGGGAGGGGGGGGAGGGGTGATGCTTTGTCCTTTGCTGGTGTCTGTATTCCTTTGTGTGAAAGCCCGCGATGTGGGGGGGGGGGCTGGTTGATTACAGATATGTCTGATTGTACTCCATTGTGGGGGAGGGGGGGTGCCTTTTGTCCTGGCCTTGGCCCGGGTAGACTTGCTGGCACCCCAGAGTCGCCTCTTTACTCTAGACGTTGACACTGGTGTTTTGCGGGTACCATTTAATGAAGCTGCCAGTTCAGGACCTGTGAGGCGTCTATTTCTCAAAATAGAGACTCTAATGTACTTGTCTTCTTGCTCAGTTGTGCACCGGGGCCTCCCACTTCTCTTTTTACTCTGGTTAGAGCCTGTTTGTGCTGTTCTCTGAAGGGAGTAGTACACACCGTTGTAGGAAATGTTCAGTTTCTTGGCAATTTCTCGCATTGGAATAGCCTTAATTTCTAAGAACAAGAATAGACTGTCGAGTTTCATATGAAAGTTACATTTTTCTGGCCATTTTGAGAGCATAGTCGAACCCACAACTGTGATGCTCCAGATACTCAACTAGCTCAAAGGAAGGCCAGTTTTATAGCATCTCTAACCAGCAAACCCATTTTCAGCTGTGCTAACGTAATAATAATTGCACAAGGGTTTTAAAGGTCTTTCTAAACATCCATTCGCTTTCTAACGCGATTACTAGCAAACACAATGTACCATTAGAACACTGAAGTGATGGTTGCTGGAAATGGGCCTCTATACACCTATGTAGATATTCCATTAAAAACCAGACATTTGCAGCTAGAATAATCATTTACCACATTAACAATGTATATAGTGGATTTCTGATTAATTTAATGTTATCTTCATTGAAAAAAACAGTGCTTTTCTTTAAAAAATAAGGACATTTCTAAGTGACTCCAAACTTTTGAACGGTAGTGTATATAATATATATATTCATATTTTTTACCCTATTTTATATAGCTTCTCTCATTGTAAAGTGTCCTTGAGTCTGAGAAAGGCGCTTCTCTATAAATCCTATTTGTAGGCTCAATTTGCCTATCTAAGCCAGAATACGTTTTTAACGCGCTCGCACCACATTGACTTGGGCTGTCTTGTTACTCACTGTTTGATGTTGTTGATGGTTGCATCTGATGAGTTCGAACCGGTTGAGTTTTATGGAAGGAGTTGTGTAAAAGTTTCAAATAATAACGGGGAAAACAATGAAACAAAACAGGCTCCAGACTTGTACTAAAAGGGTTTTCAAAACAAACAGGCGCAGCAAAAGGTTTTCAAATAAACTCAAAATGATTCTAAACAAAGTGTTTCAGTCTTTCATTCATTCATCAATCTGCGCTGTGTGTGTAGCAAGCGAGCGTTGAAAATCTGTTTCTCGTCTGGCGTGTGCGCTTACACACAGCTGGGCCATAATTAATAGGAGGACCATGGTGCCATTTTACGAGGCGACCAGTGGCGGCGCTATTTAGTCAAAAACTATTAAATCAAATGAAATGGCTCCTACACTATTTATTATTAGATGCCAACTTATTATTGTTGTACTGTACTTGTGCTGTATAATGAATGACAATACATTTGAATCTAATCTAATTTATGAATGGGTCTGCTCCACATTTACAGAAGCCAGTTTCCCTGTAACTGGACCGGTCCCAGGTGTCACTGGTCTTGGGTATTCAGGAAGAGGAGGAGGCGTGGGAGGAGGTGGAGCTGAGGCCCAATGGGAGCGCGGGGCCAACTTGAAGGAGTACTACTCCAGAAGAGACGAGCAGGAGGCTCAGGCAGTAGGTCATCTCTAAGGCTGAGACCACTTATCGATTTATCGATAACTGCGTGAAATCGATAAGTGCTGTCACGTATCGTTTTTTTTTTTGCATGTAAAAAAATATATATATATATTTAAAAAAAGAATTCCAGAAGGGGACCCACTGAGTAACGCATCAAACAATAAAATGTAGTCATGGTTGACTGAAATATCGGGCAGATATTGGCAATTTTTTAAATTTTATATAAATATTGGCCTTCTGACATTAACGTCTTAAGCCCTAGCCCTATTTTCTGAAGATGTTCTTGGTATCTAGGGACATCTATGGGGAATGTATTCCCAGTATCAGAAATATTGTGTCTGTTACTAGCCTTGAGTAAATTGTGATGAACCAAAGGAGAATATAAACTTTTTTTTTTAATTATCTTTGACGGTGAATAACACCATGCTAAAAATGACCAGACATGAAAAACTGCCACTGAGCTTGTTCAGCACCTTCTTGAGATCATGTGTACAAAAAATAAGCAAATGAACGGATACATGCAATTTGAAATATGATTATAGAATATAGAATATCAGTCCTATAAATTACCTTATTATGGCCAAGTCGCACATCTATGGATCGGGCCAAATCTCCCCTTTCCAATGCCAGAGTTCAATCTGGATTTAGTACCACCAGGCGTGCACTGAAGAACCGTGAATGAAATCTACTGTATAGTTCCATTCTAATAATGTATATGGCCCAGCCATTTTGAATCCGTTTGTAACGCGGATTGTTGCTAAATGTTCACAGAAGGTAGACACACTAACTGCGCTCCAATCTATGCCAATAGCATTCAGTTTTGTGGTAGAGTATCCCGAGAAATAAGAGAAATAAAAAGAATGCATACACAAGTCATTTGCTTGCAGGAAGCTAGAATTAGCTGGGTACTGTAGTTTTTTTTAAATTTCAACACTCATTGAGAGCTCTGGATGCCCTGTGCTCATATGACTACAACTGGCAACTTATCGCTAATTCAAAATGGTGGATATTTGCGAAATAATAAACACATTCCATAAACTAAAATCTCACTAACACTTTGTTTAACCTATTGAACAAACATATTGCTGAAAATATAACTATGACTGCTGTTGTGACATGGTTAGGGTCTTCACTCTTGGATACATTATAAAAGAAAACGCTACTTAATGTCATACAGTCTGGAGAGAGTGATTTATGATGTGATGTCATTTTGTGGTCCGCCGCAAAGAGGTTAAACAGCCCATTTTTTCTTAAAGTCCTTGAAATTCAAATCAACCATTCGCATTGAAAGTTTTGTTCATCCATGATAACATTGTTCTGAATTAAGAAATAAATATTTTTAATTTAAAGTGTAACTAATTGTCGGAAATTGGTTTTAAGCCATACATATTGGATCCGATTTTTTTCTATAAAAAACAGCATTTAAAGTGAATTGTATCCTTTTTAAATGCCCTTTTTAAAATGAAAAATAGTGCTTGGAAAAGTACTTGAAAGTCCTTGAATTTAATTTTGCAATGTCTGTGGGAACCCTGGTCATTCGAATTAGGGTGAAAAACCAAACCTTTTCCCCCCCAGAATACTTGTATTTATGTGCCATGAATGTCCATCCATAGTCCTACTGCAGCCATATTTTGCCACCATCAGTCATTTGTTACAAAACCAGTTGATGATGATGGGTCTAACAACACATTCAGTTGAGTGACTTTCTGAATCTTTTTGTCCTCCTTTTTAGACTCTGGAGTCTGAGGAGGTGGACTTGAACGCCGGCCTCCATGGCAACTGGACCCTGGAAAACGCCAAGGCCCGTCTGAACCAGTTTTTCCAGAAGGAAAAGGCCAATGCCGACTACAAATACAGCCAAGTGGGACCCGACCACAACAGGTCAGGAACACTGTGGCCAGCAGCCCTTCTCCTTAAGCTCTTAGATATTAAAGCTTACATTTGCTCGGGCGGCTACGTGGCGTAGTGGGCAAGGCGCGTCACGAATGACTGAGACGCTGGGCTTGCCTGTTCGAGCCCAGCGCTCCACATTGCTTTCAGTTTAGCTGGCCGTCCGTACTAATACACATTGGCCGTATTAGGGGGTGGGAAACTGATGGGTGGGGATCGGGCGTTGTGGACAGCGACTCCTACAGGTCGGTTGGTGCGCCTGCGCAGTAGAATCAGGAAGTGTCGGGGGCAGCGTGAGCCTCCCACGCGTTACTCCTCACCACTGAGAGATCGAGCTGCGCAGGTGAAAAGATGCGACTGCTGTTACCTCAAGTACCGGAGGGGACTTGTGCTATGTATGACTTAGTCCACATTGCAGCCGGCTTGTGGGAGGCAAGAAACAGCGTTCGTGACAGGGGAGGGTTGAATTGGATGATACGAAATTGGGATGGGAGAAAATATAGAAAATGGGAGAAAAAGTGGATAAAAAAAATAAAAAAAGCTTACATTTGCTCTTTTACACCGTCAGGCTCGGGTCCCTTCTTATTGTTATTGTTATTTGCATTTGTTAGTAATCGATGGGGAATGAAATCTCTTCTTATAAAATCAGGTGCAATGTAAAATCAGGTGTATGTAAAGAGTTGTGGTGCAGGTTTGGTCTGTGTTACGATTATGAGTGTCTTATAGGATTCCAGTGTGTAATGGTTATGAGTGTCCTATATGATTCCAGTGTGTAGCGGTTAGGAGTGTCCTATAGGATTCCAGTGTGTAACGGTTAGGAGTGTCTTATGGGATTCCAGTGTGTAACGGTTAGGAGTGTCCTATAGGATTCCAGTTCTGTATCGTTAGTGGCTTAGCTTGGCATCGCTACTGCACTATCTCGCGTACGTGCACGCGTACTGAATAAACCACAAATGTACCTCTAATACCAGTATTAGTCTGACCACACCCCTCATCAGCTTACCTTCATAAGCAGGTGTGTGGTCACCTGCTCTCCTCCTTCTCGCTTTCACCACAAGGAAGAGGTGCCTCGGTAGATCCCCACACTTGACACCATGATGGAAGAAATTGGATTAGGAACAGCTTGGGAAACAAGGATACGTTGACATCATATCTTTATTTTCTCTCTCACTATTTTCGAGAAAATACGGCGATATTGTCTTCGTACTGGAGTGTCTAGAAGATGATGATCATTCTACAAACCCTCCACCGGTTTTCGTATTGGGAGCACGCCGCTGCATGCTTCTCAACTGCAGTTCCTTGCTGTGTTTGTTGGGGTGAAACCTGTCAGGCCACAGCTGAACTGTCGGACATGCCGCTGTTGTGAGGAGCGGTGCGTTCCAGGTTGGGTGAGTAGTGTTTGCTGGCGGGCTCCACTTGTCTGTTAGTGCTATGGGGGCTACTTGACAAAGTTTATGGAAACCGGCCCCAGGCTAGGGTCCTTTGTTTAGCCGTCTAGGCGACAGAAGGCCTTGGTCTGGCGACCATTATAGTTTTAACTAGTGGGCCGCGACCATTGACACTGGTGATCCCTGTGTGTTCTGGACGAGTGGATTCTCTCTGTCACCGTGTTAAGACCCCATCTTTCATATCCAAATGAGAGTATTCCTTCACGAGGGGATATGTGCATGTAATGTGCGATAGCGGCAGATTCATGTTCAAAGTCAGCTATACAGGCCAGTTGGTACTGTGCTGATTCCGCCGGACGTGTTAATGTCACCGTTGTGAAGCGGTGTTGACGTCTTGTTTTCTCTTTTCTCTTAAAAAGTGAGGAGGGTTCAGAACGGCGGCCTGTCTGGGTGAGTGTTATGTCATTGTTTACATGTTCATAGCTTACAGTTAGCCGGTCGGTGGCCTGGCGCGGGGTAGCTTGGCTTCTCGCGCGCCGCCGGGAGCTCGCTCCTGATCGCGTGCGTCGTAGATCGGCGTCTCGCGAGCGGAAGCAATAGCACCCGAACGGTTGGAGCAGCCGTTAGCTTGATGCTATTCTGTTGAACGTGCTTTGATTTTTAACATGTTTTACACTCTTGACCACGACGTCATCCTTGACAGGGGATGTTCGTCGACCCTGCCTGAGCCTAGACGGGGATTGCGTCAACAAAGAGGACTGTAGCGACTGGTGGAGCGGCGACGCTGCCCGGATCGAACAACACGGGACGGTTGTGTTCTACGGTGGCTTGTGACTGCACTTCGCTGATCTGCGTTCCGGGCAGGTACGGGGTTGGCCAGACCTCATAACACGTCTTCTGGTTTTACCTTGCTAAATGTATTGTGAATAACGGTGTTTTTTCCCAAAACGTGTGTTGTTGCAATGCATTTGAGATACGTTGCGGGTTGTGTGTGAGCTGTTTTTGTCACTGGCAGTTAGCTTCTCCGTGCAGATCGTGATGTATTGATCTGGTTGTTGTGTGAGAAACATCATGGTGTTTATGTGTACCGTGTACTCACTACTAAGGCAACTAACCTATGAAGCTATGCTTGGTGACGAGTGAGTAAAAGAATGTTCTTTCTCAGACTGTAATGACAATGAACAGTGAGTTCACACATTAACAGGTTTTCCTGTTTTAACTGGCCGTATTGAGGGTAAAATAGGAGGATTGTGTTTCCCCCCCCGGTTCCCTGGGGACTTTATCACCTCCTATCAGACATGTTGTGCATTAATTGTGTCTTTTGTGTGGTAGGGATACGATGTAACTCTCAGCTTGATTGCTGAGGTTGTGCTAAATCTGCTGGAGAAACTTATTTCCTAAAGGGAAATTGGTTTGGTTGCTGTCATGTGTGCTTAGCAAGGCCTGTGGTCGATACTAATCAAGAATGATGTATTCTCTCATTGTGAAAAAAACGGCGTTCCTCTGTTGAGTGTTTTTGCCATTTTTTGTAGGTGATGATGGGTTGTGTGTGTCATGTGACCTACAACTGGGTTGTACTGGCCACAGAAGCACATGTGTATGTTGGACCGGGGTTCTTAGAGCCCTCTCTATTCTGTGTTTTTCCTTAGTAAAAATCAGATAGCAGGTTAGCTCGTGCGCTGTGTGGAGCTGTGAAACGCTTCATAGAGCTGACTATGACTGTGTCATATTCTCTTTTTGTCGTTACGTCGTATCATGGGTGTGGGGTCGTAAAGGGGTGAACTGGTAACCTTTCCTCTCCCCATTGTTCTGTCGGTCAGGGGTACACCCCCTGTCCTTCAAGGTTCCCGTCACGTGGCGGTTCGGCACGTTACGGGGGGGGGGGGGAGGGAGTTCCTGGTCCCACGGCCTGGTATATTGGGCGTGTGCACCGCAGGAATTCCCCCGCCATAGAGTACGTCACCGTGCGCGTCTCTGTTGGTAGGACTTCCGTGTGCTGTTCAGGTCCATGTGATGGATCTGTTTTCAGGGGGGGTGGTCAGGGCTCCTCCTCACCAAGCGCCTACTCAGGCCTTCTGTGAGTTCGGACTCCTTCTTCCATGTGAGGAAGCCTCCATCAGAGTACAGAGCCTTCCTCCTCAGATTGTCAAAGTGAGTGGACCCTCTAGAAGGGTCCTTTTCTATTGTATGTATATTCGATTCAATTCGTTTATTGAGTGTGTATGGGTTCGGTGCCTCTTCCCCGGAGGCCCTAAAACCAGTTTTTTACATGGCTCAAGGTGCAATATATTCTTTTCAATCTGTACAGCTCGCGTGGGAAGTCTCTCTGGGGATCCCCGTCTCTTTCCTATGGGAGGGTGGTGGGATGTAAAAATGTGAACATTTTTTACCCCGGCTGTGTAGACTGGGATACATACTGTTGATGCTTCCTTCTTTCTATTCCAGAAGTGTTGGAGTTAGGGAGTGTCACACCCCTCTTGTCGTTCCCCTGGGCGCCTTGGGGATTCAATGACAGGTCTAAATAGCCTGTTCATTGATGGGGGTGTGTCCCGACGCACGTATAGTGCTAGCTCGCTGTAAACAGGCGATTGACTGGCACGCCTTAGTTGCTTGTGGTTGAAACAGCGTTTTTATAAAGCAACTGAGATGGGGGTTTTTCCTCTTCCGGCGACCACATCCCATGACCTGGGTGGGTTGTCGACGGATTCTCGTTCATGTCTGGGGGATGATGACGGGATGGATCTGAACATATGTAGTGGGGTCTCACGCCCTTGGGGTGGGCCACCAGGCGCGGTTCGTCCCAACGTCTGGGTGGCGCCTTCTTTTCATGTTAAGATCAACACGCATATCTGCCCTTCTCCTGGAGTAGGCATGTCGGCGTGGTTAGGGCACGGGACTGGTTCTGGTCACGCTGGTCCAGATCAGTTGAACCCGTTGTCCGCCGGGGATGCAGATCTGCTGTTCTGGTACCCTGAGGGACTTGGGCTTTTTTCAGGGGGAAAAATGCCAGGTCGGTCTGGGTGTCACAGGGTTAAGCGCTATGGAGACCCTGGTTGGGTATGTTTTTACTCAGCACTGTCGTCATGGCTTACAGCCATGCCATTCTGTACGCGCTCGATCTCGTCGGATCTCGGCCGCTACACAGGTTGGTCCTGGTTAGTACTTGGTTGGGAGACCGCCGGGGAATACCAGGTACGGTGTGCTTAGGGGCTGGTTCTCCATTATTTTTCGCTCCTCTCTCACGCATGGCGAAGAGGGGCCTGTGGGGGTGGTTTTTTGACCTCCTCTGGTGACCCTGTGCTTCCCGTACCGCCAGGCCCGGTCCGAAGTGATGTTTGCGACCCGTAGGCCTGGGTTAACCCTTTTTGGAAACTGAAACACTTGTACTGCGGTATAGCCGGTGTATACCCGCAGGTGTGTTTTGGAGTTTTTTCTTGAGGGGTTATAGGAACAACCACCGCATTGGGTAACACCGAGGTGGTTGATTCCCTGGTGTGTTGGAGCAGTGTCAACTCCCGGGTTCACCGTTTGAGGGTGCCCCTGCACGTTCATGACGTCTGCCAATCGTGTCAGCCTTCTCTGCCTCGACCCCTCTGGGTGGGGGTTGTTAAATGGAGGCTTGGTCATGCAACACCGCCAGCTTACGCTCCTTCCGCCGGGGCGGCTGTGTTCAGCTGTCCCCTCTGGCGCCTGTCTCGTCCGCAGTCTCCAGGCTAGGGTTAACAGCCTGTTGCCTGGTTTTTCCCCGGTGCGCTGCCTGCTTCCGTTGGTTAACCTTTTTTGTGTGCTTACGGCCATGCTGACTGCCTATTCTGCAGGGTCAGTGTGCCAGGCGGTGTACTATTGGGGGGACGGGGCCCGCTCGGCTTACGGCCATACCGACCTGAACACGCCCGGTCTCGTCCGATCTCGGAAGCTGGGCAGGTTCTGGCCTGGTTGGTTCCGCCTGGGAATACCAGGTGCAGTAACTGAGGGGCCTTTGTCCGAATACGCTGGCGATGTGGGGGGCGGGGCACTACGTGCCCACCTGGTGGGGTCTTGATGCTGGCATCATGGACTTCTCCGGGCCCCCATTCCAGGGAGTCCAGTCCTTTTGGTGGGTCTGGGTCTTCCTTCGTGCTCCGCTGCTACGGCCTTGCCACGGGGTTGGGTTTGCCCTTGACCCCGTGATTCTGGGGGCAGTAACGAGGTTGTTCCTCCGTTCGTTCCCGGGTGGCATGCGGGTTGTGCGTGTGTGTAGTCGTGGGGTCAGGCCACGGTCTGCTCACCCTGTGCGTTGAGTTGCTTGAGTGCCTCTTCGCACGGTCGGGTCCGTCGCCCTCCCGTGACGTCCCTAATAGGGGGGCTACCCTCCATTAGGGGGGGTCGGGGGGGCTCAGCCCTCCCTGTTCTGATGGTTTTGGGGGGCTGTCAGCGGGGTGTATTTGTCAGCCAAGTGGCTCCGCTTGGCCTCCCTTGTGCAGTAGCGATGCCAAGCTAAGCCACTAACGATACAGAACGTTAGGTTATGACTATAACCAAGTTCTGTTAGTTAGGGGCGATGCTTGGCATCGGACGCCGCTGCAGCCCTTGTCCTCACCTTGTGGTGAAAGCTTGGGAAGGAGGAGAGCAGGTGACCACACACCTGCTTATGAAGGTAAGCTGATGAGGGGTGTGGTCAGACTAATACTGGTATTAGAGGTACATTTGTGGTTTATTCAGTACGCGTGCACGTACGCGAGATAGTGCAGTAGCGATGCCAAGCATCGCCCCTAACTAACAGAACTTGGTTATAGTCATAACCTAACGTTCTTCCTCCTAATTATTCACTTCCCGTGACTGATTTTGTTTATTTAATTTTTTTATTTTACTCTCACCACAGCGTACAGAACGTAATAATGTAATAATTGTGATTTTGAATGAATTAGCTTGGTTCCACACCGCCTTGATCTAGAACTGCTGAAGAATGCCACAGTTTAGAACGGCAACAGTAGGTTGCAAAAGAAGCCCAATTTCTCAAGGGAAACTACAAGAAAACTTCTAATGGCCTCAATCATCTTGATTGGTAATGAATTACAAAATAAAAGAGAATTTATATCCTCTTGTTCCTGCCCATTTCCAAGGGGAATTCCAGCTCTCATCAGGCCAGAGATGTAGTCCTGAACTACTGCACATGCTCCAGCTTCCTGCTTTACAGAGATGTAGTCCTAAACTACTGCACATAGACCACTACACTTCCGCGTTACATTGAAATCGGGGAGGAGATTGCGGGGGGTGCATATGAATGAATGTGGACGAGAGCCGTGATGTAAGTGGTTGCCGATACGGCTGTGGGGGTGCTAGAGACATGATCGAATAGACGTTTATGCGCCTCGCTCTCCTGAACACGGCGTGACCCATAACTAATCGATCAGAACTAAATCGGCAGAGAAAAAGCCCATTTTAAAGCACCTATTCCGCATGGACATGCGCAGAGTGCCCATGGAGTCTGGACGACGCGAGATGACGCTCGAATGAATGTGGACTGTTCTATCAGAGGGGGGAGCTTCGGTGGCCAATGTCCTTTCAGCCGAACAGGATAATGAAAAAATTATCCCACTAAATGGCCAGACGCGTCTTATGGCGACATCTACAATTACCTCATTGAGTCTCCAGGTAGACTAATATTTATATTTAAGTGCAGCGGTCTGTAGCCACTTACATGACCATCGAAGCTCCCCCCTCTGATGGAACAGTCTACATTCATTCGAGCGTCATCTCGCGTCGTCCAGACTCCATGGGCACTCTGCGCATGTCCATGCGGAATAGGTGCTTTAAAACGGGCTTTTTCTCTGCCGATTTAGTTCTGATCGATTAGTTATGGGTCACGGCACGCCGTGTTCAGGAGAGCGAGGCGCATAAACGTCTATTCGAGCATGTCTCTAGCACCCCCACAGCCGTATCGGCAACCACTTACATCACGGCTCTCGTCCACATTCATTCATTTGACCCCCCCGCAATCTCCTCCCTGATTTCAGAATCCCGGAAGTGTTACGGTGGTCTATGCTCCAGCTTCCTGCTTTACAGAGATGTAGTCCTAAACTACTGCACATGCTCCAGCTTCCTGCTTTACAGAGATGTAGTCTTAAACTACTGCACATGCTCCAGCTTCCTGCTTTACATTGATGTAGTCCTAAACTACTGCACATGCTCCAGCTTCCTGCTTTACAGAGATGTAGTCCTAAACTCTGTAAAGCAGGAAACTGGAGCAGGTGCAGTAGTTCAGGACTACATCTCCGTAAAGCAGGAAGCTGGAGCATGTGCAGTAGTTTAGGACTACATCAATGTAAAGCAGGAAGCTGGAGCATGTGCAGTAAAGCTTCCTGCTTTACAGAGATGTAGTCCTGAACTACTGCACATGCTCCAGCTTCCTGCTTTACAGAGATGTAGTCCTAAACTACTGCACATGCTCCAGCTTCCTGCTTTACGGAGATGTAGTCCTGAACTACTGCACATGCTCCAGCTGCCAGAGATGTAGTCCTAAACTATTGCACCTGCTCCAGCTTCCTGCTTTACAGAGATGTAGTCCTAAACTACTGCACATGCTCCAGCTTCCTGCTTTACATTGATGTAGTCCTAAACTACTGCACATGCTCCAGCTTCCTTGTTTACAAAGGACTACACTGAGGTCAAAAAGGGTGGGGGTCAGACAATGCCAGTCAAAGGTTGTCACTCCTACCAAACACACACAAGGGCTGAGCATTTTCTTCTAGTTACTGTTACCTGGCAACAGAGGTATTAGGTAGATTGAGAGAGATGATCAAGGTATCGAGAAGTTTAAATGACCTGTAGTTCTTCTAAGTTGAGTGAGGGTTGAGCTGTATAGCTCTACCTAATTAGCACCTTCCGCTGCCAATGTTTCTAAGCAGAGGTGGCTTTGGCCACATGGAGAGAATGAATCCGTTACACCTCAATGGGAAAGGTGTACTGTATGTTTACAAAAGCGTGGGACCTGTATGTTTTTCTGCTACACTGCTATTGAAACGGAGACCTCCAGTGTGTGTTTGCTACACCAGAGAGATCTCAACGTGACAAAGACCCTGTCTTATCATTTTGGGAGCTATGTATTAATATCTCCCAAGTATGATGATGAACCACCAGGTTTCGGTCGGCAATGAAGTCCGGGTACAAGGGTATAGGGCTGTACCGAATAGTTTGAACTTGCTTCAAAGCTTCATTCATAACGTTGACATTCGTATTCTAAATCAACATTCGAATATTTCTTTTTTAAATACAAATAATATATTTTTTTTATGTGTATTCATTCTGTTTAAACCAATGGGGTTTTTCTTCACAGTTGCAGATACATATTAGGCTACAATAATATTATATTATTATAGTATATGACTCATCATAAACATTTTAATAAAACATTTATCATAAATTAAGTAGCCTATCTGCATCCGCTTGGCGCTCAGCGCTCCATCAAGACGTCACCATCACATTCGTACCAACCGTGCCCTTATTGGATTATTTATGTTGACGAAACTGACGAGTTACTGTATTAACTCATTCAGCGCCATCGATTAATGAGCCAGGGGGCGCTAGAACGACATCGCTTTAATCAATGGGGAGACTGCGAGATTTGCGAGTGCTTAAAATATATCTTATATTATAGCTATGGGTCTAATACACCCGTCGATTGTCAGTGAGTTGCTTCCAGTCAACATGCACAAAACAGTTTTTTCATCCGTACATTTCCGTTTTATACCGTTTTGAATACGAGTATAGTTTTGGTGATTCTTAGTAATCCCAGGAAAAGACGCGATAATAGCCCTTTAGTGAAATACACTAAACACGTTGTCATTTTTCGCCTGATTATCGAATCTTCCTTAAATCAACGCTAGATTATCATTATTATCCTTCCTCGTGCATACATGAAATGGCCCTCGTAGCGTGGCGCTCCCCCCCCCCCCCACCTCCTGCACCCAACGGTAAAAGCCACACACAGTCCACACACAGACAGCTTCGATCGCGGTAGAAAGAAATATCAGATCAAGGCAAGATTTTATATAGAGTCCTTACCTGGTCTCTGATGTAATGCAAAATAAATAATCCAATTATCTGATCGCCATTCCAAATACTGCTCGTGGAGGTCTGTCCCACATTGCACGGCATTGCATATGAAGAGGGGGGGGGGGGCAGCATCGCAGATGTAACGTTGTAAACGCTAGTCCTGCCGGAGTATTTAAACCCTGCCCGCACAGCTCAGATCGGCCCAGAAAAGAAACTACACCATTTCTAATGGAGTGCAATACCGGCTGGAAGGCGTAGGCGGCGGTATTTGCCCTTTTGCGAGCTCAGACCCATTCCCAATGATAACATCAGGCTGGATGGATAAAAATGAATGGATATAGCTAATAAAAGAAATGACGATTAAAACCTGACTTTTCTCGTGATTGGCGCTGAACGGTTGGCGATTTAACCCGACCTTTTCCGTGATTGGCGCTGAATGAGTTAAATAAAGTTGATTTAATAAAACAAAAAGACTAATTTAATCAGATTAATCACTTTATTCAAATTGAGGATTTTGTTTCTTTTATGATTAAAATATGATGACAAACATTTGAAGCTTCGTTCAAAAACGTCAATAGAATCTTAGAATGTAAAAAATGACATTCGGTACAGCCCTACAAGGGTAACATAGTGGTACATGGGACAACGGTGACTCCAGAACTCTCAACCACACTGGTCGTAAAACATGTGACAGTCTTTAGGTGCACTAAAGCTGCCACATGGTTGCATCACCACAGTGGGGATGGAATGGTTATGGTCTGGTTGTGATTTCTGGTGTCAACTGTTCCACCGTAGGGGCACCAGGCAAGGATGAGTTGTCTGGCAGAAAAGCATACAGGCTTCCCACCGGGGGGCGTTAAGGCTACCTACACACGCCGTAGGTAAGTGGATCTAATGATCGACATCTTTGCCACCATGGCTCCTCTTTTTTTAACTTGGAAAAACATAATAATGATACAATAATACTATGAATGGTATGTATTTCTTCTTCCTTCCCTTTTTTTTTAGGAGTTTTATTGCTGAGATGCAGTTGTTTGTGAGACCGCTGGGTAGAAGTAAGTACCAGAAAAAATATCTTGTATTGTTTTTCTGTTACGCCGTTTTTGCCTAATTTTTCTTAACCAATATTATGATATTTGTAAGAGTTAAACAGGAGAAATAGCCATTTATACAAATCTGTAGTAAAAAAACCAAAGTAACATTACCTATAACTTAATTGAAGAAAGGCAGTCGTACTTGCAAGCAGTTAGGTTATTTGTTCACAAGTCTTACTGCCTGAGGGAAAGACTGTCCCGGTTACCAGACGACATCAAGTCGAGTCAAGAGATTTATTTGTCACGGCATACAAGTATACAATGAAATGTGGGTGGTCTTGCCCGCAACGATGTGCAAATAACATATAATAGAATCAACATTGTTCAATAAACAAGTAACATTGTGCAATAAACAAGTAACATGTTAGGGCATATCGGTATATGTACATAAGTTATTTACAGAGCATGGAGGACATACTAGGTCCTTTGGTAGTGTCTTTCTGTACATGCTAATTTATACAATCTCCGGTTATACTATACTATTTTTAAAGTGACCTTTCCTTAGTGGCCATAAGTGTGGGCGTGTGCAGCATGAGTGTGTGCTTGCTCATGTTAAAGTGGCTGCTAGTGTGTGAGCGTGTACAGTGTGTGTGTTGTGTGTGTGCTCATGTGTGCTTGTGTGTGGATAGTTCAGTGTTCAGGGCTCTGATGGCCTGGGGGAAGAAGCTGAGCCGAAGTCTCTCTGTCCTAGCAGCTGGTGTTTGCAGCCTGACCTGAGCAGCATGAACAGACATCAGCTCAAACAGTCCGCTGGTTGGGGTCTTTGATAATAATGCCCACTTTGCTGACACACCGTCCGTTGTTTATGTCCTGGATGGAGGGAAGCTCGCATCCGTTGATGCTCTGGGCTGTTGGTACAACCATCTGTAGCACTTTGTGATTTAGGGCAGAGTGATGCCTCTGTACAAGGCCCATAGGATCAGGGGCCCCATGATAGTGATGACATTCTAGACCAGGGGTGGCCAACCAGTCAGAGACTAAGAGCCACAAAAATTACTGTGGTACCACAAAGAGCCACACCATATACCAGCGTTTCTCAACCTTTTTTTTCAGTCACGGCACCCTTCATGTGTTTATAGGTCTCACCCTCTGGCCTCTGAAGTTGCTAATGTCTTTTTTATTTGGGCCTCACAGGGTTAAAAGTACCCTGTGAGACCCACGGTTGCAAAATTACAAAATCACATTTAGCCATTTAAAAAAAATAATGTTTATTTAAAAAAATTTAAGCACATGTATACTATAGTCAATTGGTCCTGTTGTTCAGCCTCACAATGCTATTTGATAGTAAATGTGTTTATATGTCCCACCCTCTGGCCTCTGAAGTTGCTAATGTCTTTTTAATTTGGGCCTCACAGGGTTAACCTCTTAAGCCCAAGATATACAGTAAAAGTGTATATTTTCAGCATTACGTTTGTTTACCAATTATTTTAACTGTTATTAGTGAAATGTAAGATTATTGAAATCTCAGGCTATTGAGTCGGAAACCGGCGCATATTGACAGGAGGAAGTGGCACAGCCAAAAGTGAGTGTAGTCTTTTGAAGGAAGAGACTTGGGGCTTTCGAATTTAGAAAATCTACCCTACCCAGCTCACACCAGCCCCTGTCAATCATCTGACTTCTGGATTTACTTTTTTATTTCTCTTATTTTTTGGGATTATCTCCCACAAACCTGAATGTTATTGCCATAAAACAGAACGCAGGGGGAGCTCCCGTAGCTCACCGCATATCTCTGCGCTATTTCTGCGTCGGGGAAAACCGTGCTCGTCACGGATCTGGGGTACACAAGTTCGATTCCCGGACCCGCCGTATTTTCTCAGAGTGTCTTCCCCTCCTCTACATCCCATTTCAACCTGTTTCTGTCGGTCATGCTTGACCAGAAAAGCGATAAACGCTAAAAAATAAAGTTAAAAAAACAAAACACAACGCAGTTAGTTTCTCTACCTTTCTGTCAACGTCTTGCAAAAAACGGTGTTGCAATACGATGAAAAATGGTGGAGAAATTTACATTATAAAAAAGATGGCAGAATTCAGTACTGTATCTACAAAACCTTCTGTTTAATCATCTTCCCTTTATTCATTTGCTTAGATTTTAAGAGATAACCTTGGGATTTCTGGGGGGGGAGCTGCTCCATTGACAATTTACATTAGATTACATAGATTAGATTAAAAACAAATACCAGGAAGATGTGCAACTGCCCACGCCTTGTAAATATCCGTAATACTGTTGAACTGCGACCTCTAGGCAAAAGTGCCCCACTTGTTATTGCACTTTGTTTAAATGTCTTGTTTTGGTCTGATGTGTGGGTTGGAGTTGAGTATGGATAGGGGAGAAGTTGCTCATGCTCTGCCAAGACGTCTGGAGAAATTCACACTCTTCGCAGAGCCTCAGGTGTGGCCAGCAATAACAACCCCTCCCCTATCCATACCCAACTCTAACCCACACATCAAACCAAAAACCCACATATCAGACTAATTTTTTTTTAACAAAGCACAATACAGGGCTCTTTTGCCTAGAAGTTGCTGTTTGACAGCATTACAGATTCTACCTTTTTTAAGACATCCATTCTCTTCCAGAGATCACAGCTCGAGAGCACGGCTCCAACAAGAAGCTTGCTGCCCAGTCCTGTGCCCTCTCTCTGGTCCGCCAGCTCTACCACCTGGGGGTCTTTGAGGCCTACACTGGCATCACCAAGAAGAAGGAAGGAGAAACTGTAGGTTGAACCAAGTCTCTCTGCTGTCGTGTGTCCGTCTCCACAGTGTTTCTGAAAAAATCCAGAGAAATAAATAACGCACATCCTCCATTCCTGGGTGCTGAGCCAAACTGTAAAAACAGTAGTAAATGAACAAAGGGGGGCTCGCAACTAAATTTTCAATGCCTCAAAGGTGTTTATTTGTGACAAATAGCAGATATATGACGTTTCGACGTATATCTGCTGACGTTCCGATCAGTGATGCCACAGATTACTTGTAAAAGTAATCTGATTACTGATTACTCCTTTAAAAAGTAATCTTAGTTACTTTACTGATTACTTGATTATCAGAGTAACTTAGTTACTTTGAAAGTAACTAGGTTACGAAGTCGTCCCCCCTGCTGCTGCCACAACATAAGAATGACAAAAAAAAATTAGTAAAATGTACTCAGTTTGAGTAAAATGTACTAATAGGGCAGGTAGGCCTATCTATAGATCTATAGATTTCACAAAAGATAAATGGTCAATAACACCACATGTAGGCTGATATGTAGCCTACCTTTGAGGCCTGCCCCATTCAGATATGGTTCTAATGTTCCTAGTGAAACAGGGGAGAGGGGTGAGTAAACCAGTGATTATATCTCAGTAACAGAATCTTCTCAAACCTCTTGTCAGAAAGTCTGTTCCTTCTAGGCGTGAGCACCAACCCTCCCAGACTAAAAAGCCGTTCCACAGGAGCACTTGATGGGTTGGAGTGTTATACAAGTAGAAAATGTTCTTTATGTTTGAAGGTCTATCCAGTATCTGAAGCTCATGCTCTTAAAAAACAGTCTATTAAACGGTACTGCTATTATTATTATTATTATTATTATTATTATTATTATTATTATTATTATTATTATTATTATTATTATTATTATTATTATTATTATTATTATTATTATTTATTATTTATTATTATTTATTATTATTTATTATTGTGTGCTACTGACAACCTACATACTGCAGGTGTTCCATGTTCATGAATAGTGCAATGCAAAAGATGTTTAACTCAAAGGTGGAACATACTGTTTGGCTGGTGCACCTCCGAGTCCTGTAGAAGTCGATGCTTCGGCTTTGGTTTTTTTTCTATCCGTTTGGTCGTGCTGTGCTGTATATTCCATATGCGGTAGACAGTATTTTGTTTCCTCCGCAAAGTGAATGTTTTTTTCACCCGGCTTAGCTGACACAAACGTTAAGTAGACTAGTGAACTTCCAGTGCAAGAAAGCGTTACCAGCGCGAGCGTCTCCCTGCTAGCTCGCAGTTTAGGTCAGCCTGATAATAACAATAACAGCCGCGCCCACCAGCATGGTACAACACGCGAGGTTGCGTGCTGTGACGTCACTCCCCAATACAAGGAAAAGCTCTCCAAACTTATATTTGACTGTCGAAAACGAAAGAAAATACTGCATTCCGCCTGCATTATGATGAGATAGTAACGGAATAGTAACGCACAGCCACTTTGACAAGTAACTGCAATCAGATTACTGGCTTGTAAAGATTAACGCGTTAGATTACTATTTTCGGGGAAAAGTAATCAGATTACAATAACGCGTTACTTAGTAACGCGTTAGTGGCATCACTGGTTCCGATACAACGTTTCGACGTATATCTTCTGTTTGTCACAAATAAACACCTTTGGAGCATTGAAAAGTGAGTTGCAGGACTTCCGGTACGAGAGGAAACGGGTAGCACGCGTGTGCTGGAGCTCCTGGTCAAATAAGTAAAAAAAACGGATGAATAAAGACTCTAAAAGAAATAAAAAAATGGAGATGCAATCAAGGAACAAGGAGGAAACAAGGAATGAGAAGAAGAGAGAAAATGAGGGATCTCTGAGAAGGGAGAATCTGAAGATACAAAATCCCCGTCGCGAGGGAGAGAGGGACCAGGTGGAAGGAGGAGGTGGGCCGGCCGCGCTCGACAGGGAAGTGCCAGGATGGGCGGTCTGCATGCAGGCCGAGATATTGGCATATATGAAAACAATGACGGACGCAATATTGGCGGATATGCAGACAATTACGGACACGATAAGGACCGATGTCGGGAGGCTGGGGGAGGAATTGAAGACGGAGCAGGAGGATATCGGGGGAGAAATGGATGCGGGACTCGAAGCGGTCAATGAAAAGATAGTGGAACAGGGTGAGAGCGTGGCGGCGTTGGAAGGGAGAACGGCAGAGGCGGAGGAATGGGAAACGAAGATACACGAAGTACTGACAATTGCAATTCTACAACAAGAAAAAATGAAGGAAAAGCTGTCGGACATGGAAGGGAGACTGCAGAGAAATAATACCCGGTTATGGGGATTGGAGGACGGAGTGGAAAGGGAGTCTATGGCCCTGTATGTGGTGATGGAGATTCAGAGAGCCCACAGGGCGCCTGCGCCGAAGCAGCCCGCTGGCAGGTCCCCCGAGAGCAGTTACTATTAACTTTTTGAGATTCGAGGTGAAGGAAATGTTAAGGAGACGTGAAGGAAGAGACGAGGTGAGACACGGGGAGGCGAACGAGAGGAGTACATAAAGAACGGATTAACCACCCCAGCTATAGACAATAATGCCCAATGGAACACATACACGAATGCGCACTATAATCACTGCAGATGGAAATAATTAGGAGGGTAAATATACAACACATAGAATAATTGGAGAAGTAAACATGCTACACACAGAGAATGGAGAACTATAATCACACAGAGGTTTACACACATTGGACTGGGATGAAGGAGAGTCAATGGAACATGGGACTCGAATCACGGGAGGACTGGAAGGTGGGGGTCTCGGAACAGGAGGAAAAGCAGACAGAGAACTTTGACCAGGAGTTCTAGCACAATAGACAACACGAATGTTGGACAATTATAGTGAGATGAAGGGGGGCCAACACATCAGGCACCCCTCGCCACTAGGCAGAGCCCTCTCAACAAGAGAGCCAATACTCTGCACCTACCAGCAGGGGAGAGGGGGAGACTTATGGATCCCCTGTGCACCTTGGGAGCGATTTATGTAAAGTATATATGTTTTAAATGTGCACATGGACAAATATGAAGGACACAAATTCAAAATGTTGGACATGAAGAGAGGCTTGGAGAGCCTCCTGCGGGGGGTATCTTCGTCTCTGGGGGGGGGGGCTTCTCCAGTAGGAGGGCTGATCCCCCTCCAAACCGCCAACCGGGGAAAGAGTGTGCTTATTGTATTTTATTTGTGTGCGGTGATGTCGGTGACATGGGAGGTACAGTGGGTTTCCTGGGGTCCTCGGCCGTCGTGCCTGGGCGGTCGGGGCCGGGGGGGCACCGGGCTTGGCGTCGCGGGGGGTCGGGGGGCCATTGAGAAATGTTTTTCCAATCGCTCTGTGCATGGTGGACCAGGATATGGGGGTGTTCTATCTCTCGGGGAGGAGGGAGGGATCTCTCACAGGGGGATCAGAGAGGCTGGGCTTTGCCCGGCGGGGCCCTGTGTGTTGGGGGGCCGATGGGCGTGGGGTGGGGCTCTCGGGGGCATGGGGAATAGCGGGCTTGGCTCAGTGGGGGGGAGTCTCCTATCCTTTCCTCTACTGGGCCTGGCCCAATTGATTCAAGGGATCCGTGTCGATGGGGGCCCGGCTACGGGCGCAGCGGCCTAAGATATGGGGGGCGCCAATGGGCTCAACTCAGGGGGGTGGGGGTCAGCGTTTAGGCGGTTTGACCCGGGAGAGTGGGATCCCGTGGGTTGTGGGTTGGTTGTGCGTGGGGTGGTGGGCTTGGTGGCATGGGAGGTAGCGGGCTTGGCTCGGTGGGGGGGGAGTATTGCCCCTCGCCCCTCTACTGGGTCGGGCCCAATCAGATTCAAGATGCCCGTGTCGCTGAGTGCTGGACCCCGTGTGGGACGGACCTGGGATGCGGGGGAGCCCGGTTTCTAGGGGGGGAGGGTGGGAGGTTCCTCTTGCGGGGGTCTGGGAAGATGAGCGCAGCCGAGTTCAAGGGGCCTACATCATTGTACTGTTGTGTTATTGATGTTATTGTATATGTTGTGTTGTATGTCTATAAGTGTTCAATAAAAATTTAAGTTTAAAAAAAAAAAAGAAAAAAAAAAGTGAGTTGCGAGCCCCCCTTTGTTCATCCACAGTGTTTCTGGTCATTAGTGGTGGTGATGGCAGATATTCTCACCCATTCATAATCACACATGCAGGTTTGTTTTTATGATGTTTTTGGCTGTTCTACTTTCAGTTGGAAGCGTATGAAGTCAACGTGACGGAGGATCTGACTAATCAGCTGATTAGTTTCGTCCAGAACCTGGGAGTTAGCTTTCCACCACCTGTAAGTCTGCTTTCTCTGAGGCCTTGTCCGCACGTACACCGGTATATTTTGAAACTGTAGCTTTCTCTATGCAGTTTGGCCTTTCGTCCACATGCAAACTGCACTTTATTTAGGCCACTGAAAACTGACCTTTTTAGGGCACTGGAAACTGACATTTTTAGGGCACTGAAAACTGACCTTTTTAGGGCACTGGAAACTGACCTTTTTAGGGCACTGGAAACTGACCTTTTCAGGTCACTGGAAACGTACCTTTTTAGGGCACTGGAACCTGACCTTTTTAGGGCACTGAAAACTGACCTTTTTAGGTCACTGGGAACTGACTTTTTTGAAAACGCCTGCCAGGGTGAAGATCTTTAGAAACCACACATGTAGTTTGACACCATTGATGGAAGAGATGGAGGAGGAAAACCATGTTTTAACCCTTTCACTACCACAGGGTTAACCCTCTCACTGCGACACAACAAAGGGTTAACCCTTTCACAACCACACTACAGAAGGTTCATCCACAATCTATAGCTCAACATGAAACAATTTGCAATTAATCGTAAAACGTTCACTGAGGAACTACACTTCACTTTGGCGACAGAAATTGCTAACGTCTATTACGTTTAGCTAGGTTATGTTAGCTATGGGTAAAGTTAAGTTAAGATGATCCTTTATTTATCCCCTTGGGGAAATTCAGGTGTCGAAGCAGCATGGGGGGGGGGGGGGATACAGAGCTTCACAGTCGTATACAGTCCAGTATCTATATACACTATAGCTGTAGTGTGGTAGTGAAAGGGTTAACCCGTTGGTAGCGTGGTAGTGAAAGGGGTAATCTCAGTCATTGTTCCATTTAAAATCCAATGTCCAACAGAGACAAAACAACACGTTTCATGAGACATCTTTGTCTTCCCTCTCCCAGCCTGCAGACCCCAGCTTTCCAGTGTCCCTGGTTCAGGGGAAGATGGCTACGTTTGAACCGTCTCAGAGGCAGAGCGGGGCTGGTGTGGTGCCCTGGTCTCCACCGCAGGTCAACTGGAACCCCTGGACCAGCTGCAACATTGATGATGGTCCACTGGCTTTTGTGAGTGTTTCCACTGTCGTCTAAAGCAGTGGTTCTCAACTGGTCTAGCCTCAGGAGTCGGGACCCACATTTTTCCTTAGGCATTAAGCCGCGACCCAAAGTTTTTTTTTTTTTTTAAACTTTATTTTTTAGCGTTTATCGCTTTTCTGGTCAAGCATGACCGACAGTTGTAGGGTGAAACGGGAGAGAGAGCAGGGGGAGACATTCGGCAAATGACGGCGAGTCCGGGAATCGAACTCGGAGTCAACCAGATCCGCGACGCAGCACGGAGTCCCGCGACGCAGCGCGGTAACATGGTGTGCTACTGGAGCACCCCCGACCCAAAGTTTTTTAACCACTTTGATTTATTTCACAAAGAAATTTAGCAGTAATACACAATCCTTCATGCATTGTTAAAAACATGAAATAAACAAAAAAAAGTGCAACAAAAGTGCAACTAGGGCTAAAAACCCAATGAAATAAATTACAAAATATATATATGCTTCTTAGCAGACGCTTTTATCCATAGCAACGTACAGTACATAAGTGCATAGATTTTCAGTATATGTAGTCCCATGGGATCGAACCCACAACCTCAGCATTGTTAGTGCCATGCTTTACCAAGTGAGTACAGAGAACTACAGAAGGCAGATTTATCTTGAATTACAGGCATATATGCTTTTTAAACTAGTTTAAACTGGTGATGCTCATCATGATTCAATAATCTAAATTGAACATATGAAATATGAAATAAAAAGGCAGACTTTTATTATATTAAATAAAAGGCAGACTTATCTTGAATTACTTATATGCTTTTTAAACTACCGGTAGTTTAAACTGGTGATGCTCATCATGATTCCATAATCTAAATTGAACATATGAAATATGGGCGGCTAAGTGGCACAGTGGACAAGGCGCTTGCCACTAATGCAGGAGATGCTGGGTTCGAGCCCAGCTCTCTGCATTGCTACCAGCTTGGCTGGTCGTTCATACTAACGCGATTGGCAGCGTTAGGGGTGGGAAGCTGGTGGGTGGGGATCGGACGTTGTGGACAGCGACTCCTACAGGTCGGTTGGTGCGCCTGCGCAGCAGAATCGGGAAGGACCCTCGCCGCTGAGAGATCGCGCTGTACAGGTGAAAAGATGCGACAGCTGCCTCCTCGTGTACCGGAGGGGACACGTGATGCAAGGCTTGGTCCACATTTCAGCCGGCCTGTGGGAGGCAGCGTTCGAGACAGGGCCTAACAGCGTTCGAGACAGGGCAGGGTAGAATTGGACAATACGAAATTGGGATGGGAGAAAAATAGAAAATGGGAGAAAAAGTTGATAAAAAAAATAAAAAATTAACATGAAATAAAAAGGCAGACTTTTATTATATTAAATAAAAAGGCAGACTTATCTTGAATTACAGGCATATGCCTTTTAAACAAGTTTAAACTGGTGATGCTCATCAAGTTTCAAGAATCTAAATTTAACTGTAGCCGAGATTCAGGGGATACTGAACAGCATTGTATTATGAAGAATATTCATTTTTGATGGCTTCATGCTTTCATGTGCTAGCACTTCACTGCACACAACACACTGAGGTTTTGGTCCCTCTCTTTTGTCCTCAATGTAAGAAAACTAGGGATGTCCGATATTTGCATAAAAATGTGATTTATCGGAAAATATCGGTCTTGGTTTAAAAAAAATAATAAAATAAAATAATTTTCTTTTTACATTTATTTAACCTTTATTTACCCAGGCAAGCAAGTAAGAACAAATTATTATTTTATTTATTGTCAAAGTATGCATAATGTTGTGTTAATTACACGACAAGAGATATGTAATGTTAATTACCTGAAATTATTCGGTTTTATGGGGGGGGGGGAAACCCTGCATATATCGGTATCGGTTGATATCGGTATCGGAAATTAAGAGGTGGACAATATCGGTATATCGGTAAAAAAGCCAATATTGAGCATCCCTAAAGAAAACCCATATTTAATGTAGTCTGTGTCGTATTTGCACTAACTGATGTGACGACGTTAGTGTTACTGTCATGACAACGCTGGCAGCAAACGGCTACTGCACGCATGCTGCGTCATGGGAAATGTATGTCCTTCAAAATAAAAGTGCAGCAACAAAATAAAAAAACACACATCCGCGACCCACTCAAAATGGCCCTGCGACCCACCAGTTGAGAACCACTGGTCTAAAGCTTGGAAATGTTTTAGGAAGATTTATGAAATGCCTATAAAATCATTCTTATTTATAATTATATATATATATAAATAGATGAGGTAAAAAACATTTATAATAATTATATATATTGTGACGAGCCTGGTGTTGTTTAACACATTGACGGCCACAGGTATTAGACGACCCACTCTATATAAGGCCAGCTTATCATAATAAGGTTTCATTGTGCGTGAGGCTGTTTGTAGAGCTAAATCTATACTTTATATTATTGCTATCTGTCCATTCTCATTGTCAATTGACACTATAAACCGTCCCTTCAAAATGGCTAAAATAAATAATTTTAAAACGAGATACAGGGCGCTATAGCTACAACCCCTCCCAAGAAAGAAGGAAACAATGACATCAAATGGGAAGCAGAGTCAATGGAGTAGATGTACCAAAAGATTTGAACAAAATTATCTGAAATTAATTGAACTAGGGCTGACCTTCGAAGATTTTTTTGGCAGTCGAAGCTTCAGGGCCGAGATTCGATTTTAATTCGAAGCTTCGAGAGAAAAAAAAAAATAGAAATTATTATCTTTTTTTTATTTATTTTTTATCTTAACACTTTGGTTGCCTAAGGTTAAATTAATGATATACCATAGATTGCCAGCGCTATTTGTCTATGGAGAAAGTCCCCTTCTTTGCAGGGCTATAACTTTTTAAATTCTATTGCTACATTGCCATTATTAGGGCCCATTCAAAGTCCTATATGTATTGTTCATTGTGTAGCAACGTTAAACTTTTTCATTCACATATTCATAGTAAAGTATGGTCTAATGTATAAGTATGTTTTCATCTCTTTCTGCAGCTTTCTCCAGAACGTGATATATAGCCCCAAATGCATTATATTGATGATGAAATACAGTTTGATGGCAATCAGCGCGATATAAAAAATTCCAACTAGACGTACTTCTAGAAGTTACTACACGTCATCTGATGTTGACCGGATGGGCGAGGGGGCGTTTATAATTCCGTGGGCAGCGTTATACCAATCATCTAATGTGGGTCAAATGTTGATAATATCAGTTATTATCGAAGACGGTAACGTTACACGCTGAAACTCACCCCAGTCTCCGCGCGCCGTTGGGCGATCATCGTCGAGTAGAAATGTTATCATTATGGGATATATTATTACCCGGTCCATCTCCAGCTTGTATAATGGTATATACGTCCAAATCATGTTGTTTATCGAGTTATTGGCAATCGATCGCTATGTAGAGTGACGAGCTAGAGTCACGGGACATGTACCGAGTGGCCGGAAGCAATACGGACGTCTAGCAAAACCTCTAATGCGCTTCCTGTTAAGCGCTTGCGCCGATCGGCCACCAGATGGCGCTCCTGAACCGCCAGAGAGCTCAGTGGGTCCTGCTGGTGGATCTCAGGCCAGCGGAGGGACATTATGAATCCGATCGCAGATTTTTGAAATATTGATATAAAGACGACGTACAGCGTCCCCCGGCAACTTTAGCATGGCCAGCAAAGACGTCTAAAGACGGCTCCCGGCAGTCAAAGTGTTAAGTTGGTCAACTTTGTTGTTTTTAAATGTGCTCTATAAATAAAGTGGATTGGAGTAATTAATTAAATTAATAATTAGTCGGGAGCTGCGCTGCCTGGGTGGCTGCTCTCCGTTACACAGCCAACAACATTACATTACATAATTATGTTGCAACCTTCGTCTATAAAGCAAACAATTATATAAATATTTATATGTAGTTAATAGAGAAAAAGAATACTATAGAGAATTGTCAGTGCTGTAAAGTTTAAACCTTTTTAAATCTTAGACAAACGAAACACTTTGCTTTTATGAAATATTGTAAGCAGCACAATGAACACAAATCTGTCGGTGCAGAGTCCGAACTAATCTTAAATAACAGGGGCAGAGTTAATGAGGCGTATGACGTTTGTTGCATTGGAGGCACACGATTTTGCAGGTGGGAGGGGGGATAAAAAAATAAGATTTAAAAAAAAAAAAAATTATTAACTCATTCAGCGCCATCGCTTAATGAGCCAGAGGGCGCTAGAACGCCATCGCTTTAATCAATGGGGAGACTTGAGATTTGCGAGTGCTTAAAATATATCTTATATTATAGCTATGGGTCTAATACACCCGTCGATTGTCAGTGAGTTGCTTCCAGTCAACATGCACAAAACAGATTGTTTTTTTCATCCATACATTTCCGTTTTATACCATTTTGAATATGAGTATAGTTTTGGTGATTCTTAGTAATCCCAGGAAAAGATGCGATAATAGCGTTTTAGTGGAATACACTAAACACGTTGTCATTTTTCGCCTGATTATTGAATCTTCCTGAAATCGATGCTAGATTATCATTATTATCCTTCCTCGTGCATACATGAAATGGCCCTCGTAGCGCGGCGCTCCCCCCCCACCTCCTGCACCCAACGGTAAACAGCCACACACAGACAGCTTCGATCGCGGTAGAAAGAAATATCAGATCAACGCAAGATTGGATATATAGAGTCCTTACCTGGTCTCTGATGTAATGCAAAAGAAATAATCCAATTATCTGATCGCCATTCCAAATACTGCTCGTGGAGGTCCGTCCCACATTGCCCGGCATTGCATATGAAGGGGGGCGGGGGGGGGGGGGGGGGGGGCAGCATCGCAGATGTAACGTTGTAAACGCTAGTCCTGCCGGAGTATTTAAACCCCGCCCGCACGGCTCAGATCGGCACAGAAAAGAAACTACACCATTTCTAATAGAGTGCAATACCGTCTGGAAGGCGTAGGCGGCGGGTTTTACCCTTTTGCGAGCTCAGACCCATTCCGAATCATAACATCAGGCTGGATGGATGAAAAATGAATGGATATAGCTAATAAAAGAAATGACGATTAAAACCAGAGTTTTCACGTGATTGGCGCTGAATGAGTTAATATATTCGAAATAAAATTTCCCGTTCGAATCCCGTGCCCATCAAACGAAGCTTCGAAGTATTTAAGACAGCCCTACTATGAACCTCTGATATTAAAGATCAAAGCAGACATAGCCAGATGGAACTTTCTGCCATCCTAGGCCTGCGCTCTAGAATAGACTCAATACAAATGCTATATCTCTTCCAAACACTGCCTGTGGAGGTCACTGTGAAACAATTCAGTGGCAGGGGGAAATACCTAGAATTAGACTCAAAACACTAAAACTATCAAAAGATAAAGGGGGAATGGCTCTCCCCTGCCTTAACTCATTCCCTGCCAACAACGATTATACTCGTTATTGGGCGCCATCCTTTGAACGCCAACAACGAGTACACTCGTTGATCTTTTTTCCGATTTTAATATTCTTCAATGTTGCCGTTAGAAGGCATACTGCGACCCCGAGGGTGCAGTACCAGCCAGATCTCCCAGGTGGCAGTATCGAGAGTGCAGTAAACCCTGTTCCAGACCCTGTGTTACACTCGAATGTCTCCGGGCGCAGTTTTCTGGGTCGGGCGAGTCGAGCGGTTCTCCCGATTGCATTGAAGCGTGTCAAATGCCCCAGATCCATATGTTGTGGCGGGTTATGTTGTGGACCAGATGGAGATCAGATGGACCAGATGGCAATCAAACAATTGGAATATTATTTTTGGAATACTCCCGATCACAGGTAAGGGTTATCTGACGTCAATTCTAGCTTGATCGTGCAATGTTTTTATACCGATCCAGCTGATCAGCGTTTTTAGTGTTCAATACGAATGCTCTTACTGGCAATCCCCCCCCCCCCCCCCCCCCCCCCCTACCTATTATATACATTTGATTTGGGAATAGTAGCGTGTCCAAGCAAGAAACGCCAAAGCTTATAGTAGAATTCACGTATAAGGCTAGAACTCAGCCTTTCGGGAATTACTCCAGACCCCTCTGAAATTATACTTATATTCACCACGGGATAGCGCTCGAACGTATGCATGGAAAAATTATCTCTTTTTTGCATCTTGGCCGGAAGAAAGTCACTGTCAAATGACCATAGTATTGTCCCCATAGCTATAATATAGAATATAGCTCTACAAAGAAGGTGACTCCTATCTTTAAAGCATGGCATAGCTACAACGGGACCCGGCTAATGGCTGGCGCCCAATGTGTTAAAGATTACTATTATGTGACCCAACTTTGGTGTGGTGGTGCATTCCTGACTATAATGCAAAATAGGACATTCATTCAAACTTTATTTAATCTTGAAAGATCAATGAGAGCAAGCTCTCATTTACAATAACGTTGAGAGGTACAATACATAATACAAAAACAATATGGAAACAGAAAAGTTAATCAATTAAAACCTCTTTCACCCGACGGTACCGGTCCCGAAATGACATCTAGTCGTAAATCTATATTTTTCAGACTGAAAAGTAGCGATTTTTATTTCAAACGTATTCAAGTATAAACATCATAAACATGTTATAACAGCATGTAGAATGTATATTATCATCAATACGTTAGTTTAGCAATAGGTTAAACCAGCGTTTCCGTTAGCCGGTAATTACCGGTATTTGACCGGCAAAATCTGTTGAAGTCCGACATATTTAATCTCTCCGGTCTTAATGTCCGGTGAAAATAATTCCCTCTAAGCACAATTTGATTATTTTAATTGTATTAAAATAGGCTAAAATTAAATAGCCTATGCGATGAACGAAACGATCATTACATTTGTTTCATCGTTGCTTCTAATAATGACGACGTTGTCAGCGAGAGCTTAGTGCTGGGTTTGCGAGTGCATGTGCAGCTGCAGAGCCGGAGCTGCAGCGGCACAGTGCAGTACTCCAATTCAGCCATTGGCAATTCAGCTGTTGGGTGGGGGGTGTTGCTGAGCGGTCCCCAGATAGAGCCAGAAAACAGCTGAATCTGCTGCTCTGCATCGACATACTCTCGCAAATAAGTCGTTGGGAGGTGGAGAGAGAGAGAGTCGTCACGCAAACCCACGATAATGTTGCCGTCTCTCTCTGCTAAATTTCTCAGTTCTTCGCTTGATATAATTAATACAAATGTCCAATATAACGGAATTCGTTAGCTCATAAAAATGTGATTATAACAGACTGCTGTTTATTAATGTCGGGCGACTGCCCACAGACACCTATTTGATTTAAAGTCTGCAGCAGCACGGAGTCTCGGGACTTATTTTATTTGGATAATGATTGTATACGCAAAAGTAGCCTAGTTTTAAGTAAAAATATTATAAATCTACATGCCTTGATGATGTCATTCTTTTGTTTTGTTGTCATTCTTTTGCCTATCAATTGTTTTTAAGCTCAATAAACTCTGACCGGAATTTCTCTCATTTGACCGGTAGATTGAAATCTACCGGACACGGAGGCCGGCAACAATTTTTTCTAACCATTTTGGATATTTTGAACCATGGGAATTGTAGTCTTTTTGCGGACATTTTGTAGAAGACTTCCACAGGTCTGGTTCTGCGTTGGAATCTTGAAAAACTACATTTCCTGTAAGGTTCTATGGGGTTCAGAGTTCCGTATGAATTATTTCAATAACTGTTATTATTCGGGATAATAAGCCACAAAAGGTAAAGTTTTTTTTAGTTAGTTTCTCTTACCTATTGTTAACATGTAGGAACAATTGGATCTGAAATTTGTTTCAAAACGGTTGCACTGTGGGGAAAATAAAAAAGTACAGTAGATTACAGTAGATTTCATTATCTGTTCTTATGCACGCCTGGTGATACAAAATCCAAATTGAACTCTGGCATTTGAAAGATAATATATGTATATAAATGGCGGCTACGTGCCATAGTGGGCAAGGCGCTCGCCACGAATACTGGAGACGCTGGGCTCGCCTGTTCGAGCCCAGCGCTCCACATTGCTTTCAGTTTAGCTGGTCGTCCGTACTAATACACATTGGCCGTATTAGGGGGTGGGAAACTGATGGGTGGGGATCGGGCGTTGTGGACAGCGACTCCTACAGGTCGGTTGGTGCGCCTGCGCAGTAGAATCAGGAAGTGTCGGGGGCAGCGTGAGCCTCCCACGCGTTACTCCTCGCCACTGAGAGATCGAGCTGCGCAGGTGAAAAGATGCGACTGCTGTTACCTCAAGTACCGGAGGGGGCTTGTGCTATGTATGACTTAGTCCACATTGCAGCCGGCTTGTGGGAGGCAAGAAACAGCGTTCGTGACAGGGGAGGGTTGAATTGGATGATACGAAATTGGGATGGGAGAAAATATAGAAAATGGGAGAAAAAGTGGATAAAAAAAATATATGTATATAAATGTGCAAATTGGCTATAATACGGTAATTTATAAGCCTCCTATTCTATATTCTATAATAATATTTCAAATCGCATTGGTCCGGATGGGAGAATTCAGTACTGTATCTACAGAACCTTCTGTTTAATTGTCTTCCCTTAATTAATTTCCTTCGATTTTTTTGTACACATGATCTCAAGAAGGTACTGAACGAGAGATCAGTGGCAGTTTTTAATGTTTGGTCATTATTAGCATGGTGTTATTCACTGTCAAATATGCAAAGAAAAATCATAATTCATATTCTCCTTTTTTGTTTCATCACAATTTAAGCAAGCCTAGTAATAGACACAATATTTCTGACACTGAATACATTCCCTGAGGTCCATAGATGTCCCTAGATACCAAGAATACGCAAATGGACCTTGTAGAAGTGGAGCAATATTCCATTTACCTAGGTATATATTTTAGGCGGATTTTCAGAAAATATTCCACGGGTGGAAGAGGTTAAACAGTTTATTTAATTAAAACGACTACAGACTGAGGTGAAATGGATACTAAAATATTGAGTTTTAAGGTGCTTTAACGACCCTCCTTCTGGTAAAGAAATGTTGTTTCTGTACAAAAAGCCAGCCTGTCGCAGTTTACTTGCAAGGTTATCTACATGGCAGTTTAATGTCAATTTCTCATCAAGCCAGATGCCAAGATATAGTTATATTATTTAACTTTCTCAATAATATACCTATACACAGTGGATATATGCAAATTATCACAAACGGTGTCATGTATTATTTGATCATTTTATATCCGATCCTTCTATTTTGTCATTTAACATTAGAAAATGTAAAAGTGAACATTTTATTGGCCCACCCTGACCATCGGTTATTTTTGTCCTGGACCTAAGGAATGAATGAATGAATGAAACAATAATTTCATACAGCCAAAAAGGAGAGAGAAGTAACAAGAAAAGCACACATTTAATACTTTGCTGCAGTCTCATTCTGTTTGGAACATATTGGGCATCTCACAAATTCACTCAAATCTTGATGAGACTAAAGCCATACATTTCCATTTAAATATCAGCGGGAAAAGGCCATCTGTACGCAGCATCATTGTGTATGGAACATGGTTAGTCTACGTTAATTAATATGTCCACTCATTCGCTGTGGGAATTCTGCGAATAATGTGTTCCGTCATGGGCTCAGTTTGTCATTATGTGCATATTTAGAACTTTGGTGTACTGAAAAACACAAGAAAAATGTATCAAAAGAGAGATGATGGAGCAGACCATTGGTCGGAATAAAGATGCTAACCACTATGTTCTGGAATTGCCAATTAATTCTTCCTCTATGGACACATAGCACATGGGAAAAATATTAGAAGTAGAAATACCATTAAAATTCAAAGTGATATATTTGGGGGAAATAGATTTCGATATAAGCAATAATGATGACAAGTATATTTTTAACATTAACACTTTGATCGCTATGGTTAAATTCATAATTTACCATCCCTCGCCAGCTCTATTTGTCTATGGAGAAGTTCCCCTTCTTTGCAGGGCTATAACTTTTTAAATTGTATTGCTAAATTGACATTATTATGGCCCATTCAATGTCCTATATCTATTGTTCAGGGTGTAGCAACGTTATACTTTTTCATTCACATATTCATACTAAAATACGGTCTAAAGTATAAGTATGTTTTTATCGTTTTCTGCAGCTTTCTCCAGAACTTGATTTATAGCCCTAAATGCATTATATTGATGATCAAATACAGTTTGGTAGGAATAAGTGCGAGATAAAAAATGTCAACTGGATGTGCTTCTAGGAGTTACTACTCGTTTATAATTCGTTTATAATTCCGTGGGCAACGTTATATCATTCATCTAGTGTGGGTGATATGATCATCAGAGCAGTTTATATGGAACACGTTAAAAAAAACGCTGAATCTTACCGTAGCTTCCTCGGGCCGTTGGGCGATGAGCGTGGAGCAGAGATATTCCTATTTTGGGATGTATAAATACCCGATCCATTTCCAGGTTGTATAATAGTATATACGTCCAAATCATGTTGTTTATCGAGTTATTTGCACCGATCGGTGTTCACTGTCAAGATGGAGTCCCTCTAACGATAGCGAGTGCCCGGACGAAATATGGGTGAGCACCACTTCATCCACAGATCACTTCCTGTTGGGCGATCTGCAGATCGGCCACCAGATGGCGCTCTTGAACCGTTAGAGAGTTGAGTGGAGCTCAGCAGTATATCTCAGGTCCCCGGGGGAGAAATATGATTTTTCATCCCGATTTTTTGAAATATTGATATCAAAGACGTGTTACGGCGTCTTCGGCAGAATGAGCATGGCGGGGAATGACGAGTTTCGCCGTCTCCGGCGATTAAAGTGTTAACTCATTGGTCGCCACCGACTTGAGCATCGTTTGTTCCTACCACGCCATGCTCTAAAAGATAGGAATAAGTGGCGGTGTTTGCAGGGTTAATAATTTAGCGTTTATTTGAAAACTATTAATAAATCAGCCGAAAAATTACAACTTGTTTTGTGTATTCCACTAAAGGGCTATTATCGCGTCTTTCTCTGGAATTACTAGAAATCTCCAACTATTCAAAACGGTATAAAACGGAAATGTACCGATGAAAAAACAATCCGTTTCGTACATGTGATCTGCGTCGTGCGTGCAGTCAAAAACCATTGCCCTTTCCGGGTCAAAACTCCTCCTCATACAGGTGTACCTGACGCTTAAATAAAAGAAGCGCCACCCCCTGGTCACATAAATCCACTGCACATTAAATCCATTTTGGCCGTTACAATCCCCGTCCTCCCATTGATTAAAGCGCTGGCCTACAAGCCCTAATTTTGTCATATCCGGCCGGCTCTGAATGTGTTAAGGGTGGCAACCAAAAAGGCTCTCGCAAGGAGGTGGATGAGTCAGCTGGTGCAGACAGGCAGACTGGATGGACGTGAGCCATTAGTATACACTGAGACAACAGAAGGAAAGGTTTGAGGAGAGGTGGGGGAGATGGCGGGAATTGGATAGGCCCACGAGGCCGGACTTTGTGTGAAATATGGAGAGAGGAATGATGTTATTTGTGTTTTCCTTTTTGAGTATTGTTTTTGTTTGTATGTTTTGTGTTGAAAATGTAAAAAAAATTAAATAAAAAATACGCTCTTCCTAATTATCTCTCCATTGTTCTCTGTATCCAGTGCACCCCAGAGCAGATCAGTGCAGACCTCCACCAGGAGCTGACTTATCAACTGGAAAATGATAGCGACCTACAGAAGGTAAGTCTGTAATGCCCATCACCAGGACTGCCAAACGGGGACTAGCATGACATTTTATATACAAAAGGGACATCTACAGAATATACTGTAGGTGATATTCTGAAAAGGGACATCTGGTCGTAACATATAACCACATCTTTTGAATTTGGTACAGTTCCTCTTCAGTTTGGGACAAAGAGAACTTTGAGACTGGTCCAGGAAGATTTCATTTTAAAATTGTTTTATTTTAAGTTATGCCCAAACACGGCGTCTATTGATAACATTTCGATTGCACTAGATGGACATTTTAGAATTATTTTCCAAATGGACTTCCCCCAGATCATCAGGGATCGTGACCAGCTGCCGGTCAAGCACTTTGAGGAGGAGATCATGGCAGCCATCGCCAACAACCCTGTGGTGATCATCAGGGGAGCCACGGGCTGTGGCAAGACCACCCAGGTCCCCCAGTACATCCTAGACCAGTACATCAAGAACGGCAGGGCGGCCGACTGTAACATAGTATGCACCCAGGTAAAGCTACATTTATACTCTGAAGTGAAAGTGGTAGGGCTGTACCGAATAGTTTCAAGCTTCATTCATAACATTTGAATTCTAAATCAACATTCGAATTTGTATTCAATGTATGTCTATTCATTCTGTTTAAACCAATGGGGTTTTTCTTCACAGTTGCAGATAAATATTAGGCTACACTAATATTATAGTATTATACTATTATAGTATATGACTCGTCATAAAAAGTTAAATAAAACATTTATTATAAATGATGTAGCCTATCTGCATCCGCTCAGCGTTCCCATCACTTTTGTACCAACCGTGCCCTTATTGGATTATTTATGTTGACGAAACTGACGAATTATATTCATTAACACTTTGAATGCCAGCGACGTGTTATGTCGTCTTTTCATGCCCCCCGTTGAGTGCCGACGACGCAAATTGTTGTTTGATTTTTTTTATTAGTGATCTGAATTCATATTTCATCAACCGAGTCTCCCGTTGGTACAGCAGCCCCTCTAGGAGCTCAGATGGGAAAATACGGCCCCCTATCGTCTATCCCTGTGTAACTGCAGGCCATTCGATTAGACTGGTGGATCTGTGTGGGGGCAGCCTACTGGCTCCACTGTGCTGGCGAGGGATCTGATGAACATGGAAGTGATCGCGAGTTGGAAAGCAGCCTGGAATATATATTTACAGCAGCCAATAATCGATCCATAAACGCGATCGATATTTGGAATGGCGATCAGGAATTGGAATAATCTTTTTGGAGAACATCTGATCTAAGGTAAGGAGTCTATGTTACCAGTTTTAGGATAATCAGAGCTGTATTCACTGAGATAACAGCGTGTCCCGTATGTGTGTGTGTGATGTTGAGGAAATGAGGTAATCGATTTCTCGGCTCGCTTCTATAGCGTGCATAAGTACACATATACTATAGATAATCTAGCGTTTATTTGAAAACTATTCATAAATAGGCCGACAAATGACAACGTGTCTAGTGTATTCGAGAATATGAGGGAATATTTGAGGGAATCTTTCTATTTTCCGGAAATTTTCGAGAAAACGATAGCTTTTCGAAATGCTATAAAAAGGATGTGAACTGATTTATAAAAAATAAATAAAAAAATCCGTTTCGACAATGTTGACTGCAAACAAGTCATTGATAAGAGACGGGCAGATTAGACACATAGCCATAATTTAAAACATAGATTATGCGTTTTTAACGCTATCATTGAAGTGGATGATGGCACTCCATGACATTAATCAACGTTATGGCCGACACTGAAAGTGTTAAAGAAAGTAGATTTAATAAAAAAAATACTAATTTAATCACTTTATTCAAATTGAGGATTTTATAAAAGATTATTCAAAATATGACGACAGACATTCGAAGCTTCATTCGAAAACTTCAAGGGAAAAAAACAGGGTCTTATGTTTTTTGCAAAATGACTTATTGCAAAATGTGACCAAATAGGCGCACTCTGGAGCCCTGCTGTAACCTCTACACACAGGCGTTTCACATGCTGCTACTGTTGTTGTTGGGCGTATATGAGACTCGCCGCAGGATTTTCAAAATAAGAGTATCGATATGAACCGATCTTTTTACATTGCATCGATCCTATTGGATCATTGATAATTAGATCGATGTATCGATCTGGATTGATGTATCGTCCCACCCCTAGTGTTTTGGCAAACAGCTAGACTAGGGCCTAAAAAAAATAATCGTTTGTTTCCGGTTGCCGACCGACCCTGCCGATTTTAGGTGCGACCCAATATATTTTAGGAGTTACATTTTTTTTTTTTTTTTTTTTTTTATAAATAATAAAGTTTCATAGAAATCTTAGTCAAACCTTTAGTATTATGGATATTAAACATGCTGGCAGAGTACCTGCATCCATGTTGTTGTGAACATTTTAATTAAATAAAGAAATTCCCTATCCATAGTCCCTACCTACCCATGGCCTTAACTGACAACCAACAGGAAACAAACAATATTTTTTGTTATGCCTAGTGGTGCATATCCACTTCCATTCATTTGTGCTAAGCTAGGCTAGCTTGCAGTTGGATAGCTTTCTACTGAACGCACATAGAGGAAATTGGTACTGTATCTATCTAATTGTCTGACTGGAGAAGATGCTGAGCGCATTTCCCATAATTTATTTTAAATTGACCAGTGGACATTGTCATTGCTGGCTATCTGAACGCATCCTTTACTGTCTATACTTTGTATGTGTGGGTATTTTATGACTGAATCAATTTAATGTTGTGTCATTGTGCAGCCTCGACGTATCAGTGCCGTGTCCGTGGCTGAGCGCGTGGCCTTTGAGAGGGGAGAAGAGGTGGGGAAGAGCTGTGGCTACAGCGTCCGCTTCGAGTCCATCCTCCCCCGGCCCCACGCCAGCCTCCTCTTCTGCACCGTGGGTAGGTTTACCCTGGTGGCTTTTCATAGATCTTGTTTTCTTTTTGTTGTATTTTGTTGTTTTCCTGTCCATTATTTGTAGTTTCTCTACTTTTATTTTCACTAAACATGAAGCCGTATGGCATAAGTGCCTCTAGTGTCTTATCTGTAGACCTGCTTGTATGTATTATGGGTGAATGGTGAGTGTGTGTGTGTTAGGGCTGTCACTTTACCAAAAAAATCTAATTCGATATTTGTTGCAGAATTGTAGACAAGTTCGAATTTCAGTGTCAAAAAAAAAACCTTGAGGGTAAGCTATTTTCAACGTTTTGGCTACTTCTTTTTTACCATGGTATGTTTGGTATCATTCTTTTCAGCACAGTCTCACCTATATGACATTTTTCTTTATTTTTTTACTTAAATCTTTTGTAACATTTATAGACAAACAACACTTAGGGCATGCATCCACCTAGCTCACATTTCCAGCTGAAAAATGCTGGCAGTGCGCCGGTAGTTTTGGGATGAAGCGCATCTTGTAGCGAGATGACTGAGAGAAAGAAATCTACCGACAGCCATCTTTTTATCGTATTTTACTGCCGCGGTTTTGCACATATAGCATATTTGAATACACTTTATTGTATATTAATTATATACCGTATATAGTTATTGCTTGACACCACAGTTCGCCCTTTGCTTTTTATTAGCTTTTTATTAGTGTATTCGTGTAGTTATTAGTTTATTTGTGCCCTCATACTGCTCCTGTCTCTTGTGGGCAGACAGGCAGGCAGGCAGCTCCGGTGTCAGGTTACAAACAGTGGTAGATATGGATAGGCTGCGATTGGTTGTCTGAAATGCGCTCAGCGCATCACTCTGAAAAGTTCAGAAGTGTTCAACTTTAAACGCTGGGAGCGACCGCACAAAAAAACTGAAAAGCGCTGAAAAAATAAGCAGACTGCAGCGCATTTCAGCATGCGGCCGCATACGCTCCCTCCTCATTGGGAACTATTGACAAAAGACGCTTGCGCCCAGAAATATGCGGCAGGTGGATCCAAGCCCTTAGACAATACTTACAATGACATCCATAACTAGGGCTGCAACGATTAGTCGACATAATCGACGACGTCGATCATAAATACTCGTCGACGCAGAATGTTTGCGTCGATTAGTTGTAATTTTTTATTTATTTTTTTATATACCGGTACTTTTTTTTATAATTTTTTTTTCGCACTACCTATCTTTGTGAAAGTGGCTTCTCAGCTCTGGTCCAGCTGAAGACAAAGCAGAGGAACAGATTGGACATTGAGCATGACCTCAGAGTTGCTTTGTCTACCACCATCACCCCAGACTTTGAGACTCTTGTCAGGAGCAAACAACATCCCCAGTTATCCCATTAGTTCCCTGGGATGTTAAGCTAAGAAGTCTGCTATATATTTTTTTTTGTTATTTAAACACTTCCACTTTAATTTGTATTATTTCATTTATTTATCTTGTTATGAGTGATTGTTGTATTGTTCAAATACATTTAGATTTAAAGTGGCTTAAGATCCAAATTCAAATGTTTCATGAGTCATTATTTTAATTTGCTATGGGATCATCATGTTATGTTAAGTTAACTGTTAAGGCAGAGGGACTGGACAACAGGGTGACATTCACAGGTGTGCAGACTTGAGCATGTGAGGTAAAACATGCATTGGAGAAGGAGCCATGCCCACAGGAAGCAGAGATTGAGGGTGTGACAAAAATAATCGTTACATTAGTCGACTAATCGAAAAAATAATCGACAGATTAGTCGATTACCAAAATAATCATTAATTGCAGCCCTATCCATAACACAGCAATGCACTAACATGGGCCCCTTGAATATGGCTGCGTTCAGCCTCCCAGACCCCCATAAGAGGGACCCCCCCTCCCGCCATCCACCCCCAGAAATAGGGCTCCCCCACATCCCAGGTCCGTCCCACGCGGGGCTGAGCACTCAGCGACACGGGTCCCTTGAATTTAATTGGGCCAGGCTCAGTAGAGGAGAGAGGCCAAGCCCGCTACCTCCCATGCCACCAAGCACCCCACCCGATGTACTACGACCCCACAACATACAAGACCCCACTCTCCAGGGCCAAACCGCGGAAACGATGCCCCCCCCCCCCCCCCCCCCGACATCCCCCCCCTAAGTTAAGCCCGTAGGACTCTCCTATATCCCAGGCCGATGCGTGCAGAGCCGGGCCCCCAGCGACACGGGTCCCTTGAATTAATTGGGCCAGGCCCACTACCTCCCATGTCACGAGAGCCCCACTCCACACACACCGACCCCGCAAGACCCCACCGGGCAAAGCTCAGCCGCTTTGACCCCCATAAGAGAAACCCCTCCCTCCTCCCCGAGAAACGGAGCACCCCCATATTCTGGTCCACCATGCACAGAGCCGAGCACCCAGAGCCCACCCCCACCCGACCCCCGGTCCCCGGCCCACGAGAACCCCAAGCCCAGGCCCGCAGAAGGCCAAAGCCCCACGCCTCAATGGCCCCCCGACTCCCCGCGACCCCAAGCCCGGTGTCCCCCCGGCCCGGCGACCAGACCGCCCAGGCCACGGAGGCCGAGGGCCCCAGGAAACCCCACTCCACCCATACCGATCCCACAACACGCAAGACCCCCCTCTCCCGGGTCGAACCGCCGGAACGATGGCCCCTCCCCCGACATTCCCCCCCACTGAACTCAGCCTGCCCACCTCTGTACCTCCCATGGCACCGATATCACTATATACATTTATGCTAACATGACTTAAAAAAAATTTAACTGACGACACAATAAGAAAAAATTAAATGAAAATAAAATAAGCTATATGGTTAGCACTTTTTGCCCCCGTTGGCGTTTTGGAGGGGAATCAGCTCTCCTATTGGAGAAGTCCCCCCCTCCCCCTCCCCCCCTAGTGACGGAGATACCTCCAATGGAGATTCTCCAATCCTCTTTATGTCCAACATTTTTTAATCTTCTCCTTCACAAATGTCCATGTGCACATTTAAAGCAACTGCTATTCTAACATAACTCAGATTCTAACATAACTCAAAGAAAAAAGACATATCCCTCTGTTCCCCGTTGGAAGGGTGAGGAGTAATGGCTCTCCTAGTGAGAGGGCTCCCCCTAGTGGCGAAATGCGCACTATATAAGTCCAACATTCGTTCTGTGGACGGCCTCAGAGCTCCCGGTCAATGTTCTGAATTTGTCTTTCTTATGCACATCTTCATTTGTATTGTGTGTCACGTGTAATCCTGTAGTTCCTTCATACCAGTCCATCGTGTATTGTTCCCCAATATGTTTGTATTGGGTACTCTTCCACGTCCTCCTGTCCTCGTCTCTCGGTTCTGGTCCACCTGCGCGCCCTCTCCATCCTCTGCGTCAGCGTAGGCCTCTCACCTTCCCCTCCCGGCACCTTCCATCCTCTCCGCGGCGTGTCCCTTCGCCGCCAATCTGCGTGGTGGCCTGGTTAGCCTCTATGTTAGCTTGTAAGCTAGTTCGTATGTTAGCCTGTAGCTTCTCTGCATTGACATTCAGCGTCCCGCTAGCTTGTTCTACCTGTTGCAGCATTGCCTCGTGTTGAATCTTTTCCATCTGTGTATTTACCGTAATTCCTCTAATAGTAACCCCGGCTTGTATTTGTTTCAACTGTAGCGGGTACCAGGCTTGTATTAGGAGGAGGCCTGTATAAGAGGGAGGCCTATATTTCAAATTTTCAAACGGATCATAATGAATAAATCAACATTTTGTATCAGTTTGAACCCAGTAAAATGTACTGGGTTCATTTATTGGTTATTTATTAAATTAAATTTCTTGAGACTAAAGTACTGAAAAAAGGTACCGTTGGGTACCGGTATCGATTCACAGGTACCGGTATCGGTTCAAATGTGAAAGGTACCCATCCCTAGCGAACACACACGTCAACCTTTTCCGGTGGACCGCAGTCGCACAGCTGATGGGAGAAAAAATAAAAGCTCAACATACCACCAGATGATCTGAGCTCCTCTCCAGTTGCTGCTGCCTGCTACTGTTTAAATCCAAAATATTGATAATCCTCTGCCATTGTTGTGTAACATGTTTCTGTTCTCTAGTATTCTTCAGTCTCAGCTTCACGTGAAGTTAAATCCCATCTATAAGTGAAACTGAAACTACCGTAATTTTCCGACTATAAGCCGCGCCTTTTCCCCCCATTTTTCGATCCTATGGCTTATAACGGTGCGGCTTATACCGGTATGTGACTCGACGTGACCAAACCCGAAAATGTAAAAATCTAAATATTGCTTTTTTGACTGCATTGAAATTTTATTGATCTGTTCCCTTATTTTCTAAACTTAATACAACTTGTAAATGAGTTAATTCTTGTTATTTGTCCGACAGTATTGTGTCCCAATGCTGGTGGGAAGACTGTAATTAAACATTAAAACACCTGCGGCTTATAGTCCAGTGCGGCTTATATATGTACACATCATTCAATTTAGCTGCTGCGGCTTATATTCCGGTGCGGTTTATAGTGCGAAAATTACGGTAAATTGTTAAAAGGTGCAGTAGGCAATTAATTTACTCGGTGGATGCCTGAACACAGAATTACACCAGTATCACTGACTACTACGGCAAGCCTATAGAATATTATTATATTTAATAATAATAATTATAATAATTATTATAAATATATAATAATAATTATAAATATTTTTTTCCTGTTGTACCGAAATCGTACCGAACCGTGACCGCAATACCGAGGTACGTACCGAACCGTGGCTTCGGTGTACCGTTACACTTACACCCCTATAAAACACGCATTCCAAATAATTACTGGTCATGGTTATTTTTAGTCTGCCATTTTAATATACATTTAATTAATTCATCATGGTTTTGTTTTAGGGACAAATAGGCTGTAGTAAACAGGAGAGGAGGAGGGGAGAGCCGAGTGCAGAGTGTCTGTGTGCACTGTTGTTAATTCTGTCCGCTTGTCATCTGAGACGTATTCGGCGTATGGCTGGATGTACCGCACCGTGACGGCCGTACCATAAATTCACGGGACGAATACATGTACCGTTACACCCCTAGTGTTTTACCATTTTTACCGGTATCCTTATTTTTTTAAGTTATTATTATTTAAATTTTTTATTTATCCGTTCACGTTCGAATCTCGTGTTTTTATGTAAATTCGAAATGAACACATTCGGGGCCATTGGGATTAGACTTTGAGGCCAGCTTTTCATTACAAGTTTTCACTGTGCATGAGGTTGTTTGTAGAGCTAAATCTATATTTTATATTATTTCTATGTGTCCATTGCCATTGTCAATTGACAGTATAAACCTTCCTTTCAATATGCCATAAAGATATAAACCTTCCCTTCAATATGCCATAAAGTAATAATTCTTTCATCAATACGTTCCCGTTTTATAGCGTCGTGAATATGAACTATATACCGCAATGGTCTGGCGTAATTCCTGCAAAGCTAGTTATAGGGTGCTGAAGGAATCTATGTTTTTCAATGTGTATATAATGTATATACTGTATCAATGGGTGACAGCATCTACTCAGACGGATCTATAGATCTTAAAAGTAGCCAGCAGTTGGACTGTGTTGCAGCAGACTAACAGCAGCAGATGAGGATTCAGGCTGTGCTGTTTAACATCAACAGCTGATAGCCACAGCATCAAGGTTTCTCTATCTGGAGAAAGTGCCACAGCGTTTGTTTGGGGTAAGGGGGCCGGTAATATCAACATCGCCGTTGCTATAGTGATTTGGGTCAAAGAGCCGTTGTCAAAGACTGCGTGTCACGTAGTAACGAGGAGAGGGGGCGGGGCCCCCGTTGCTAGGGAGGAGACGTTATGATGTGAGTTTCTTCCGGGATCAGTTAGACTGAGATACGACGCCCAGACGAGCGGACGCGTTGATCAGAGATTTTCATCCCTCCCCACCCTCGCTGGGTGGGGGAGGGGAAATAGTGACACATCATCACCAGCTTCGGCTAACAGGAAATGGTGGTTGGCTACGACGAGAGAGAGAACCATTGGATTAAAGAGATGAGGAGAGACGGTGGAGGAGAATTAATTAAGACTGAACAAGGACAATACAGAATGGGTTACATCTGATTACGAGGCTTTGTTTATGGAATAAACAATGTTTTTACAAGAAAGGTACCACGTCTGCCAGTGTCGAATTCTTATGATTACGGATTGCATTAAGGGGGATGACAAAGATGTACAGCCAGTATGAGAAGGTCGACTTCAGAGAGAGAAATAAACACAACGCAGAAACTTCACGAACACATGCTAAAGGTGATACTGGCTGATTACAGAAACATCTAACAGCGCTAAGCTAATAACGTTAAATCGATTGGCGTTTCGGCCCTACACAAGCTAGAGTTAAAAATCAAAATGCATATGATCGGTATCATGTTCCACCATGAATGCATGAAAGGGGGGGGGGAAGTCGTTTCTGATTATTTTATTACCAATAACTGCATTTGTTATTGCAACATCATACGCTGACCGGGTGGATGGCTATGAGAACAAGGGCTGATCAGACTGAAATTGACGTCAAATCGCTCTTACCTGTGGCCGGTTGGATTCCAAAAATAATTTCCCAGTTATTTGATCGCCATCTGGTAGATCGATATGTCAATTGGCTGATGCTATATTCCTTTACTGCATACTGAATTCGGCGTCGCAAAAAGTATTCCAGGCGATCTGGTGAAGCCATAGCTTTAAGCTAACAGAAAAGCTAACCCGGAGTGAAAAAAAAGTGACACCCGGTCTGCAACATGGGAAACTGCATTCTCGAGACAGTGCCAATACCAGGATCTGACCGGTACTGCACTTTCGGAGTCCCGATATGCCGTTTCCAGCCAAAATACAGCTCCGTGACATTGAGTAGGATACCGTAATTCCTCTAATAGTAACCCCGGCTTGTATTTGTTTCAACTGTAGCGGGTACCAGGCTTGTATTAGGAGGAGGCCTGTATAAGAGGGAGGCCTATATTTAAAATTTTCAAACTGATCATAATGAATAAATCAACATTTTGTGTCAGTTTGAACCCAGTAAAATGTACTGGGTTCATTTATTGAAACCAAGTACTGTATGAAATAGTAAACAGTGCAATTACAGGTGGTCACTGGTCATTTCAACGTTTTCAAAGTGAAATCAAGTAACTAGCTCAGTATGCAGCTCAGTATATTAGTAACCCGGCTTGTATTAGGAGGCCGGCTTATAATTGCTTAGCTCAAGAGCGCACCCGGCCATTAATAGAGACCCGGCTTGTATTTGAGACCCGGTTACTATTAGAGGAATTACGGTATTAAAATGGAATAAAAGCAAAACCGAGTTTACCGGTTGGCCTTCAAAGGATGGCGCCCAATAACGTATATATACGTGTTTGGCCGCGAGTCGGTTAAATTTGAAAATAATGTGACAGCCCTAGTGTGTGTGTGTGCGAGGGGGTGTGGAGAACAGGGGGTGTTATATTGATGTATTCTGTCTATAATTTTGCTTCTTGGAGAATGCCACAAAACAACTCAAACCCCCTAGAGGGTTTTTATGCAATTCTCCTTCACATTATGTAAATTTAATTAACAAAAGAAAAGGTGGCAGGGTCACTGAGCAGCTCTCTAGGACACATTCTTCTGCACCGTCGGTCAGTGGCAGTGTTGTTTGGTTGCCCAGGTGTCAAGTCGGCACAAATAACGTGCAATGTGACTTCTTTGAGCGGATTGATCTTCAAAATAATAGCGTGAAAATTGCTTTTTTAAATAGAAATTTATTCAAACATTTGTCTCGTTTCTGTGCTTTTTATTTTTTATTTTTAGCCAACTAGCTAAACCAAAAGTCCAATTACACGTAATTTGTGCTGGCTTGACACCTTGCCTGCATTCAGCGCTGTTATATATTTGCCTCCACTACTAGTCAAATGTTAAGAAAAAAAAATACTTCATCCAATCTCATTGATCACCAATAAACTAATAAATAGTATTTAGAATTAGTCTGTAGAATATTATAAGCATTAAATTAGACACTGCAACTGGCTTGGGGAATTTAACAAGGACTGAGCAGAAACTAAGTGATATTCTGACACCCGACACAGCTACAAAACTAGTATTTTTGATTTTAATTGGACCATCTTTTGATGGTCATCTAGGTTTTTACACTAGGTTATGATACTCCGTATGAGTTGATGTTCCAACTTCCATAGTAAAGCTGTGTTTATTTTGGTGGTGGGAAGCTGAGTGGTGTTACTGTGTGTTGTAGGTGTTTTGCTGCGGAAGCTGGAGGCTGGGATCAGAGGCATCAGTCATGTTATTGTTGACGAGATCCACGAGAGAGACATCAACGTGAGTCCATCTTTTTCTATATGTATATACCGGTATATAGATATATACAACCACAATGACATATTGCAATCAACTGCCCATTGGTTGTATCACAGTATTTAGTAGGGATGTGCGGAGACTTCATTATCTGTATCTGTTAAACCAACAAAGTGATCTGTATCTGTTAAAGTTAAACCAACAAAATTATCTGTATCTGTTAAACCAACAAGATTATCTGTATCTGTTAAACCAACAAAATTATCTGTGTTAAACCAACACAATGATCTGTATCTGTTAAACCAACTAAATTAACTATCTGTTAAACCAACCAACACAATTATCTGTATCTGTTAAACCAACTAAATGATTTTGTATTCAGATAGAATACTGGATGTGGGTGTGGTTTATACCGGAAGTATTGGGTGGGTGGTATAACGGTTGAACTGGTATACCGGTAGAAATCCGACTTGACTCTACTTGATGGACCGGTAGAAGGCTACTTTTTGGCTCTTTGAATGTAAAAATACTTTTTCACATTTACAAATGTAACGCATGGTGCGGCTGTGTGGCGCAGCGGACATTGCACTCGTCACCAACGCAAGAGACACCGGGTTGGACTCCGGCTGTCTGCGTTGCCTCCGGCTTGGGCCGGCCGTCATACTAACTCAATTGGCAGAGTTAGCGGGTGGAAATCGATGGGTGGTAATCTGGACGTTGTGGACAGCGACTCCTACAGGTCGGTTGGGGACGCCTGCACAGCAGAGACAGGAAATGGCGGGGGTAGTGTGAGCCTCCCACACGTTACTAGGGCTGTCTTAAATACTTCGAAGCTTCGTTCGACTGGCATGGGATTCTAATATGAATTTTTTTTTTTTTTTGCAAAATCAACTCTGCCTCACTTTGTTAAAAGTGACATGCATTATAAATGTCATTTTTCAGTCTCTAGCATTGTATTATAGTAATAGGAGTTAGTATCAATGTGTTTTTGTGTCTAAATACCATATTGGCCGATTGCTCTCATTCAGCTCAGACCATTTCCTGCTCGATTTAATTAGGTCATTCTGATTTGAGGCGCATGCTGACGTCAGTTGGCGCTGGGTAAGCGCACAGTGATCTGATTGGCTCTGTGGTTGTAGCGCACCAAACGGGGTTTGACAGAGCGAGCGAGAGAGAGAGAATCAGATAGACCCTCGCGACAGAGCACACATACACACTGTGCCGCGAGCTACAGCTGCTCCCGAATCGAGAGAGAGAGACCACCGTGCAAACACTCCGCACGCAGGTCCCCCCCCCCCCCCCCGATTCGGGAGCACAAGCTGCAGCGCGGCACAGCGGCAGACCCCCCCCGAACGGGAGAGAGAGAGAATCAGATAGACCCTCGCGACAGAGCACACATACACACTGTGCTGCTCCCGAATCGAGAGAGAGACCGCCGTGCAAACACACAGTTCTCTCTCCCCCTCTCTCTCTCCCGCTCGAGGAAGTCCACCGCCGCACCACAGCCCATGCTCCCGAACCGAGAGAGAGAGACAGAGAAGGGGACCCGCACGCAGAGCGTCCACACAGTTCCCTCTCTCTCTCTCTCTCCACCTCTGTCTCTCTCCTCCACCTTTTTGTTTCTCTTCCTCCACTTGTCTCTTTCTCTCCTCCCTCTCTCTCTCTGTCTGCCACTCGCAGACTGTGTGGATGACTGCCACTGAAAGTGCTTATGGGCGGAGCCAGGCCAATAACGGGCTGAAATCTTGAGGCTGGAAAATGATGCTTTTGAGTACTCCATTAGAAATATAAAACAATGATTTCTTTTTAAATAAACTATACAGATGTCTTCCATAGACTCACAGGAATTGTGTAAAGTTGCCCAAATAGTGCTAGGAATAGCAATGCAGGTCCCCTTTAACTACAACAAGCAATGCTGTTTGTTATTTAAGATGAGTTCGGACTCGGCACTGACGGATTTGTGTTCATTGTGCTGCTTTTATAAAGCCTCAAATGACTGCTTACAATATGACGGCTTACAATATTACAATAAAAGTGTTTTTGTCTAAGATTTAAAAAGGTTTCAACTTTACAGCACTGACAAAGTTGAACAAAGTGCTGTACAAGTCCCACAACATAAAAAAAAAAAAATAATTAATTACATTTTTTATTTTATTTTTATCTCGAAGCTTCGAATTAAAATCGAATCTCGGCCCGAAGCTTCGAATTCCAAAAAAAATTCGAAGGTCAGCCCTACACATTACACCTCGCCAATTAGAGTCCGCGCTGGCAGGTGAAAAGATGTGACAGGCTGCCTCCTCGTGTATCGGAGGGGACACGTGATGCAAGGCTTCTATGCTCCCTACAACCGGCCAATGGGGGGCATATGCGAGCAACGTTCAAGACAGGGGAGGGAAGAATTGGCACAGTGGAATTGGGATGGGAGAAAAATTTATAAAAAAAAAGTAGATAAAAAAATTTAACACACGGAAAGATAATAAACTAGTTTGTGGGAAAAGACATGTCAAGAAGTTGGACCATTATGCGGTCGGGTGGCTTAGCGGAGATTGCGCTCGTCACCAATGCAAGAGGCTGCGGTCTCGACTCCCAGAGTCAGTATTGCCTGTGGCTTGGGCCGATAGTCACTCGTTTGTCTGAGTTAGCGGGAGGGAAGTCGTGGGTGGTAATCTGGCGTTGTGGACAGCGACGACTACAGGCCAGGTCTGGGCGCCTGCTCAGCGAAAGGCAGGACGTGGTGAAGGCAGCGTGACCTCCCACGCGTTACACTTCACCAATGAGAGTCCTCGCTGCCAGGTGAAAAGAGAGCCGCTGGCTGTCGCTGCATGTGTCGGAGGAAGCATGTGGTAGACTTCAGGGTTCCCTTGTACCGACCAGTAGGAGGAACATGCGCACAACAACCAGGTAGGGGAGGGGGGGAATTGGCATAACGATTAAATTAGGATGGGGAGAAAAAGCATAAAAAATCAGGCGGAGAAAAAGAGGATAAAAAAAATGTAAGAAGTTGGACCATTATACCATTATTATTATTATACAACAATGTGGAACGCCCTACCCACAGCCGTAAAATAATGTGAATCCCTACCCACCTTCAAAACCGCTCTCAGAGCACCTACGGGAGGCTGCAATTAGAAACTGGCCCTGGTAAATGTCCAAACCCCCCCACCCAACCCCCTCCAATGTACAGTTTCTTCCCCCTCAAATGTATATACTCTCTTTTAGAAACTCTTGTCTCTTAAACAGTACTGTATATTGGTATATCTTGTATGTCATAAATGTCTGGATGTAACGGTACTGTATATCTGTACGTCGTGTATGTCATAAATGTTATGATGAATTGAAAATGGTGGACCCTGATGTAAACGAGACGAAAGTCTTTCTCTGCATCCCCTTAACAATTGTGTGTATTGAGCCGTACTGTATTGTACCCATTCTGCAATCTGTTAATAAAGTTTTCAATCAATTGGCTACTAAATTATGCATGGTGAAATGGAGGGCAGCGAGCTCCCATGCGGACTATGAAGAAGAATTAGTTTGAGAAAGGTGCGTCCATCATCTGGACGTGGTTTGCATTAAAAAAGTCAGACATTGAGCAGAAAACTATCTGCAAGCAACGTGGAGCGAGAGTTGTTGATGCATGCAGACCCAAGCAGTCCCTCCACAGGTGGTGCTAAACGAAAAACCACAACACAGACATTGCTAGCCGAGTAATGTTCCAGTGGCGTTATGACAAAAAAAAAAGCAAGCAGTGGAAGGACATTACAAATTCCATGTTCAATGACCTAAACTAACTAGCTGCTAATGTCAACTAAGCTGGTCCCAAAACAGTTAAACTAATCCTGGAACTGCTCATAGCGGAGCAAAGTTGGCAGTTAGTTGGGCAAAATCTGTTCGATATTAGTGAGCTCCAGCTAACCGTGAAGAAGGGTAGGTGCTGCTGAGTCCGATACCCTTTCTCTCTCTTTCTCCCTCTGTCTGTCTCTCTCTGTACATTCAATGATTTTAAGTAGCCAACCAGCGGGGCGTGGTGTGCAAGCAAAAACCTGCTTTCATGCTTGGTTGAATTTTGGGCAGATAAAAACATACAGCAACAACTGGACAATACCCACAAAAACGATATTTAAATCTTTGCTCATTTCTTTTTCTTTTCAGGCCTATGACGGGGTGGGTTGGGGGGTAGTACTTTTTTATTATTTACAATTTTGTTGTTAATTTAAAAAAATCGATTTTTATAATGTATTTAATTGTTATAAATACAACTAATCATTTATTATATTTTATTTTTGTCAACGGTGGTTGGTGCAGGAGTTTGGGGGTAGGATTTTTTTTTTAAATGAGGCAAGGGGCAAGCCAATGCTTGTAGTTGGCAAAGAATATAAATTATGTTTTATTTGCATTTTATACCTGTACCTGTGCCTTTCATCCAAAAATGAAATAAAAATATAGGAAATGTGAAAATGCGTGAAAAATTTGCATGCACGGGTACAACAGATCAGTCAACAATGTCGAGCTAAAAGTGAAGAAGATGAGGCTTCAATATCTTTTCCGTGGTTTGATGCAGTGGACAGCATAATCGGCCAAAACCAACCAGTGATCCCTCCGTTGTTTATTACCCACAGTAATGTGGGCGGTTAGCCCATCCAAAGCAAGGGAGCCCGACGTTGTGACTATTGTGTTCAGCGGGACTATAGTGATCAAGTATATATGCATATTATCTTTTACGTTGTTCGTTATATGTTTTGTCTATCTGTCTGTAATCTATGTGGTTAGCGCGCGGCATGGCCATAATGTTTTTAGTGTAGGAAAAGTATCCAAAATCCCGCCTGTATCTAACCCATTGTGTAGGTTTAGCTGGTACATTACTTCCCGGGGTACAGCGAAAATGTCCTGTGTAACTGTTTTGGTTAATTCATTAATATATAGACTATAGAGAGTTGCTCTCCTCAATTGTGCCTGGCTGGGAGCGAACCAAGACTGCAGTGTGTACACAAACCAGAGGAGGGAGGGGGGGGGAGTTCGCACTCAAGGACGGAGCGAGGACGGAGCGGAGCACCCATTCCTAATGAGAAGACACCCTTACTCAGACAGTGAGGGAGGGGATGGGCCGAGACACACACACACTCTGATTCAAGATTCAAGAGGTTTATTTGTCACATACATACCAGGGCATACAGTGAAATGCGGGTGGCCATGCCCGCTTTGATTGTGCAATAATACTAAATAATAAAATAGACATAAAATAGACATGTTAAAGTCTATTTTGACTGTATGAATGAGGGAAACCTCAGTTGCCTTTGAGTTTAAATAAAGGTTTTAAATTAAATAAAGTGTGTAGGTCTACTGTTATATTTGATACGTGTACTGTTATGTTTGACAGACTGACTTCTTGCTGGTGGTCCTGAGGGACGTGATACAGGCCTACCCCCAGGTGCGCGTCATCCTCATGTCGGCTACCATCGACACCACCATGTTCAGGGAGTACTTTTTCAACTCCCCCCTCATCGAGGTCCATGGACGCACCTTTTCAGTTCAAGGTACACCGACTGTTTCTAGGGTACTCAGTTAAACCCTCTGAGGTCGCAGCTATTTTGTGATTGTGACTGGCACAGACTCTGGGTCCTAGAGGGATCTTCAAAAAAAGATGTCTTACATGATATGAAAGTACAGGTTCATACCTTCAAAATAAGCCATCACTTGTACAAATCAGGTGGATACATTTCAATCTATGTCATAAGAATCATGCTGATAACACACTAATTATTCCAGAGTTACAGGGCCTCAAAGAAACCAGAGCCATTTCTCTTGCTATGCATAATGACTACTTTACCCAGAAAGCAATGTAACCCCCCCCCCCCCACTTAACACCTTCCAGTCTGAGACCACCCTGCATTTGTTAGTCTAATGTTTGGGACCCCCACTTCTATCCCCAGGCCATCAGGATGCTCAATGACTATGCAACACTAACCCAACCATATATGAAATCATAGCAATGATTGGAGACAAAATAAGTGATGAGATAGTCAAACAGGTGAAACGAGCTAAATACTTTTCCATCATAATAGACTACTCTTTGAAAGTTGCACATTTGTAATAATAAAAAAAAAAGTTTATTTAGTATATTTTCTGTTTGCATGTATTTGTAACAATGGAAATGAACACTGGTTGGGGGCCCCACCTAAGAATTATTGCCTAAGGCCCCAATAGACTCTAGCTGCACACACAGAAAGGGAGAATGGCAATTTACAAGGCTTTGCTCCCCTTTGCGTAATTCACTCACAGCTCGGGCTATCATTGTGGTAGAGACATGATCATGTTGAATTAAATCGATGATTTGCATTTGGTTTACAACCTATATAGATATTAGTTCTAACTTGACAGACATGTGTGTGTTAAGACTCTCCAGAAACAGACAGAGACAGGCAGGCCCTGTGAGAGATAGAGCCAAGGTCAGTATCGAGAGCAGGCCGCTGGGAGGAGAAGAGATAGAGAAAGGGCGTTAGAGTGGGTCAGAGGTGACTAGAGACGTTGCGCCTTTGCCATGGCGTTGTGTCACTTAGTAACGAGAGAAATGCGTGGCTACGGGGATGGCCGCCGTTGCTAGGGGAAAGACGTTATAGCTGTGAGTTTCTTCTGGTTTAAAGTAGACTAACAGCAAGTCAGGAGCTGAGCTCCCCGACCCTCAGAGCCAGAGGGTTGGGAGGGGGGAGGGGAGGCCACGAGACTAGGCCGCAACCATCACCACGCTGATATGAGGAAAGACATTCAAAGACAATTCAAACCGTTTCCATCTTGGTATGAGTATGTTTATGGAATAAACATGATCCAAGGAAAGAGACAACGTTTTTGAGTTAATTCTTTGTACGGGTGCATTAACGGGGTGGAACAATGTTACAGCCAGTACGGGGAAGGTCAACTTCCAAGTAAGGTAACCATCACAGATAAACAACACAATGCAGAAACTTCACGGAACCACAGGTGATGAGTTGATTACTGGCTGATAACCCTGATTATCCAACAATGTCATGATCAGTTTTATGCACATGACATGAGTCTCCCGAACAATTTAAAACCAAGCCTGAGAGCTTCCTACACTGAGATATGGTCACTTTTCCGCCTGATGCGCACTGTCTTTATGCTACGGAGATATACACGTTTCTAAAGATATTAACACATTGACCGCCAATAACGTTGTACGACGGGTTTGCTGGTCATGCGAATTCTGCAAAGCCACGGCGTACAACGTTATTGAGATCATATTTCATTTTTTCGCCATGGTATTCATAATTCCGCCACCCAGCCTCTGCTGAGACAGTGGGACTCTGCACAACCGTGCAACGCTTCAATACCGCCGCCTGGTGGATGATCGGGCGAGTTACAACCGGAAATGGATCTGGTGATCTCGGTGCATCTGGGAAATCCTTCCGGCAGTCACATATTGTTGCAGGACTCTAGACACACATCCGTGTATATGGATCGCTGCCATAACTCAATAATCTATATGATTTGGGCGTTTATTGCGCCATACAAACCGGAAATGGATCTAGTCGATCGACGTCAAATAAGTGGGATCTTTTTCCTCCAGTCTCATCGGCGAACGGTAAGAGGACAGTAACGTTACTTTCAGCTTGATTGTTTATTCTTTTCAATGCAAACCGCTCTGATCATTATATCACCCATACTACATAAAGCATTTACTGACTATCACAGAATTATAAACGACCCCCCCCCCCCCCTTTCATCCGGGCATGATGAGTCATAACGTTTAGGATCGTATTCAGTTGGATTTTTTAATATAGCGCGTATCGTGAATAAACTGCAATCGATAATCTATATTATGCGTTTAGGCCTATAACTAGCGTTCTAGGAATTACTGCAGAAAACGATAAAAACATACTTATATTCTAGACGGTATTTTCGTATGAATCTATGAATGAAAAAGTATAACATTCCTACATCCTGAACGATGGATAATCGATGTTGAATGGGCCATAGTAATGTCAATTTACCAATACAATTTAAAAGGTTATAGCCCTGCAAAAAAGGTGAACATCTCCATAGGCTTAGACTGGTGGCAGTGATCATACATTGATGGATAGAAGCGTGGCAGTCAATGTGTTAAGCTTTCTCTGTATTTCACACAGCCTACTGGGTCCATTGTCTCTAAATGGATTTGGTAGCTGTCATTTCTGTCTTCGACGCAACTGTAGTTCTTTAGACGGCAAGGGAAATTATACAGCCGGACAAGTTAACAATAATTAACACATTTACAAGTCGTATTAAATATTGCAAATAAGGAAACGGAAAGAGAACATTTCAAAGCACTAGAAATTGCGAATATCAAATTTTTGACCTATTTCTGAATCGCGCAAAGTTTTCGGCATTTCTGAAAATCCTCTCCATGTCGTCATTGTAAACCCGCCTACGGGTTTTGCGACCTCAGAGTTTTAAAGGGTCACTTTGCAGATTTTCAACCTTAATCCTATCATTTGTTGTGAGGAGGGCATGTGATAATTGGACATACAACGTACCAATGTGTTCTGTCTCTCGACAGCTCTGCCTTATCCCTTTCAATGGTGTCTGTTGTTTTTCTTTATTCATCTTGGTAATAACTGAAGTGACATCATTGCCCCCCCTCCCAGAGTATTTCCTGGAAGACTGCATCCAAATGACCAAGTTTGTTCCTCCCCCGATGGACCGCAAGAAGAAGGAAAAAGAGGATGACGGAGGTGGTGATGATGATGTAAGAATAGACTTCTTAACTTATTTGAAGGATAATGCCGGTATAGAAAATGTCTTATGGTCATCTAGGGCTGGGCCATTTCAATTATTATTGTGCCTCAAATCAATGAGTAATAATTTTTAATAATCGTGATTTCAATATCAATCAAAATAATCATGATTATGATTTTGCCATAATCAAGCAGCCCTGTTGTCAACATAGCCTAAGAAGACCAAAACCAAATACACATTTCTTCTACTTACAAGTGTCATCCATCCAGCCAACACCAGATTATAGCTCTTATCCATAGTCGTAGAATTCCATTTCTGTCCAAAAACCGCAAAAAACTAATTTCTTTGTTCAGGATAACTCATCATTGCGATGACCTGCAAGGATTGTAACGGTTAGGCCTCAATCCTTTCCTTATGCTTTTATTTCTTAACCTCTTAACTCTTTGACGGCCACAAGCTTTCCCCATCTGCACTGTCTATAGCACTGTCTTTTCTTGCCAATTTTCACGATATTTCACAATCTTTGTGGAGCTATTTTATATTCTATATTATAGCTATGGAGACAATAGTATGGCTCATTTGACAGACACTATTTCTAGTCCAACATGTAAAAAATGGTTTGTTTTTACACACTGTAGTTTGTAGTTTATTACACGCTAAACATCGCCCATTTCCAAAATAATCCAGTCTTTTTCCATAGATCACTAGATAAGACTCGTTATATCCAATAAGCCCAAATCGTTCTGGTTGATCCCCTGAAACCCCAAATACTCCCAAATCAAAGGTATATACCAGGGGTGTGATTTCTCCGTTTTTAACCAGATTTCAGTTTTTTCGGACCTAAAATCATGATAAAAAGATATTAATAAAAATAAAAGTTGTAAAAAGAAAAGTTTTAATTTAATTTTTTAAAATATGTTTTGATAATTTTTCCACCTGGTCTAAGCGAAACGCGAAAGCAACATTTATCAGACCTGCTATTCTTGCATAACAGATTTTCATTGGCTATCGATAATGTTAGCAGTTTTGTTGAGTGGCGTGAGATGCTGTAAAGACATCAACACACTAGGAAACACACTAACACTGGATTGCTTTTGTAAAACTGACCAACCAGGGAAGGTTACTTGCAAGCAGTGCAGCAGTCTGCCATTCAACACTACTCAAGGGAGAGCAAGCATTGTCCGGTTAATGTGAAGCTCTGTAGAAACATCAAACTCTCAAGCATGAGGTACAGAAGGCAACCTAGACATAACCGAGAAGCTGAGATGGATAAATGTCACCACCTTCATTCTCAAAATCGACCTGAGAGCAAAAGAGTCCATTAGTCCAACTGCAGCCCTTCGCAGTAGGCAAGACTTCCAGAGGAGGCGGTCTGGTTGCAAAGAAGAAAAGATAAGGTCCTAACGTTAGTGTTTGAGCCAGGATGACTTGGGAGGGTTCAAGATGACCCCCTTTAAAATTTTTAGGGGGACACTGAGATATTTGATTAATTTTCTTTGTCCTTCCTCTCCCACCTTCCTCTTCCCTGTGAACAGTTCAACATATACAAATAAAATGTGTTCATTCATTCAAATAGGGTGTTTATATAAAAAAAATATATAGTTTCGAAAACGTTCTGTTTTTTTCTCGCAATCACATCCCTGATATACCATGTACACATGTGCCTTCACACAACCATAAAGGGGGGGGGGGGGGTAGTCTTTACAACACAAGACAAAATGAGAGCAACATGGCATACGGCACAATAATAATTGTATCTTGATTATCTTGTTTTCATGATCGTGGGACACTAAAATAAATCGCCCCAAGCCCTAGCTGGAATGTTTAATGAAGACTTGTTCTTTCCCCCCTGTGTCCATAGACTTTTAGTCTAATGAAGACTTGTTCTTTCCCCCCTGTGTCCATAGACCTTTAGTCTAATGAAGACTTGTTCTTTCCCCCCTGTGTCCATAGACCTTTAGTCTAATGAAGACTTGTTCTTTCCCCCCTGTGTCCATAGACCTTTAGTCTAATGAAGACTTGTTCTTTCCCCCCTTTGTCCTTAGACCTTTAGTCTAATAAAGACTTGTTCTTTCCCCCCTGTGTCCTTAGACCTTTAGTTTAATGAAGACTTGTTCTTTCCCCCCTGTGTCCATAGACCTTTAGTCTAATGAAGACTTGTTCTTTCCCCCCTGTGTCCTTAGACCTTTAGTTTAATGAAGACTTGTTCTTTCCCCCCTGTGTCCATAGACCTTTAGTCTAATGAAGACTTGTTCTTTCCCCCCTGTGTCCATAGACCTTTAGTCTAATGAAGACTTGTTCTTTCCCCCCTGTGTCCATAGACCTTTAGTCTAATGAAGACTTGTTCTTTCCCCCCTTTGTCCTTAGACCTTTAGTCTAATAAAGACTTGTTCTTTCCCCCCTGTGTCCTTAGACCTTTAGTTTAATGAAGACTTGTTCTTTCCCCCCTGTGTCCATAGACCTTTAGTCTAATGAAGACTTGTTCTTTCCCCCCTGTGTCCTTAGACCTTTAGTTTAATGAAGACTTGTTCTTTCCCCCCTGTGTCCATAGACCTTTAGTCTAATGAAGACTTGTTCTTTCCCCCCTGTGTCCTTAGACCTTTAGTCTAATGAAGACTTGTTCTTTCCCCCCTGTGTCCATAGACCTTTAGTCTAATGAAGACTTGTTCTTTCCCCCCTTTGTCCTTAGACCTTTAGTCTAATAAAGACTTGTTCTTTCCCCCCTGTGTCCTTAGACCTTTAGTTTAATGAAGACTTGTTCTTTCCCCCCTGTGTCCATAGACCTTTAGTCTAATGAAGACTTGTTCTTTCCCCCCTGTGTCCTTAGACCTTTAGTTTAATGAAGACTTGTTCTTTCCCCCCTGTGTCCATAGACCTTTATAGTACAGCGGATAGCAAAACAATTGTGCACTTTTTCATAAAAGCATGAAACTTCTACCATAGTAAGTTTATACCATGAGGTTTATTTTCAGATGTGGAGGGAAGTCAGATTTGACCTCTGAGGCACGGGAGAGGTCAAATCCAAGATGGCCGCCCAAAATATAAAAAAATTCATAACACTTAAGGTATCATTTCCTACCAACTTCACGGTGCCCATTCTGTTGGTGATACATTTGAGACCAATAGCATTCAAGAAAATGCATTTAGATCAATGTGGACGTCAAATTATAGATAGATAGAAACTTTATTGCCATTTCAACACGGTTGATTGGGATTTGTCTTGGTGCCCCATACAGTACAGACATTATTAAAAACATACAATATAAAAACACAATCCCCACAATCCCCACAATAAAAGTTTTACACAAACAATTAAAAAGAAAAAATGCTACAGTACCTAAAATAAATTGCTCAGTGTTCCAGTTTAAAGTGCATATTGCCTTAACACTTTGACTGCCATGAAACGTCTTTTCACGTCATTGCTGGCCATGCTCAAGTTGCCGGGGGACGCTGTACAGCGTCCTTATATCAATATTTCAAAAATCTGCGATCGGATTCATATGTCCCCTCCGCTGGCCTGAGATCCACCAGCAGGACCCACTGAGCTCTCTGGCGGTTCAGGAGCGCCATCTGGTGGCCGATCGGCGCAATCGCCAAACAGGATGTTGAATAGAGGTTGTCCTAGACGACCGTAGTACTTCCGGCGCTCGCTATAGGTCCCGCGACTCTGGCTCGTCACACTACACAGTGATCGATTGCCAATAACTCGATAAACAACATGATTTGGACGTATATACCATTATACAAGCTGGAGATGGACCGGGTAAATTTACATCCCATAATGATAAGATTTCAACTCGATGATGATCGCCCAACGGCGCGCGGAGACTGGGGTGAGTTTCAGCGTGTAACGTTACCGTCTTCGATACTAACTGCTATTATCAACATTTGACCCACATTAGATGATTGGTATAACGCTGCCCACGGAATTATAAACGCCCCCTAGCCCATCCGGTCAACATCAGATGACGTGTAGTAACTTCTAGAAGTACGTCTAGTTGGAATTTTTTATATCGCGCTGATTGCCATAAAACTGTATTGCATCATCAATATAATGCATTTGGGGCTATAGATCACGTTCTGGAGAAATCTGCAGAAAGAGATGAAAACATACTTATACATTAGACCATACATTACTATGAATATGTGAATGAAAACGTTTAACGTTGCTACACAATGAACAATACATATAGGACTTTGAATGGGCCCTAATAATGGCAATGTAGCAATAGAATTTAAAAAGTTATAGCCATGCAAAGAAGGGGTACTTCTCCATAGACAAATAGAGCCGGCAACCTATGGTATATCATTAATTTAACCCAAGGCAACCAAAGTGTTAAAGTGCATGTCGGCTGGTGCTAGCCCTTGTTGTGCAAAGTGCCTGTACATTTGTACTTGAGTTCAGGTGACGGACAGCCTCGGGATATGTACTATTTTTAAAACGGGATGTCCTGCACCTGAGACTTTGGAGTCTTCTGCCAGAGGGAAGGGGGTTAAAGAGGTCGTAAGCAGGCTGAGAAGGGTCCCTGATCACCTTTTCCCCTTTCCGCCTGATTTGTGTGGCATAAATGGAGGCCACAGAGGGGAGCTCACAGACAAAGGGAGGTAAACAGTGCAAAAAGGTAGTTTATTTCCAAAATAATAACAGTAATAATGATGTTAATAATGATTATAACAACAATAATGGCGATAATAATAATAATTATCATAAGTTATTTAAACTAATTTATTATTTAACTTTTTTATGTTTTTATTTTTTAACTGATTTATACATCATTGGTCATAAGGTCGCTTTACAAAACAAAAACCATCAAGGGACTGAGAAGCAGAGAACAAAATATCTAAAATCTTAACAGTCCCCAGAACAGAAACAGAGATCTGTACACTTAAGTGCAGCTTTGACACAGGAGCACCGTCCAGTGCACCCTTTCTGGCAGTTGCAGCGGACCAGCTCATGGCAAGACTTAGCTGCTTCAGGGAGAGTGGTCCCGAGTGGCTGCCACCCAGTTGTTTATTTTGTCCAGCCCCAGGCAGATGGCTCTGGCATCTCTGGATCCAGGACCAGTGACTGGTTCCAAATGTTGGCCTGATAGCAAGTCCGCTTGATGTGCTGTATGAGGGCTGCCTGGCTGCGTGTTACTGTTCCGCAACTGTAAGTTACTTCCGGGGTAGGCCTGATTGGCCCCGACAGGCACGTGACGCGGCAAACTCAGGACGCGCAACGAGGCTGCTGAGAGCTGTCGCGTGGAAATAGGCTGTCTATTGCCATTCTCAACACAAACTCTAACCTTAACCAGCTCCTTAACAGCGCCTAAACTTAACCGTTCTAACCTTAACCAACTCCGAAACAATGCCTAACCTTAACCTTAACCTTAACCTTAACCATGCCTAACCTTAACCATAGAAAGAATATTGCCATTCTCTAAGACAAACTCTAACCTTAACCAGCTCCTTAACAGCGCCTAAACGTAACCGTTCTAACCTTAACCAACTCCGAAACAATGCCTAACCTTAACCTTAACCTTAACCATGCCTAACCTTAACCGGCGAAAGAATACACGTTAAAAAAAAAATCATGTTAAAAAAAAAAAATTGATGGGATTCGAACTCGTCAACAACGGACCGCAGGATCGCAGGACCGCTGCTCTGCCAGGTGAGCTGAAGCGCCGAATGAAAATCATGGCGGATTAGGACGGTTACATAATTCTGCAAGCTCTGCCGCTCCGCGGAGCGTGCCGCGCGGCAGAGAAAGTTGCGCGTCACGTGCCTGTCGGGGCCAATCAGGCCTACCCCGGAAGTAACTTACAGTTGCGGAACAGTTATAGGCGGCCTGGTTTGGAGGGCTGTTCTCTAATGTCCTGGACTTCTGGGAGAAGAGCTGTTTCCTGGCGTCATTCACATCCATGCTCTCACTGGTTCAGTCATACATAAGCACCACAAATCTTTCTAGAAGTACCCTTGAATCTTCACTGACCTCACTTGGCACGCACAGGAGTTCCTGGAAAGCATCAGTGACCTCTGGGAAAGACTTCCAAGTCTCCCAGGCACTCTTCTTTCCTCGGCCAGCAAATGCAGACACGGTGTCGCACCCTTCTGCACAGCATCTGCCACATGCAGAAGAAGCCGAGTGTCAGCCTCCTCCTGCGTACATGGGGCAAGGCAGGCCACACATGAGTCAGTAGGAAAGCAGAGGACTCCAGTTCCATCTGTTGTGTACAGTTCCTTGCCCTGTGCTAGAGGCAGATATACGGCTTCTTGTGTCAGGAAGGAAAACAACTCTGTTTTGTTTTCATCACACCGAAGGAAGTCTTTCCAGTTCTTGGGCATCACAGTGAGGGGAGCCACTCTTTTCCTTGTGCCTTTTCCCCTCTTCTGTCTTGTGGAGGATTTCAGGCTGGCAGACAGGTATACATTCCAGACAAGGTCAACACAGGCGCTTACCTCTAGTTGAGCAGAGATGTATGGTGCAAACACTGTTTCACCATACTCCTGGAATGTTCTTGATTTCTTTGGATTCAGCATTTGAACTACAGCTCCACCATCTAGAACAGGGGTCTCAAACTCAATTTACCTGGGGGCCGCTGGAGGTAGAGTCTGGGTGAGGCTGGGCCGCATCAAATATTTCACAAAAAAAGGGTTTCAAGTATTCCAAAAAAAAGTACAACTGATTCAATCTTCTCAATATTTAGCAATAACATTTCAGAACATGAACAGTTCTTCAGAACATGAACAGTTCTTCAGAACATGAACGGTTCTTCAGAACATAGGCTTCTCAGTGGTGTCAGTGGACTCATCCACATGCAGCTATTTATTTTATTTTATCACAAAGCTGTTTAATCAAATCACCAGCCAGTATTTCAGTTATTCTGGTTGTTGTGCGATCTGAGGGGGATTTGCTTTTGTTTGCCTTCAAACATGGTCTCCACCACTTCAGTCATACATTATTATATTATGTATGCATCAGAGAGAGAATGGCTTCTTGTGTTTAGCAAACACCCATGCCACCCATGGTTGCTTTTTCTCGTTGTGACATAGATTTAACAATAATTCTGCTTGCAGCTTGATATGATGATTTCATTCCATTTATTTGTGTGGTTCTTAGCACTGAATTTTGAGGGAAGGTTGCATCAAAATAACTGTTTTGTCGTGGCGTTTCATATTGCCACTCTTCACAAGAGCTACCGTTTCTTGGCATATTAGTCACATTGGTTTGGTGCTGGACTCAGGATGAACGCATATATTTCAGTCCATTCACCTTTGAATTGCAGTTGACTTTTCTTTTACTGGCCATCTTTGAAGATCCCATATTTTTGGCGGCTACGTGGCGTAGTGGGCAAGGCGCTCGCCACGAATGACGGAGACGCTGGGCTTGCCTGTTTGAGCCCAGCGCTCCACATTGCTTTCAGTTTAGCTGGTCGTTCATACTAATACACATTGGCCGTATTAGGGGGTGGGAAACTGATGGGTGGGGATCGGGCGTTGTGGACAGCGACTCCTACAGGTCGGTTGGTGCGCTTGCGCAGTAGAATCAGGAAGTGTCGGGGGCAGCGTGAGCCTCCCACGCGTTATTCCTCGCCACTGAGAGATCGAGCTGCGCAGGTGAAAAGATGCGACTGCTGTTACCTCAAGTACCGGAGGGGACTTGTGCTATGTATGACTTAGTCCACATTGCAGCCGGCTTGTGGGAGGCAAGAAACAGCGTTCGTGACAGGGGAGGGTTGAATTGGATGATACGAAATTGGGATGGGAGAAAATATAGAAAAATGGGAGAAAAAGTGGATAAAAAAAAAAAAAATCCCATATTTTTCTCCTGCCTGACTGCTGGCGAAACTAGCTACATTTATCTCAGAGATAAAACTGGGAGCAAGGCTACTGTAGATGCGCTGTCAACTCTCTGCTCTGACTGAAAGAGACGACACGCATTCCGTGAAGACCCGCCCTACTCCCCTACTCTGCCTCTGATTCGCAGACTGTGGGTGGGGGGGGGAGAAACTCTGACGGGACGCTGAATGTGATTGGACCAGACCCGTACACAGACAGACAGACAGTGGCAGTGCAGCCGGACATGCAGAGCACTGCTTGCAGAGGAGATTTAGCGAGGATGCATTTGCCTTCCACTTTACTTGGTATCACTCCGGAATCACGTTTTAACCAAGTCACTAATGTAACGTTGCTGTCATGAGCCTGCGCTATGGTAGCCTACAAGTGATAAAATAAATAAAACTTCCAACTTGCGCAACGACTCTGCAACAAGTTGCACACGGGCCGCATTAACACTAAACTTTGATGTCAAGTAGGGGGCCGCAAAATATCATCCCGCGGGCCGCGAGTTTGAGACCTCTGATCTAGAATCACTGCATCAGACTCAGGGACACTCTTGTTTTCCAGCAGATTTGACTTCAGGCAGCGAAGTAGATCTGCTTTAACCCCAAACCGAAGTTTTCCTCCAGTTGATAGAGCTGGGGGTGCTGCCTGGTTTTCATGGGAAAATAAATGGTTGATGTCTCCATCTCGTGTTTGGCACGAGATGTACAGCCTTGAAAAAAGTCCACAGTCAATTTTCAGTGCTGCAAGTTGTGCCTTCTCTTTTGACTCTACTTTGGCAGGTGGCCTGCTGAACAGTGGCAACTTGTTCTTTGGAAGTGTTTGTGTGAGAGGTGTTGTAACTTTTCCAGCCTTTGTGTCACAAACTCGGTGTACTGCTCCTCACCAAGGGTCTTGATCCTTCTCACTTTGGTATCCATGATGTCTCTTGTGTCAATGACTAGAAGATCTTGGCTGTGTTCTAGAAATGGATTCCCCATCTCTTCCAGCACAGTCACAAGTGCCTTAACCTCCTTCAGGAATGCTGCTTGCACTGCAGGTTGCCAGTCATGGTGATGGTGTCTAGAGTCACTAGGTCCACGCTGTTGTTTTGTTGCTTGTTCTTCAAACTCTTTAGTGATCCTAGCGATTTCTGGCCCTGCTATCATCCAGCGTCTGAGTGCTCCGGGATTGCCATTTAGTCCAATAGCCCCACCAGAACCTTTGACCATGGCATTGTTTTGTTCATGGCACTGGTCAAGTGCCATGGCAGAAAACGTGTTGCTGGTTTTGTGCACCACAATATTTCCAGACCTGAATTCTGCTAGGACATCTGGGTGTCTTTCCGCAAGCATCATCATGTCACGGATGTGTACGGGTAACGGGAAGCCATCTGCTGTAGTGTGATCAAGGGCGAACATCCAGGGCATGATTTGTGTCAGGGATTCCACATACAGATGGAAGTTGACTTCACGAATGGACCTGATTTACTGGAGGACGAGAAGCTGCAATGACAGGGTCTTATGCCAGTAGTCAAAGTGAACACTGGCTTTTGCTCGCTCTATGCACCACTCCTCAAATGATACTGTCGGGTGGCATGGCATGTGTATCATCAGATATGCACTCTTCCTTGTATGCTTGTTCCAGGAGTGTAAAGAGGCTTGCAGCCGTGACCTGGTGTGCATGGCGGGTCTTGGTGACATGTTTGGCATGTATGAAAGAATTGGCTGTTCCAGAACTTGTGACGTCAGCTTGGACCAGGGCATTGGTCCAGCCACTGTCTTCTAGCCAGTCTCCCAGCAACTTCAACATGGCCATTTCGATGTGTAGACCACCGAACATGATGACAATGTGATCTTCTCCATGAGTGTCTGGCCAGGTCCACTGTACTTGTTTGGCGAAAGCATACAGTGGTTGGTCAGCAGCAAGGACAGGAATCTGACCAGGGTTCACATGTTGAACTGCTCTTTTGACGATTTCCATCGAGTGCCGAATCATTGCTACTGAATGTGCATTGTCAGGAAAGAGAGGCAATAGTGCATTGATTGCTGCAGGAGGGATGGTGGCTTGGTGAGCATCAGCGTGATAGGCAGACCATGATGATATGCCATCAATGGTAGACATTTCAACAGCTGTCTTGACTTTTCTGAGCCATGCATACTCATCCTCTGTGGTGGCTGTAGTAACCAGGAAGGTGGAAGGTCTCACAGGACCTTGTACAGGTGGCACACTGAATTCCTTTGTCCGGATGGTGGCTGGTGGCACAATTGTGTAGGTTGATGGCAGAGGTGTTACTGACTTGGAAGAAGAGCCATCTTGACTAATCACTAGTACCCCACGATCAGTTCCGCTTTGTGTGTGGGACAGATGCTGCATAAGTGAGATTCCGGTGCCGTGGAAGGAATCTTTGGCTGTTGCAGAACTTGGATTATGGTCCATGTTGTCCACAGCTCCTGTTGTGAACAGTCCATGACGCAACTTTGGTGGGCACACAACATCTTCCATCCTAAATCGCTGGCATACACCATTGGCAATGTCTGATGTGATTTGCAGCAGCCTGTCATAGGAAACACACAATCCCAGATTGAAAAGTGTCAACTAGCCCTCTACTTCTTGTAACTGCATGGATCTTGAGGGACAAATATAGAGGGAGTGGAGTTTCTCGGGTGTGCCTTGTACATGCTGAGCTTGGTGAATTCTTGTTCCATGCCTGCTTCTTACTGTTGAAGACCATCAATTGGGAGATTGTTAGGGCAGGTTTTGTGGTGGCCTGATGCTCAATGTTTGTACCATCAAGTACCATGTTGACGAGAGCCAAGAGAGATGGCGGCACAGCACTCTGCTGGCAGTTTTCTTGGAATGACCCATCAAAAGAGAGATGAATTAAAGATCTCTTTGCGCAATACTTGTGCTGCTCGCATGGCATCACTGTCAGTTTGACAGGCTTTCATCAGAGCTGGTCCAATGTCCGTCTCTCAACTTAGTAGTGTGTCTCTTCCTTGTGCATGTGCCCTCAGATGGGGAAGCTCAGAAAGCAGTCGTTCTTTCAGTCTGGTAGTGTGAATACGTTCCTTCACAGTCGGACCAAGTTGTTCTAGCCTGGTCTTGTATAACTGAGCGATGTCTGTGTATTTGAAGACAGGGGCACTGTTCTCATCACTGCTCATGTCTTCCAGGTATGCCACTAACTGTGCAAAGGCTATGCCATGTAGGCCAGACTCATTTCCATCATTGCGTTTAGATGTAGCCTGTTTAGATGTAGCTCTGTTATACAATGACGACAGACAGAGAGTATGGTACTTGGCCTCTAGGGCAATCATGTCACCCTCTGCAAGCTTGGCCAACAGAGCAGTGTCCTCGAGCTCAAGAGAACACTTCCTCATATTTCTGTCAATGTTGTAGGTTGAGGCATTGTGTAAACCTGAAGAGCCTTCTGCAGGCTCATTGCAAAAGAAGCAAGTAGGTTCTGTGGACTGTGAATGGCTGTGGGCAGACCGTGTGTGTACAGATGAGGTACTGTCCTGTTGTGCTGTAGTTAATTTCCCCCGACTTTGCTCATCATATGCTTTTTTGTTGAATTTAAGCCTACATTTCTTGTGCCACTCAGCATTGTGTCTCTTCAAAGTGAACTCTATGCCATCTCCATCATCTAGTACAGACCTGGGCATTGTACGGCCCAAATTTTCATTTTGGAAATAAATTCTATTTGAATAAATGATATTTTTGAAAGCTAACCTCACCTTTTAATTGCCAAATAATAGCATACACTCTTACCAGGGGTCAAAACAATGCCATTTACTGCTTTTTATATAGAAATAAAATGTATATTATGCATAATTGAGTTTGGAATTTTGGCCCGGCCCCCCAACATATTTTCAGTTGCTCATTCGACCCCCTGGGAAAAATAATTGCCCACCCCTGATCTAGTAGCTCCAGGTTGAGGTCCATTGGTGTGTGCTGAAGGGTACGGAACCGGAGAAGGTCTTCTGTCAGGGACACATAGCCACTACCAACAGACTGTTTTGTTTTGTTTCGGAGTGGGCACTGTAAAGGTTCATTTGTAACTACTTGACGGAGGACACGAAGGTCCCAGTTAGTGCTGGGAGGAGGCTTGGTTTGCTTGGATGAAGGGGTCTGGGTAGCGTCTATTTTTTTTACCAACGGATTTCCAGTTCCGTGTTCGCGTTCTGCGTTCTGATTGGCCACTGACGTTTCTGGTGCGATCTGATTGGCCACTGACGTTTCTGGTCATGTGACATCTGCGCCCAATCGCGTGACGCCTGTGTCTTTGCCCATTTCCGCCTTGAACGGCATGCAAACTACCTAACGCCTAGTTTAACACTGGTTAAGCTTAGGCGACTCTTTCGAAGTTGGTTAAGGTTAGAGTTTGGAATCAGGGCTGGTGTTCTATCGCCCTGCTCTAAGACCAACTCTAACCTTAACCAACTTCGAAAGAGTGCCTAAGCTTAACCGGTGAAAGAAACAGGCGTCACACAATTGGCCGCACATGTCACACGACCAGAAACATCAGTGGCCAATCAGATCGCAGAACGCGCACGCGGAACTGGAAATCCGTTGGTAAAAGTATTGACGCGTCTGGGTAGGGTCCATCAAGCTGTGACGCTTTGACATGATTGTGATCAGAATCACCAGCAAGTCGACATGGAAATCTGAAAGGATAACAATTGAACATTGTTTAGCATTGTTCAAGTATTTTTAATAGTACAAATGTGTCTTGTCCGACTCCTAAACGAATCCTATGAATTATGCTTGTTAGACCGTTTAGAAGTTTGACAAATTAGCTAAAATGCTAGCTAGCTGGCTATCTAGCTAACCCATAACGTGCTAGCTAACGTTAGTTGACGTTGCTGCAACTTGTCAGAGATAGTTTTGGCTAGCTAACACACATCAAAAAGTTCACAATAACTTGTAGTTAATCACCAGGTATATATTTTTTTAATGTAGTCCTAGGTTGAATCATTTGTATAGGAAAACGTATACAGACAACTGAAAGGAAAATCTTTCTTACCTGCTGTTGAATGACAGTTGTGACAGTAGGTGCTGTGCGTGTGAACATATGGGAGAATGACAGGTGGGTTATATCATGGCATGTAATTCACTTCAGATAGCCAAGGTAGACTACTGTATATAAGTAGGCTACATAACTAAAGTCTCACCAACTAAATAACGTTGTTGGGCTTGGGAATTTCAAACTGAGTGAAAATGAAGTGAAAATCTTGAAATTCTGGTTCCTCCAGGGGGTCTGTGAAAATGGTCTAGGGGGTCACAGTGATAATTATGTGCTGGGAAGGAATACAATTAGTCACGCATCCCAGGAAATAATAACTAATAGCTGAATAATACAAAGACTACAAATAAATTAATCAAATCATGTTTTAGGGTACATAAAAAACATTTATATTTTGATGTGTTTTTGCCTTGACTTTAACATAAATCTATTTTCTTGAATGCTATTGGTCTCAAAAGTATCACCAACAGAATGGGCACCCTAAAGTTGGTGGGAAATGACACCTTAAGTGTTTTTCTACTGTGTTCGGTTCCAAAGTTATGAATTTTTTTAATATTTTGGGCGGCCATCTTGGATTTGACCTCTCCCGGGCCTCAGAGGTCAAATCTGACTTCCCTCCACATCTGAAAATAAACCTCATGATATAAACTTACTATGGTAGAAGTTTCATGCTTTTATGAAAAAGTGCACAATTCCTTTGATTCAACCTGCTGTACTATTAGTCTAACAGGGCTGTACAGTTCGAGATATGTCGCACGTGCTACAGTAACATCGGTGTGTGCGATGAATGGATTTACTTTAGTAGCACTGGTGCGATAGGATTCGGTTCATATTGATACTAGGGATGTCCGATATTATCGGCCGATATTGGCATTAAAATGTGATATCGGAAAATATCGGTTTCTGTTTTCAATTTTTTTTTAAAAATACATTTAAAATTTTTAAAATTAAATTTCTATAACCTTTATTTACCCAGGCAAGCAAGTAAGAACAAATTCTGATTTTATTTATTATCAAAAGTATGCATAATGTTGTGTTAATTCCACAACAAGAGATATGTAATGTTAATTACCTGAAATTATTCCGTTTTTTGGGGGGGTAAACCCTGCATATATCGGTATCTGTTGATATCGGTATCGGAAATTAAGAGTTGGACAATATCGGTATATCGGTATCAGTAAAAAAGCCAATATCGAGCATCCCTAGTCTCTTATTTTTTAAATCCTGTGGCAACTCTAATTTCTGCCTAAGCGCAGCTCCAGCAATAATATCTATGGCTCCGGCAGCTAGCAAAGTTCGGTTCATATACTCTTATTTTGAAAATCCTGTGGTGTCGTATCTGCTCGGCTCCACAGCACACAACAGTACTCGTCTCAGTAGTAACAGTAGCGTCTGGAACACGCACATTGCAACATAGCAAGGCTAGTGTGCCTATTTCGCCACCCAAAACAAATCCCTGCTGTTTTATTCCGCAACGGGTTAAATGCATCTAACATGCTTTGCAATCCTCGCCATTCCTTGATGACCACGTTGTGTATTAATGTTACGTTAGCATAAGCTAACAACCAGCTAACCCTGTTCACTGTTCAGAGCCATAGAGAGAACAGCAGAGTGGGGACTGGGAAGGAGGGGGCGTGGCAGACATTCTCCCTTCTGTATGTGTGTGTGTGTGCATTTGAAAAGATCAGATGAAGTCAGACGAGTATATTATATTGATAGTAAATGTACTGAGGGTGGACCGATAATGTTGATATTTAAACATAAAAAATACAATACATATAATAAATGTATTCATGATCATCATGCAACATAAAACGTTTTGGGAGAGGAAGGGGTTTTAGGTTGCGTGTTGTGAGTTCCAAATGTTTTTACTTAAAGCTCAATATATTAAAACGTGGCACTTTATAGTGAACAGGAGGTCTATTTGTAATTAAAAACAATAAATTGTTTTTCATTTAAATGTCTGGAAGAGCTAAATAAAAAAAATTCTAATTATATTTCGGTTACCTTTTTTGAGTTGATCTAAATGTTATTGATTGTGTTAAATGGGCTTATGATATCGTCTCATATCGATTGCAGGCACCTGCATCGTATCGTATCGTGGCAGATATCTGCAAATATCGTATCGTTGTCCAAAGAATCGATATCGTATCGTGATGAAACTGGTGATTCCTACCCCTAGTAGAGTCCATACACCCAACACCAAATCCCATAATTCCTTACACGTAACGTGTCTGGCTGTGTGACGTCAACTTGTCAGCATGAAAATGACAGCCAAACATGGCACTGCAACTAAATAACTGTTGTGACTGTTACAAATATAACACGTTTTATACTTGTGCTACAAGATTTTGGCCTGTGCTACAAAACTATCAACCTCTGTAGCACCAGTGCTATGTGCAAAAAAAGTTAACGTACAGCCCTGAGTCTAATGAAGATTGTTCTTTCCCCCCTGTGTCTTTAGACCTTTAGTCTAATGAAGACTTGTTCTTTCCCCCCTGTGTCCTTAGACCAACTGCAATATGATCTGTGGCCCCGACTACACCCCGGAGACCAAGCGCTCCATGGCTCAGATCAACGAGAAGGAGACTCCCTTCGAGCTGGTGGAGGCGCTCCTGAAGTACATCGAGACGCTGCAGGTGGCCGGGGCCGTGCTGATCTTCCTCCCCGGGTGGAACCTCATCTACTCCATGCAGAGGCACCTGGAGACCAACCCCCACTTCGGTAGGAACTAGCCTTTGTTCTCAAACCCACCCATCGCCCTCAGTTTAAAATCCACCACGACCAAAGGCTAGCCAACGTTACTGTTATTAAAGGAAAACTCCAACATTTTGGGAAATTAGCTTATTTAACATCTTCCCTGGAGTTAGACAAGAAGATACATACCTTTTTTGTCTCTGTGCATGCATTAGGCTTAGGGAACAGTCGCTCCGTTAGCATAGCTTAGCTTCATCACTGGAAGTGAGTATGGGCCGGAGCCTGGCGTTCCCACACAGTGTATAGTTTGATTGATTGATTGAAAAGTTTATTAACAGATTGCAGAATACACTCCAAATACAACTCCAAAACGTTCATGTAAACATGTTGTGACCTGTGTATTCACCACGTGGAGAAATAAAAAATAATTGAATTAGACAATTACGTTTTATAAGCAAATATAGTTGCCCAACCACTACTGTATGAGCGCAGCCAGTGATTTCAACGTGACGGCGTGTTTGTTTACATTCTCATTCATTCAAAAGATCCGAACCGATTGAAGTTTATGGATACCATGACTTGAAATCCTCTTACCTTGACGAATAAAAGCCTCCCCAATTTAGAAAACAGTAATCCAATGGCTGGTATTGATAATATTACTACTAACGCTCGGAGCTAACCAGCAACCGGACACTCAAGCAGAATACGAGAGCAATGACTTCCTTTCTGGGGGGTTTCAAAATAAAAGAGCGACGTCTATAGCAGCGGAAAACGTTTATTTTGTACATTATCTAACGTTAACACGAACCTAAACTAACGTTACAACTAACCTAAAGTTAGTTTAGGTTCGTGTTAACGTTAGATAATGTACAAAATAAACGTTTCACTGCACACGGGTTACTCTGATTGGCCCGTCAGTCACATCTAGCTGCTCTGATTGGCCAATCAGTCACAAAACATTCCTAAAAATACCTAAAATATATATATGAAGAATATCGTCCGATATATTGATATTGGAATATTTGACCAGCATCTGCCCCAAAAATCCAGTATCTGTATAGTAAATACTAGGGATGGGAATCGACAGGGACCCTCCGATTCCATGCCATCATGTGATACTTTGGTGCCGATTAGATTTTTATCAAATGTGATTTGCAGGATGGAGAGGTCTGCTATGATCTTTTTTGCCCCTTTTTAAATCTGTTGATTGTATATGGATAAATTTGAGGGAAGGGCAGAGCCGGTAATCTTAAGAGGCCTTGTAGAGTCTACAATGGGCTGTATTTTTCTCTGTGAGTCAGTGTTTCCATACCAGACCATGATAGAGGAAGTGATGATGTGTCGAAACAGACTTACCGTAGAGTTGTTTGTTGACCTATCTGAGGAGATACTAATAGTATTTTGTTGATGATGTGGTCTGTATAATGTGATGACTAGGGTTGGGTACCGTTCACATTTTGAACCAGTACCAGTTCCTGTAATTCGGTATTGGTACCCAGCGGTACCTTTTTTCTGTAATAGTTTTTTTTATTTCAGTTGTAAAAAATAAATAAAAATGTATCCTAATTTCTCAATTTCAACATTGTTATTTATTTAGAACACTTTGTTATTTATTCTTGTTACACACCACACAAAATGTATCGCATGATCATGTATTATGTTTTTAAATGTTTAAATATCAACATTATCTCGCCATCCAAAGACCCAAGAGACGGACAGTAATATATATATTTGTGGAAAAGGCTCCCTCTTGTCTAGTAATATTACACTCTTATACTAAATATGTAAAGGTACCAAAATGTTGTACCGATTGATCTAGCGTGAATCAGTACTCTGTAGTACCGATGTAATTCGGTCGGTACCCTTAAAAGTACAGAGTTCAGTACCCAACCCTAGTGATGACTGTGTTTGCTGCTGCCTCCAGGGAGCAACCGCTACAGGGTCCTGCCACTTCACTCCCAGATCCCCAGAGAGGAGCAGCGCAGAGTGTTTGAGCCTGTTCCTGACGGCATCCGAAAGGTAACCTGCTAGTTACTACTACCACTGTTCCTGATGTCGATAATGATCTACTGTAAGTACAGTTACTTTTTTATAATGTAAATTGCTCCGGCATTTTTCATCAGATTGCAACATGTTTTTTTGCTAGACGTTCACAGAAAGGTAGAGAAACGGGCGGCTACGTGGTGCAGTGGGCAAGGCGCTCACCACGAATACTGGAGACGCTGGGTTCGCCTGTTCGAGCCCAGGGCTCCACATTGCTTTCAGTTTAGCTGGTTGTCCGTACTAATACACATTGGCAGTATTAGGGGGTGGGAAACTGATGGGTGGGGATCGGGCGTTGTGGACAGCGACTCCTACAGGTCAGTTGGTGCGCCTGCGCAGTAGAATCAGGAAGTGATGGGGGCGGCGCCCCTCCAAAGCGCAGACCCCTGACGCTGAAAGATCGCGCCGCGCAGGTGAAAAGATGCGACTGCTGTTACCTCGAGTATCGGAGGGGACTCGTGCTATGTATGACTTAGTCCACATTGCAGCCGGCTTGTGGGAGGCAAGAAACAGCGTTCGAGACAGGGGAGGGTTGAATTGGATGATACGAAATTGGAATGGGAGAAAAATAGAAAATGGGAGAAAAAGTGGATAAAAAAAAAATAAAGGTAGAGAAACTAACTACATTCTATGTTATGGCAATAACGCTCCGGGTTTGTTCCACCCGTGAGATATGATCCCGAAAATGAAGATAGAAAAAAAGCTTCATGCTAGAAGTCTGATGATTGACAGGGGCTGACGTGAGCTAGGAAGTATCGTTTTATCAAATTCAAAAGCCCATCGTAAGCCCTGGGTCTCTTCTCTCAAAAGACTACACTCAAGTTGGGTTGCACTAAGTCCTCCTGTCAATAAGCGCCTTTTTTTGACTCTATGCCTATAAACTCATATTTCACTAATAACACTTAAAATCATTGGTAAAGAAACGTAGTGCTGTAAATATACACTTTGACTGCTGTTTTGACAGGGTTAGGGTATTTACTCTTGGCTACATTTGAAAAGAAACGCAACATTAATTAATACATTCTGTATATTGATGGATTTATGGCGTGATATCAATCGTACCGGACCGCTCAGGCTTAAGAGGTTAATCAAAATATAATTTTGGGGGAAAAGTAATACTTTTATTCCACACCTTTCTAAAAGCTCTATGGATGTATTATAAAAAAAAAGATTACGCTATACATACACTTTATCTATAGATTCAAGATTTCAAGATTCAAGAGATTTATTCATCATACATACACAAGACATGTAGTGAAATGAAGGTGGCCATGCCCGCCTTGATTGTGCAAAAATACAAATTATAAAATAGAATAATAGAATAGATAATAAAATAGACATGATCAAAAGTAATAAGAATACAATACAATGCTAAACTTAAGAAATAAGGTAATGAATACTATATACAATAATATACATTTATGTTTTTTGTAGTGTGTTTGTGTGTGAGAGAGTGCAGGTGAGGATGTGTGTGTGTTTGTGTGCTTGTCTGTGGAGAGATCAGTGTTCAGTGTTCTGATGGCCTGGGGGAAGAAGCTGAGTCGGAGCACCTTTTCACTTCCACTTAAAAACGTTTTTCAGTGGATCCCCTCCACCCAAAAAGGTGCTATATATAACATTCAGCCACTAGATGTCGGACTAGAGCATGAGCATGTTTATCCAATCGGGTGCATTCCATGTGTGGAATTGGGAAGTAGGGAAGGCATACATACCTGCAACATGTAAACAACAACATTCATTTTGGACCCACAAATAATCTTTTGCGATAAATTCACGAATAAATAATTTTTCGGAGGGGAAAGCAATACTTTAATTTCACACCTTCCTAAAAGCTCTGTGGATGTATTATTAATTTTTTTAAAGACACTTGTCACCAATAGGTTGAACCTATCATATCAATTATGTGGTAAACTGATTTTTTTTTAGCTTCAGCAAAAGAAAAATGTCATGATGGCAGCAGCCCTAGTGGTTTTACCATGTTCAGTCTTGAGTCAGTGGCTCATTTGCATATGTTGTTTTTTCTGTTGTCAAAATGTTTTTGTCATATCTTATTAAAATAAGTCTGGAATTTCATAAGCTGTGTGTCTTAGTGATAAATTCAGCAGTAAATGCAGTTGGCGGTAGCAAAACAGTAGCCTTATTCCAGTATACAACATGTGTAAAGGTGATTATTCCAGTGTACAACATGTGTAAAGGTGATTATTCCAGTGTACAACATGTGGAAAGATGATTATTTCAGTGTACAACCAGTGTAAAGGTGATTATTCCAGAGTAAAGATGATTATTCCAGTGTACAACCAGTGTAAAGGTGATTATTCCAGAGTACAACATGTGTAAAGATGATTATTCCAGTGTACAACATGTGGAAAGGTGATTATTCCATTCTACAACTTATAGAAAGATGATTATTCCAGTGTATAACTTGTATAAAGGCGATTATTCCAGTATACAACCTGCATAGAGTTGATCTTTCCAGTGTACAATAGCGCATAGCTGGCTTTACATCAGTAATATAGTAATAATTCCAGAATTTCCCCAAGGGGATCAATAAAGGAATATCTTATCTTATCTTAATAATAAAGGTGTGATTTTTAAAGCTGTCGTTCTCTTTCCAACAGAGGAAAACCAGAGGCCAGCAAATGTTGTAAACCAATATCTCTATGTATTTAGGTGATCCTGTCCACCAACATTGCAGAGACCAGTATCACCATCAATGACGTAGTCTACGTCATCGACTCCTGCAAGTAAGCTCCCAGCTTGCCCTCCCGATCATGCCAAATTACTTAGTATTACTGTTTTCTTCGTACACAAGACTTACCGTAGAGAAATACTATATATAGTGTATGGCTTACCATAGTACCATATAATTTAATAGAAGGCAAACTCAAACTCATACGTATAAGCAAAATGCATTATCATCCAAAGCTATATTAATTAATTGAATAAGCCTCCTTTGATATAATCCTGTCATAATGCATCAGAAATGGATAACAAAAACTAAAGGCTTAGTTACAGCAGGTTAAGAGAAAAAATACCTTCAAGTCATGGTTCACGATCTAAGGTAGAATACCGGTAGTTTTGGTTTTTGACATTTAAATTTCTCCCCCACAAAATCATAGCAATCGGAACAGAGTATGTACATATATGTGTAATAAAACACATATGTACATGCAATAGCAACTGTGGTACATAAGAACATTTTGAAAGATTGAAAATAGAATAGAGCTGATAACGGATCCATTTGAGGTATGGGGGCGACGGATCGTATCCTCTTGGCCATCACCACGGGACGTCCACCATTTTGATCATCACCACGAGACATCCACTCACAGGGAGACGGGGACAGGCGTAGAATCAGAGTATATAAGAGAATTGTGAAATTAAGTAATGAATAGTACTAAGAACAACTGCAAGCGGAAAATATTTGAGTTATGTTTTAGGTTACAAGAGACTTTTAAGTTTAAGTCAAACACTTTGATATATTTTAAGTTTAAGTCGATATATTATGTTGTCTGTTTAAGAGAGTGCAATAAATGTTTTTATTGAATCGTGCAGCCCTGGCAGAAAGTGAAGCTAAACCTGTGTGATTGTGTCCTGACAGGCAGAAAGTGAAGCTATTCACCTCCCACAACAACATGACCAACTACGCCACAGTGTGGGCCTCCAAGACCAACCTGGAGCAGAGGAAAGGCCGCGCCGGGCGTGTCCGGGCAGGGTTCTGCTTCCATCTGTGCAGCCATGCGCGCTTCGAGAAGTATGTAATGAAACCTCCCTGACGACTGCCATGTCATTTACCTTCAGTTAAAATTTTTTTATGTGCGTACTAATGATAGACGCGTCATTCTCAATAGTTTTGTTTTTAGAGCGGATATAAGAACCTTCTTTTACAAACTATTTTCAGTTCTTTTTTTTTAATCCACTTCCTGTATTTGTTGAATTGAAAGTACATCCATGCTCCGTGCTTGTATCAAATCAAATCTTTGTAAGGCCCGACAACACACGTTAATGTCCCCATGGGCCGGACACGTCTTCTTTAACACATTGACTGCCAAAAACGGCTTACGACGTGTTTGCTGGCCATGCTAATTCTGCCAGACCACGCTGTACGACGTTATTGAGATCATATTTAATTTTTTCGCCATGGCATTCATAATTCCGCCACCCAGCCTCTGCTGATACAGTGGGACTCTGCACAACAGTGCAACGCCTCAATACCGCCGCCTGGTGGATGATCAGGCGAGTTACAACCGGAAGTGGATCTGATGATCTCGGTGCATCTGGGAAATCCGTCCGGCAGTCACATATCGTTGCGGGACTATAGACACACACTGGCGTGCAATGGATCGCTGCCATAACTCAATAATCGATATGATTTGGGCCTTTATTGCGCCATACAAACCGGAAATGGATCTAGTCGATCGACCTCAAATAAGTGGGATCTTTTTTCTCCAGTCTCATCGGCGAACGGTAAGAGGACTGTAAGTAACGTTACTTTCAGCTTGATTGTTTATTCTTTTCAATGCAAACCGCTCTGAACAATATATCACCCATACTACATAAAGCATTTACTGACTATCACGGAATTATAAATGACCCCCCCCCCCCCCCCCCTTTCATCCGCGCATGATGAATCATAACGTATACGATCATGTACCGTTGAATTTTTTTAATATAGCGTGTATCGGCAATAAACGGCAGTTGATAATCTATATATGCGTTTATGCCTATAACTCACGTTCTATGAATTACTGCAGAAAACAATAAAAACATACTTTTATTCTAGAAGCTATTTTTGGAAGAATCTATGAATGAAAAAGTATAACGTTCCTACATCCTGAACGATAGATAATCGATGTTGAATGGGCCATAGTAATGTCAATTTAGCAATACAATTTAAAAAGTTATAGCCCTGCAAAGAAGGTGAACATCTCCATAGGCTTAGACTGGTGGCAGTGATCATACATTGATGGATAGAAGCGTGGCAGTCAATGTGCTAAACAAGTCAAGAAGAAACATAACAATAAGTCAAGAACACAATAAATGAATGCAAACACTCCCAGACATACCCCACGCGAAGGTAAGGAAAAACTCACTAAAACCTAGCAATAGGAAAAAATGCACCACAGGCAGTGTGGAGGAGAGAAACCTTAGAAGGGTTTAAATTATTTCTGTTCTCTACCTGATATGGTTTGGCACTTGGACCTGATGACTCGGACGTTACCCAGTTAAGTCATATACTTCTCTATAGGTAGAGTTAATGTGATCCTAGAGATAGACCTTCAAAAGGGTCAACCCCAAAAAGCTCCAGAGCCAACAGATGGTATCCCAGGCCAGGCTCTCAGGGACGTGCGCAGACCAGCTAGCAGAGGTGTTCACCAACATATTCAACCTCTCCCCGAGTCAGTCTGGGCTCCCCATCCCCTTCCATTGTCCCTGTCCCCCAAAAAACTGTGGCCTTCTGCCTAAATGACTACTGCCCTGTCGCATTGACATCAGTCATCATGAACAAGAAGAGAGAGACTATGGCTCAGCTTCTTCCCCCAGGCCATCAGAACATTGAACACTGAACTCTCCACACACAAGTACACATGAGCACACACATACTGTACACACACACAACACACATGCTGCATTCGCTCACACACAAACGGTCACTTTAAACTAAATGGAAAGGACACTTTAAAGGAACGAGGAAAATAAAGGTCACTTTAAGGAAAGAACCGATGTGGTTCTTGTATAGTTTAGATATAGCAAGTATAGCATAAGGATATAGAGTAAAAACTGTATATTGTATAGTAGTGTACATAGGACCCATTGCCTTAAATCCGTAGCTAACATTGGACTTTAGCATGTCTATTTTATCATGCCTATTTTTATGTCTATTTTTATGTCTATTTTATTACCTGTTTATTATGTCTTATTATTAGTATTATTGCACAAGCATGGCCACCCGCATTTCACTGTGTGCCCTGGTATGTATGTGATGAATAAACCTCTTGAATCTTGAAGTGCTTCGAGTGAAAGTAGTCAAAACCCAGATCTGCTTAGAACCCCCTTCAGTTAACATGCAGCCCAAACCGGTTGGAAGGGTCAGCAGCTTCACGTTTCTCTGTGTGCACATAATCCAGGATCTCCTGGACACCAGCAGCTATCATTTCCTGGGTGAACGCCAGCATCTTCACAAATTTATATAGGCGCTAGGGCCGTCACATTATTTTTGAATTTAGAATTTAATTTAGAATTTACATAAAAACACGAGATTCGAACTTGAAGGGAGCATTTCGAATTTGAAGAGGAAAACATTTATTTTAATTTTATATATAAAAAAAATAAAAAATATCAGGTCATACAGGTGAGACTGCTGAAAAGAATGATACCAAACATACCATGGTACAAAAAGGTAGCCAAAACTTAAATAGCTTAGACCTTTTTTTTTTTATAATAATTTTTTCACTGAAATTCAGTCAGGACGCACTCGGTTGTGTCTCTGTAGAAGGTGATGCATCCAGTCAGGACACTCTCGGTTGTGTCTCTGTAGAAGGTGATGCATCCAGTCAGGACGCTCTCGGTTGTGTCTCTGTAGAAGGTGATGCATCCAGTCAGGACGCTCTCGGTTGTGTCTCTGTAGGATCTGGAGCCCCATGCTGAATCTCTTCAGCCGCCTGAGGTGAAAGAGGCGTTGTTGTGCCTTCTTCACCACCTGGCCAGTGTGCACGTCTAGGGATGGGAATTGATATTATTATTTTATCGATACTGATTCCATTATCAATTCTGCTTATCCATCCGATTCTTTATAGATTCCTGATAAATTGTTGCGTGGACAAAGAGTACATACAGGTTTATTAGTGTTAACTTACTTAAATGTTTTAGCTCTGAAATCAAATTGCCCTTAACGTCATACCATGCAGGGATCAGGCGGTTGGTTAAACTCTCTCTGGATGGGGGGGTTATATTTTCGGTTGACAGCCTTTGTCATCTTTCTACAGAACATATATTGTGGGAATGCAACAGAACTAAGCTGGTTAGAATAACAACATGCAACTTGACATTTCTGATTGTCATTTATTGTTGAGCCCCCATGTCAGAAAAATACAAAAACTGTACTTTTCTTTAACTACACACTTAAATAAAAGAATTTATTTGAGATTCTCTTAAACTAATGTAATCTATTGAACTGTAGTTACATTCAACAGGTCGTTATTGCAAAAGATAATTCGTTATCAATAACCTACCTGTATAAATAAAGGTTAACTTAAAAGTATAAACATAACAGACACATAAGTAACATCTAGGAAAGCAATTCACCTACCGAAATTCCGCGGCTTCTACCATGGCGTAAGGGTGCAAACCTTTCACCTGTGGTGATTAGACATAATTCACCTACGGAACTGTTGTTGGGAATATTGGTTCCGCACGGACCCTATAGAGTGTTGCCTTCCTGTCGGCAGGTAGACCGATTTAGCTAGTAACGTGATGGAGTGTTGTTGTGTTTTCTTATGCTGAATAAACGTTCACTCGACACACCGCCTCAGTCTCCAAACAAATTTAGTGACTGCTCAGTGACACTCGTTCACCTTTTCTTGAGTCATTTTACCCCGCTGTGCTAGCGTGAAAGGATTTTCCTGAGGTGCGCGAGAACCACTAGTACTGGCTGCAGCCTCAGTCTGAAATGGATGAAATGGGAGAATATTTATACAGTGAAAGCATTCGTTTTTCATTTAGGTTTTCCTAGTCAAGGAATCAAATGGTCCGCTATGGCTGCATGCGTGGCGCTAACGTTATTATATAAAACATACAGCATGAGTTCTCTACAGCGTTACGTCATTGTTTTACAATGCACAACTGTTGGAAAAACATGGCATTGATAAGAGTAATCGATAGTCACGGAGGCATGCAATTCCAAGGAATCGTACTATTAGGTTCTCGATTCCCATCCATATGCACGTCCCAGGTGCACGTCCTCAGTGATGTGAACACAGAGGATCTTGAAGCTGCTAACTCTCCACAGCAGACTTGTTGATGTTGAATGGGGTCCAGCCTTTCTCCCCCTCTCCTGTAGTCCACGATCAGCTCCTTGGTCTTGTCAACCTTGAGGGAGAGGTTGTTCACCTTGCACCATTGGTGTCATTGTTGTTGGTGATTAGGCCCCATCACTATCACTGTGTCATCAGCAAACTTAATCACCATGTTGGAGCCACAATGGTAGGTTTACAGGGATTAGAGGAGGAGGCCCAGGACACACCCCTGTGGGGCTCCTGTGTTGATGGGCTGAGGTGTTGGGTCCCATCCGCCTCATCACCTGGCGGTGGTCTGACAGGAAGTCTAGAATCCAGCTGCACAACTTGAGTCACAGGTTCTTCAGTTTTGTGTCGAGTCTAGCGGGGACTATAGTGTTGAATGGTGAGCTGTAGTCAACGAACAGGACTCGGTAGTTGCCATGAATTTTCTAAATGTAAAGCAATTCAATACAGTGCAATGATCGCTTATCATCAGTAGATGTCGCCAAAAATAACAACAAATAGGATCATGCAGAAGATCACCACCTAAAGTCTGCATGTTGCCTCTTTTGCCTCCCAGACTCGAGACCCACATGACCCCAGAGATCTTCCGGACTCCGCTTCATGAGGTGGCCCTCAGCATCAAGCTGCTGAGACTGGGGGCCATCGGCCACTTCCTGTCAAAGGCCATCGAACCACCACCTCTGGACGCCGTCATTGAGGCTGAGCATACTCTGAGAGGTAAGAGGTCTGGAAAACATTTAGGGTTTGGCCAATATTGGCCTAAATGTTGTATTTTATTTGAAGATGTTTGGTTTATCTGGTAAAGATTACAGATGTAATTGTCTTTTTTATTGTCACATTAAAAATGTCCTATTATGTTATGTATGTACTGTATCCATCACAAATGCTTTATAATACAGATGTCCAATTTTCACATGTATTGGATTAATATAATGGCTGGCAAAATTGTATATACGGAATGTGCAGAAATACATTATGAATATCACCTACAAGTAAAGGTGGCTACTGGAATGAACAGATTCATGTTAGAGAGTGCAATGTAGAAGATACAGATATACAATTAAAAAAATATATACACTACCGTTCAAAAGTTTGGGGTCACCCAGACAATTTCGTGTTTTCCATGAAAACTCTATTCACTTTTATTCACTACTTTTATCTATCAAATGGGTTTCAAAATCAATAGAACATATAGTGAAGACATTGACAAGGTTAGAAATAATGATTTTTTATTTGAAATAATAATTTTGTCCTTCAAACTTTGCTTTCATCAAAGAATGCTCCCTTTGCAGCAATTACAGCATTGCAGACCTTTGGCATTCTAGCTGTTCATTTGTGGAGGGAATCACCCCATGCTTCCTGAAGCACCTCCCACAAGTTGGATTGGCTTGAAGTGCCTTCTTGCGGTACCATACGGTCAAGCTGCTCCCACGACAGCTCAATGGGGTTGAGATCTGGTGACTGCACTGGCCACTCCATTACAGACAGAATACCAGCTGCCTGCTCCTTCCCTAAATAGTTCTTGCATAATTTGGAGGTGTGCTTTGGGTCATTGTCATGTTGTAGGAGGAAATTGGCTCCAATCAAGCGCTGTCCACGGGGCATGGCGTTGCAAAATTGAGTGATAGCCTCCCTTATTCAAAATCCCTTTTTAAATCTCCCACTTTACCAGCACCAAAGCAGCCCCAGACCATCACATTACCTCCACCATGCTTGACAGATGGCGTCAGGCACTCTTCCAGCATCTTTTCACTTGTTCTGCATCTCACAAATGTTCTTCTGTGTGATCCAAACGCCTCAAACTTCGATTTGTCTGTCCATAACACTTTTTTTACAATCTTCCTCTGTCCAATGTGTTATTTTGCCCATATTAATATTTTCCTTTTTTTGGCCAGTCTCGGATATGGCTTTTTCTTTGCCACTCTGCCTAGAAGGCCAGCATCCCGGAGTCGCCTCTTTACTCTAGACGTTGACACTGGTGTTTTGCGGGTACCATTTAATGAAGCTGCCAGTTCAGGACCTGTGAGGTGTCTATTTCTCAAAATAGAGACTCTAATGTACTTGTCTTCTTGCTCAGTTGTGCACCTGGGCCTCCCACTTCTCTTTCTACTCTGGTTAGAGCCTGTTTGTGCTGTTCTCTGAAGGGAGTAGTACACACCGTTGTAGGAAATGTTCAGTTTCTTGGCAATTTCTCGCATGGAATAGCTTAATTTCTAAGATCAAGAATAGACTGTTGAGTTTCATATGAAAGTTAAAATTTTCTGGCCATTTTGAGAGTATAGTCGAACCCACAAATGTGATGCTCCAGATACTCAACTAGCTCAAAGGAAGGCCAGTTTTATAGCTTCTCTAACCCAGGGGTTCCCAAAGTTTTCAGGCCACGACCCCCGAAATAACGGTGTCGGAGAGCCGCGACCCCCACTATTATAGGAGGTTAAAAAAAAGTTTATTTTTATAAATGGAAATGTAGGGTTGAAACATGCAAACGTTCAAACGCACACACACTAATAAGCATTGGAGGCTTTTAACCAGTGCCGGACTGGGGAAATCATTCAGGAAATATAGTGCAAAATATAGCCCCAGTCAGGCTAGCATGTGTCAATGCAACAACACTGATTTTGATGGATTTTTTTTGTTTTTTGTAAGGGTCCCGCCTCCACCAATCACATGCGGCTCCCTTTGTGTGTGTGTGTGTGTGTGTGTGTGAGCAAGAGAGAGAGAGATAGTTGTATAATAATACAATACATACTGTATACTGCATACTGTACAACACAAAACACAAACGATTTACAAGATGTGTTTTTCTACTATGAGGCTGAGCAAATGTAAACATGCTCCTGAAGCATTAGAAACAATGAAAATTTCAATTATTTCTTGGGCCAAAAAATTTCAATTATTTCTTGGACCAAATAAAAACTAGCTACTATGTAATGTTAGTTTCAGGCCTGCTCTTTCAATGAGCATTCCGGAAATTCTCTGCTAGACCTCGTCAAACAAATTACGTCACGCCGGCATGCTGGTCGACTCCTGAGAGATATTAAAATCGAAATACTCAGGCGGCTGAGTGGCGCAGTGGGCAAGGCGCTCGCCACTAACGCAGGATATGCTGGTATCGAGCCCAGCTCTTGGCGTTGCTACCGGCTTGGCCGGTCGTCGTACTAACACAATTGGCAGTGTTAGAGGGTGGGAAAGCCGGTGGGTGGGGATTGGACGTTGTGGACAGCGACTCCTACAGGTCGGTTGGGTGACGCCGGTGCGGCGGAAACAGGATGTATCTGGGGCAGCGTGAGCCTCCCACGCGTTACTCCTCGCCACAGAGTTCGAGCTGCTGCGGTGAAAATATGCGACAGGCTGCCTCCTCGTGTACCGGAGGGGACACATGATGCAAGGCTTCTATCCTCACTACAGCCGACCAGTGGGAGGCATAGTCTAGCAACGTTCAAGACAGGGGAGGGAAGAATTGGAAATACGAAATTGGGATGGGAGAAAAATTGAAAATGGGGAGAAAAAAGTGGATACATTTTTTTTTTTTATTAAAGACTCAAAATAACCATGACCAGTTAGTAATTATTTGGAATACATGTTTACCGTTTTTACCGGTATCCTTATTTTGAAGTTATTGTTATTATATATTTAAAAAAAAAAAAAAAAAATCTCCCTTCAAGTTCGTATCTCGTATTTTTATGTAAATTCAAAATTCAATTCGAAACGATGTGACAGCCCTAATGCATACACACTGTAGAAGATATATACACACATATACAATGTAGAAGATATATACATACAGGTATACAATGTAGAAGATATATACACATGTATATACAATGTAGAAGATATATCCACATAGAAGGACATGTGATAATCTGACATAACTTGCCAATGTGTCTCGAGATGTCGTCACATAGAGGAGAGCAGACCTCTAGTCGACTATCTTCAACTGTAGCAGGCCCAAATCGAGTAGAGTTGAACATCTAGTTTGATTTTGATTTTATTACGGATCCCCATTAGCTGGTGCCATGGCAACCAGCTAGTCTTCCTGGGGTCCACACAAAAAAACATACAAAAACAATTATTGCAAAACAGAATGATTAAAAGCCAGTACTCAACATACAATACACAATGAAACTAACAATTAAGATGGCTAAAATTACATGCAAGCAAAGAAACAGAAAACAAAAAACAAAACAAAATACAAAATACAGTGTTAAATACAATTTAAGATTGTTTTTAAAATTGAATATTTTTAAGAATTGCTTTTAGAATGCTCATCAATGTTACTAAAACATCAATTTCACCATACCTTTAAAAAGAAAAGAAAAAACACAAAGTAATCAGAAGAAGTTTTCGATAACATGGCTGCAGCTACACTCATGCATGACATATTAATTTCCTTCCGGATTATGGCTCCTTTGAGTTTCTTTTTGAAACTGTCCTTGTTTTCCGTCCGTATAATATGTAATGGGATCCTATTCCAGTATGTTATGGCCAGGGCCAGATTAAGACTTCAGAGGCCCCTGGGCCAGATTCTTGTGGAGGCCCCCCCACACACGCATACATGTGCACGCACGCACAGTGGCGTTTTTATGTCACTTTAAAAAATATATAGAATATTTAGAAGTGGTGGGCTCTGAGGGCCAAGCTAAAAGGACTTTGACCACCCCTGCCCACTTTGACAACCTAGGATGGCTTAGAGTAGACGACAGAGTACAGCAACTTGCAATGGGCCTGGTCTACAAGATACACTACACGACCAAGGTACCCATGTACATGTCAAAATACTTGCCAAAGGTCAGTGAATACCACAATCACAACACCAGAGGGAGCTCCACAAATCATGTTAAACCCAGATTCGGCTCAAACAAGGGACTAAACACGTTTCGCAATTATGCCACATCAATGTGGAACGCCCTACCCAAAGCTGTAAAGGAATGTGAATCACTACCCACTTTCAAAAACACTCTCAAAGAACACCTACGGGAGACTGCAATTCGAAACTGGCCCCTGTAAATGTCCTAACACAACCCCCTCCAATGTACAGTAAATGACCAAGTATGGTTTTGTCAATATTCCAATGTACAGTTTTGCTTGTACAGTGTCACCCACCCACCCCTCCTACCCAACCCCCCCCCCCCCCCCCCACCCACCCAACCACCTCCAATGTACAGTCCCCCCACCCCCCAACCTCCTCCAATGTACAGTTTCTATGTCAAATGTATATACTCTCCATTTCTGGACTCTTTTCGTATCACAAACAGTACTGTATTTGCAAATCTGATGTCATAAATGTATAGATGTAGCAGTACTGTCTATCTGTATGTCATGTATGTCATATATGTTATGATGAATTGAAAATGGGGGACCCTGATGTAAACAAGACGAAAGTCTTTCTCTGGTCTGCATCCCCTTAACAATTATTGAGCTGTACTGTACCCATTCTGCAATCTGTTAATAAAGTTTTCAATCAATCAAGAAGAGAAAAGAAACACATCATGTTTAGATGGGGGGATGACGCCATCCTCAGGAAGAAAAAAAACATGCACACACTTTGGAGACAAGAATATAATATTAGAATAGTAAGCTTACTTTTACGTGAATGTCAATTTAAATTATAATTAGGGAAGGGAGGGGGTTGAAATGTGTTTTTGTCCTGTGTTACTGTCTGTGAATTAATGAATTAATGAACATTTTATTTAACAGATTGCAGAATGGGTACAAATAATACAGTACGGCTCAATACACACAATTGTTGAGGGGATGCAGACCAGAGAAAGACGTTTGTCTTGTTTACATCAGGGTCCCCCATTTTCAATTCATCATAACATATATGACATACAGATAGACAGACCAGATTTATCTGACTTACCTCTGGGGAACGAAGATCTCACCTACTATTCTTTTACCAACGTATTTCCAGTTCCGTGTTCGCGTTCTGCGATCTGATTGGCCACTGACGTTTCTTAGGCGACTCTTTCGAAGTTGGTTAAGGTTAGAGTATGGAATCAGGGCTGGTGTTCTATCGCCCTGCTCTAAGACAAACTCTAACCTTAACCAACTTCGAAAGAGTGCCTAAGCTTAACCGGTGAAAAAAAGAGGCGTCACACGATTGGCTCTACCAGAAACGTCAGTGGCCAATCAGAGCACAGAACGCAAATGCGGAACTGGAAATCCGTTGGTAAAAGTATTCAGGCGTCGGGGCTGGGATGCCTGTACGTTAATGCCAAGCAAGCAGTGCAAAAATGCTTCCGCATTCGTCACCGCACGCTAGTGCGGTAAAGCGCCCTTCTTTTCAGACAAATGCTACCGTGCGTGCACCGGCGGCGGCGTGCTCGCTCAGGTGCGTGCGTGCGCCGGCGTGCTCGCGCGAGGTGCCCGCGCATGCGACACGAGCGGAGCTCAATATATATAAGTCACCGCCCCTTATTCAGTATCCAACAAATAGCTCAATTGGCAAGGACACATGGCTGTGGATCCTATAGCTTGTTTGCTGGCGAGTTCGAATCCCATCGAAAATATTTTTTAACGTGATTTTTTTTTAACGTGTATTCTTTCGCCGATTAAGGTTAGGCATTGTTTCGGAGTTGGTTAAGGTTAGAACGGTTAAGTTTAGGCGCTGTTAAGGAGCTGGTTAAGGTTAGAGTTTGTCAAAGAGAATGGCAATATAATTTCTATGGTTAAGGTTAAGGTTAGGCATTGTTTCGGAGTTGGTTAAGGTTAGAACGGTTAAGTTTAGGCGTTGTTAAGGAGCTGGTTAAGGTTAGAGTTTGTCAAAGAGAATGGCAATAGACAGCCTATTTCCGCGAAAATGAAAGGCGCATTACTGCATGCCACTACGGTAAATTTTTGCACTGCTTGCTTGGCATAAAGCTACACGCGGCTGGGATGTGGAGATGCAAGTTTTGACTTTTTATTGCTGTTTTTACCTCAAACGGAAAACCTCAAACTCTTATGAAGAGGAGAAAAAATACTCAAGATTAGCCACTTGCAGAGTGGTGTGACGTACTGTATATTTTAGTTGATGAAATATTTTTGTTGACTAAATATTTTAGTTGATGAAATATGTTTTCATTTCAGTGTCACAGTATGACATCGATCTCCAAAATAAGAAAACAAATAAAAATAAAATGTGGGGCCTCTAGTGACGAGGGGCATCCAAGAAAAATTAAAATGTAAAATAAAAAAATAAAATTTTGAGGCCCCTCATCACTAGAGGGCCACGGCCCGGACGGCCCGGACGGCCCGGTCGTTAATCCGGCCCTGGTTATGGCTCTATACATTGCATTTCTTTAGAGCGTTGGTTCTAGGCAGAGGTAGGGTGAAGCGACTACTTGAAGCATGTCTGGTATTATGGTCATGTCTATCATTGGTGGATAAAAGCATAGAATACAATTGAGTGGGTTTACCCAAGGTACAAATGTTCTTTAAAAACCTAATCAAACTGCATGCTAGTCTCTCCTCCACCCTCATCCACGAAAGTCTAGCATGCATTCCCTCCACACTATTCCTTATAGAGCAGTGAAGAGTGAGTCGGGCAGCTCTATTTTGAGTGAGCTGGAGTTTACTAAGCTCTTGCTTTGACGCGCTAGACCAAATTGCTGGGCAGTAGTCAAGATGGGACAAGACTAAAGATTGTACTACCATTTTAATTGTTGTATTCGTTAGGAGGTAGGCATTTATTCTTATTATGGAGATGTTTCTACTCATCCTGGTAACCATGTTATTAATCTTGGACGGGTAGACCAAAGTAGTGCCTCGTCAATAGTTACACCCAACAATTAGTTAAGGAAATAGTGTCTGATGTTCACTAGAGGTCTGCTGGTACTGGTAGGATGCGGCCGGTACTGCACCTTCGGTGTCCCAGTATGCATTTTACAGGCAACATACAGCTCCCTGACATTGAATGGGGTATTAAAATCGAAAAAAAGGAAAAACGACCCAGAAACGTGTTAACACGTGATTGGCACTGAAAGGGTTAAGATGCTACAGGGATGGACGTCTGTATTGATGGTAAAGTTCTGTTTAACCCTTTCACTACCACACTACAGAAGGTTAACCTTTCACTACCACACTACAGACGGTTAACCTTTCACTACCACACTACAGACGGTTAACCTTTCACTACCACACCACACTACAGGCAGTGAAAGGGTTAACCATTATTTGCTAGTGTGGTAGTGAAAGGGTTAAGTGTTAAAGCAGGGGAACACCACCCAAATTAAGAATTCCAGTATGTTATCTCCATGGTCATGGAAAGTTTAATCAATATTTGTGAACATGAGCTGCACTCCCTCAAATCCAGAAACTAGAGAAGACTCAAACTTGTGATGTCGGGTATAAAGTCTGGGGCTGCTCCATTGACAATGACTTTTTTGTATACCCACATGAGCTTTATTCTATAGTAATGTTCTCTGAAACAAAAGTGTATAATCTAAACGTTCTCCTGTCGTCTTTACCATCTCTCCCAATTCATTGTCTATGGAGCAATTTAAAATGTTGCACCTTAGATCATGCATTTGAGTTTTATCACACTTTTTTTGGAGAGAGTTGTTTTCTGTTCACGAATATATATTTATAGACTTTAAAGGAAAACTCCAACATTTTGGGAAATTAGCTTATTTGGCATCTACCCTGGAGTTAGACACGAAGATACATACCCTTTTTCTTCTCTGTGCATGCAGTAGGAGTAGGAAGACGCGCACCGTTAGCCTATCTTAGCGTCATTCACTGGAAGTAGGTTCCCCATTAGCCTAGTTCCCAACGTCTTCCTACTCCTACTGCATGCACAGAGAAGAAAAAGGTATGCATCTTCTTGTCTAACTCCAGGGTTCCCAAAATGTTGGTGTTAAGATACATACCTTTTTCTTCTCTGTGCATGCAGTAGGAGTAGGAAGACGCGCACCATTAGCCTAGCTTAGCGTCAGTCACTGGAAGTAGGTTCCTCCATTAGCCTAGTTCCCAACATCTTCCTACTCCTACTGCATGCACAGAGAAGAAAATGGTATGTATCTTCTTGTCTAACTCCAGGGTAGATGGCAAATAAGCTAATTTCCCAAAATGTTGGAGTTTTCCTTTAAATAAAGTTGTTTTTCCCTGTGGATTAACATGGATTACAAATTTAACCCAAAACGTGAAATTCCTCAACCCCGTTTATCTTCTCTCCCAGAGCTGGATGCTCTGGACACTAATGACGAGCTGACTCCCCTGGGACGGATCCTCGCCAAGCTTCCCATCGAGCCCCGGCTGGGGAAGATGATGATTATGGGATGCATTTTCAGGTTAGTCCCCCCTTCATGCAGAACGCCCCAAGCATTCAAACGGCAACACATCAATAACTATACAAGATGAGCCTCAAGGTAAAGAAAAGAACAAAAAAAGATTATACTAAAGTTGTACTCTTAACGTGCATCTTAACGTATACGTCCCGACGTGCCTGTGTGTGAGCGTCTTAGCGGCTCTGGGCTGCATTTTTTGCTGAACATATAAATTACCGCTCGAAAGATCTATTTGTTGCCGTTCGAACACCACCTTACTCTACCAAATCCGTGCCTCGGTTCTCGAGTTACATGACGTTATGTCAGGCGAGGATCGGATCTAGGGGAAAGTGTTGATCACACTTCAGAATGAACGGCCGTGGATGAGGAAATGGATTTTGGAGAGCTTTTTTTTTTATTTTTATTTTTACACGGTTTACCCGGATCTCTCTCAAAGACCCATTTCTGAATGGACTTTTAGAAAATTTGGACTTGTACTACATAAGACTTCAGGCTATGGATCTGCGGTGTTTTCCAGCTTATACCAATTTTCTTTATATATAATTTTTTGATATTTCAACCACTACAGAAAAATGTGAGTACACAAGTTCAAGTTCAGACCTCTGTTACTCTATTTCATTAGCACTAAAAGTCATTTTTGCCTTAGTAACTTCAGAATGTTATCTTTCAAAAGAGACCAGGCTCATGCATGTGCTATAAGTATAAAGCTACGGTTTGCAAAAAAAGTATGCAGTCCTCAAGTTCAAGAAAAGAAATTGCCACTTTCCTGCCACGCTATTCAGTTATCATTACCCTTAGAATGCCAGCCTTCTAGTCGTTTCCGTGGTCGTTGCACTGTGTTTGCGAAGCTGTGTTTGTGTTCTGTATAGGGATGCTCGATATTGGATTTTTTCCCGATACCGATATACCGATATTGTCCAACTCTTATTGTCCAACTCTTAATTTCCGATACCGATATCAACCGATACCGATATATGCAGGGTTTCAACCCCCCCCCCCCCCCCCCCCCCACAACAATATGCATACTTTTGACAATAAATATAACCAGAATTTGTTCTTACTTGCTTGCCTGGGTAAATAAAGATTATAGAAATGTAAAAAAAAATTAAAAATTCCTTTCCTCCGATATCGGCCGATAATATTGGACATCCCTAGTTCTGTATTATAGTTGTAGAGACACAAATAATAGTTTGTTTCCACACGTTGTAGTTTGTAGTTTATTACACGCTAAACATTGTGCATTTCCAAGATAATAGTATTTTTTCATAGATTGCGAGATAAAAACGCGGTATGTGCAATAAGCCCAAACTGTTCTGGCTGATCCCCTGAAACCCTGAATACTCCCAAATCAAATGTATATATATACTAGGGCTGTCAGTTTATCGCGTTAATTCGATTAATTAATTACACAGCAAATTATCGCGTTATGAAAATTAACTCAAAATTAATTAAAAATGTTTTAGTTTTTAATTTAAATATTTTTTTATCTCATTCATTCCATAAGAACGTAGAATACACATTTACAGATTTTTCTTTTTAATATGGTCCATTTGCATGTTCTTGGTATCTGATATCTATGGATCTCAGGGAATGTATTCCCAGTGTCAGAAATACTGTGTACAGCTTTTCTGCTGCAATTCCAAAAATGCTAGTTATAGGCCCTGAAGCATATGATAGATTATCGATTGGCGTTTCTTTCCTATACACGTTATATTAAAAAATTCAAATGTATATGATCGTATACATTATGCTTCATCATGCGTGAAGGAAAGGGGGGGGGGTCGTTTATAATTCCTTGATAGTCAGTAACGGCTTTATTTAGTATGGGTTGATATATTGATCAGACTGATTGCAAACAAAGAAATGGACAATCAAGCTGAAAGTAACGTTAGTTTCCGTTCGCCGATGAGACTGGAGGAAAAATATCCCAATTATTTGACGTCTATCTGCTAGATCCATTTCCGGTTTGTATGACGCAATAAACGCCGAAATCATATAGATTATTGCGTTTCGAAAGCGATCCAAATGCACTGTGTGTATATTGATCCACGCCACAATATATCTCTGGTGGAGGAATTTCCTCGATGCACCGATCGCCACTTCCGGTTTGGCGTGAGTGTAACTCGCCCGACCATCCACCAGGCGGCGGTATTGAGGCGTTGCAATATCAGAACAGGGTCCGGCTGCGATCCGGAGGGAGGCTGGATGAATTATGAATGCCATGGCGAAAGAAATATTGATGAGGAAAAAAGGCGAAGGCCGGACCAGCACTCTCAGATTTCAAAAAATAGTTTTTAATGGCAGCCTATGATACAGACATGTTTCGGAACAGGTGTTCCATCTTCAGTGTTAATAGGCTAACCGTGATAGCTTGTAAAAATGGGAGCTATATACCATGTGGGCAGGAAGTGACATCATAGAGGTGAGCTTGGGAATGCTAGTCAACTTTGACCTCCAGAGTAAGGACTTAATAATGTAGAATGTTGAAAACAAATATAAACCAGAAACTTAGATAAGCCAGTAGCAAACACAAAATTCTATAAGCAAAGAACAGAAGGAAACTTTTCACCATTCGATAATAATAATAATATAATCTTGATAGTAAAAGTTAAAATGTCACTTATAGGAAACAGGATAACACATTTTTTCATTCATTCCCTTTGGTACAGTGCCATTAATCAAATGAATATAGTAACCTGTCTCCCCCTCTAGAGAGCATTGTAGACTAACGAGTCCCATAAACAATAAGATTGCATTAGGAGAAAAACGGTACAAACATTCACCCTTAAGAAAGGACATTGTGGTGCTAATCACTCAAATATGCAGCTGCAATGTTACCAATGTTTGTAATAGTGTATATCTCCGGGACCGATGAACTTTTCTTGCACGGAGACATCTCTTTCCTAGGTCGGTCTCTGGGCTGCCCAGTAGGCCTGCAGGAGTGCAGGAGGCACCATGTGTGTAGGTAGTCTTGTAGTCTCTTCGTCTCTAGCATCTCTTATGCCGCTCGATGTCTTGCCTTGGCGATAAGCAGGCCCCTCGGGATGATGGCGTCCTGCCAGGAAGAAATATTGATCCCAAACACGTGATACACCGTTGTTGGCGTTCAACGCATGGCGGGCAATAACGATTTATGCCGTTCTTGGCGCACAATGTGTTAATTAGATTAATTAATTACAAATCCTGTAATTAATTAGATAAAAAAGAATTATAGCCTGACCGCACTAATATACCATCACAAAATCATCATGGGGGTGGTCGTTTTAACTCCAAACTATGATCGCGTTTGCCATGCATGTTTTTCGTCCGGTGAAACACAGAACTGTGATCGTTAGAAAAACACGTTTCAGATTCGGTCAAATAGACATAGAATGTACCTTACCTTAGCCATAAAGTATTCCAAGAAGAATCATTCCAAGTGATCGCATCGCCATCGCGATTACCAGTGTATATGTCTATACACGTTTCGATGGTCAAATACGTTTGGCGTCAAACAACATGGTCAAACAAAAAAACATCTCGTAATAGGTCCACAAGATCTACCCAGAGAGGGGACTGTACTGTGCCGTTTAGGTCCAGCTCCTTCAGTCAGTCCTGTTTTGCAGTCAGAGCCACTCAGTTTTGGAACATCCTACCAACTGAAATAAGACACTGTGCTACTAAGACCTTGAAGACCTGGCTATTAACAAATCAAAAGATTCCAAGATTCAAGATTTATTAGTCACATACATATGATAATGAAGGTGGCCAGACAGAATAAAATTGAATAGATGATAGACATGATAAAGATACTAAGATAAGATACTATACAATGCTAAGTTTACGAATTAAAGGTAATGAGTCCTATATACACTACTATACAATATACAGTTATTGTAACTGAGGGGTACAATTCCCTGACTGTATTGATAAGTATGGTATCATTAAACCACTACCGCTTTATGTACTTTAATTACTGGCCATACAGTACACGATATATGAATATGATGAACACTTCCCACAATGAAATCGGTTCCAAACAAAGGTATAATCAAGTATTTAATGGAGCAAAAGGTACATAGGATACTTTACATTATTCTTTGTATGCACTTGTAAGGAAAAGGAATATGCGTAGGCAAATCAATAATGAATGTCCATTCTCTGGTTACGCAGGAGGTAATTATACAACCTGAATCTTAGGGAATTATATCTATGGTACACTAGTAATATAGCGGGAGATACTGGAAGGGGTTCCCCCTGGTTGTAAGCCAGCAGGGGTAGAAGATCTGTCGGTAGTAGAACGTCTGGTCAACGATGACTAAGGAGACTTCAGGTACAGAAGCCGGTGCAGTAGCCTCTTGATCCACAGACGAATACAGCTTGGTTCTCTTGTAGACTGTAGCTCCACAGTGAAGAAAGCTAGTCGGCCTCAGGCTCTCTGAGGCGCCGACTCGACTTGACTCCTCGCGGGGTAAATCCAACACGTGCAGGCGTCGGCGATTATCCGCTCCATAAATCACAGGACCAAAGCAAATATATTCCAGCCGCAAAGGGCTATGTAGTCGGCGGGTAGATTAATCCAGTGTACATGTCCATACGGTTCTCGTCTAGGTCTCCTCGGGTGAAAGCGCCATGTGGTCAGCCCAGCCTGGATAAGAACTCTAGCTAATACGAGGAAGCGTTGGAGATGCTGGTCACTGTAGAACTTTAACCGCACGATACACTATACACAAATAGACTATTATTGACTTAATAGAAATATGTCGCACTCGACGGTATAGCGCCAAACTCTGACAATTCAGTTATTAATTCGCACGCGGTCTCAATGCTCTATTCTGGGGCCAAACAGGCCATACTTCACCGCACGTTGTATCGTGGGTGAGGCTTCAACTTATTGGTAACTCATACTAAAAGGACGAAGGGGGTAAGGGGCTTCTATATTCACCTGCGCCGTATTTATACGCACGGTGAACAAACTAGTTCCAATCTCATTTCTGTCGCGTATCCCTGGGCAAGGCCGGGCATGTCCAGACACGTCTTGACGGTGACTTTGAACCTGACTCCGGAGGCCGGTCCCTGGCGCCGGTGGACCGCTGTCCAATAGGAGAATGAACTATTATGGTCTGGGCTAAAGGGATATTCCGTGTATATGTACAAGGAATATACAGGGGATATCAAACGATATACAAATACTATGCAATATATATCAATAAATAAATATATATATTCGGTTTAATCTGATCCTTTGTAACAGCCGCCCCCTAATTAGTCCCACCTAATTAGCTAAGCAGAGACAGATTAACCGCACTGTCCACTACTCAATGTCTGTTGTGAGGGGTCGGTCAGTTCACAAAGTCATGGGGTCATGGTCGTCATCGATGGTATCGGGGAGCCTTGGCAGTTCTATTGGCCTCGCCACGGGTCGGGTGTAGATCCGCCCTTGGACGAGCACTTCGGCTGCTCGGACCTTTCCGTCGGCACCGGTGATCACTTTGCTTACGCGGCCGGCCGGCCACATAGCTCGGGGTAGTGACTGGTCGATAATCATGACGACTGTTCCTTCTGTCAAATTGTCTCTCTCTTTCACCCATTTCTGGCGGGTCTGTAGAGACGGTAGGTAGTGGAGTAGGAAGCTGTTCCAAAACTTGTCAGCCAATACTTGACTGTACCTCCACATTCTTCGGCCGTTCGCTTCTTCAGGCCTGTACATTGTCTGTGGTAGCGCGGGGTCCAGCCGCCCCATCAAGAGTGTGTTGGGGGTGACTGGGTCGACATCTGCTACATCACTTGAGACGTAACCGAGGGGCTTTGAGTTCAATACTCCCTCGATCTCCGTGAGGACTGTCATTAGGACTTCTTCCGCCACGGTCTGGGCCCCAAGCACGGCGTACAGGGCTGTCTTTATAGAACGTACTTCTCGTTCCCAAGTTCCACCGAAGTGAGGTGCGTTCGGGGGATTAAACTGGAAGTCAATCTGGTATGGAGCGAGGTGGGTCTTAAGTTCTGGGCCCATAGCTTGGAAGCTCTCTCTCAGCTCTCTTTCTCCGCCTTTGAAGTTTGTCCCGTGATCAGACAACAATATAGACGGTTTACCTTTCCGCGATGTGAATCTTCGGAAGGCCATAAGGAATGAGTCTGTGCTCATGGTTGGAAGGAGTTCTATATGCATCGCTTGGGTGGTCATGCATTTGAATACAATACCCCACCGCTTCTCGGTTCCTCTTCCTTTCTTTATATACAGCGGGCCGAAACAGTCCATACCGGTGGAGTGAAAAGGCTTGTCGCCGAGTCGGAGGCGACAGGGAGGTAGGTCAGCCATCCGGGGTATACTGGGCTGCGCTCGCCACTTACGACAGTCTAGACAGGTTCGCTGGAAGCGCCGCACTGCTTCTCTCCCTTGCAGTATCCAATAACGACGTCTGATCTCCGCGAAGACTCTCTCTGCCCCGGCGTGATGCACATCCTCGTCGTAATCCTTTATGATCAGCTCTGTGACCTTGTGTCGGCTGTTTAAGACTATCGGGTACTTGACGTCATCCGGTAAGTCTGGAGCTCTCCGCAGACGACCACCCACTCTGATGAGACCATGGGCGTCGCTCTCGGGGGCTAGGTGGAGCAGTCTGCTGTCTGATGGGACGGGCTTTGCTCCCTGTAGACAGTCTAGCTCATCGGGGAACGAGTCTCTCTGGGCTCGTTGTAGTAGAAGAAGTTCCGCTTCTTCGTAGTCAGCTGCAGTAATGTCAGTAGTGAGCTGAACCTCTGGGTGGTGCCACAGGAATGTCTTTAGCTGCGCACTCTCTAGGGTGAGGCAATCGTCTATGTCGGGGTCTGTGGAGACGAGTGTGTTCAACCCACAGAACATAGATTTCTTGTTTTCTGCCTCCTCTTTACTCGCTTCCCGTGGGGTGGGTGTAGGCCACTCTTCTTCCGGGAGCTTGAGGAACTCTGGCCCGTCACTGTATAGGTTGTGACGGGTGAGGTCATCCAGGGACATTCCCCGGGTGATGACGTCAGCTGGGTTGTGTTTTGTGTCCACATACCTCCAGCTTGCTACTTCTGTTAAATCTTGAATCTCTGTGACTCTGACTCCCACGAAGACCTTGTATCTGCACGAATCAGACCGGATCCATGTGAGTACTGTCGTGGAGTCTGACCACAAGATTGTTCTTTGCACCGGAATGGTGAGTTCACGTTGGATTAACGTGGCGAGTTGCGCTCCTGCTAGGGCTGCGCAGAGCTCTAGACGCGGGATAGATTGTTGCTTTCGTGGGGCTATTCTTGAGCGGGCCAGGATGAAAGCAGTATGTATTTCTCCTCCCTCCTCTCGGGCACGCAAGTAGGCCACCGAACCGTAGGCTACTTCGGAGGCGTCGCTGAAGACGTGCAGGTCCATCTGGCACGTCTCCGGCCTCACTGTGGGTGGGAAGTAGCTGCGGCGTATGTTAACACCTGGGAGTGAGCTGAGTTCCGTCTCCCACTCTCTCCATGTGGATGCAAGGTGTTCGGGTATGGGGTCGTCCCAGCCCTGGTCCTTGTCCCATAACGCTCTTACAATCATCTTTGCCCTGGTGGTGTAAGGTAGAATACATTCCAATGGGTCATATTGTCTGGCGAGTGTTCTGTATACACTCCGTCTGGTGGTCGGTAGTGCAGTCGACCTTCCCTGCTCCTTGGTCAGGGGTGTGTGTTTATAATGGAGCGAGTCTGTTTTGAAGCGCCAGACTAGTCCTAATGTCATTTCTTGGGCTTCTCCTGGGATGGTCGCCATCCAGGTCTCGCTGCTTGCTGCCTTGTCCTCGGGGGAGAGGCTGCGCAATACTTGCGGGTCGCTGCTGGCCCACTGCCTGAGATCAAAGCCGCCTTTGATCAGGGAGGCGCGGAGCTTGAGTAGAAGGGCCTCGGCTTCTTCTGGCGTCGAGACGCTTTGCAGACAGTTGTCCACGTAGAAACTATTTTCTACACTTTTTCGGACCTCTTCATCAGCTGCTGGGTCCTCTGCGACGTGTTTTTGCAGTGCAAACGTAGCACAGCATGGGCTGCATGTGGTTCCGAAAGGGAGGACTTCCCATTGATAGATGGCTGGTCGCTCATCCCCGATCCTCTCTCTCCATAGGAACCGCAGCAGGGGCTTGTCCTCTGGGGAGAGGCTGCGCAATACTGGGGGGTCGCTGCTGGCCCGCTGCCGGAGATCAAAGCCGTCTTTGATCAGGGAGGCGCGGAGCAGCGCACGACGTCGCCAGTCAATTTTCTTTATGTGTCCCGCTGTGATTCGCTTGTTAATCTCAGCGCGGTACACAGTCTCTTGAGCGGGGTCTCTGGCTAGGCGCCGCTCTGTGTTCAATAGATACCGCTCCGTCGCTTCTTTTGGGGCGTGGAAGGTAGGCATACCCTCTCGCCTCAGGAGTGGAGTTGCGTATCTCATCACTCCGTTGACTTTGACTCTCTTTGTCCCTTGCTCGAGGAGGGCTATAGCGTAAATGTCTTCCTTGGAACGAATGTCTTTCTTTTCGTTCTTAAAGGGCATGGTCTCTAGTGTCCATAGCCTCTCGACATGCTGTAGGAGGGTGGTGTCTTCTTCTGTCACTCTGGAGTGGAGGCAGCTAGTGGCTGCTGTTCGGTTAAGAGACTTAGCGAGGGGGCCTTGTAATGTCCATCCTACGCGGGTCTCGACTGCTGCAGGACAGCCTCTGGGCCCTGTGTGGACCCGGTCTATCGGGACTATGAGGTCTGCGTGGTCGGAGCCTATCAGCAGGGTCGGGGTGGCACCGTCTATGAGCGGGATAGGTAGTTGACGCAGGTGCACATATTTATCCATCAGCTTGGCGATGGGGTAGGTGTACTGCGACAGGCCTATTTCTTGGCTGGTGAAAGCATTAGTAATCCTATACCGTCTCTCTGGCTGCCCGCTTGCTGCGATAGTGAAGGAGACATTCTCGCCCTTTATCGTCTTTAGATCTCTTCTTATTGTCCGAATCGTCATCTGGTTTTCGCTCCCCCGCAGCCCCAGCTGGGCCGCAGCGGATGCGAGGAGAAGGGTCTTCTCTGACCCGTCGTCAAGGACGGCGTAAGTGTCCATGACCTTGTCTTGGTAACTCAGTGTTACGCGGACCACCTTTAAGAGCACTCGGGCGCCCCCGCTGCTGGCGGGGTCAATGTACATAACACTTGCCTTTGTGCTGCTTGAGGGTGCAGGCTTTCTTCTGTTACATCTAGGACATCTAGGTGGGCTCCGTCACACCGACTACACCTCTTCTTTAAGCGGCAGTCGGCTGCCATGTGACTGCGCGCACATCGGTAACAGCGTCGGTTGGACTTTATCCATTGACCCACCTCGTCGGCGGTCATCTTCTTGAACGTGTCACATTGTGACAACCAGTGTTCTTTCTCGCAGTACGGGCACACCATCTTCCACTTCTCTTTCATCGAGGGGGTACTGTGGTTCTTGCTGCTCGGTACTGGTTCTGATTGGTGCATGACGGTCACCAATCTTCGGCCATCGTTTGCTCTCTTAGGTCCCTCTCTGGAGCTTGGGGTGCTCCGCATGAACGTATCCAACCGTAGGCTGTTGACTTCTCTCGCCAGGAAGTCGGCTAGGTCTAGGAGGGATGGCTCGGGACCGTTAGGATCACGGTGGTCTCTTTGCCGCCTGAAGCGCTCTTGTCGGGCGGGCGGAAGCTTCTCTAAAATCCTCTCGACATTAGAGTTCGCGTACAGTTCGTGCATACCCTTTTCTCTTTGCGCCCCCAGCATCCCTACCAGGGATTGTACCTTGATAGACAGGTCATCTAGTGAGCGATTGTCTGTGGCTGGGGGTAGGCGGTCAATATGCCTTATCTCCTGTATTACGTAATCCCATATGCGTCCATATCTTTGGTCGAGTGCTGCTAGAGCCGCTGTGTATGGGGTAGTAGAGGTGGCATAGGCCAGCGCTATATTGTGCGCTCGGGGCACCTTGAGGTGCTTCAGTAGGATAGCATACTTGTACGGTTCGTCAGCTACATCGGACATCATTGTCTCTAAGCACATTCGTAGCTCCGTGTACTGTGCTCTGTTCTCGTGGGTGAAGTCCGGAAACGTCGGTGTGCCAATGTATGATGCCATGGATGGCTGGCACATCGGTGAGCGTTGGAAGAGAGGCCTCCTAGGCGAGTCTCCTCTTACGCCTCTTGGTGGGCTGGTACCTGCTGGGTACCATGGCCCGCGTATCCAGGTGCTATTCCTCGGGGCTGGTCGTGCGTCAAGCTCACCCGTGAATTGAGTCGGGGGTCTGTAGCGCAGAGCCGCGGGGGTAGAGCCTGGGCTGTACTGGACCTCCTGGTCCTGTGGAGTTCTGTGCTGCTGTCGGGCTTGACTCTCCTCCTCTCCCTCTTCTTCTTGCTCTGGCAGGTCCTCTAGATCCTGTAGTCGTCTATTTAGCCTCTCCGCGGTGTAGACCGTTTCTTCCTTGTAGCTGGTCCTCGCGTGGACCGGTCGGGGAAGGAGTTCGGAGGGGGGTATAGGCTCTCTCTGGTGGTCGGGCTCAGGGTCGCTTGATCGGGTAGGGGAGGGTGCCCTTGACCCGTGTCTTGACGAGGCCCTGGAACCCCGTGCGGAGGGAGGGGGTGTCGCCCTGGCGATCAGCTGCTCCATTATCTGCGCTTGTAATCGGTCGCGCTCGGCTTCGCGCTTGGTGAGAGCGATGTCGCGCTCTGCTTCTCTTTGGGCACCGGCAGCGGCGCGCTGGGCTTCGGCGGCGGCGCGCTCTGCTTCGGCGGCGGCGCGCTCTGCTTCGGCCCGGTCTCTTACCATATTCTCTTCCGTCTGAAGGCGTCTAATCTCTAGACGTATACGATCTTCGTCGCTCCGTTGCTGCGCTTGAAGACGTTCTCTTTCCATGGAAGAATGTTCGCGCTCGCTAAGCATCTGTGCTTGGAGTCGATCGCGCTCTGTAGAGGCTGCTAGGCTGGCGAGGAATGCCTGTGCCAGCATCTTGTCCGCCCCGCTGGGGGAAGACGCTGGTTGAGGTGATCCGCTCCTGGCAGTACTCGTTGGAGATCTGTTCTCCTGTGGCGAGTCCTGGAGATCCATCTCCGGGGTGCTTTCCTCTTCTTGTAGTGGGTAGAGTTCCATCCCTGGAGAGCTGTCTTTATCCTGGAGCTCCCCGGGGACTACTTCTTCGGTCTTGGCGGGGGGTAAAGTCGTGTCAGGTCCCTCCTGGTCCCTACCGTGAGCTTGGTCAGTTACGTTAGAACCCACTAGGGCCTCTATTGGCGGGGTAGCCTGGGCGATAGGGTCGGACATAATTTTACTATCTACTTTTTCCGCGTTTACCGTCTGTAGAAGGCTAGGTAGTATATTGGCAACGTAATCCTCTAAGTACTGAGGTGTCTGCCGTCTACGCTGCGGCGATCTACTTTAGGAGAACCGTTTTGTGGAGTGTTCATCATAGGCCATGTCAATATTAATACCGCTATATTAATATTACACTAGTTACCCTCCGGCTCGAAGGACCAATTGTAACTGAGGGGTACAATTCCCTGACTGTATTGATAAGTATGGTATCATTAAACCACTACCGCTTTATGTACTTTAATTACTGGCCATACAGTACACGATATATGAATATGATGAACACTTCCCACAATGAAATCGGTTCCAAACAAAGGTATAATCAAGTATTTAATGGAGCAAAAGGTACATAGGATACTTTACATTATTCTTTGTATGCACTTGTAAGGCAAAGGAATATGCGTAGGCAAATCAATAATGAATGTCCATTCTCTGGTTACGCAGGAGGTAATTATACAACCTGAATCTTAGGGAATTATATCTATGGTACACTAGTAATATAGCGGGAGATACTGGAAGGGGTTCCCCCTGGTTGTAAGCCAGCAGGGGTAGAAGATCTGTCGGTAGTAGAACGTCTGGTCAACGATGACTAAGGAGACTTCAGGTACAGAAGCCGGTGCAGTAGCCTCTTGATCCACAGACGAATACAGCTTGGTTCTCTTGTAGACTGTAGCTCCACAGTGAAGAAAGCTAGTCGGCCTCAGGCTCTCTGAGGCGCCGACTCGACTTGACTCCTCGCGGGGTAAATCCAACACGTGCAGGCGTCGGCGATTATCCGCTCCATAAATCACAGGACCAAAGCAAATATATTCCAGCCGCAAAGGGCTATGTAGTCGGCGGGTAGATTAATCCAGTGTACATGTCCATACGGTTCTCGTCTAGGTCTCCTCGGGTGAAAGCGCCATGTGGTCAGCCCAGCCTGGATAAGAACTCTAGCTAATACGAGGAAGCGTTGGAGATGCTGGTCACTGTAGAACTTTAACCGCACGATACACTATACACAAATAGACTATTATTGACTTAATAGAAATATGTCGCACTCGACGGTATAGCGCCAAACTCTGACAATTCAGTTATTAATTCGCACGCGGTCTCAATGCTCTATTCTGGGGCCAAACAGGCCATACTTCACCGCACGTTGTATCGTGGGTGAGGCTTCAACTTATTGGTAACTCATACTAAAAGGACGAAGGGGGTAAGGGGCTTCTATATTCACCTGCGCCGTATTTATACGCACGGTGAACAAACTAGTTCCAATCTCATTTCTGTCGCGTATCCCTGGGCAAGGCCGGGCATGTCCAGACACGTCTTGACGGTGACTTTGAACCTGACTCCGGAGGCCGGTCCCTGGCGCCGGTGGACCGCTGTCCAATAGGAGAATGAACTATTATGGTCTGGGCTAAAGGGATATTCCGTGTATATGTACAAGGAATATACAGGGGATATCAAACGATATACAAATACTATGCAATATATATCAATAAATAAATATATATATTCGGTTTAATCTGATCCTTTGTAACAGTTATGCTATATGTAACATACATTTATGTTTTTTAAAGTGACCTTTGCTTTTTCCTAAAGTGACCTGTAGTAGGGCTGTCTTAAATACTTCGAAGCTTCGTTCGATGGGCATGGAATTCGAATGGGAATTTTTTTTCCCGAATATATATATATAAAAGATAAAAGAATTCTATATATATATATATATATATATTTTTTTTTTCTAATCAACCCTGCCTCTCTTTGTTAACTCATTCGGGGCCAAACCCGAGATATCCCGGGTTAACTCGCCATGCACTGGGCGCCAAGACCCGAGATATCTCGGGTTTTGCTAGTTTTTAATTTTTTTCGATTTTAATATCCTATTCAATGCCAGGGACCCGTATGTTGCCGTTAGAAGGCCTACTGAGACGCAGAGGGTGCAGTACCTGCCAGATTCCCCCAGGTGGCGGTATCGAGCTGCAGTAAACCCTGTTCCAGTCCCTTGTGTTACACTGCAAAGGTCTACAGGCACAGATTTTCAGTAGAGGCAAGGCTAGAGGTTCAATCGGTCGCATCCAAACGTCTAGGGGACATCCGATCCATATGCTGTGATTGATTATGCCGTGGACCAAATCGACATTGGATGTACCAGATGGCGATCAAACAATTGGAATATTATTTTTGGAATACTCCCGGCCACAGGTAAGGACTATCTGACGTAAATTCTGGCTCGATTGTGCAATGTTTTTATACCGATCAGCTGATCAGCGTTTTTAGCGTTCAATACTAATGCCGTTACTGGTAATCAATAATCAGAAACGACCCCCCCACCCCCCACCTTTCATGCATTTATGATTAAACACAATACCTACTGTATAAATTTGATTCGGGAATACTAGCGTGTACAGGCAAGAAACGCCAACGCAAATAGTAGAATTTACCTATATGGCTATAACTCAGCATTTCAGGAATTACCCCATACCACTCTGAAATTATACTTATATTCACCACGGTATAACACGGGAATGTATGCATGGAAAAATTATCTCTTTTTTGCATGTTGACGGGAAGAAACTGTCTAATGACTATAGCAATGTACCTATGGCTATAATATAGAATATAGATTTAGCTCTACAAACAAGGTCACACAGTCGTATCTTTTAACGCTTGGCCCAGCTACAACGGGACCTGTCTTAATAGCTGGCGGCAATCACAAGTATAGTCGGGTTTTGGTCGTTATTTCTTTTATTAGCGATATCTATTCATTTTCATCCATCCAGCCTGATGTTATCGTTGGGAATGGGTCTGAGCTCGCAAAAGGGCAAATACCGCCCCCTGGTATTGCACTCCACTGGGAATGGTATAGTTTTTTTTATGGGACGATCCAAGCCATGCGGGCGTGGTTTAAATAATCAGACGAGGTAACCTGATTTCAACGATACATTTCCGACGCTGCCCCCCCCCCCCTCTCATATGCAATGCTGTTGAGCGTGGCACGGACCTCCGCGCCCAGTACTTCAAATGGCGATCAGATAATTGGATTATTTCTTGCATTACATCAGATACAAGGTAAGAACATTATATATAAATTTGATCGTTGATCATGTATTTCTACCCGATTGACGTTGTATCTGTGTGTGTATGTGGCTGTTTTCCGTTGGGTGCAGAGGTGGGGGGGGGGGGGGGGGGGGCACTGCGCTACGCTACGAGGGCCATTTCATGTCTGCACGAGGAAGGACAATAATGATGATCTAGCGTTGATTTCAGGAAGATTCGATAATCAGCCAAAAAATTCCGTGTTTTGTGTATTCCACTAAAGGGCTATTATCGCGTCTTTCTCTGGAATTACTAGAAATCACCAACTATACTCGTATTCAAAACGGTATAAAACGGAAATGTACAGATGAAAAAACTATCCGTTTTATACATGTTGACTGCAAGCAACTCACTGATAATCGACGAGTGTATTAGACCCATAGCCATAATTTAAGATATATTTTAAGCACTCTCAAATCTCCCACTTCTCCCATTGATTAAAGCGGTGGTGCTCTAGCGCCCTCTGGCACACTTAAGCGTGGCGGTCAATGAGTTAACTACAACAAGCAATGCTGTTTGTTATTTAAGATAAGGTTGGACTCGGCACTGACAGATTTGTGTTCATTGTGCTGCTTTTATAAAGCCTCAAATGACTGCTTACAATATTTCATGAAAGCAAAGTGTTTTGTTTTTCTAAGCTTTTAAAAGGTTTAAACTTTACAACACTGACAAAGTTGAACAAAGTGCTGTACAAGTCCCACAACATAAAAAAAAAAATGTAAATGTTTTTTTTTATCTTTTTATCTCGAAGCTTCAAATTAAAATCGAATCTCGGCCCCGAAGCTTCGAATGCCAAAAAAGTTTTCGAAGGTCAGCGTGTGTGCGTGTGTGTGTGTGTGTGTGTGTGTGTGTGGAGAGATCGGTGTTCTGTGACCACTTTTGAAACCGAAACCATCATGCCATCACAGCAGCAGCATTAACCTCTGGTGGTTTGTCCTCTAGTGTTGGTGATGCTTTGTGCACCATCTCCGCTGCCTCCTGCTTCCCCGAGCCCTTCATCAACGAGGGGAGGAGGCTCGGCTTCGTCCACCGCAACTTCGCCGGCACCCGCTTCTCCGACCATGTGGCTCTACTGTCCGTCTTCCAGGCCTGGGACGACGTCAGGTGGGTCTATTTTAAACTGACGCAAATGCTTCCAAGTTTCCATCGCTGCCATGGTATTGGATGCCAAAATTATAACATTCAAATGATGATGATGTTTTTTTTGTTTTTTTTTCAACTCCAAAATGTGGTCTAAGATTTTTAATTTTTTTTTTTTTTTATACTTTTTTACATGAAACAAAACACAGCACATTACAGTCACCACAATAACAAACAAAACATCACCGGACAGACACGGCAACAATAATAATAATGATACAATAATAAAAAATTTAAATAAAAAAAACATACTGACCTAATAATTCAATGAAATAAAAAGAAAGGGAATAGACATAATACAATTTAATATACCAAGTAAAGCAACAGGAAAAATAAAACAATTACTATATAGTGAGCCTCTTGAGCCCCCTCCATCTCCAGACACGGCAGCCATGAACCCCAACCCCGGAGGACCCAGAGTCCGGCGCCCCAGCGAGCCAAAGCATCGTGCCTCTTTAACACCTCGACTCGCCGAGACCCCGAACCACGGCCCCCCCCAGTCCGAGCCCACGACCACCAGACCCACAGCCAAAGGGGCCCAAAAACCCATCCACACAGCAACAAGGCAGATTAGAGATTACAAAACTGCAAACTGTAAAATCAGGAGGTCTTGATGGTCCGGCTCACATGCAGTGAGCCGTGCAGTGATCCCACAACATATACATAATCAAATACACAAAAAACACAAAACAAAAACAAGTGGACATGGGCACTCGCCAGGGTTAGAAATTAACATTTTTTTTCAAGGGCTTTTTTTGCCCCCCTTAATTGCTTTTCGGGGGCTTTTTTTTTATTTCGGGGGCACAACATTTTTATAATGAAAATTAACATAAAGATTATAAAACATTGTTGACACTTTTTTTACAGTCTTCGTCCCTATGTTTGATAACGTAATGTTAATGTCTCCATATATAGGGCTCTACGCTAACCTTTTTCCCAAGGAGCACATGTGCTCCTAAATAAAATGTTAATAAATTAAATCTAAATACAAATTTAGGAGCACACAGAAATTTAGGAGCACAGTGACAATTGTTCAAGTAACACACACACACGCACACGATGTGTGACATCATGGCTTGGTTTCATGTTTTGAGGTACCTTCAATTATCTGTAAATAATACATACATACTCTATCTAAATAGATTAAATATTATTGTCCCTGAGTGAGGGCAAGTTGTGTTGTTGTCTTGATATAATAACCGGTTGCCTCTGGATCAATGAATGTCTAATATTGAATAATATTATTAGATATTTTATTTTTAACATCCCTAATTCCAACAGTCAAGAAGCTTGTTTCAAATTGATGAAAAACCCCACACACGCAACGTTTGTGAGTATAGGCTCTGGCCAGATCGATCAATGAAATACGTTGCGCGCTCAGCGCTGTGGAATGAAGGAAATGCGCATCGGGATCGGATTTGGATGTTATTCTTTTGGAGTTGTGTTACAAATGGAATGGTCTTTCCCCGCCGAACACAAGTTACTTAATGTTACACAGAACACAGGTCGCGCTATGCAGATGCTTAGCTTGCTAACGTTAAGATAGCAGTGTAATGCTTGATGAGAGCAGAGCGCTCTCTCTGTGTTCGCAGCACCTCAAGTGCCTGTAACACGCAGCGGGCCCCGCCTCCCTCCTCCTTGGAACAAACATTCCACCCAAAAACTGAATTTCAGTCCAGTTTCAATCTGAACTATTAACAGCGGAGCTGTTTTGTAATCTTCACAATCACTCGTCTGTCTCGCACACTGCAAGTAAATGATTTTTCCGGTTTGCACACACACATATTATTAGGGGCAATACGAGGGAAATGCTCGCACTGTAGAGCATATATATAATTATATATATAATTAGTAAACTGTCGGGGGCTTTTTTTGCCCCCCTTAACTGATGTTCGAGGGCATTTGGTCAATTTTCGAGGGCATTTTGCCCCAAGCCCCCGTTAATTTCGAACCCTGGCACTCGCTCTCTCCCCCCCACTCACCCCAGGACCTCAACGTGAGTTTCATACATAATATATTATTCAGTAATCGAGAGTTCTCTTTTAGCTTTGCAACAGCTGCCAACCAGATCGCGATATTAGACTCATTAACCCTTATAACGCATGCAGTGGATATCTCCAGATGGATCACATCAAGATAATCCATACCTTCGGGCATAGTTTGTCTGGGTGTATCCATCGTGAGGCAATAAATTTTTTTTGGCGGCTGTGAGGCCGGCTAGAATCAGCCTTTTCACATGTGTAGAGGTCGGCAATTGACAAACGTCATTCAACAGCAATAGAGAAGGAGAAACGGGTATGGTCAGAGAGAAAATATCTGAGAGCTGAGAGGTAACATTTTCCCAGAATAGCTCAACAGGAGGACATTCCAGTACATATGCATAAATGTTCCGGTGGCACCGTTTGGACAATAAGGTACATCGAGAGTCAGGTCTGAGACCCATTAGATTCAATCGTTTAGGGGTCAGATAAGTTCTGTGAACAAAATTTAGATGAATCTGTTGGTGATCTGGGTTGCGTGAGGATAGCCGGACATTCTCCCAGACTGTATCCCAATCAAAATCTACATCCAACTCCGGGACATCCTTTCTCCAAATCGTATCCAGGGGGAGGTCCTTATACCAGGACATAAGTAAATGGCGATAAAAGTCAGAAACGAAGCCTCTCGATGTCTCCTTGTCATAAAAGAATTTGTGAAATCTGTGACGTTCTAGTGGAGCGTCCCATGGAACGCCATGAGCCTTCAGAGCTGCCCTTATTTGTAAATAAAAGAAAAGGGAAGTTCCGGGGAGATCATACCCGTTGGATAGATCCTGGAAAGAGCGGAGACCAGAGTTATCGAAGATATCCCCTGTGTGGATGGCTTTCTTTTCCCATCTAGGAAACTTAATAGGCTGTTGTCCAATAAGGAGTAGACTGTTATTAAATAGAGGGGAATGCGTATGCCACCGATGACTGTTGGTACACAATTTCTGGGTGTCCCGCTATTGGATTTTGATCATAATCAGCCACTCATCACCTCTTCATCGGTTGGTTCGTGTAGTTTCTGTGTTGTTTATTTCTCTCTCCGACGTCTTCTCACACTGGCTGTACAATCTTTGTCATTCCCCTTTAATGCAATCCGTAATCATAAGAATTCGACACCGACAGCGTGATACCTTTCTTCGACAAACGTTGTTTATTCCATAAACAAACCTCGTAATCAGGTGGAAACCAATTCTGTAATTGTCCTTGAAAAGTCTTGGGAAGAAACTAAATTCATTATTCTAATGATCTCTCCTTTCACCCCGCTCGGTGGTCATCGCGGCCTGGCTGTTATTCCAAAAGCCTTCTCTGTGGTCGTGCCACATCAGTCCTCCCCTCCCTTTCCCCGCGAGGAGGGGGGTGGGGGAATAGTTTCAAAGTCTCTCATCAAGCTTCTTTTCTTCTGTGTGGTTTGTATCTCAGTCTGCCTTACACCCAGAAAAAACTCACTTTTCTATATTCTCGCCATAGCAAGGATAGGCCCGGCCTCTCTTCTTGTTGCTATGTGACGCGCTGTCATGACAACTGCTATTCACCTTTAACACACATTAAATGTCCGTTCTATTGATGTCAACCTCTCTCTCTGACCATTCTTTTCTATATTCAGTCCTTCTCTGAGATGGCTATAGCTGTCATCCACAAATATTTTACATTATATACACTTTGAAAAACCTCGACATCCTTCACCGCCAAGTCTTGATCACATGTGTGATAAGAGGGCCAAATCGTAAATTGCATTGCTTAATTGATATGTTGGTATACACTATATCTTGAAGTCTATGTGGGGATACTATCTTCTCCTCCAATGGTCGCCAGGATACGGCTGCTTGAGAATCAAACCAGGTGATCAATGGTCTCAAAGAAAAAGCTTGAAAGTAATATTTGAATTCTGGAAATGCTAAACCCCTGTCGAGTTTACTCCTCTGGGCAGTGGATCTCTTTAAGCGCGGGCTTTGTTGTTCCAGACGAATTTATATGAGTGCAATTTTTGCCAGTAACCAACAGGAGGAGGTAACGGGAGCATGGAGCTGAAGTTAATTCTGGGTAAAATATTAATTTAAATTATTGACGCACAGGCCTGTAGAGTTTTTTTTATTTGGACCATCTGTTGAAGTCATTCGTTATCCTGTCACCCAAGCTGGAGTAATTATACCTTACTGTCTGGCTAATAGTGGGGAATATTTCAATCCCAAGACATTTAAAGTGCTCCACCATAAGTATGTTTGCAGGTAGGATGGTAGCCTTCGCAGTCTCCTTACGTGGAAGAAAGGCACATTTTGGCCAGTTGATCTTAAATCCAGATAGACTGCCAAAATCATATTACGCTGAGAAGATGAGGTAGAGAGATGGCGGGATTCTGCATAAATAAGAGTACATCATCTGCGTATAAACTGATATGGTGATGTGTGCCCTGAATTGAAACGGGATATAATCTGGGATTGTCTTATGTATTGAGCTAGAGGTTCGAGGGATAAGGCGAAAAAGTCCGGGACTAAGAGGACAACCCTGTCTAGAAGAGCGCGAGACAGAGAAGAGTACGAGCAGAACTTCCCTGTTAAGATCATGGCTGAAGGCCCTGTGTCGAGAACTTTGATCATATGAATGAACCCCTCACCTAACCCCATCCTTCTAAGAACTGCCCACAAATAAGACCACTCCAATCTGTCAAAGGCCTTCATTGCGTCCAAGGACATGACAGCTGTAGGGACTGTGACATCCTTGCTGGCATCAATCACATGCAGTAACCGTCTGATATTGTCAGTAACCAGGCGGCCTCTTATAAAGCCAGTTTGATCAAGGTGAACTAGAGATGTCCTATGCTTTTGAAGTCGGATGGCTTGAACCTTGGCATATAGCTTGAGATCGGCGCCGAGGAGACTTAAGGGCCTATAGCTGCCACATTTGGTGGGGTCCTTATCTTTCTTGAGTAAAACAGATATAAGCTAGCTCCATTCTGGTAAAGATGTGTTAAAGATGTGTTGAGGACATCCTGTATCTCTCAATGTCTCTGAAAATATTGGTATTTTTTGTTCTGTTTTTTTTTGTTGTAGTTTGTTTCTGTTTTCCTGATGTGTTTGTTTACATATGTAGGGACCTCTATCACTTTATCTTACACATTTACAACCATTTACCATAGGAGTATATAGGCACCCACATGTAGTTGTTGTTATTGTTGCTGTTATTACTGTCCTGTAATTGTCTCAGTATTGTCATTTGTGTATGTTTTGAATAATGGAAAATCAAAAAAAAAAAAAAAAACAGATATAAGCGCCATATTGACATCTCTGGAAAAATTGCCCTCTTCGACTGAGTGTAAAATCATTGAAAGTAATAAGGGACAGAGTACATCCCAGAAAGCAAGATAGAGTTCCGGTGGAATGCCGTCCCAACCAGGAGCCTTGCCCCGTTGCATATCAGTAATCGCCTCCCTAAGCTCATCTAGTGTGATAGGTGCAGCTAACCGTTTAGCGTCATCTTCTGAGACCTGTGGTAAGTTGATTTGGTTAAGAAAGTCCTCCAGCTTAGTATGATCAAAGACCACTTCTGATTTGTACAGGTTGGAATAAAAAGAGCTAAATGTATCGTTGATTGGTGGTTACCTCCCCCTGTTAGTTCTTAATGGAAGGGATATCAGCAAATTGTTCACTGGCCCGTATCTTCATAGTAGGTGGCTAGGCCTGGAGCCGTGAAAGTAGTAGTGCTGAGAGTTAATCTCTTTTTTCACCACCTTAATTTGAAGCTCCAGTCGGCTAGAGTAGTTGTGCTGCATAGAGGACATCAACGTGGCATGAAGCTTTTCCAATTCCACCAACTTGGAGAGACGTCCCTTGCGGAGATTAGATGCAAAGAGAGTAGTGTTACTTCTAATAAAACCCTTAACCGAATCCCATAGAACTGCAGGAATTCAGTGAGCTTCTCTTTAAATTGCAAGTTAAACTCCGTTTTTCAGCAGCGTTGAGTTAAAGCGCCATCTAGGGGCGCGGGACGTTATTTTACTGAGAACCCTTGAGAAGGATACCTTTGTGGTCTGATAGTGCAATGGGCATTAAGTCAACATCAAAGCTATCGAAGAGACGCAGGGAAGAGAAAACATAATAAATTCTGGAAAAGGTCTTATGTCTCGAGGAGAAAAAAAGAGTAATCTCTTGCGGATGGGTTGAGCGAACGCCACATATCAATTACCCCTGTGTCCCTGGACCAGGCCTGTAGGGCAGTTGAAGCTTGTTTCTGATTAAAGGTTTCAGTGCGATTTGATTTATCAATCAATGGATCCCAAACTGCATTAAAATCAGCTCCCACTATAAACGAGTAATCAGGTAGTTTCAACATAGCTGCAGTGAGTACAGCATAGAAGTTAGCGTCATACAAATTAGGGGCGTATGCAGAGACCAGAGCAATTTTTCGGTTAGAGTATTCCATTTTAGCAATAGTAATTCGACCATCTGCATCAGACCACACATCTAACAGTTTAATATTCAAATTTCGCTTCGCTATTATGGCTACCCCACGGGACTTAGTGCCAAAAGAAGAAGAACTTATGTTATGGTAAAATCTATTTGCCAGTCTTGCATTATCAGCCATTAAAAGGTGCGTTTCACTCAGTAAAGCAAGGTCCACCTCCTTCCTTCTTAGCAACGTTAGTACACTTGTGCGTTTATGCGGAAAATTAAGACCCCCTGTATTCCAGATCAAGATATTTAAATTAGCCATAGTCTAAAAAGGCTGCAGTATGACAATGTAATTCGTTTGGAGTAGAGCACTATAACAGATACATATCCACTTGTTAAGGTCCTATTGAGTTCCGAGCGTGAAAACAAAAATAAAATAGAGCGAGTCGAATGAAAAGAAACAAAAAGCAACGCTCCCACCCCCCTCCCCCCCATCAGATAACTTGTCCAATATCGATCAAACATCAGTTGGCCACTATGACTGAGCATAACAACCACAGCAACATTACGTAACTTAACCATACCAAAGATTGTGTAAGGTATATTATAACAATTTAGAAAAAGGAACCTACTTCGCTCAACAGAGAGAAGAAATCTATGCCGAGTTCAATGTGCAGACGATAAAAAGCAGATACATTAAAACACAGCTCGTCTGAGTTAAACTTGAAAAAAGGCAATATGCAAACCCATCGATGAGATAATACAGCTGAGATAAACCTTGAGCATTACCGCTCTATTGAACCAAAAAGTTATGGTAGGCGCGTGGTAACGGTAGTGTTAGCTAGGAGAGTTGGATAACCAGCACACCTTGAACTTAGCTTAATCAGGCTCAGGGCCTGTTATACCTTGATTCGCGTAGACAGCTCTGCCGAGAGGGGTCCATCCCCCTCGGCCGGCAGATACGTTAAAACACAGTTCGTCTGAGTGAAACTTGAAAAAAGTCAATACGCATAAGAAATCTATGCAGAGTTCAATGTGCAGACGATAAAAAGCAGATACATTAAAACACAGCTCGTCTGAGTGAAACTTGAAGGAGGTCAATATGTATACCCATTGAGATAATACAGCTGTGATATAACAAGCACGCCTTGTACTTAGCTTCAACAGGCTCATGGCCCGTTATACCCTGATTCACGTAGACGGAGGGTCCATCCCCCTCTGCCGGGAAGGCCATCCAGGACCAGGCCTGTTACACCCCGATTCCCACAGCCGGCTCCGCCGAGGGGGGTCTGTCCCCCTCGGCCAGGGAGGATACCATGCCGCTCCGTAGGAAGTGTAGCGCCTCAGTCGGCGAGGTGAAGAGACTGTTGCATGTAACAACACCTTGGCCCATCTTGACTTTCAAGGTGGCTGGATAGAGTAGGAAAACTTCGATGCCCTTTTCACAGGCATAGTCCATAGCCTGAGAGAAGGCTCTGCGGCGTTTGGCGGTGTAATCGCTGAAGTCTGCGGCGAATCTGAGTGGATGGTTATCCACGGTCGGACGATGTTTCCTGGCCTCTCGCAGAAGAGACTGGCATGCAGTGAAACGCAGGCAGCAGAATATGAATGCGCGGGGACGTTCACCCTTCTCCGGGGGACCTTTTCTGAAAATTCTGTGGGCACGCACAATCTCCGGAGGGGCGATGGACAGGAACCATTTGGGAATCATCCGTTCCAGATATTGAATCGGCGCATCACCCTCGACGCTTTTGGGAAAGCCGTAGACTCGGATATTGCACCTCCTATTTTGGTCCTCTAGGTCGGCCACCTTTTGTTCATAAATAAACATCTTGTCTGTAATAGCTGAGATATCGACTAAAAATTATTCTTGACCGTGGTCACCTCCTCTTCCATTCCCGAGAGCCGCGTGGTCACGTTTGCTAGCTCTGCTTGGAATGAGTCCAATCTGTTAGCTAGCTTCAGCGTGCTAGCTTCAAGTTCCTCGCGGAATATAGTTCTGATAAAATCTCTGTCTGCCTCATTTAACGTTCCTGTCGGGTTCGATATTTGTTTGGTCATCCTTACGATGTGCGCTATAAGCGTATGGCGTGAAATTAACGTCGTTATAATGAATAAAGTGAAGTGGTCGCTGAGCAAGCAGCCATCTGACCTGAGCGGAAACCGGAAGCCCCCGTCTAAGAACTAACTTATAGAAATAATAATATTCTATAATACGAAATACCGTAATTCCTCTAATAGTAACCCCGGCTTGTATTTGTTTCAACTGTAGCGGGTACCAGGCTTGTATTAGGAGGAGGCCTGTATAAGAGGGAGGCCTATATTTCAAATTTTCAAACGGATCATAATGAATAAATCAACATTTTGTGTCAGTTTGAACCCAGTAAAATGTACTGGGTTCATTTATTGAAACCAAGTACTGTATAAAATAGTAAACAGTGCAATTGCAGGTGGTCACTGGTCATTTCAACGTTTTCAAAGTGAAATCAAGTAACTAGCTCAGTATGCAGCTCAGTATATTAGTAACCCGGCTTGTATTAGGAGGCCGGCTTATAATTGCTTAGCTCAAGAGCGCACCCGGCCATTAATAGAGACCCGGCTTGTATTTGAGACCCGGTTACTATTAGAGAAATTACGGTACATTAGTTTTGAAACCAGATAAGGACGGGAAGAATGATTATTCACTGACTAAAGCTTCGAAGCCCAAAAGATGGGGACAGCCATGTCCCTACATTATGTAATGGGACAGCCCTGTCCCATAAAGATAAGATACGATGATCCTTTATTAATCCCCTTGGGGAAATTCAAGTGTCAGAGCAGCATGGGGGGGGGGGGGGGGGGGGGATACAGAGCTTCACAGTCCGATAATATACTATAAGATGTAATATAAAAAGTACAAGATAGTACAAGGTAAGTAGGTAGCAACAACAGTAGCAACAGCAGTAAAGTGAGTGGTGCAGTATGAACAATATGAAAACTGAGCTGTGTGGACATATTAACAGTAGTATTATAGCAGGACAGAGACTGACTATAAATAAATATGAGTACTGAAGACACTATAGCGGTATGAACAGCGGTATTATGTATATATTGGGACATCCCTGTATCATACAGTATGTATTCATTCAAACCTTTATTTCTCTAAAAGGACAATTGAGGTCACCCTCATTTTCAATGTCGTCGAGACTTAGACATTTCAATGCATACATTTTTTACAATATAATAATAATAAATAATAACTCTTTCACACATGGACAGCAGCCCAAAGTGCCCCACAGCAAATAGCATACAATTAACATAGGCATAAAATGTGCATACAGTTGACAGAATAAAAGCAATGCATAAAGTGCAGACATAAGAATACGTATAAAAGTATATATTGGAACAGCCCAGTATGTATATACATCGGTAGTGACATTCTATGGCTGCTGGCACCTTTCTGTCTAGGATTGGCGGAGAGGATGCGGAGATTCGCTTCTGTGAACACAAGCGCCTCAACATGTCCACCCTGAGGATGACCTGGGAGGCCAAGGTCCAGCTGAAGAACATTCTTGTCAACTCCGGTTTCCCTGAAGGTATTTTGCTTAAACACCGCTAGTAGGGATGGGCAATATATCCATATATCGTCTAATTGTGTCTTTTACTCACTCCTGTCCGTGTGCGTCTGTGTTTGTCAGCCATAACTATTACAGTTCTGATCCGATTTGGATGAAACTGTGCACATAAGCTGACAGCAGGCCAAGGGCCTGAATTATATCTTTTAAATCGGTCAACGACAAGTATTTTATTCAAATATATTTCCACCATTGTCCATTGAAATCAAAATTGAGGGTAAATGTTAGTCCTAGCGGTCTCTGAAAGATGACAACACTTCTATGTAGTTCAGTATGTTGTGGGGCGTTTTGAAGGTGCAACATGTTGTATTCCAGAGACATTGGACCTCATGATCGAACAGACTTACGAGAAAGTTACAAACTAGTTTCTTCGTAACTCCACTTACGAACTTCTCTGGTCGATTTTACCATGATTGAACAGTTTCTTTTTGGAGATTTGTTCGTAGCTACGAACAGGATTTACGAACGTGGAAAGGCAGTCCACGTACAGTAGATAGATGTCGATTCTACAGACATCCTCGGAATTAAATAATAATAATAATATATTTGACTATTTGTATCATTAACAATTACGTTTTACATTTATAGTCATGACTAGGGATGGGTACCGTTCACATTTGAACCGATACGGTACCTGTACCTGTGAATCTATACCGGTACCCAACGGTACCTTTTTTCGGTACTTTAGTCTCTAAAAATGTAATCTACCTACCTCAGTTGTAAAAAAAATCCAAACTTAATATTTAATAAATAAATAATTTATTATTACTTTATTATTATTTACATCTTACTGATGTAAAGCACTTTGAACTGCAATGAAACTGTATGCTTGAACTGTATGAAAGGTGCTATACAAATAAAGTTATTATTATTTATTTAGAACAACATATATATATATATATTAGGGCTGACCCCTATTAGTCGAATAGACGACTAATCGATCGAAAGGAGCCGTAGTCGACTGCCAACCTCTTAGTCGAATACAAATTTTAATAAAAAAAATTAAATAGAAATGTATCATTCTTTCCAAAAGAAAAGAAGCCTAGAAGCGTGGCTAACGCTAATGGCACGCATACCAGAGGCTAACTGCCTCAGAAAACAGGCACATAGGCACTGAAAGAGGATTTCACCCATCTAATGAACACACTAGACCAGCGGTCAGCAACCTTTACTATCAAAAGAGACACTTTTCCCCCGTCCCACAAAATAAAATGCTCAGGGAGCCGCACAACCTATTTACCCTTAAAATGAAGATAACAGTGTATAACATTTTATATATCCCAAAGCATACCCCACATTTAGCATAAAACGCCTGACAATTGCATACCCAAAGTCATTTGCGATTTATTATACTTTATACTTATAGCACACAGTTTGTTGCATTAATGGGATTATAAAGCAACAAAAAGAAAAATTTTGACTTTTTAATTGCTGTTTTTACCTGTTATAACAAAGGAAAACCTCAAACTCTTATGAAGTGGAGAAAAAATACTGGCTGTGTAGACCTATTTTTTTTATAAAAAACAGAAGAGGAGATCGACTTTGAAATAAAACCCTGAACTATTCAGGTATATTTGAGTCCTTCCCTTATTTGTGGAACATTTATAAAATAAAAGTAGTCCACTTTGAAAAAAGACTACCATGTTGTAGACCTACTTTGAAATAAAACACAGAAAAGGAGAAAAAACACTTGCATCTGTAAACCTACTTTGAAATAAAACCCTGAACTATGCAGCTCTATTAACGCCACCATTTTTTTTAACTCACGATTAACTAAAGTTTTTTTTTTTTTTTTTTACTAGACTTCACTCAGGTGTATTATTGATGCTCTCATTGATGCTATGTTTGTTTCTGAAGTGTGTGTGTGTGTGTGATATAGAGAGAGAGGGGGGTGAGAGAGATGAGGAAGGGGCAAGAGAGAAAGGGAGCTGGGAGAGTGTGTGTGAGAGAGAGGAGGGGTGTGATTACCATAATCAGCCCTTGTGTGGGTGAATGTAACAAGTTCCTAACGTTTTCTTTCCCCTATTATTTCATGCACACTTTATTCATTGTTTTAAATTATTATTTTTTTGTGCATCACTCTGTTTTGAATTTGATGCAAATTTGCAATGCATGAGGGTCATCCTTTTGTGTTAAATGGCTGCATAAAGCAAGCATTTGTTGACTCGCATGTTGATAAGAGTATTAAAACTTGGAACTTGAAAAAGATCTGTTTAAGGTAGAACAATAAAAAAAAATAAAAAATGCGATTAATTTGCGATTACGGTAATCGCGAGTTAACTATGGACAATCATGCGATTAATCGAGTTAAATATTTTAATCGATTGACAGCACTAATATATATATACACAGTCAGTCACACACATATCAAATTATTCTTTTCATATGTATTATCTGCGAGACAGCGCCAACATGCAACAAGCCGAAATTGTCCGCTATCTCAACTGCAAGCAGGAGCAGTGGGTCTCATTCCCGAAAATTTTCCAAAGATATATTCTGGAAGACTTATCTTGGAACCACTGAGACATAATCTATGACAAGTACACTCCGAGTCCTGAACTTGCTGGAGATATGTCTTAAGTGGCTGAAACGGTCGCAGAAATTATATGATCTGATATCTGCTTGGAGAATGGCATTCTGTCGTAAACTCCAAAGCGCGTTCCCGTTCAGCTCATTTGCATACAAAACACCGCCTCCATAGTTCCTTATAAGGCAACTGGTGACGCAGCTGTGTGAAATGGAATGGCGGAAGTGCTTTGCGAGCCGTGTGATTACGAAACCTAGCGTCAGTCAGTGCCAATCAGAGAGCGTCTCCGAGAAATGCGGCTAGGTTTCGTAATCATGCTTGCGCCCATCAAAACTAGATTAGATTAATGTATTGGCATCATATACAGCTCGCGGTACACACCTGCCGCAGCGCGCGCGCACACACAGACACACAAACACGCGCGCAGTACTGTATATGAATGAATGAATGACATATAATATATATAGCCTACGGCGGGCGTAATGAATGAACACAGTATGGCTTATTATTCCATAAGCCTATAGGCTACTGTTCATTCGTAGGCGCACACAAGACTTGTTATGGAATATTAATGCAGTCTATTTCCACCGATTAGCTTTAGTTCTTATTTATTTATCCACTGTCATTTCAGTGTTGGTGTATAGGCTATATAGTGTATTTCAATATAAGTATAAATGACCAAGTATGGTTTTGTCAATATTCCAATGTACAGTTTTGCTTGTACAGTGTAAGTCTATCCCCCACCCATCCCTACCCAACCTCCTCCAACAGTTTCTACGTCAAATGTACTCTCTTTTCTGGACTCTTTTTGTACCACAAACAGTACTGTATTTGCAAATCTGGTATGTCATAAATGTATAGATGTAGCAGTACTGTCTCTGTGTCATGTGTGTCATATATGTTATGATGAATTGAAAATGGGGGACCCTGATGTAAACAAGACGAAATTCTTTCTCTGGTCTGCATCCCCTTATGTAATTGAGCTGTACTGTACTGTACCCATTCTGCAATCTGTTAATAAAGTTTTCAATCAAACAAAGGTCTGTCCCATTGTATACCAATCAATGGGATACATTGCATGTTGACCTGCATTCTTTCAAATGTATATAATTAATCATTAAAACAGATGTGTAACAAATAAGAAATACAAATTCCACAGAAGGCATTAAATTATTATTATTTTCAATCATTTCACAATAATTGTGTTTGAATATCTGAGTAATTATTTGTCCAAAATAGCTGGTTCAGATATGGTTAATCCAGCTGCCCTGTGATCAGATGAATCCATATTATTTATTTTTCCGACATCAAATTCGTAATTTCTTATCGTACAAATATTGTCATAATTTATTTTAATTATGATTAAGTAATTAATTCCAAGGAGGCCTGTAGGAATCACTATGAGAACACAGTCTGTCAAGTTATAATAACATTTTAAATTAGTCAATCAATCATGAGATTTGATCGTGGGCTGAGAGCATATTTAAGTGTGCTCCTCAGCACTCTTAGATCTGCTCTCAAATAAGATCTCAGGAAAATTTGAAGACTCCCACTCCCAGCCCTAATATGTCTTAAATAGGCCGAAATCTGGCTAAGACTAAATATTTTGTCGTAACTTCGTTCGAGAATGAGACCCAGTGTCTCTGTCACTGCATGTCGACTGCTCCACTGTCTGTGTGTCTGTCAACTGAACTCTGCTTTGGTCCAATCACATTCCCCCACTCAGTCTGCGAATCAGAGGCAGAGTAGGGCGGGTCTTCACGACACGTTTGGTTGTCTCTCACCTGGGGCAGTGCAGAGCCAAGTTAACTTATAATGAATCTTTTTAGAAGGCTCTGGGGCAGTGTAACGCATAATTATGTTTATTATATATATCTATGGTGTAGCGTATGTTAACGGGCCTCCGTCATCTTACTACACTTAGTAAGTAACTTTCTCTCATGCTTGCTCGCACACACACATCAATGTGGAACGCCCTACCCAAAGCTGTAAAGGAATGTGGATCACTACCCACTTTCAAAACCTCTCTCAAGGGACACCTACGGGAGACTGCAATTCAACACTGGCCCCTGTAAATATCCTAACCCAACCCCCTCCAATGTACAGTCATTTACCTAGTATGGTTTTGTCAATAGTCCAATGTACACTTTTGTTTGTTTGTACAGTGTCTCCCCCCCCCCCCCCTCAATGTACAGTTTTACTTGTTTATACAGTGTGCCCCCCCCCCCCAACCACCAATGTAAATTACCCAGTATGGTTGTCAATATCCCAATGTACCCAACCCCCCCACCCAACCTCCTCCAATGTACAGTTTCTACTTCAAATGTATATACTCCCTTTTCGTGACTCCTTCTGTATCACAAACAGTACTGTATTTGCAAATCTGGTATGTCATAAATGTATAGATGTAGCAGTACTGACTATCTGTATGTCATGTATGTCATATATGTCCTGATGAATTGAAAATGGGGGACCCTGATGTAAACAAGACGAAAGTCTTTCTCTGGTCTGCATCCCCTTAACAATTGTGTGTATTGAGCTGTACTGTATTGTACCCATTCTGCAATCTGTTAATAAAGTTTTCAATCAATCAATCAATCACTCTCTCACTCTCGCGCACACACACACACACAAAGTGCCAACGCTTGGTTTGCACAAGCTGAACCGCTTAACGTGTGCTTTCGTTTTGCGGTAAACTAAATAAATAACCGAAAATTGGCACTGTTGGATCTCACGTGAATCGATACTCGGTAGTACCGGCGTGTTTCGGTAGGTACCTTTTTAAAAGTACCGAATTCGGTACCCATCCCTAGTCATGACTCAACGAGGCAATCTGGAGTTACAAAGTGGCATGTGATCACCATGTAACTCACTTTGCGGTAGTCATCAGTCCATATGTCAGTTGTTATCCCAACATTAACGGAGAACATTACTTCTTTTATCTCTGCAACAACCTTTTCTCTTTGAGTCGCTGCCACTTCAATGCATCGGCGAGAGATACTGTAGTTGTGGGGTCAGGCAATACCCTGCAATACCCTTTCAGCAGACAAATTTATGCTAATTAGTAAATTAGCTATTGTGCTAATTTAGTGAATCCTCGTCCAGCCACTGGTTGGAATGGTCTGATGTCCTCACAGCAGAAATCCATGCACTTATCAGTGACTTGTGATTTCACGTTAGCTGGTACTGGCTTGGAGAAAAAGTTGAACATTGACTGTTGTTTTTGGTTGGTGCTGGCGGTGGCAGCCACGGTCAACATGCCTTTGCATATGGGATGAACCGGTTTTCTTGCTGTCGTAGGCTAGGATATTACTGCAATTTCTGCACTGTACATGGCCGATTTTCCTTTTCTGCATTTATAATTATATCAAAATGCTTCCACAATGCAGCTTTCCCAGACGCATTGGGAACTTCGCTTTTAGCTTATCCATCTTGACTCAGACACGAGGCTCTTGTTGCTTGATCTGATGACGTGACTGACAGCGCTTGCCGTGCTTGTGCGTGTTCATTTTTCTTTCTAACGCGCGACTCTTATGCGCATGTGAAATATTACAGAGACAAATAAAGGAGCCTGAGCCCTACCCGAACCCTATCTATGCATTACAAAAATCCCTAATCTGTCCATGTTGTCGGGCTCTGTCGGGCCCCCTCGGGCTTGCAGACCTCTACTACACACATAATATGGAATATCTACTGCTGCTGGAAGATATCACTGATCGTGCTCTGAGGAGGGAATGTTCAAATCATCTGCAATGCCCAGAACCACCTGCTCTACGTGGTCTCCCACTTCCCAGGAGGTGTACATGACTCCTACATCTTACAGAGCAGATCTGTGGGTGTGCACCTCGCTTTTTTTGGGTGGCCTTGTACGCATATTGACACCACTCTTACAACAGTTCTGCATTTACAGTGCGCCATCTATATACCATATATTTAAGCAATAATACACAAGGACCAATATTGCCACGGCTGTGAAGTGCCCGCAGCCATGAGAGCGATGCTCGAGTGGCGTAGGCATCAGAGTCGCAATATTCCTGATATTCCACTGGTTCGAGTGTATTATTGCTCTTATACAGGAAGTTGCACCGTCGGGAAAAATATAGGATGAATACAGACAATTCTAGAGTCTTTTATATATCGATTTCAGGGAACTTGCCGTAGATTTTTTTTTCCTAAAGATGTATCGTTGCTATGGAATTTCAAATCAAGTAGGCTATCAACCGCTTGGCAACGCAAACGAATGATGTATTATTCTAATTGAACGTACCCGTTAACTATAAACGAGTGGATTGATAGATATAGAGGACAGGTTTACATCTAACGGTATTCATAGAAACAGCATTATTAAACAATAAGGGAGTGGAGGGAGGGAGGGATGGGGTTGCACGCTGCATATAGGGCGGTCTATTCTCCACCTGCAGAACAGCTGTGCGGCGTCTCTGCAGTCGGTGATGCTGGCGGAGTGGATGCACTTGTGGGGGCACATTACTGCACTCTTCTCATTAGACTCCTCTATATCTATAGTTTCCACTCGTTTATAGTTAACGGGTACTGTAGCGACTATCCTGATGTCCTGGTAGGCACTCGGCTGGGTGCGGAAAATCCTCGTCTTTGACGCGCAATTAAAGATAAAAGTAATGTCCAGTCGTTGTCACTTGCCGTTGGGTGAAGTTCCTATTTAATTCAAGTAATTAACATAAATACAGTTGCAATCAAAATTATTCAACCCCATTGTATATTGGGCTTTTTGGCAAACATTTTAAATTGTCAGCTGTTTGCAATAAACAAACTAAGTAGACAAGAACAGTTTAAATAGTTAAATTAAATGAAAATTACAAAGGTTTTTATCAAAATTCAACACAAAATGCTACCTTTAATCACTACTGAAGTCTCAAGATTATTCAACCCCCTGTCTCAAGATTATTTAACCCCCTGTCTCAAGATTATTCAACCCCCTGTCTCAAGCACACCTGGTGCAACTAATCAAGGGCAATTAGTTCAAGTGTGCTTTAGATAGAACACATAAATACTTTAACTGGCTAGGGGTTTGTTGAGAGTGACGTTTGATTGCATGTTAGAAATTATGGCCAAGTCAAAAGAATTGTCCAAAAGGTTCAGAGAAGAGATAATTGCCTTGCACAAACAAGGAAAAGGATACAAAGATAGCAAAAGCACTGAATGTTCCTAGAAATACAGTTGGAAGCATAGTTCGCAAGTTCAAAGTTAAAGGAACAGTGGCTACACTACCTGGTCGTGGCAGAAAGAGGAAGCTATCAGCGGCTGACACCAGATTCCTGAAGAGGCAAGTGGTCAAAAACCCTCGAGTGACTGCAAAGGACCTGCAGCAAGACTTGGTGGCAGCAGGCACCGAGGTTTCAGTTTGCACAGTAAGGCGCATACTAAACACTAGGGGTGTAACGATTTGACCTCACAACGATTCGATTACGATTCTTCAGGCAACTATTCAATGCATCATGAAATCTCTTCATTTGACCTCGATTAGATACATTTTTGATTGATTTTCTATCAGTTAATTCTCCAAAGAAAATGTATACACAAATGTGGCTGAGGGAACTGATTCACTCAGCATGAATGTACTATAGGTCAATAAAAACAATACACACAAAAAAAACACATAAAAAAAAAAAAAAAAAAAAAAAAAAAACGATTAATTTAGATTATAATCGATTCTAACATATTCAAATCGATGCATCGAATCGAACACATTAGAATCGATGCATTTTGATTAATCGATGCATCGTTACACCCCTACTAAACACTGAAGGGTTCCATGCCCGGACTCCAAGACGTACACCACTACTGACCCAAAAGCACAAGAAAAGTCGTCTCAAATATGGTCAAAACAATATAAATAAGCCACAGAGGTTTTGAAGTTCTGTTCTGTGGAGCAATGAAACAAAACTGGAACTCTTTGGGCCTATGGATCAGCGGTATGTCTGGAGGAAGAAGAATGAAGCATATGCTGAAAAGAACACCCTGCCTACAGTGAAGCATGGTGGTGGCTCAGTGATGCTCTGGGGCTGCTTTGCTGCCTCTGGCACTGGAAACCTGCAGCGTGTGGTGGGCATCATGGATTCAGTCAAGTATCAGGAAATCATAGGAGGAAATGTCATACCGTCTGTGATGAAGCTGAAGCTTGGGCGTCATTGGACCTTCCAACAGGACAATGATCCGAAGCATACCTCAAAGTCCACCAAGGCTTGGTTTCACCTGACTTGAACCCCATAGAGAATCTCTGGTGGGATTTGAAGAAGGCAGTTGCAAAACGCACACTAAAGAATATCACTGAACTGGAGGCCATTGCCCATGAGGAATGGGCTAAGATTCCTCAGGAACGCTGTCGGAAGCTAGTGTCTGGCTATGCATCACATTTGCAGCAGGTTATGACAGCAAAAGGGTGCTCTAAGTACTGAAGATGCTTGTCATGAAGGGGTTGAATAATTTTGAGACTGCGGTAGTCATTAAAAGTAGCATTTTGTGTTTAATTTGGATAACAACCCCTGTAATATTAGTTTCATTAAACAACTTAAGCAGTTCTTGTGTAATTTGTTTATTGTAAACAGTTGGGAAATTGTATATTTTGCCAATAAACCTAATGTGCAATGGGGGTTGAATAATTTTGATTGCAACTACATGGTTGCTGAGCAAAACAATAGATTATATAAATTGACATTATGATAGTGAAACAAGCGTGGTGCATGCGGTAAAAACCGAGACCTCTCTGTCGCCCATACCTTTATTGTGCAATAGCCTACACCTGTGCCTATATCCAAAAACCCATGCACTCCGCGCTGCCACCCAGTGATGAACTTAACCAACTACAAACATAACACAAAACAATCAAATAGCTCCTACAGGTACGTTAAATCAAACGTAACGTTGTCCGTGGAGTAGGTCATGTTTCCGTTTGATGAATGGCAGTTGAAACGTTCTACAACATTCGAAAGCCAGCACAGTGGTATATTCATGGCGATTTAGTGTATCATGAATATACTCACGGCTTAGAACGCTCTCGACCAATCACAATGTGTGGTCGGACCTACCTGAAATTGTTAAGCTGATTTAGAAGGCAAGGTTTAGTGTTGGGATTCTCATGTGACTCAGATTACTGTTGAAGGTAGAGTGGTGTTAAGATTTGGCGTCTGTCAGTTGTCTATACTGAAGTCCATGGGGACAGCGATTCCTGATCAAAGCATTTCGGAAAACAGCTGTCTGAAGTCATGCACGTGGACCTACCTGTCTATACATTTATTCTTACCGTATATATTAGGGCTGACCCAGATTAGTCGACTAATCGATCGAAAGGAGCCGTAGTCGACTGCCAACCTCTTAGTCGAATAAAAAAATATATATAGATAATAATAATTATATATATATTTTTTTATCATTCTTTCCAAAAGCAAAGGGGCCTAGAAGCGTGGCTGCCGCTAATGGCGTGCATACCAGAGAGGCTAACTGCCTAAGAAACGGGCACAGAGGCACTGAAAGAGGATTTCACCCATCTAATGAATACACTAAAGTTTAGACTAGACAAATATCAAGATGTATCCATCAGTGGACCAATTGCATGCTTTAGCAGAAGACAAGACACCTTCAGTCGATTCCTTCAGACATTAACACTTTGAGTGCCAACGATGAGAAATCTCGTTATTTAATCGTTATTGCTTTTATTAGCGATATCCATACATTTTTCATCAATCCAGCCTCACGTTATCATTGGGACTGGCTCTGACCTCAAAGGGCAAATACCGCCCCCTATCGTCTCCCGGATGGTATTGCACCCATTGGATTGGACTCAATGGAAATGCATGGGGGGGGAAAACCCGGATTCCACATTTTACTTCTCAGGCAATGTAACCTGAGACTACTGCATTCATTGGGGATCCTCAGAGCAGTGTGGAATATGTGTTTCGAGTACATAACGTTGGATCAATAAACGCGATCGATATTTGGAATGGTGATCAGGAATTGGAATAATCTTTTTGCAGAACATCTGATGTGAGGTAAGGAATCTATTTTACCAGTCTTGGGATAATCTGATGTTTTTTCCACATATTTCACAACGTGTCCCCTATGTGTATGTGTATATGACGTTAGCGCTGACCAGGTCATAGATAATCGATTTTCAGCCTGCTTCTCTAGCGTGCATAAGTACACATATACTATCGATAATCTAGCGTTTATTTGAAAACGATTAATAAATCGGACGGAAAATGACAACGTGTTGTGTGTATTACACTAAAGGGCGATTCCTGCAGAAACTTTTTTTTTTTCTAGAAATTTCCAAAAACGTCCGTTTTTCAAAACTGTATAAAACGGAAATGTACAGATGAAAATACAATCCGTTTCGTACATGTTGACTGCAAGCAAGTCATTGATAAGCGACGGGCGTATTAGACACATAGCCATAATATAGAATATAGAAATAGCTCCGCGAAAATCATGAAATATCGGAAAATCAGTCCCAAAAGGCTGGCATTCGAGCGATAAATCGTGCGCCCCCTGCTGGCACTCAATGTGTTAAGCACTCCCCACAGCCCAAATGGAATGATAAAAAATGATGTGTATATATATATATTTCTTTTATAGTCGACTACCGGCAAATTTTGGCCCATCAAAGTCGACTATACAAATCCTTAGTCGGGGACAGCCCTAGTATATATATATATCCACATCTGTCTGCGCATACCTGCATATAATCACTTTTACATATCTTTAGATACTGTAATGGCAGGATTTCTTTAGATTTTCGTTTACCATTTCATTTTCAGTGCAGGCAGCAAAAAAGTTTCAGACTCGTGTCCAATGGCTAATACCAATCTGTATCCACAATTATGATGTACAAACTCACGGACTCCAGAGTACTGTTTGAAGGTTCTTTAGTTTCTTTAGGCAGTCACAAAGTACAACATCATTCTTCATAGGATATATAGACCGAACTAGGATCATGGACTACGGTCAAAAAGTTATGTGCTTCCAAACTGCATGGGCACTGTCTCACTACTAACTAGGCACTTCAAGTTCACTGCATATAAAGACTTGCACATGCGCAGTAACACATCTAACGTACATGTAATGTTAATTCTTAGAATAATTCGCAACTAAACTATAAATATGGCTTATAACATACCACAGTAGGGCTGGGCGATATGGCCAAAAACGTTATTGCGATAAAATTATAAAATTATTTTCATATAACTCTATATCGATAATTGTTGTGAAGGGCCAGATTAAACTGAATATATATATGTATCGTTTGATATACCTTGTATATTATTTATATATATACACGGAATATCCCTTTACCTGCGTACAGACCAGAGTAATATTCGCTCTCCTATTGGACAGCGGCCCCAGGCGCCAACGACCAAGCCCCCAACGGCAAGTTCAAAGGCAACTCCGGGCATGTCAGAACATGCCCAGAGTCTGCGTAGTAATACGAGACAAGAACTGAGGTTGGGACTAGATATTCACTTAAGTATAAATACGGCGCAGGTGTAAACAGCAGCAATTCGTTCATTACTAGTAATACCTTCACCACGAGTCAACGTGCAGTGAAGTGAGCAACCTTGCATCTAAATAGAGCATTGAGAACCGCGTGCGAATAGAATGTTAAAGTGTCAGTTTAACGCAGTAACGTTGAGTTCGACTTAATCTAATGTGAAGTAATAGTCGATCATTTATTGTATATCGTGCGGCCACAGTTCTTCCGTATGTAGCATTACCCATCGGTTCGTCGTGTCTTTAGCTAGTGCACTTATCCAGGCTGTGCGGCCTAAATACGTGCCCACACCCGAGGAGTCCTAGGCGAGAACCGTTGGACATGTACACAGGAGAATTGGCACCGGCGATTGCAGAACCATTTCTGGTTGGATTATATTGCTTTGGGACCGTGACCACCGGAGAAGAGCACCGTTGATTCCACTGTCGTTTGGGATTTAACCTCGTGAGGATTACCATTCGGGCCTGCCTCTTGGAAGGGGCTGGCTAGCTGTCGTCAATGCTGTCGAGCATATTGGATTACAACTATTGCTTTTGTCTGCTGATCAAGGGAGTACAAGCACCGGCTCCTGTACCTGGAGCCTCTTTATTCCTCGTTGACTCAGACTGGGTACCCGAACATTCCTCTACCCCTCCCGGCTTTACACCCCGGAGGGAACCCAGTGTCTCCAGTTGGTACCGGTTGCCCTATATAATTGCTATGCAACAGGTGGCGTCAGCTTAGACCCATCATAGTATTCCTACTATTCTCATTGACTTATGCTCTTGACTGACTTTACGTATATTCTTCGCCATATAAGCGCGACCCTAATTCTCAATCTGTAACCTAACGTTGCCTAATAATAATAAATAACCCTCCAATAGAATTTCTGTGTCAATGTTCTTGTGTGGGTGTTCACCATCAATATTTGATGTACTGTTTGGCCAGTAATTAAAGTACATAACTAGCAGTGGTTTAATATATCACAATCTTTAATACAGTCAGGGTTTTGTAACCCCTCAGTTACAATAATTATCGTCGATATAATGTCTGTCAAGTTTAATTAACTTCTTATGCCCGCCGCCGATGGACGGGCTATTAACACTTTGATCGCCGGGGTTAAATTCATAATTTACCATCCCTCGCCAGCCCTATTTAACATGGAGAAGTTCCCCTTCTTTGCAGGGCTATAACTTTTTAAATTGTATTGCTAAATTGACATTACTATGGCCCATTCAACGTCCTATATCTATTGTTCAGGGTGTAGCAACGTTATACTTTTTCATTCACATATTCATACAAAAATACGGTCTAAGTATGTTTTTATCGTTTTCTGCAGCTTTCTCCAGAACTTGATTTATAGCCCCAAATGCATTATATTGATGATGAAATACAGTTTGGTAGGAATCTGTGCGAGATAAAAAATGTCAACTGGACGTGCTTCTAGGAGTTACTACGTATGATCTGATGATGACCGGATGGGGGGGGGGGGGGGGGGGGGGTCGTTTATAATTCCGTGGCCAACGTTGGATGATTAATCTAGTGTGGGTGATATGATCATTAGAGCAGTTAGTATTGAAGACGTTAAAAAATAACGCTGAAACTCACCGTAGCTTCCTCGCGCCGTTGGGAGATGAGCGTGGAACAGAAATGTTTCTATTATGGGATGTACAAATATCCGATCCATTTCCAGGTTGTATAATAGTATATACGTCCAAATCATGTTGTTTATCGAGTTATTGGTAACGGATTGCTATCCGTTGTGATCAGCTCGAGTCCTGGGACTATTAGCGAGTGATTGGACCGAATTGAAATGAGTACCAGCTTCCACTTCCTGTTTCTGCCCTGGGCGATCCGCCGATCGGCCACCAGATGGCGCTCTTGAACCGTTGGAGAGTTGAGAGGGGCTCAACAGTACATCTCATGTCTCCGGGGGAGAAATATGATTTCGATCACAGATTTTTGAAATATTGATATCAAAGATGCTGTCCAGCGTCTTCGGCAGAATGAGCATGGCGGGGAAAGACGTGTTTCAGCGTTTTCGGCGATTAAAGTGTTAATAGACTTGTTTTGCTGCTGCGAATGTCTCGAGTTGATGTCGTTAGCAGTTAGCCAGAGCAAGCCGTGTATCCCATGACAATGTACTAAATATTACCCTAAAATACTCTGTTCCGCCCCAATACATTGCAACGACGTCCACCGTATACCCCACACTACTATAACCGTGCCCTCAGAATTCACGCCACACACCCACTCGGCACGTAAACTATAAAATAGCGCCGTGCAAGCTAATTATCCTAGCCAGCCTTGTTTACAAAGTACTAAATATGACCCTAAAATACTCTGTTCCGCCCCAATACATTGCAACGACGTCCACCGTATACCCCACACTACTATAACCGTGCCCTCAGAATTCACGCCACACACCCACTCGGCACGTAAACTATAAAATAGCGCCGTGCAAGCTAATTATCCTAGCCAGCCTTGTTTACTACTTCCTACCTGCAGCGCGGACTCTTCTTCCGCTGTCGGCCATCTCCTTCACTGATTGGTTGTTAGTGCGTGTGCTCATATCCAAGCTTGGAAAATCGATATATCGAAACTTTGCGACCACGTTTCATGTTTATTTAGAGGAAATAATTTATTGCAATAGTTATCGTTATCGTTTTATCGCCCAGCCCTATACCACAGCATTACAAATTAAACTACTCCTCGTTTTCTATGCAATAACTAAATATATAAAATACAAATATATTCAAAATATGACTTTTCAAGGTTTGGCTCTTACATTTCCCGGCCTCTAATTGGAAGACAAGCAGGCTGCCAATTACTCAATAAACAAACTAGAGCCAACATAAATTTCAAACATAAAGCAATATCCTATATGCTAATCAAATTCTAGCGTGAATGTAATGAACGTACAAAGGATACGTAGATCAGAGTTATTTTGTTTAACTGTCCTTCTCATAGATGAGACACAGCTTGTCGACAGGTCTTTCAAGGGTGTTCGTCTTCGTCTTGACCAGCACACGCCTCACAAGTCCGTTTGCATCGGGAATGATCTGAGCGACTCTTCCCAGCAACCATGAGCTCCGTGGCGCTGATTCATTCATCAAGATCATGACAACATCTCCAATTGACAGATTCTTCTTGATCTGGGTCCATCGTTGACGCTCTTGCAACTGGGGAAGGAACTCACGCACCCATTGCTTCCAGAATAAGTCTGCGAGATATTGTATCTGCTTCCATCTTCTGCGTGCATATGAATCCTCCTTGCTGAACAGTCCAGGCGGCATGACTGGCTGCTTCTTCATCAGTAGTAAGTGGTTAGGGGTCAATGCTTTGAGATCTGAAGGGTCGTCTGTTGTTGTTGTGAGTGGTCTGTCATTTAGTATGTATTCCACTTCACACAGCAATGTGTGTAGACACTCGTCACTGACTGTTTGTTCTTTCAGCACAGATCTCATTACTTTCCTTACAGATCGGATCTGTCTCTCCCAGACTCCTCCAAAATGTGAGCCTGCAGGTGGGTTGAAAATCCATTTGATTCCTCTTTGCATCAGTGCATCTTGAATCTTTGCTTGATTCCACTGCTGAATCGACTCTCAAAGCTCACGCTCAGCGGCTACAAAATGTGTCCCATTGTCTGAGCGCATAACTGCCACTTGTCCTCTCCTGCACAGAAAACGACGGATTGCATTCACACACGAGTCAGTGTCAAGCGAGTGTGCTACTTCAAGGTGTACTGCTCGCGTAGTGAGACAGGTAAACAGGACGCCATATCTCTTCACAGTGCTGCGGCCCTGCTTCACGTCAAACGTCAAATCCACCCCTACGTTAGTGAAAGGGGGCTTGTCATGTTCTAGCCTGTCTGGAGGCAAGTTTGCCATCTTTTGTCCGAGGGTCTTGCCTTTGACTTTTCTGCAGACCACACATCTTGACAAGAACTTCCTCACCATTGAGTTCGCTGAGGAGATCCAATACCTTTGACGCAAACGTGAGAGCATATAGTTTCTTCCACAGTGTCCTATTTTCTCATGAGTGTCTCTCAGAATCAGTGTGGTGACGTGCGAATCCTTTGGGATGATGACCGGATGCTTCACATGCTCCGGCATAGCAGATGCGCAGAGACGGCCTCCGACCGTCAGAACTCCATCCTGGATCACTGGGTCAAGCTTTGTTGGATGACTGCTCTTCTTCACGTTGCTTCCTTTCTCCAGCATGAGTACTTCTTCAGGGAAATGCTGGGTTTGACTGAATCTGATGATCTCCATCTCAGCTCTCGTTAGACATTCAACTGTCAAGGTGCCCAGGTCTGGCGACGACTTGCTGTCGTTCTGGTTGTCAGTTCTTGTTTGACCATCGGGATCTGTTTTTAGATCCGTCTTCTTCTTCCTACAGCGCTGTAGCAGCATATCCTTCAGTCGGAGAATCCAGGCGACGGCTCTTTTCAATCTGTACCAGCTGGAATAGTGGTTGATCAGCTTGTTCACAGCGTCTGTGTCTTCGACTGCGTGTGTAAGGTGTACGTCTCTCGCCTCGCTGTCCTCTTCGACTTTCATCTCGGCAGGTCTGTCCGGCCATTGACTCTCTGGTTCTCGAAGGAAAGCTGGACCATGAAACCAGCTAGGGCTCTCCATGAACTTGGTAGGTGTAAGCCCCCTGGAAGCACAGTCTGAAGGGTTGATTGAGGTATTGACATACTTCCATTGGTGCGCCTTCGTTGCATCTCTGATGGTGGCGACACGGTTGGCAACGAAGGTCTTGAAACGCAGTGTTTCATTCTCTATATCTCAACACTGTTGTGCTGTCAGTCCAGAAGGTCGAGTCATGAAGGTCCATCTGGAGCTCTCATCTCAACATCTTGTCAGTGTTCACGGCCACTACCGCTGCTGTCAATTCCATTCGTGGAATAGTAATTTGCTTTGTTGGAGCAACACGGGCTCGTCCCATCATGAAGGCGCAGTGAACCTGTCCATTGCTGCTTGTCAGTCTGAGGTAGGAGACTGTCCCGTATCCATTTTCAGACGAGTCAGAAAAGTGATGAAGCTGTGCTTCTGCAACGGGTCCGAAGTCCACTGGTCTTACACATCTGGTCACACCCACTTCTGACAGTTGGTGAAGCTCTTGCAGCCACGTGTTCCATTTTTGGGCAAACTTTTTAGGAATTTCGTCGTCTCATGCAAGCCTTTCTTTGCACAGCTGCTAGTGTTGTCACGATACTGGAATTTCGACTTCGATACGATACCTTGAAAAGTATCGATACTTTCGATACTTTCAATACCAAAAAAATAATTATAATTTTTTTTATTATATTTTTTTTGAGAGAGAGAGAGAGAGAGAGAGAGAGAGAGATAATTGGACACTTGAGGCGGGGTAATGTTGTGTCGAGTTCATGCGTGTACTGGTGTAGGATGGGCTCCGGCTCCGCTCGACCGAACGTTGGAAACGGGGTAGTTGTGTCGAGTTCATGCGTGTAGTGGGCTCGGCTTGACGTTACTCCGTTTCCATGAAGTAATAGGTGGCCAGCTAGCTAGCATTAAGCTAACGGAGGAACGACAGCTAACGTTAGCTAATAATAGCGTTGTTTACAAACTGAAGACAGGGCTACGCTGCCCGGCTGTGAGGGGGAGGAGGCTGCAGCAGCTTGTGTCTGTTGCTCTGAGCGAGGAGGAGGCGGAAGGGCAAGGCTCTGGCAGCGCGTCTGTCAACAACTTGCGGGAGCAAGCCAGCTGGTACCGATACTGCAGAAAGTATCGGTACTTCGGGAAATGAGTATTGAAGCCGTTTTAAATATTCAGTATCGATACTTCGATATTTTTGACAACACTAACAGCTGCTGCATGAGCATCTTCGCAGGGAGGATTGCTGGGGCAAGGAAACCCAGTGGGTCGTAGATGGAACTGGTTACTGAAAGGATTCCTCGTCTTGTGACGGGTCTGTCTTTAAGATTGATCCTGAACTTGAATGAGTTGGACTCGATGCACCACAACACTCCTAAGACCCTTTCCACAGGGAGAGCATTGTTGGTCAGATCCAGGTCTCAGTTCGTTTGCTCTTTCGTTGTCTGGGACAGACGCAAGCAGCCTGCGACTGTTACTTGTCCATTTGGTCAGGTGAAAACCTCCGTCGGCGCACAATGCGGTGAGGTCTGCTCATAGGGCGATAGCTTGCGTTTCGTTGGAGACCGACTTTAGACAGTCGTCTACGTAAAAGTTCTTGAGAACTGTATCTACAGCCTCAGGTGGAGACTTGCTCCTATTCTCTTGTGCTGTCCTCCGTAGAGCAAATGTGGCGCAGCTGGGTGAGGAGGTCGCACCGAAGAGGTGCACAACCATCTTGTACTCGGCGATGTCCTGGGTGATGTCTCCCTCGGGCCACCACAGGAAGCGCAAGAGATCGGTGTCTTCATCAGACACGCGCACTTGGTAGTACATCTTTTCGATGTCAGCCATCAATGCGACCGGCTCCTGTCTGAAGCGAGTCAACACTCTGACCAGGGTGTTCGTTAGGTCTGGTCCTTGTAGAAGCTCACTGTTCAATGAGACTCCTTGGTAGCTGGCGGCGCAGTCAAACACCACACAAATCCTTTTCTTCTGTGGGTGGAAGACTCCATGATGGGGAAGGTACCATACTTTTCCATCCTGACGACTTAACAGTCTTGTTGGTACTTTCACTGCATATCCTGCGTTAAACATGTCACACATGAAGCTGGTGTACTCGGCATGGAACTCAGGATTCCTCTTCAGCTTGGTCTTGAGGTTTAGTGCTTGCTGCATAGCAGCACTTCGATTGTTTGACATTTGGACACTCGCTCTCTTCAGCGGAAGATTTATGTAGTAATGTCCATCCACATAGCGTGCAGAGCCTGACACAAAGTCCATGAAACGATGGTCCTCTTGTGACATCTCTAACTTGTCATCACAGTTTCGTTCGGGAAAGTCATGGTTATATTGCTGGAGAAGAAGCCGTTCTATACCCTCAAGTCTCGACAGCAATTCTGTTCACTGCAGCCCTTGATTGTTCAGTCACGTGCTGTAGTGTCCGTTGGCTTTTCCAGTGGACCATTCAAAATCCACCCAAGAGCAGTCTTGACCGCGTATGGTCCGTTTGCTTGGCTGTGGATCACTTTCCACGGCTCTAGCAGCTTGTGTTCTCTTGTTCCGATGAGAAGCTCCACTTCGGCGTTGATGCGTGGCAACCTGACTTCGTTGAGGTACGGCCATTTGTCAACATCCTTTTGTTGTGGAACGTTCTTCACGGAGATGGGGATGTTCCTCTGTGTGAACACTTTGGACAGTTCAATGAAGTTATTCTCCTCTAACCCACTAACTTCCAAGTCACTGAGGATGTAACTCTCCACTCGCTTCTTTGCATTGATGGTGCTTAGCACTAGCTCCGTCTTTCTGCCTTGAATGTTCAATCGCTCCGCCAGTGTCTCTGTACAAAACGTAGCAGAGCTGCCTGGGTCCATGAATGCATAAACCTCCACAGCTTTGTTGCTTTTCTTGTTCTTTACTCTGACTGGCACTATGGCGAGCATGCAGTTGTCTCCGGCCCCAGTGTAGGCACTTAACACTTTGTTTTCCTCTGTACTGGCTGCGTTTCCTTGGGAGGCGGGTTCATCTTCTTTTGAGGCAACTTCTGTTGTCTTCTCCTTTGCACCTTTGTCTTGCCTTGCAAAGTGTAGCATGCTGGGATGCTTCATGGAACAGTGTTCACATGTCATTTTCTTTTTACACTCCTTGCTAAGGTGGCCTTTCACCAGGCAGCCGAAACAGAAGCCGTTCCTCTTCAGAAACTCCACTCTTTCCTTATGTGGTTTCTCTTGGCTTGCGACATTCTTCCAGGGTGTGACCTTTCTCACAGAACACACATGGCTTTGTAAAGGCACGGTTGAAGTATGTAGCATCCTTTGACTTTGATGATTCGCCTTTTTCATCATCCACTTGTTCAGCACTGGTAGCGAAGCTGCTTCCCCTTTTAGCTTCTCTTTGATCTTTCTTTCCGTGCTGAGGTTTCTTTGTATCTTTCTTGTCCGCTGTTGCAGAGTCGAGATCTCCAAAGAGAGGGTCAGATGTGATCTTTGCTTGGCGATCTACGAAGCTCACCAGATCTGTAAACTTGGCTCCCCTCCGACGGCGTTCTTGAAGGTCATATGCATGAACTCTCCATCTCTCTCTCATCTTGAATGGCAGCTTAGCAACAACCGCCCTCATGGTCGTCGGATTGTCCATCTCTTCCATGTAATCGACATCTTCCATAGCGTTGCGACAGCTCACAAGAAACACTGAAAAGGCGCTGAGGGCTTTCCCATCTTCTGACTTTATCAACGGCCAATTGCAAGCCTTGTTGATCAAAGAGTGCGATCTTCAGCCGGTCTCTGTAACGTTCGTGAAGCAGCCTCACTGCCTCTGCATATCCACGCGCTGCAGTCATGGTGGCAGCTCTTCACGAGGTCCTGTGGTTCCCCTCTGGTGTACTGCTCTAAGAAGTACAGTTGGTCAGCGCTGCTGTCGGCTCGTGCATCAATAGCATGATTGAAAGCTCTCATAAAGGATCTGAACTCTAATGGTTCTCCACTGAACACTGGCACATCTCTTTGTGGCAAACGAGAGAGCTCTTGGTTCGTTGCGAGCATTTCAGCGAGGTCTGTGTCGCTGCATGAGCCGATATATTTCTCTAGCACTGTCCATTTGTTGCGGACTGTCATCGTGTAGTTGATGATCATCACATTGTTCTGTATCAGGTCTCAGATGAGTGTTTTTGCTTGGAAGTACTTTTCACTGGAAACGTGGACACTTCTTTCTTTTGTGGCTTGGTGGGTTGGGCGCCACTCGTGCAGCCATACCCAGCTCCAGACTCAGATTTTACCTGGCGCAGCGTAGTCGACACACGTTTCTTCCTGCTCACATTGCTCCGCTGTTCCTCACATTCCTGATACACTTTGATCTTTGCATTGGATACTGCTAGAGCTGTATTGATCTCTAACTGTTCCCGTTCAGCTTTAAGCTCTGCTTCTTTTCTGTCTAATGCCTGTATTTCTGTCAGGGCTGTCTACTGTGCCATGAGGGCAGCTCTGGTTGCTTCTTCTTTAATGCGTGCCGAACTTGTAGTAGAAGCACCTGTGGCTACATTAGACACACTGTCCTTACTTGTCGCCTCATTGTTACATGTTGCAGCCTGAATCCATTCTTCTGTGGCTTCGGCTGCAGCATCACTGTCGGCCATCTTTGTTGTTGTTCGATGAGGAGATACACAACGTGAGAAGAGAACGGTAATGACTTAACTCTTTGAGTTATATTCCTCTTCAGGTGTCACTTGAGACACCTTTGATAAAGATCCAGACACTTTTCTTTATTCAGTTGACGTGCACAATGTTCTTATTTGTTTCGTTTTTCTGTTCTTGCCTTTGCTATTAGCAACGTCTTCATCGAGTTTAGCTCAGCAAAGTAACGTTGGTTTCTATAGCTGTCGTCACGTCACGAGTCCACATGCTGATCGTTGCTAGCTCCTGCTTTCGTCGTCAACGAGGGGCTTCTTTAACTAACTCTTCCAATAGCCAGTTTATTTTCTTGATAACGATGTCAATAGCAATACTTCCTCTTGGTTAGACAACTTTTTGACTAATGTAATGGCAGGATTTCTTTAGATTTTCGTTTACCATTTCATTGAAATTGTAAACGAAAATCTAAAGAAATCCTGCCATTACAGATACTATATCTACATATCCCTTACCTACTCTTACTAGTTACACTGCTGGCCAGTAGGACTTACTTATATAGGGTCTTTATACCTGTATCTTAATACTACAACTCTGTATATGAGCACTATTACTCAGTAGTATTTATATTTATACCCAGTAGAGACCTGTGCATTGTATGTTACTATTGCACTTTACCGTTACATTTGTACTCTGGTTAGATGCCAAACTTATTTTCGTTGTACTGTACTTGTGCTGTATGATGATGATACAATATTTGACTCTAATCTAACTTTGATCAGTCGCTAATTTATTTTGCGCTACCTGTTGAATATGTTTTGCACACGGTGCTGTGGTTACACCTTATAAGGAGCTGGCGGTGCATTTCTGTATGCAAATTCAGATGTGCGACAACGCACTTTCAGTTTAAGAACCAGTGACGTTCTTCATTCAGGGGATCGCAGCTGGGAACACTTTGGCCATTTACAAACACCTTTTCATGCGTTCAGGCATCCAGAGGAGATCTTTCGTAAATTTGTTCTTACGAAGATGGTTACGTACACTTTTAATCATGAGGTCCATTGTTCATTAGCCTGAGCATGTTGTTGTTGTGCTAGCATTGCTAACATGTCTAACATTTGAGAATTTGTCTCAAGTAGTTATTATACAACAGACTGTGTAATACACAGTGTGTATATACATTTACGATGAACAATGTTTTTACTGGGAAAGTCTTTACCATGTGCCCTATGCCTTATGAAACATAAACCAGAATTGTAGATCAGACTACATTTGATTTCCTGTCTGTTTTTATTAGCAAACACTTTTAGGAAATTAACATAAAAAGTTGCCTTAGTTGTTTCCTTAGCAACACATCAGACATTCCACTGAAACCGCTTGTCCTCCTGCTCAGAGTGCCTGATGACCCAGATGTTCAACAACGTGGGATCCGACAACAACCTGGATGTGGTCATCTCCCTGCTGACCTTCGGCTCCTACCCCAACGTCTGCTACCACAAGGAGAAGAGGAAGATCCTCACCACCGAGGGCCGCAACGCCCTCATCCACAAGTCCTCTGTGAACTGCCCCTTCAGTAGCCACGACATGACCTACCCCTCCCCCTTCTTTGTCTTCAGCGAGAAGGTAGGAGGAAGATGAAGAACCACACGTCTAGTGTTAAGATAACTGATGGGTTTGAATTATGAAAGGACTGAAAGGTGAAGTGGTAGACGGCAGAGGTTGTATCGTTTTCAGGTTACAGGTTATTTGAGGAGTTGAGTGGGGGGAGGGGGAGGAGTTGAGTAGGTATAGGGGGAGGAGTTGAGTGGGGATAGAGGGAGGAGTTGAGTGGGGATAGGGGGAGGGGTTGCTACTGCTGGCCACACCTCAGGCTCTGCCAAGAGGTCTGGAGAAATGCATAGTATAAGTTACTAAACTTCAACCCACACATCAGACCAAAACAAAACATTTTAAACAAAGTGCAATACTAAGCAGGACTCTTTTCCCTCGAGGTCACAGTTTGACAGATGATGGATGCTACCTTTTAACTGCCTTACTCCTTTAGTTAAAAATGGCTTATTTTTTCACATTAATCCACATCTAATCAAATCTAATCCTATAGGACAGTGGTCACCAACCTTTTTAAGCCCAAGATCACTTTTTTCTTTTTTTGGTGAAGGCAAGATCTATTTACTTTTATTTGCCTATATTCTAATTACATGCAATGCTTTGGTCCAACATTAAAATGTCAAAGTAGAACTGTAATGTGGACTTTCTCATATTATTAACATTGCCAAACATATTTACAATTAGCATTTTATAAAGTAGAACTGTAATATGTACTTTCTCAGTCAGTGCTAAGTGCAGTCATCTTATGCAGCATCACTTTTCACATCAAAACAAAAGTAGAACTGTAATGTGGACTCTCGTATTATTAACATTATAAAATGCTAATTGTAAATAGGTTTGTCAAAGTAGAACTTTAATATGTACTTTCTCAGTCAGTGCTAAGTGCAGTCATCTTATGCAGCATCACTTTTCACATCAAAACAAAAGTAGAACTGTAATGTGGACTCTCAGGGAAAGATAAAAAAAATATATATATATATATTATATTAAAAAAAAAAAATCAGGGACAGATCTACAGGGAAAGTCTCAAAGATCGACCAGTCGATCGTGATCGACGGGTTGGTGACCACTGCTATAGGAAATCATCCAAAAGAACACAAATCTCAAATGGGATTATGAGGCAGGGTGGCCACTAGTCCTTAAAAAGTCTTAAAGGTCTCCTGTCTTAAATGGCATTTTCCAGTGTTTAGCATTGCTTTATAGCAATGGGGGTTTGTATCAATGGGGTCTGTGTCTCTAATTCTCATTTTGGCGGATTGCTCCAATTCAGTTGAGACGAGATTCTCCCCCAGTGAACTAAGCCATTCTGATTTGACTCGCTGTCCTACGTAGCAAGCAGCTGATCTGCATAACTAACGCTCCCTCTATGGTTGTAGTGCACACTCAAACCATTCACTCAACAACAGAGCGAGTGGAAATACCGACACTTCCTCAAACGGGTTGACGCGACAGAGAGAGAGCAGAGAACGAGCGAGAGAGGGAGAGAGGGACACGGAGCACCGCACACACACTCCCGACTGGGCGCGCGTGGGGAAACGCGCAATAATATCCACAGGGGTATATATTGTCATTTGAAACAAGTTACCAACGCATTGTGCCGTGAGATTATGCCCCCCGCGGCGAAATTAATGAGTCTCCCCCTCTATCTCTCTATGTCTCTCTCTGTCTGCCAGTGCAGACTGTGGGTGACTGTCACTCAAAGCGCTTCACGAGTATGGGCGGAGCCCAGCCCAAAACAGCTTGAAATCTTGAAGTGGAAAAATGCTGCTTTAGAGTACTTGATTAGAAATACAAAACGATGCATTTTTTTTGAAAAAAACCTTACAGATGTGTTCCATAGACTCACAGGAATTGTAAAATTGCCCAAATAGTGAAAGGAATAGCAAAACATGGGACCTTTAAAGCTAATTAGCCTAATCCATGTGAAAAAGAGCATATAGTAGCATATAGTAAATGTATGCACACACACGAGAGGGAGAATAGCTTATAGCAGACTTAATGATGTTACAATATTTTTGCTAATGAAGTGAAATATTTATTATCAACTATCAAGTTCGTTTTTATAGTGTACATTTTGGCTACTTCATTGAACGTACAGAGGGAGAGAGAGAGACCCCCCCCCCCCCTTTCCTCACTATTAGAACTCCGTGAAACTGATTTCTCCTGTGCCTGTGAGCTAGCTTAGCTAGCAGATAACATTAGTTAAAAAGGTTTTTAACCGCGATGGGCATATAATAATGGCGAGGGTATAAAGCATGTTAAAGACTCATTTATTGGACCCGTTGCTCATGGAGTTTACATAGAAACAGCGCGACTCCCAAGACGAGTTATCACAGACTGTAGAACGCAGGGCTGAAGAGCTGCCAAGCAGCTTCAAAACTGTAAAGGCTCAGCCCCTCCCTTCCAGCTGGAGCGAAACACGGAAGTTATGTGACAGTCGAGTCCTGGCTCTAGGCAGAATCACGAATAATGGTCTAAGTGAAGTTAATTCTATTTTGAACGTGATTCACTGCACATTTAGTTAGATTACACGTTGCGCATGTTATGGCTTTGAACGTCTGCCATTTCCACAGCAAAAGGCACATACAATTAACCCATTCCGTGCCAACCACGAGTATAATCGGGTTAACTCGCCATGCGTTCCGTGCCAATCACGAGTATAGTCGGGTTTTAATCGTTATTTCTTTTATTAGCGATATCCATTCATTTTTCATCCATCCAGCCTGACGTTATCATTGGGAATGGGTCTGAGCTCGCAAAGGGCAAATACCGCCACCTATCGTCTCCCGGATGGTATTGCACATCATTGGATTGGATTGGCTGGGACTGTGCGTCAGAAAAGAAACTCCGGTCTGGGGTTTCCCTTCTCCGGCAAGCAGTATCGTGTTACCACATTCACTGGGGAGGCTTGGAGCAGCGTCGATTATGTGTTTTGGACTATAACCAGTGTTCGAATTATGAGGGGGCCAATGGGGGTTCAGCCCCCATAGCTATAGTCTGAGCCCCCATAGTCGAGACAAAAAATCTCAAAAAATTTATAATTTTTTTTTTTTTATGTACGAATTAGTATTATTTATGTTACCTAAATAAATTGTTAATAGATCATATTTTTCTTTTCAGTTTTTAAAAGAACTGAGTAATTAATGTTGTGGAATAGGCTGCATTTCACCTCCAAGCCGCTATGTGTCGCCCATGAGCGTTGCCCATAAGTTTAACGCTACTCCAACCTAGTGAAGAAGAAGCAGCAAGCAGCTGCTGTAAACAGAAGGCTGCCGGTCCGTGTCCTGCAACTGAAAACATAAACACTAAACAGTACGCCACATGCCGCCAAAAAAAAGGCTTAATCCGCCGCAAGGCTGTACAAAGCTGGACAGCTTTGGTTTTATAAAAAGGCGTACTGTTAGCGTACGCTGTTAGTGCAGCAGCTAGCAGCGCTACTGTCACTGAAGTTGACACTGCTAGTGCTAGTACTAGTGTTAGCTCTGCTGCTCCTGTGCGCAGTGCACCTGTTATTGTTAACGCGGCGGTTGGCGTCTAGTTTTTTACCAAGCGGTTCGTGCGTTTTGCTAATCTGATTGGCCACGCACGTTTCTGGTCATGTGACATGTGCGCCCAATCGCGTGACGAGCAGTGTCTTAGCCCATTTCCTCGTCGAACAGCCTGCAAACGACCTAACGCCTAGTTTATCACTGGTTAAGCTTAGGCGACTCTTTCGCAGTTGGGTTAGAGTTTGGAATCAGGGCTGGCGTTCTATCGCCATGCTCTAAGTCAAGACAAACTCTAACCTTAACCAACTTCGAAAGAGCGCCTAAGCTTAACCGTCGAAAGAACTTGCCGTCACACGATTGGGCGCACATGTCACATGACCAGAAACATCAGTGGCCAATCAGATTCGCAAAACGCACGAACCGTTTGGTAAAAGTACTGACACTGCCGGCCTGCCACTGCCAGACCAGAGTCTCCACCACTAGACCTGGACTGTGCAGCTACTCAACCACCACAATGCTGGGGTCCGAGTCAGTGGAACTTTTGGAAAAATAAATATAGCTGTTTATTTGCCAAGGAGGGATGCATTGGCTGCCTTCCATGTAAAAACGCCAAGACATTGTTAAATAAATCATTTGGAGCCCATTTGGCAGAGCAGTGGATGAATGGGACTGTGACTAGCTCTCAGAGCAAGAAGTTGAGGAAGAAAATATACTTGCACAGTGATAGCATTGCTCATGATGTGGTGGCTGTAGCTCAGGAGGTAGAGCTAGTCGTCACTCGCTTTGGATAAAAGAGGTCAGTGGTTTGAATCCCGGCTCTTCCAGTCTGCATGTCGGTGACATGCTGCAGTAGATACTTTTCTTCTTGTTGTTCTAAGAAGATGCTGCTACTTCTAATTTATTTTTCATTCAGTTCTTGATTACCTGTGCATATTTGTTTATAACATTATTTATTTTGATAGGGCGGCTACGTGGCGTAGTGGGCAAGACGCTCGCCACGAAATGCTGGAGACGCTGGGCTCGTCAGTTTGAGCCCAGCGCTCCACATTTGCTTTCAGTTTAGCTGGTCGTCCGTACTAATACACATTGGCCGTATTAGGGGGTGGGAAACTGATGGGTGGGGATCGGGCGTTGTGGACAGCGACTCCTACAGGTCGGTTGGTGTGCCTGCGCAGTAGAATCAGGAAGTGTCGGGGGCAGCGTGAGCCTCCCACGCGTTACTCCTCGCCACTGAGAGATCGAGCTGCGCAGGTGAAAAGATGCGACTGCTGTTACCTCAAGTACCGGAGGGGACTTGTGCTATGTATGACTTAGTCCACATTGCAGCCGGCTTGTGGGAGGCAAGAAACGGCGTCCGTGACAGGGGAGGGTTGAATTGGATGATACGAAATTGGGATGGGAGAAAATATAGAAAATGGGAGAAAAAGTGGATCAAAAAAGGAATATATAATATAATCTATATTATAGCTATGGATGCAATACTATGGCCCATTTGACATCGAGTATCTATCGTTCAAGATGTGAAAAAGAAAAAATAATTACATCCATACATTCCCGTTTTATACCGTGGTGAATATAAGTATGGTTTTAGAGCGGTTTAGGGTAATTCCTGGGAGGCTAGTAATAGCCCGATATGTGTATTATATTAAATCCATTGGCATTTCATCCCTACACACGCTACACTTAAAAATTCAAATGCATATGATCGGTATTATGTTCCATCATGAATGCATGAAAGGGGGGGGTCGTTTCTAATTGATTGTCAATAACGGCATTCGTTAGTACAACCCCATACGCTGATCAGGGCGATGGCTATGAAAACAAGGTACAATCAAGCTGAAATTGACGTTAAATTGCTCTTACCTGTGGCCGGTGGGATTCGAAACAATTCAATGCGATGGGGTGAAGCCCCTGGTTCAGGCTACTAGAAAAGTCCGCCCGGAGGCATTTCATCGACGCACAGCCCCATACACAGAGTCTCAAAGGAAGTGCAACATTGGCTGCATACCACCAGGCGGCGGTATTGGACTTTTGCTATCTCAGACTCATTCCCTATGGTAACACAGGCTGCCTGGATGGATAACGAATGGAAATGGCGAATAAAAGAACCAACGATCAAATAACGTATATACGTGGTTGGCGTTCAACGATTGGCGGACAAACTCGTTGTTGGCAGGGAATGAGTTAAGCACTTGGAGCTGTTTCTTTTAAC